>NC_141687.1:118579630-119174630 GCF_964263255.1 Lissotriton vulgaris
TGGCGGCTGCTTCTTGTATTTGCATTGCGTCAACACAGGACAATGGCAGCTGCTTCTCGTATGGAGCGCTATGACGCTCTAACTTTAAAAGTGGCTGCCCCCTCCCCCCCGAGGACTCAAGGAACAGTGGCAGATGCTTATTGTTTTTTAATACTTTTGAGCTGAACGCGGCATCCGCTTCAGGGACACCACACTCTGTTTAATTTTTGTTTTTTTACTTTAATGGTGAGCGCGGCAACCGTTTCAGGGACACCGCGCTCTGCAATACAATAGGTTTCGCTTTTGCCAAACTTTGACCTTTTAGTATTGTAAATGAAAATGCCTTTTATTATTATAAAAGGCATTGCCATTTGCAATGCCAATAGCTAAAAATCTCACAATTGCGAGACCTATTGCATTACAAATGCTTGTTTCCTTAATCTCCCGGATGCTCTTCAAGTGGGGGATGACACTTGTATTTCTATTTAGCCCAATGTAACATCAGCACTACAAGTACCAGAATGCAAAGGGGGGAAAACTAATTTGTAAATATGGTTAATTCATCAAAAATGATGAAAATGTTTCGGCGAGCAGGGCTGGGTGAAATATATATATAAAATATATGGCATTTGAAGAAGCTTGAAAAACATTTTATTAAGCGAGAGTGCCTCTGCGAGTTTCATGCTGCCCTCCATGCAAGCCTATCTCAGAGAGGCGCCCCGGCTGCAGAATGAAAGTCTCTTGTATTGGTTAGTGCCTGAAAGCTGGCACCGGCAATGTAAAGCGCTGCTTTGAACATTATAGCCAGTCCTGCAAAGTCAATGTAGGCCAGACTTACTCTTTCAAAGCCTGCACGTGCATCAATAACTCGTTCGCACTTTGAAAAGGGTCTGATTATTAATTTTCTGTACAGGCCTGCCTGGGGGAGAGGATGCTCGACTGAGTAGTAACAAGGAACGGAAACCATATGCACCCAGGCGGGGCAGAGAGGGCCCCGGCTACGCTCGTCAAGAACCAGAAAAAGTAATCCACTCCAGGCGTAAACCTTATATACAGACTCAGAGAGTAATAAGCCGTAGGCGTAAACCTTATATACAGACCAACTGAGCTTAATACACTCCAGGTGTAAACATTATATACAGACCCACTCAGTTTAATATGCTCCAGGCGTAAACCTTATATACAGACCCACTGAGCCTAATACACTCCAGGTGTAAACATTATATACAGACCCACTCAGTTTAATATGCTCCAGGCGTAAACCTTATATACAGACTCGCTGAGTGTAATACGCTCCAGGAGTGAACTTTATATACAGAGCAGCTGAGTCTCATGGCTCCAGGCGTAAACCTTATATACAGACCCACTGAGCCGAATACGCTATAGGCGCAAACATTATATACAGACCAGCTGAGTCTCATAGCTCCAGGCGTAAACCTTATATACAGACCCACTGAGCCGAATACGCTCCTGGCGCAAACATTATATACAGACCAGCTGAGTCTCATAGCTCCAGGCGTAAACCTTAAATACACACCCAATGAGTCTCATGCGCTCCAGGGATAAACATTATAAACAGATCTGCTGAGTGTAACACGCTCCGGGCGGCAACCTTATATACAGACCCGCTGAGTGTAATACGCTCCAGGCGTGAACTTTATGTACAGACCCGCTGAGTGTAAGACGCTCCAGGCGTAAACTTTATATACAGACCCGCTGAGTGTAAGACGCTCCAGGCGTAAACTTTATATACAGACCCGCTGAGTGTAAGACGCTCCAGGCGTGCACTTTATATACAGACCCGCTGAGTGTAAGACGCTCCAGGCCAATACGCTCCAGGCGTGCACTTTATATACCGACCTGCTGAGTGTAATATGCTCCAGGCATAAACCTTAAACACACACTCATTGAGTCTCATACGCTCCAGGGGTAAACCTCATATACAGACCCGCTGAGTGTACATCTCCAGGCTCTCTCCCCAGCCACCCCACTCCCCCACACACACTTTCCAATGGTAGTCATTTGGCTCCATCACGTAGACACAGGGCAGTGGTCTCACTGGGTGACTTGTTTTGATGTGTTCATTCCGCGTCTGTGGACTAATTAGCTGGTGAGAAGTAAATCAGAATTTGATGGTGGATTGTGTAATTTCTGTGAATTATGGGATATAACTCAAGTGTGACAACACCTCCGAGAAGGATGGGTTTTTAAACCCACTAAAGTGTGTCGGTGGCACAGTTACTGGCACAGTAATCGCAGCAGACACTCCGCGCCGAGGCTTGCGTCATCATCTGTGGCGGGTCTTGGGACCCAGAGCCCTGTACTGTCAGAGTTGGAGGAGGGTCACCTTCAAAAGAGATTTGACAACAACCCTACCCCAGATTGGCACAGGCGCCCACGAAACAACTAGGCACCCACTGCCCGATGCAGGAAACGAGCAGGGGCAAAGGGGGGAGGTCAATACCTCAATACAGGGCAAACTCGCTTTAAAAATAACAACTCGTATGTTTCACGAACTTTGAGCATTGGTTCTCTGGAGCATGAGCTCACTGGTGAGTTCTGTCGCTCTGTAGCGTGTTGGGGATGACGCCGCGTGGGGGTGGAGGCTTGACCAGTACCAATGCCCCCACGGGAGACCTCTGGCGGCAAGCCTCAGGGCAGGGGAAGGTAAGGCCCGGCGGAACTGTTCCACTCCGAATCTATGGGTGTCTCACCAGGAGATCTGTGAATGTCACTCACAAATGAGAAGATAAGGAGCAAGGTCCTGTCCCACCGGGAGATCGGTGAATGGCACCCAAAGATGATAAGATAAGGAGCAGGTTAATGTCCCACCAGGAGGTCATGGAATGCCACCGAAAGATGATAAGATAAGGAGCAGGTTACTGTCCCGCCAGGAGGCCAGGGAATGCCAGGTACAATAAATGATATATGGGGTAATATTACTGCCCCATCAGCAGACCGTGAAATAGCATCCACAAATGATAAGATAAGGAGCATATTACTGTTCCAACAAGAGATCTGTGAATGGCGCCCACAAATGATAAGATGAGGAGCAAGCTGCGGACCCGCCAGGAGATCTGTGAATGGCGCTCACATATGATAAGATAAGGAGCAAGCTACAGACCCGCCAGGAGATCTGTGAATGACGCCCACAAATGATAAGATGAGGAGCAAGCTACGGACCCGCCAGGAGATCTGTGAATGGCGCCCATATATCATAAGATAAGGAGCAAGCTACAGACCCGCCAGGAGATCTGTGAATGACGCCCACAAATGACAAGATGGAGAGCAAGCTACGGACCCGCCAGGAGATCTGTGAATGGCGTCCACAAATGATAAGATAAGGAGCAAGCTACTGTCCCGCCAGGAGATCTGTGAATGGCGTCCTCAAATGATAAGGAGCAGAATAAATTCCCGCCAGGGGATCTGTGAATGCCACCCACAATAAATGAAATGAGGATTAACGTTACTGCCCCACTAGTAGAGACAGGAATGCCATCCAAACATAATAATATTGGGACAATGTTACAGAGCAACCGGGAGATCCAGGATTTGTCACACACAAAATGAAAAGAATGTGGTAGGGCAGTGCTTCATTTGTGCTGGTGCTTACGGGTAGTGGATACCTGCACTTTGTTTGGGGATGGGAACTTTTATATTTTCACATGTTGGCCCAAAGCAAATGAGAGAGAAGTAGAAACCAGTGAAGGCGAAAGGAAGAGGACGATGGAAAAACATTGACACGGGGAAGGAGGGGGGTGGAAATAGCCTGCAAGACAGAGCTAAAAAGACAGTAAAGACAGAGACAAGCGGAAGAACGAGGCGTGAAGCGGAAGTGATAAGAAAAGGAACAATATTACTGTCTCACAAGGGGATCCGGGGAAGCCATCCACAAGTGATAAGATAGTCGTGAAGTTACAGTGCGATATCTGGGAGACGTAGGACTGCCAGGCCCAGGTGGAATGGGAGGGGACAGACACCTCGAAAGCCGCCCCGAGCTGTGTAAACAAAACTCTCGAAGGCGGAACATGAGCTGCTCAACACTGCCGCCTGCAGGCCCCCGGGGGAACTACCTGCTACTGGGTGTCGGCGGGACAAATCCATCTCCGTTCTCAGGCCAAGGCTGAACGGTTCAGTCCACAGATCATCGCTTAAAACAGTCCATGCAGCCAAAGCTGCGTGGCAGGAGGCGTTCATTTAGCGACAGGCGGCCATGGCGACCTCGCGGTGGTATGGTGGGCTAATGAGAAATACAGCAACACACAGTCACTGGGTTCCCGGGCCGACCCCTGAGTTTTCTATACTCACCCCTAAGGAGATGCCCACTCGAGGTTCCCACACTCACCATTGAGATGTGCCCACCCCGGAGGTTCTCATATCCACCCCGGAATTTCCAGTGTCCAAACCCAGGGTTCTGCTCAGCCTCGAGTTTACCAGAGTGGACCGAGTTTACCAGAGTGGACACTGCTCAGCCTCGAGTTTACCAGAGAGGACACTGCTCAGCCTCGAGTTTACCAGAGTGGACAACGCTCAGCCTCGAGTTTACCAGAGTGGACACTGCTCAGCCTCGAGTTTACCAGAGTGGACACTGCTCAGCCTCGAGTTTACCAGAGTGGACAACGCTCAGCCTCGAGTTTACCAGAGTGGACAATGCTCAGCCTCGAGTTTAGCAGAGTGGACACTGCTCAGCCTCGAATTTACCAGAGTGGACCCTGCTCAGCCTCGAGTTTAGCAGAGTGGACACTGCTCAGCCTCGAGTTTACCAGAGAGGACACTGCTCAGCCTCGAATTTACCAGAGTGGACCCTGCTCAGCCTCGAGTTTACCAGAGTGGACACTGCTCAGCCTCGAATTTACCAGAGTGGACCCTGCTCAGCCTCGAGTTTACCAGAGTGGACACTGCTCAGCCTCGAGTTTACCAGAGTGGACACTGCTCAGCCTCGAGTTTACCAGAGAGGACACTGCTCAGCCTCGAATTTACCAGAGTGGACCCTGCTCAGCCTCGAGTTTACCAGAGTGGACACTGCTCAGCCTCGAGTTTACCAGAGTGGACACTGCTCAGCCTCGAGTTTACCAGAGAGGACACTGCTCAGCCTCGAATTTACCAGAGTGGACACTGCTCAGCCTCGAGTTTACCAGAGTGGACAATGCTCAGCCTCGAGTTTACCAGAGTGGACACTGCTCAGCCTCGTGTTTACCAGAGTGGTCACTGCTCAGCCTCGAGTTTACCAGAGTGGACACTGCTCAGCCTCGTGTTTACCAGAGTGGTCACTGCTCAGCCTCGAGTTTACCAGAGTGGACACTGCTCAGCCTCGAGTTTACCAGAGTGGACACTGCTCAGCCTTGTGTTTACCAGAGTGGACACTGCTCAGCCTCGAGTTTACCAGAGTGGACCCTGCTCAGTCTCGAGTTTACCAGAGTGGACAATGCTCAGCCTCGAGTTTACCAGAGTGGACACTGCTCAGCCTCGAGTTTACCAGAGTGGACACTGCTCAGCCTCGAGTTTACCAGAGTGGACAATGCTCAGCCTCAACTTTACCAGAGTGGACACTGCTCAGACTCGAGTTTACCAGAGTGGACACTGCTCAGCCTCGAATTTACCAGAGTGGACAATGCTCAGCCTCGAGTTTACCAGAGTGGACAATGCTCAGCCTCGAGTTTACCAGAGTGGACACTGCTCAGCCTCGAGTTTACCAGAGTGGACACTGCTCAGCCTCGAGTTTACCAGAGTGGACCACGCTCAGCCTCGAGTTTACCAGAGTGGACACTGCTCAGCCTCGAGTTTACCAGAGTGGACACTGCTCAGCCTCGAGTTTACCAGAGAGGACACTGCTCAGCCTCGAGTTTACCAGAGTGGACAATACTCAGCCTCGAGTTGGACACTGCTCAGCCTCGTGTTTACCAGAGTGGACACTGCTCAGCCTCGAGTTTACCAGAGTGGACACTGCTCAGCCTCGAGTTTACCAGAGTGGACACTGCTCAGCCTCGAGTTTACCAGAGTGGACACTGCTCAGCCTCGTGTTTAGCAGAGTGGACACTGCTCAGCCTCGAGTTTACCAGAGTGGACACTGCTCAGCCTCGTGTTTACCAGAGTGGACACTGCTCAGCCTCGAGTTTACCAGAGTGGACCCTGCTTAGTCTCGAGTTTACCAGAGTGGACACTGCTCAGCCTCGAGTTTACCAGAGTGGACCCTGCTCAGTCTCGAGTTTACCAGAGTGGACAATGCTCAGCCTCGAGTTTACCAGAGTGGACACTGCTCAGCCTCGAGTTTACCAGAGTGGACCATGCTCAGCCTCGAGTTTACCAGAGTGGACACTGCTCAGCCTCGGGTTTACCAGAGTGGACACTGCTCAGCCTCGAATTTACCAGAGTGGACAGTGCTCAGCCTCGAGTTTACCAGAGTGGACAATGCTCAGCCTCAACTTTTCCAGAGAGGACAATGATCAGCCTCGAGTTTACCAGAGTGGACACTGCTCAGCCTCGAATTTACCAGAGTGGACAGTGCTCAGCCTCGAGTTTACCAGAGTGGACAACGCTCAGCCTCGAGTTTACCAGAGTGGACACTGCTCAGCCAGAGAGACAACGCTCAGCCTCGAGTTTACCAGAGTGGACAACGCTCAGCCTCATCTTTACCACAGTGGACAATGCTCAGCCTCGAGTTTACCAGAGTGGACAATGCTCAGCCTCGAGTTTACCAGAGTGGACAACGCTCAGCCTCGAGTTTACCAGAGTGGACAATGCTCAGCCTCGAGTTTACCAGAGTGGACACTGCTCAGCCTTGTGTTTACCAGAGTGGACAATGCTCAGCCTCGAGTTTACCAGAGTGGACAATGCTCAGCCTCGAGTTTACCAGAGTGGAAATGCTCAGCCTCAACTTTTCCAGAGAGGACCCTGCTCAGCCTCGAGTTTACCAGAGTGGACAACGCTCAGCCTCGAGTGGACAATGCTCAGCCTCGAGTTTACCAGAGTGGACAACGCTCAGCCTCGAGTTTACCAGAGTAGACAATGCTTAGCCTCGAGTTTACCAGAGAGGACAATGCTCAGCCTCACCAGAGTGGACAATGCTCAGCCTCGAGTTTACCAGAGTGGACACTGCTCAGCCTCACCAGAGTGGACAATGCTCAGCCTCGAGTTTACCAGAGTGGACAACGCTCAGCCTCGAGTTTACCAATGGTCACTGCTCAGCCTCGAGTTTACCAGAGTGAACACTGCTCAGCCTCAACTTTACCAGAGTGGACAACGCTCAGCCTCGAGTGGACAATGCTCAGCCTCGAGTTTACCAGAGTGGACAACGCTCAGCCTCGAGTTTACCAGAGTAGACAATGCTTAGCCTCGAGTTTACCAGAGAGGACAATGCTCAGCCTCACCAGAGTGGACAATGCTCAGCCTCGAGTTTACCAGAGTGGACAACGCTCAGCCTCGAGTTTACCAGAGAGGACAATGCTCAGCCTCACCAGAGTGGACAATGCTCAGCCTCGAGTTTACCAGAGTGGACAACGCTCATCCTCGAGTTTACCAGAGAGGACCCTGCTCAGCCTCGAGATTACCAGAGTGGACAATGCTCGGCCTCGAGTTTACCAGAGAGAACAATGCTCAGCCTCGAGTTTACCAGAGTGGACAACGCTCAGCCTCGAGTTTACCAGAGTGGACAATGCTCGGCCTCGAGTTTACCAGAGTGGACAATGCTCAGCCTCGAGTTTACCAGAGAGGACAATGCTCAGCCTCGAGTTTACCAGAGAGGATAATGCTCAGTTTCGAGTTTTCCAGAGTGGACAATGCTCAGTCTCGAGTTTACCAGAGTGGACAATGCTCAGCCTCGAGTTTACCAGAGAGGACAATGCTCAGCCTCACCAGAGTGGACAATGCTCAGCCTCGAGTTTACCAGAGTGGACAACGCTCAGCCTCGAGTTTACCAGAGAGGACCCTGCTCAGCCTCACCAGAGTGGACAATGCTCAGCCTCGAGTTTACCAGAGAGGACAATGCTCAGTTTCGAGTTTTCCAGAGTGGACAATGCTCAGTCTCGAGTTTACCAGAGTGGACAATGCTCAGCCTCGAGTTTACCAGAGTAGACAATGCTCAGCCTCGAGTTTACCAGAGAGGACAATGCTCAGCCTCACCAGAGTGGACAATGCTCAGCCTCGAGTTTACCAGAGAGGACAATGCTCAGCCTCACCAGAGTGGACAATGCTCAGCCTCGAGTTTACCAGAGTGGACAATGCTCAGCCTCGAGTTTACCAGAGAGGACAATGCTCAGCCTCGAGTTTACCAGAGTGGACAATGCTCAGCCTCACCAGAGTGGACAATGCGCAGCCTCGAGTTTACCAGAGTGGACAATGCTCAGCCTCGAGTTTACCAGAGAGGACAATGCTCAGCCTCACCAGAGTGGACAATGCTCAGCCTCGAGTTTACCAGAGTAGACAATGCTCAGCCTCGAGTTTACCAGAGTAGACAATGCTCAGCCTCGAGTTTACCAGAGTAGACAATGCTCAGCCTCGAGTTTACCAGAGTGGACAATGCTCAGCCTCGAGTTTACCAGAGAGGACAATGCTCAGCCTCGAGTTTACCAGAGTGGACAATGCTCAGCCTCGAGTTTACCAGAGAGGACAACGCTCAGCCTCGAGTTTACCAGAGAGGACAATGCTCAGCCTCACCAGAGTGGACAATGCTCAGCCTCGAGTTTACCAGAGTAGACAATGCTCAGCCTCGAGTTTACCAGAGAGGACAATGCTCAGCCTCGAGTTTACCAGAGTGGACAATGCTCAGCCTCGAGTTTACCAGAGAGGACAACGCTCAGCCTCGAGTTTACCAGAGTGGACACTGCTCAGCCTCGAGTTTACCAGAGAGGACAATGCTCAGCCTCACCAGAGTGGACAATGCTCAGCCTCGAGTTTACCAGAGTAGACAATGCTCAGCCTCGAGTTTACCAGAGAGGACAATGCTTAGCCTCGAGTTTAGCAGAGTGGACACTGCTCAGCCTCGAGTTTACCAGAGTGGACACTGCTCAGCCTCGTGTTTACCAGAGTGGACACTGCTCAGCCTCGAGTTTACCAGAGTGGACCCTGCTTAGTCTCGAGTTTACCAGAGTGGACACTGCTCAGCCTCGAGTTTACCAGAGTGGACCCTGCTCAGTCTCGAGTTTACCAGAGTGGACAATGCTCAGCCTCGAGTTTACCAGAGTGGACACTGCTCAGCCTCGAGTTTACCAGAGTGGACCATGCTCAGCCTCGAGTTTACCAGAGTAGACAATGCTCAGCCTCGAGTTTACCAGAGAGGACAATGCTTAGCCTCGAGTTTACCAGAGTGGACACTGCTCAGCCTCGAGTTTACCAGAGAGGACAACGCTCAGCCTCGAGTTTACCAGAGAGGACAATGCTCAGCCTCACCAGAGTGGACAATGCTCAGCCTCGAGTTTACCAGAGAGGACAATGCTCAGTTTCGAGTTTTCCAGAGTGGACAATGCTCAGTCTCGAGTTTACCAGAGTGGACAATGCTCAGCCTCGAGTTTACCAGAGTGGACAATGCTCAGTCTCGAGTTTACCAGAGTGGACAATGCTCAGCCTCGAGTTTACCAGAGAGGACAATGCTCAGTTTCGAGTTTACCAGAGTGGACAATGCTCAGCCTCGAGTTTACCAGAGAGGACAACGCTCAGCCTCGAGTTTACCAGAGAGGACAATGCTCAGCCTCACCAGAGTGGACAATGCTCAGCCTCGAGTTTACCAGAGAGGACAATGCTCAGTTTCGAGTTTTCCAGAGTGGACAATGCTCAGTCTCGAGTTTACCAGAGTGGACAATGCTCAGCCTCGAGTTTACCAGAGTGGACAATGCTCAGTCTCGAGTTTACCAGAGTGGACCCTGCTCAGACTCGAGTTTACCAGAGTGGACCATGCTCAGTTTCTTGACCCTACGTCACAAGCGGGTACCAGCACTCACCTGCCTCAGGTGCCGGAGGAGCTCGGTCGCCTCATCGTGCCTCGCTTGCCTCACCAGCACCATCATATCCTGAATCATGCCAATGCGCCTGTGATAAGGAGGGAGGCTCCCCGGCCCAGTCTTTGCAAACTTATCACTTGACTTTGCCATCAAGGAGGCAAAGAAGTCGCCGCGGTCCTTGGAGGGGCCCCTTTTGCGGGAACCGAGGTGGTGCGGCGGGCTCTCGACCCCGCTGGCCTGGCACCCCTTGGTCTGCTTGGTGCCCATGCTGATTGAGCGATGTCGCCTCTCGGAGCTTCATCCGAGCCAGCCCAGGGGGCATGCGCAGGGTCCCGTCACTTGTGGGGCAGAGGGCCGCTCCAGGTGAGGGTGGAGTGACTCAAGCCCCCAGGTGGGAGAGGGGCCCACCAGCCAGGAATCAAACCGAGCTTCAGAGATCAGACTGCATCCGATGCTGACGAGTGGACCCTAAAACATCAGCCCACAGCTGGATCCAGTGCAGAGCGCCAATCCAAGCAGCGATGAGCAGATGACTGCAACTCAGGGGGGGCTGCAAACAGCAATGCCAAGCTGGCCCCAGTGCAGCCTGATGTTTCCAGTTAGCAGTGCACAGATAAACCAATTACAGGAAGGAGATCCACAAAGAAGTGAACAGCTGGACCCAGCACAGACAGGGCAATCCACGCAGGAGATCCAGAGCAAACACGTCGATTCAAGCAGTGCGCGCCTAAATCAACTGCAGGACAGCTATCCAAGAAGTAGCACACAAGTAGAACCAGCGCTGTCAGGAGAATTCAACCAGAAGTGCACAGCTGGATCCAGTGCACGGCGAGGAGAGTGCTCAACAGGGCAAAGCTGAATCCAGTGCAGGAAAGTGATCCAGGGAGAGGAGCACTTTTGAATCCAGAGCGCAGTGGGAAAGTAAACCACCAGCACAAGGCTGGATCCAGTGCAGGATGGGGACCCGGATCAACAGTGATGCAGATCAGCAGTGCACAGCAGGGTCACGTGAGGGTGGGGTTCCAGACAACAAAACTGCACAGCTGGATCCAGTGCGAGATGAGTAGTCAAACCAGAAGAGGCCAGTAGGATCTAGTGTGTGAGAGGGATCAAATTAACAGGGCACAGCTGGATTCCGTGCACACTAGTGCAAAGCTGGTTCCAGTGCACGGCGAAGAAAGAGCTCAGCAATGCACAGCTGGATCCAGTCCACGATGGGGAAAGAGCTCAACAGTGCACATCTGGATCCAGTGCGCGGTAGGGAGAGAGCTTAACAGTGCACAGCTGCATCCAGTGCGTGGTGGGGAGAGAGCTCAACAGTGCACAGCTGGATCCAGCGCGCGATGGGGACAGAGCTCAACAGTGCAGAGCTGGATCCAGTGCGCGATGGGGAGAGAGCTCAACAGTGCACAGCTGCATCCAGTGCGTGGTGGGGAGAGAGCTCAACAGTGCACAGCTGGATCCACTGGAGTGTGGGGCGAGAGCTCAACGGCCACATCTGGATCCAGTGCAGGTGCGAGGAGAATGACAGCCGCCCCGAGCGGCGGACACAGCGCAGCAAGAAGTTCCACAGAGTCCAAGGCGGCGGAGAGGAGCAGGCAGCAGAGCTCAGCAGCAGCCAGGGCATGGAAGACAAGCCCAAAACAAACACCCCACAGCGGGGTCCGGCAGAGACACGAGGAATCCACAGCCAAAGGGCAGCAGCGTCCAGAGAGCACGGCGATCCAGAGGCGCAGAGCACAGCTGCATCCGGGGCAGACGCGGGATCCGCTAAGCCTGCGGGCTGGCCGGAGGGCAGTGAAGCGCCGCCGCCGGCTGCGAGGCGCTCCTTGTGGGTATGGGGAGGGCGTGTCCGGCCGCCGCCCCGGCCAGAGAACTCCAGTGTTTACAAGCACCGCGGCCGCGAGGCTTCGAGGCTCGTCAGCATGCGCTGGGGGGGAGGGACCTGTCAGCAGCACTCAAACCTCCCGCTGAGTGCCAGGTCAAAGGAGCAGTGATCACTCCCTGTGCACACTGCCTCCCAAACTCCCTCACTACTGTCTGGGCACACTGCTTTACACCTCCCTCACTACTGTCTGGGCACACTGCTTTACACCTCCCTCAATACTGTCTGGGCACACTGCTTCACACCTCCCTCACTACGGGCTGGGCACACTGCCTCCCAAGCTCCCTCCCTACTGTCTGGGCACACTGCTTTACACCTCCCTCCCTACTGTCTGGGCACACTGCTTTACACCTCCCTCACTACTGTCTGGGCACACTGCTTTACACCTACCTCCCTACTGTCTGGACACACTGCTTTACACCTCCCTCACTACTGTCTGGGCACACTGCTTTACACCTACCTCCCTACTGTCTGGGCACACTGCTTTACACCTCCCTCACTACGGTCTGGGCACACTGCTTTAAATATCCCTCACTACTGTCTGGGCACACTGCTTTACACCTCCCTCACTACTGTCTGGGCACCCTGCTTTACACCTCCCTCACTACTGTCTGTACACTGCTTTACACCTACCTCCCTACTGTCTGGGCACACTGCTTTACACCTCCCTCACTACGGTCTGGGCACACTGCTTTAAATATCCCTCACTACTGTCTGGGCACACTGCTCTACACCTCCCTCACTACGGTCTGGGCACACTGCTTCCCAAGCTCCCTCACTACGGTCTGGGCACACTGCTTTACACCTCCCTCACTACGGTCTGGGCACACTGCTCCCTCACTACGGTCTGGGCACACTGCTTCCCAAGCTCCCTCCCTACTGTCTGGGCACACTGCTTTACACCTCCCTCACTACGGTCTGGGCACACTGCTTCCCAAGCTCCCTTCATACTGTCTGGGCACACTGCCTCACAATCTTCCTCCCCTGCTGTCGGGGCACATCGCAATCTGGGCGCTCCGCCTCACAAGCTCCCCCGCCCCCTGCAGTCGGAGCACACCACAGTCTGGGCACTCTGCCACACTGGCTCCTGCTGTCTGGGCACTGCCTCGCAAGCTCGCTCCCCTGATGTCTGAGAACACCGCGGTGTGGGCACTCTCTCTGCCTCGCGGGTTTCTGCTGTCGGGGCACACTGCAATCTAGGCGCTCAGCCTCACAAGCTCGTCAGGGCACACCGCTGGCTGGGCACCTAGTCTCACAAGCTCCCCCCTGCGGTCAGGGCACTCTCACACAGGCTCCCGCCTCGGTGCACACAGCTGTCTGGGCACACTGCTGTCTGGGCACTGCCGCGCACGCTCCCTCCCCTGCTGTCAGCTCTCAGTCTCACAGGCTCGGCTCCCTCGCCGTGCCTTCTGAGGGTCCATGTCGAAGTTTACTCTTCATGAAACTACCTGCCTGCAGCGTGGGAAGGGCCCCCTCAACGTGTCCCTATCAGAGTGAATCCCCCCCGAGCCATATCTGTGGACAGCTCCCGCCGACTTTCCTTTGCGTCTCTCTGGGGAACCTTCAGTGGCTGTACCATCTGAGAACGCCCATCTTATGCCAGCATCATAACATGCCCCCTCTGTGGCGAAGAACCCCTTCTGCGTGCACCTGTCTGACAGACTACCCCTGGTCGGAAGAAATCACCCTGAGTGCCCTGTCTGAGGCACGCACTCTCAGTGTCCTTTCTCTGAGGCACGCTCTTTCAGTGCCCTGTCTAAGCCACGCCCTCTGTACCCTGTCTGAGGCACGGCCTAAGCCACGCCCTCTGTACCCTGTCTGAGGCTCGCCCTCTCAGAGCCCTGGCTGAGGCACACCCTGTCTATGCCACACCCTCTATACCCTGTCCGAGGCTCGCTCTCTAAGTGCCCTGTCTAAGCCACGCCCTCTGTACCCTGTCTGAGGCTCGCCCTCTCAGAACCCTGTCTGAGGCACGCCCTGTCCAAGCCACGCCCTCTGCACCCTGTCTGAGCCACGCCCTCAGAGCCCTTTCTAAGCCACGCCCTCTGTACCGTCTGAGGCACGCCCTGTCTAAGCCGCGCCTTAAGCCACGCCCTCTCTGTAACCCTGGCTGAGGCTCGCCCTCTGAGAGCCCTGTCTATGCCACGCCCTCTATACCCTGTCCGAGGCACGCCCTCCCAGTGTCCTGCCTGTAAAAAGTCCCTCTCCGTTCTCTGTCTGTGAAGCTTGCTCCACGTGCCCACCCTCCCATGACAGGTAAAGGTTCACCTTTTGCCCGCTCTAGCTTTTGTGAAAAACTCTCCCTGTTTCGGGTCCTCCCTCAACGTCCCCTTGCTTGCGGGATGCTCGAACTCCCGGTTTCAGTAATCCTATGCTCCGTCCTGTCTGAGGAACTACTTCTCACCGTACCCTGTCATGGGAGCTTCCTTTTAGTACCCTGCCTCGCGAGAGCTCCCCATGTCCCTGTCTGTGGAACTTCCCTGTTTGGGAACTCTCCCTCTCGGGAGCTTCCTCTCCGTACCCTGTCTTGGGAGATACCTCCCCTTCTGACTGTACCGTGTCTTGGGAGATGGTGATACCACCCCTTCTGACTGTCCCCTGTTTGATAACTCTCTCCCTCGTAGTTCACGGAAGATCTCACTCTGTTCTCTGGCTGTGGAGCTCCCTCTACCCTGTTCGGAGCTCTCTCCCTCTCTGCCGAGGTTCGTACCGTGGCGGTAAGTCTCCCCCGTCACTGTCTGTGGAGCTCCCACCCTGCGCCCGCCTCAGTACCCGTGTGAAGGCCGCCTCCGCCGAGCCCCGTCATACACTCCCTCCTCCCGAGAAAGCTAAACGCCTCCCCTGGCCCCACCTCCAAGAAAGCTCCCCCTCGCCCAGAGGAAGCATTCCATGCACCTTCGCCCCGGAGCTCCTCAGGCCCCTCCCCCTCCGAGGAAGCCCCACCGCCCCCGCGGGGCTCCCGGCTCCTGCATCTGCGGGCAGCTGACGGAAGAGCCGCCTCGTTCCCTGCCCGGAGAGCGCTGGTCCCGCCGCCTGCCTCCACTGCCCCCGTGGGATGGGTCTCTGGGCGGCGGCGCCCTCCGTGCGGCGGGTGCTGCGGGCCCGGGGCCTCCCCTTCAGCTGCCGCCGCTGTGATGGAGCCTCGGCCGGTGCTGCGGGGCTGCACGCTGCATCTCCCAGCAGCAACTTTCCGCAACTGTTGCATGAGCCTGGGAGTGCGAGCTCCGGAGCCCGGGGAGGGCCCGACCCTGGCCGGGGTGATGGAGGAGCAGGAAGCGTGGATCGTCGACAGCTCTTAGCCGATTAACCCTGGAGCTCAGACCGACCGGAGGAAAACAACAACCGCGCACATCCACGTGTACAGAGCGCTCAGATCACACACCCACGTGAGCTCAGATCACACACCCACGTGAGCTCAGATCACACACACCCACGTGAGCTCAGATCACACACACCCGCTCAGATCACACACACCCACGTGAGCTCAGATCACACACCCACGTGAGCTCAGATCACACCCACGTGAGCTCAGATCACACCCACATGAGCTCAGATCACACACGCCCATGTGAGCTCAGATCGCACACGCCCACGTGAGCCCAGATCACACACACCCACCTGAGCTCAGATCACACACACCTGTTGTGTTGTGAGGGCCTGTGGGGGCTTGGGGTCCACAGGGCTTGCTACACTCCTCTATACGTTGCCGAACGCCGTAATAATGTACACGGACACTAGGTGATGTTTATGGCTCTGCTAGCCGTCGCCAACAGACGTACGTGCGTGCGTGGGCCCCTTTTACTATGCTGGTCACGTGGTGCCGCGTTACACGCATCTCGCGCAACGGGCGTAATGTAAGCTAGAACACAACATTCCTCTTCGACCATAAAAAAACCAAAAGTGAGCAATATGTATAAACAAGACACAGGTAGGAATACAGCAGGTATTAAACACCAGTCTCTTGGATTCACTCTACAGTCTCTGATTTAGGATTTAAGTAAGTAGGCCGTAGAACAGTCTTACGTGAAATGATCTCGGACTCGACAGGATGGCTCCGGGTTTCTTCTCAGTCGATATTGGGAGATTCCTCTGCTCGCAGAGACCCCAACCCCAGCCAGGGATGGGGAATTGCTGCTACTTACTCCCAGCTCTTCTCCACTTGGCTCCTCAACGACACTCTCGGATTCTCTAGGAGGGGTGTTGTTACCACTTGTGAAGTCTGGAGACTCTTCTTCAGAGGAGCAGCCTCTAGGCGTCGGCGACCCCACAGGCGCGGGAATTGCTGGCGCCCTGATCTCCGGTGACTCAGGTGGTGAGATGGGCAGGCTCTCAGGGTGAAACAGTTTAAAGTAAGACACATTGCGGGTCACGACATCTCGGCCTCGAGCCGCATTAACACGAGTCCCTTTTACGTTGACTACCCTCCATGGCTCCGTCTCATATGTTAGTCTGAATTTTCCACTGGTGATTCGATTCTTCAGTAGCACGAGGTCTCCTCGGTTGATCCGTGACGTCCTGGCTCTCCTCCGCTTACTAGCTTGGGCATAGGCTTTCTGCCGCCGGGCTTCGATCCGACTTTCGTTGGACAACTCTGGTCTCCAGTGGGGGTGATGTGGGATGGAGTCCACAACCACTCGTCCCATAAGAGCATGTCCTGGCGCGACCCCCGTGGTCGTGTGAGGGGTCTGTCGATAGCTCCTCAGAAATGTGAATATGGCCAATTCTAGCGACTGTCCCTTATCATGAGCTATTCTGATCACCTTGTTGAGAGTTCGCATAAACCGCTCCACCTCACCATTGGCCTGTGGCCAGCGGGGAGTTATTCTGCGATGTCGGATTTCTAGGACATTGAGGTAGCTGGCAAGTTCTTGTCCCTGGAAAGGAGGGCCATTGTCTGTTAGTAATTCTTTCATCAGTCCATGCACTGCAAGGATTTTCTCAAGCTTGGGAATGACATCCGTTGCACTGGGGGATGATAATATTTCCACGTCTGGGTACTTGGAGTGGTCATCAATGACTACCATGGTGTGCCGCCCATCAGGAAGCCTGCCAAAGTCCATGCCGACGCACTCCCAGGGACGTTGTGGCCGGGGCTCCGCAATGACAGGTGCTTCCCTCGGTACATCTCCAGTAACCTGACAGGCTGGGCATGATCTCACGGTAGCTTCTACGAGATTGTCCATGAGGGGGAACCACACTTTGGTTCTCAGTCTGGATTTTGGTTTGACCATTCCTTGATGGCCAACGTGTGCCAGCTGCACTGCTTGAGCCGTCAAGGCTGACGGTATTACGAGCCGGTGACCTCGCAACAAGCATCCTGTGTCGTCTTCATTGAGTTCGTCTCTCACGTGATGAAGGCTCTCCATGATGCGTTGCGCCTCAGGTGTTAGTATCTTCCATTGTTCCTTGGCCCGGTGCCAATTGCCACTCTGAAGTGCCGCTATGGTTCTTTGTAGGCAGTCATCTCTCCGGGTGGCCTCTTCAATGCTCTCAACCGAATGGGCATCGGGCATGATCGGGCAGTGATGCATCTCGCGTATGCTTCGGTGTCTGCTGCGTCCTCCATCTCTTCCCGAGTGGCAGCTCGCGGGTGTCGGGATAAGTAATCTGCGGGATTCCTGGATCCGGGTTGGTACTCAACTCGACAGTTATAGTGTTGGAGTAGGAGCATCCACTTCTCAATGCGGGTGGAGGTTTCGTGGAGGTCCAGAAGAAGAGGGCAACCAAAGGCTTGTGGTCGGTGGCCACTACAAACGGCTTGCCGTAGACATACAGGTGGAAATGCCGGCATCCCCAGTGGATCGCTATCGCTTCTTTCTCAATTTGAGAGTATCGTTGTTCAGTGTCGGTTAGTGAGCGGCTGGCGAATGCCACCGGGATCCAGTCTTTGTCGGCTCTCTGTCTTTGCATTAAGACGGCCCCTAGGACCACCGGACCGGCATCCACTGCCACAAGTGTCACTTCCGGGGTCAAAGAACGCTAGGGTAGTAGTGTCTGATAGGGCTTCTTTGATGTCTTGGAACGCTTTTGTCTGCTCCGGACCCCATCTCCACGGCGTAGCATCTTTTGTAAGTTCTCTCAGCAGTAGTGTTAGATTGGCAAGCTCACGGATGAACCTCCCGCAGTAGTTCACCATCCCTAGAAAGCTTCGGACTTCCGTGACAGTGGTGGGTGTGCGGCATCTTTGATGTCCTTCACCTTTTCCGGATCCGGGTGGACCCCTCCGGCTGAGAAGGTGTACCCAAAAAACTGCAGCTTTCGTTTCAAGAATTCCCATTTTTCGCGATGTAGCGTGAGGCTGGCTTCCCTTAGTCTCCGAAATACTTGCATTAGGAGGAAGAACTATGACAGAGATCTAAAGGTATGCTACCTGGCTAAGGTAAAGATATATCATAGAGCTGTCTGCCGGGCTCGAGCTGACTACTATGCTAGAGAGTTCCAGGCGAGTTCCAATCCGTCCAAACTGGTCTTTAAAGTCTTGAAGGAGCTCACAGCGAACAGACTTCCTATTACGGAGATTTGCTCCCTTGCTCACTGTGAGTCGTTAGCCAGCTTCTTTGTGGAGAAAGTAAATACCATCTATCGCTCTTTTCCCAAAGCTGACCCTGACAGTACGACTTTCTCATTGCGTACCTCACAGTGCTTGGCTTCGCTCCCCATACCATCGGAACAGGAGTTTAATCTCCTAGCGGCCAAGGTCAAGTCTGGCTCGCCGGATGACCCTTTGAGACCGGCCCAGTTTTTGGACTCAGCGTCCATCTGCCTCCCACCGATTCGACAACTGGTGGATCAATCCCTTACCACCGGGTTAGTTCCACCTAGCTGGAAGGCTGCCTGTGTCATGCCCATTATAAAGAAGCCGGGACTGGATCCAGTGAAGCCGGAGAGCTATCGACCTATCTCCCTCCTTCCATGGGTGACAAAGATCACAGAGGCTCATGTGAATAACATCTTAACGAAACATCTGACCTCTGCACACCTACTGGATCCTACACAGAATGGTTTTAGATCTGGGCACAGTACAGAGATGGCACTCCTATATATGGTTGAACATCTCCGCTCTGTACTAGATGCAGGTCAAACGGCGGCACTGGTCTTATTAGACCTCAGTGCCGCCTTTGACACTGTATCCCACACCATTCTTATCCGCAGGCTTGGTGAGGCTGGCATATCCGGCAAGGCGTTGGATTGGTTTCAATCGTTCCTTTCGGAACGAAGCCTCACACCATCACTCTAGGAGTTCCGCAGGGATCGGCTTTGAGCCCCACTCTCTTCAACTTATACGTCCAACCTTTGGCGGCGGTTGCGAAGAGTTGGGGTCTCACAATGGTATCATACGCCGATGATACCCAGTTGGCGGTGGTTCTCAATGGGGACTCTGACCAATTGGCATCAAACGTTGCGGACGGTCTGAGGGCTATTGCTGGCTGGCTTACTACCAACTGTTTACAGCTCAACGCCCTCAAAACCGAGGTGATGGTATTAGGGAAACATCCTGATCTGTGGGGTGCGAGCTGGTGGCCTAACGAGCTGGGACCCCCCCCTAAACCGGTCTCCGAACTTAAAAATCTTGGCGTGTGGCTGGACTCTAAACTAACCTTCTTGTGTCATACTAAGAAGGTGGCATCTACATGCTTCGGCATTCTTCGTGGTTTGAGGCCTATCCTCAAATTTTTCGAAGCCTCCACTCGCCAGATGGTGATTCAAGCTAGCGTATCATCAAGGCTTGACTACGCGAGTTCACTGTTTTTGGGTGCCAATCAGGCGGAGGTCCTGCGACTCCAACGGGTGCAGAACGCGGCTGCCAGGGCCCTGGTAGGCCTGCCACGCTTCTGTTCAGCCTGCAGCACAATCTTTAAACTACACTGGCTGCCTGTAATCAGACACATAGAGTTTAAGACTCTGTGTTTCGCGTTTAAAATTCTTAAAACCGACACCCCTACCATCCTCCAGCACCTCCTGACCCTGTACACTCCTTCACGTAGCCTTCGCTCTGTAGGTCAAAATCTAGCACTCGTTCCACGCTTCCAAAAATGACTAGGCGGCCGTTCCTTCACTGTGTTGGCCTCCAAGCTTTGGAACGCGCTCCCTGTGCATATTTGATCTTTAGAAGATCTTTTTGCTTTCAGGAAACCTGTTAAAACGTATCTTTTCCCCCTGCCTTATTAAAATTTCCCTACTTTGTCTATTTTTGTTAGTTATGTTACCTTCTCAGATATAGCGCCGGGACGCCCCTTCGCTGGGGCAGCTGTGCGCTCAAAAAAAATCAATTAACATTAACATTAGCCGGTTGTTGTGTTCTTGTATGATGCGGGCGTATATCATGATGTCATCGCTGACATTGATCACCCCAGGTATGTCCGTTGTGAGCTCATGGATGACATTTTGGAATACTTCGGCTGCGCTGGAAACGCCAAAACTGAGGCAGGTGTTCCAGGCCCACGTGCGTCGAGAAGGCCGTGATGTTGCGTGATTCTTCGTCCAGCACCAGCTGGTGATATCCGGACCGTAGGTCGAGTTTGGAGAACCAGCTGGCTCCTGCCATTTCTCCTATGAGGTCGTCGATGGTGGGCGTTATATGGCGCTCCCGTTTGATGGCAGCGTTGGGTAGGCGCATGTCTACACAGATTCTTACAGCTCCTGGTTGTTTCGGTTTTCGTGTGACCACTATGGGTGAGACCCCGGGAGTTGGACCCGTTACCTTTTCTATTATTCTTCTAGCTTCTTGAGCTCCTCTTCTATGAGGGGCCTGAGATGAAATGCGATGCGGCGGTGCCTCAACGCCACTGGCTGAACGGTGTGGTCGATTTGTAGGTGTACTTTGTTTCCCGTGAACTTTCCGATGCCTTTGAATATGTCGGATAATTCAGTTATGAGTTGTTGAATTGACTCCTGGTGTACTCCGAAGGTGAACTTGACGACTCCTAGGTCCTCTGCTGCCCTGCACCCGAGCAGCATGCCTTGCCCGTCTTCTGACACGAAGATGTTGGTGGTGATGGATCGGTTTCCATGCGAGACGGTCGTCTTGAATTTCCCTCGACTCCTGAGCGGGGTGTCCTGTCCATATGCGAATACAGTGATGGGTGATGGGCTCAAGGCCGGGGACCGATCCAGTGTTTGATAGAGAGTGGCAGCCATGATGTTGATGGTCGCGCCTGTGTCGACTACCGCCATAAGCTCCTGTTCATCCACCCTGATGCTACACTGAGGTAGTCGCCTGGTTCGGCGGATTGCAGTGGCAATCATGTGCACTTTTTGCACTGTCTTCTCTTCCTCCTCATCATCGTCCATGTCACTCGGGCTTGGATCACCTTCAGGCACAGCGTTTACCACCTGCCTAGGTTTTTGGAATTTTTTGCCCTGACACACCTTTTCGAAGTGATTGAAACGACCACATCCTGAGCATCGCTTTCCTTTTGCCGGGCAGTCCGGGGCCTGGTGAAGTGATCCTCCGCAGTATCCACAGGTCTTTCCCGACGTCACCGCAGCAGCTCCTGTGCTTTTCTTGTTCCACTTCATCGGGGGTTTCACGGTCATCTTGTTGACCGGCTCTGCTTACACCGGTGCTTGGAGTGCGGCTTCCATGTGGGCCGCTCGGGCCTTGGATAGCTCTTTGGTTCGGCCGAGGGTGAGAATGTCCGCCAGGGGTTTCCCTGACTCTTCCAAAATGCGTTCTCTGAGTTTGGCAGAGGCACATCCTTGGATGATCTGTCCTCGTATTTCCTCGGTGACGTTCGCAAACCCACAGGTTGACGCCAGGTTTTTTAATTGTGCATGATACGTGTCTAGGGACTCTTCCGGTAGCTGCCTAGCTTGTCGGAATATGAATCTCTCATAGTCCTGGTTGGCCATTGGCTCGAAATATGCATTCAGAGCATTTATGAGCGAGTGGTGATTTTTTTGGTGGAACTTTCACTACAGTTTTGGCAACATTGTGGACATCTTTTCCGCCTAGATGGAGTATCATGGCCAGTTTCTGTTCCTTGTGAACTTTGGTGGCTTCAAAGAAGATTAGTAACCGGTCTACTCAGTCCTTCCACTTCGGGGCCAATGACGATGGTGACCCCTCCACTAGGAATGGTTCGATTGGGGGTATCGTGGCCATGCTTGTGGTGTTTTGTGGGAAGTGGCCTTTTGCCAATGCTTGTTGGCTATGGAGGTCAGCTGGGCCTGGTTTGCTTGATATGTTGTCCCTGTTATGTTCGCTGTGTTTCCCCTTCACACAGAGTTCTATTCCCCCCTCCAGGGGCGTTGAGTCTTCTCCCTGCAGAGGTGTGGGACTAGGGCGGTTTGTGCGGCTCGGGCCTCTTGCGCGTGGGCAGCGCGAAGTCGGGGAAGGCGTAGCCTGGGCCTAGTTGCAGCGCAAACCCTCCCGCGCGGCTTCACCCGGCAGCGCGCTTCACGCATCGGCAGCCTGCCAGTATGCGGCGCTGACCGGGGCTTCCAACAAAGCGCGGCGATGAGGCACTCCTGCGCAGGGTGCGCACATGCAAGGAGTCGCAGCTCACCTGTAGGAAGTGCCCCTGACAGAATACCCGGTCTGGGCTCAGGTCGCGTTGCCGCACTGCAGGCGGGTCTGTAGGGCACGAGCGCCGCAAGCTGATGACGGAGCACGCGGCCGCCCCAGCAGCGTGGGACACGCACACAGCGAGGGTATGCCCACCCTCGTCGCCAGCTGTTGTGTTGTGAGGGCCTGTGGGGGCTTGGGGTCCACAGGGCTTGCTACACTCGGGGGCAATCTGGGGCCTATATACCAGGCACGTGGCCGAAGGCCGTAATAATGTACACAGACACTGGGTGATGTTTATGGCTCTGCTCGCCGTCGACAACTGGCGTACGTGCGTGCGTGGGCCCCTTTTATTATGCTGGTCACGTGGTGCCGCGTTGCAGGCATCTCGTGCAACGGGCGTAATGTGAGCTAGAACACAACACACACCCATTGGAGCTCAGATCACCCCCCCCCCAGAGCTCAGATCACACACCCCCACCAGAGCTCAGATCACACACACCCACGTGAGCCTAGATCAGACCCCCACCAGAGCTCAGATCACACACACCCACGTGAGTTCAGATCACACACCCCCACCAGAGCTCCGATCACATACCCCCACGTGAGCTCAGAACACACACCCCCACGTGAGCTCAGAACACACACCCCCACGTGAGCTCAGAACACACACCCCCACGTGAGCTCAAAACACACACCCCCACCAGAGCTCAGATCTCACACACCCACATGAGCTCAGGTCACACACACCCACGAGAGCTCAGATCACACCCACCCACGTGAGCTCAGATCACACCCACCCACGTGAGCTCAGATCACACCCACCCACGTGAGCTCAGATCACACCCACCCACGTGAGCTCAGATCACACACACCCACGTGAGCTCAGATCACACACACCCACGTGAGCTCATATCACACACAGCCACGTGAGCTCAGATCACACACACCCACGTGAGCTCAGATCACACACACCCACGTGAGCTCAGATCACACACACCCACGTGAGCTCAGATCACACACACCCACGTGAGCTCAGATCACACTCCCACGTGAGCTCAGATCACACACCCCCACCTGAGCTCAGATCACAAACCCCCACGGGAGCGCAGATCACACACAACCATGTGAGCTCAGATCACACACACCCACCAGAGCTCAGATCACACACCTACGATAAACAGTGCAGTTTAGAACACGCTCACACCTCTGGCTGCTGTGAAAATCGGGTTACATTACACAGCCACATGTAGTGGGCATATCAGTTTTGATCACACACTCAGTGGTACTGAGCTCAGAGCCCTCCTTTTCATGTGCTATGCGTTGTAGGTCTCACTTACTGGTGCACAGAAGCTTCATTTATGTACCCTAAGGCTGCGGTTCTTAACCTTTTGACTTCTGTTGACCCCCAATGGATCCTTACTGAAATCCGGGGTCCCCAGAGTCATTACTCTCAGCCTGGGAATTTCTCTACTTTGAAACTCAAAACAATACACAATATAGAAACAAGTAAATATCCAGCAAATATACAAATGGGGAAATATTTAATTCACAAACAAATATATTTTTTAAAAAAAAGCAATTTTATTGGGAAGGTTGGAGCTTTACTAAAGTCGTTTTTTAATTCTAAAAGATGACGCAGTATACTAGATTCTAGTACACTATTTGGCGCTTCGATTGAGGCAATCCATCCTCCACACTATATATTCGACTTGCTGTACTTCCAGTGCTCCTACAAATCAGGTTTTGTATGCCAACTTCAATCTTAAGCCTTCAATTTCAAGTTCCTTCACGCTATACAGAACATTTAAATGTTTTCAATTTTACTTTATTTAAATATACTTGATCGATCAACTAATTGTATTAAATTTTTCAAACATTCGCAGTCACACTGAATAAGCGTTGTGGACTCCCCAGTGGCCCGTAGACCAAAGGTTAAGAACCACTGCCCTTGGGTGCTGTGCAAAGCAGGTTGGATCACACAACCCCACATGTGGGCAGGGGACACAGCCTTTACAGCCACCTAACCCAGGCAACGCCCTTTTCACTCAGCCTTTATCACACAGGTAAGTTCCATGAAGGTAAGTTCCACGCAGGTATTATTGGTACATTTACATCTAACGTCTTCACCACAGTGGTAAGTATTTTTTATAAAAAGATAACGTAATCATGGTATATAAGATAAAAGGGTTTAGGTGCAGGTAGCGGTAAAGGGAGGTAAGGGTAATTTTAGTAGTGGGTAGTGGTAAAGAGACCTAAGGGTCATTTTAGGTGCTTGGTGTGGGTAGCGGTAAAGGGAGGTAAGGGTAATTTAGGTGTGGGTAGTAGTAAGGTTAATTTTAGGCGTGGGTAGTGGTAAAGCGAAGTATGGGTGGGTTTAAGGGCTAGTAGTTTATTTTTATTTTAGAAGTTTTATATAGCGCTAGCTTGACCCGTAGGTATCAGAGCGCTTCACATACACACTGTAAAAACAGAAGGAAATTGCATTACATAATAGGAAGGCAGTATGGAAGCAAAACAGACAAAAAAGTACAACATGAAAAATAGGTAAACAGTGCAGGGGAGGGAGACAAAACAAACAAAGGTGTCTGACACAGTCAAGTCACCAACTATTCTTGATTGTCAATAGAGAGAGGAGTCCGTTCGGATAATGAAGTCTAGGTTAGCTGACGTTGGTCAGGAAAGTATTTGCTAAGGAGATGGAGTTTCAGGTCCCTTTTGAAACAGGAGAAGGAGGGGTTGCATCTGAGTACTCTAGGGAGAGCGTTCCACACCCTGGGAGCGTTGCCAGAAAATGATCGATACTGGGTGGTTTTCTTTTTCAGTTTCGGAGGGATAAGCAGGAGTGAGTTGGAGCTTCTCAGAGTTCTGGATTGACCTGCTATTACCAGTTTGTTGTTCAAGTAGTTGGGGGCCGTAGAGTGAAGGGTTTTGTGTGTGATGCAGGCCAGCTTGTAAATACACCTCCCTTCCATGGGAAGCCAGTTGAGACCAGGAGTGATGAGTTCAAATATTTTACTCCAGATATGAGTCGAGCCACTATGTTCAGCGCAGCCCTTAGCGGGAGCTAAGTGAGCTTTTGGATTCCCTGTTAGGATGGCGTTCCCGTAGTCGATTTTAGAGAGAACTAGGGATTGAGGTCATCATGGGGAAGAAAAGGTTTCAATTTCTTGAGGTGTTTTAGTGAGAAAAGAGCACCTTTTGCAGAGTTTTTGATGTGGGTCTCCATTGATAAGTTTTTGTCAAGGGTGATGCCTAGAGGCTTCACTGAGTCTGATAGGACGAGGGGGCAGTTAAGGGCAACCAGATTCTTGAGCCACTCTTGGATTGGTTGGTGGTTGCTTTTTGTAGAGAATAGGATTAGTTCTGTTTTATCTGGGTTGAGCCTTTAGTGATTAGCGTTGAACCAAGTTTGGATCTCAGTTAGAGTGACATTGAGGTGTCGGATGTTGCTGGGAGAATTGATTTTGAAATAGATTTGGGTGTCATCAACGTAAAGGTGGTAATTTACTCCAGCTTTTTTCAAGATGATAGCGAGGGGCTCCATGAAGAGATCGAAGTGGGATGGGGCGAGGATCGAGCCTTGCGGGACCCCAAGTGTGACTTTTGTTGGCTTCGAGAGACAGGAGTTGATTTTAATTTGTTGCGAGCAGTGTTGAAGGAAGGAGGTGAACCATTTTAGTACTGTACCATTAATGCCGGAGTGCTTCAACAAGGTCTCCAGAAGAGCTGGATGATTTACTGTGTCGAATGCAGCAGATAGGTCAATAAGGATACATAGGCAGGCATCACCTTCCTCTAAAGCCTTGTGAATATCGTCATAGATGTTAAGCATAGCTGTTTCAGTGCTACAACCTTTCCTAAATCCTGATTGAAGGGTGTCGAGGAGGTTGAACTCATCACATTTCTCCAATGTTTTTGCAAGGAACGGGAGGTTGAAGATAGGCCTGGGGTTGTTAAAATCATTAGGGTCGGCCCTTTGTTTCTTGAGAATTGGTGTGATTCGTCCTATTTGAATGGAGTCTGGGACACAGGCTGAGATGAGAGAGGCGTTGATGATTTTTGTCCAGAACGGGGAAATGGTGTGGTTGAGTTCTTTTAAAATTATGGATGGGAGGGGGTCCATAGTGTGGGAAGAAGGTTTTAGGTTAGAAATAATACTGAAGACCTCGCTTTCCGACATTAGCTCAAAGTCTGACCAATGCTCATTGTTTTTTAGCTGGAGGCAGACCTGATTGTCTTTGGTAAGAACTCTTTCTGGTTGGTCAAGGGTGTTTAAATGGGGGCAGGTTAAGAGGGAAGGAGGGTTTGCGGTTTGGATGAAGGATTTATCAATTTTTAGACTTTATTAGTGAAGAAGGTGGCAATTTCATCACATCGCTCTTTGGTGGCTTTAATTTTGTGAGAGGGAGTGCAGTTTGTTTGGCTTTTGACAATGTTAAAGAGTTCTCTCGGTCTATTTTTCGCCAGATCTAGTTGACTGTTGAAGAAAGACGCCTTTTCACTAAAATTTGTTTTTTGTATGCCAGCCGAGCAGATCTAAGTTGCACGAAGTGCAAGGTCGAGGGGTTTAGTCTCCAAGACCTTTCCGTTTATCTGAGTTGACGCCTTTTGTTATTAAGATACACGTTGAACCAGGGTTTAGATTTGGTTCACCTTATTTGTTTGAGTTTGAGTGGGGCTACTTGATCTAAAACCTCTGTCATTTTTGAGTTAAAGTGTGTAGTGAGGTACTCGGCTGTCCAGGAGGAGGGTTGGAGTGGTAGATGGGCAAAAATCCTGGATTCAAGTTCGGGTAAAGGGACTTCTTTGATGTTTCTGGTCCAGTGTTTAGGGTTGTCATCATGAATAGGTTAGTAAGTTTCAATGGGGTACACCCTAAGAAACCTCTGACCTGGGTCAGTAAAGTTAGTTACAATAACAATGGTCAGAGTCTATTGATTCAGAAAACAATAAATGTTAAACAAGCAATCAATCAGGTATAGAGCAAATTAAAGTTATATCCAGAGTGTGCTTATATTATTTATTCATTAATTCCAGCACAGTATTTGACAGGTACCTGGTTCAATTCAATGGGTACCTGAGCATAGGGAATGTCATTACATGCAGACAAAAGAAGTATACTTGTTCAATTTGTGTCATTGAATCATATACACGTCAGTGGGCATTTAGTCTCATATGATTATACCACTTAGGAGCATCAATTAGAGAGATAGAACAGACATTTTACATCATTTGTCTACATAAATGTCGCGCTCAAAGTGATAGAGGTAGGGAGACAGTTAGGTAGGATAGGTGTGATGGGAAACACGTGAGGACTGGGTAAAGGTGGTTGTGACTAGAAGCAATCACAGTGGGATAAAAATAAACCCTTTACAGTCTGTAGTTAGATCTGAAGTTCCAAATATCCCCATATACATAGGAATCGTGTTATTCTGTTGATTAATCCTATGATTGGCGAGCGGTTGTGATCAGGTCTACGTTTCGACCCCCAGGTTAAAGGGTAGGTTTGATCCTCAAATTGGGGTCTTCATCAGGACAGGAGAAAACTGGAGCGCTTTAGCAGGGGCCCTTACGTGGCCATTGTAGTAGGACCATCAAGGGTTCCTTTCTATTGGAGTGGGTATCCCGCCTTCATTGGGAATGTGAGCCTTCCATCCAAGGGGTTGTTTCTCTAATCCAGCCAAATCAGCGTTTGTGCGGACATAGTTCACGCACCACACGCGGTTCGTTAGTTTAGACAGCAGAGGCTGTCTGCAAGATGCTCCGTGCTCGCTTGCCGGTCAGGTCTGGAACTTCAGATCTAACTACAGACTGTAAAGGGTTTATTTTTATCCCACTGTGATTGCTTCTAGTCACAACCACCTTTACCCAGTCCTCACGTGTTTCCCATCACACCTATCCTACCTGTCTCCCTACCTCTATCACTTTGAGCGCGACATTTATGTAGACAAATGATGTAAAATGTCTGTTCTATCTCTCTAATTGATGCTCCTAAGTGGTATAATCATATGAGACTAAATGCCCACTGACGTGTATATGATTCAATGACACAAATTGAACAAGTATACTTCTTTTGTCTGCATGTAATGACATTCCCTATGCTCAGGTACCCATTGAATTGAACCAGGTACCTGTCAAATACTGTGCTGGAATTAATGAATAAATAATATAAGCACACTCTGGATATAACTTTAATTTGCTCTATACCTGATCGATTGCTTGTTTAACATTTATTGTTTTCTGAATCAATAGACTCTGACCATTGTTATTGTAACTAACTATCATGAATAGGTTGGCGGCTGACCAGTGTGTCAATCTTGAACAGTATGAGGTGGTGGTCTGACCAGTCAATGGGAGAAATCGCTTTCAAAGAGACCAGTTCATTGTTGGTAATGATAGCGTGCAGTGTTGCACCTTTTGATGTGAGTTAGTTTATTGCAGAGTTGTTTGAGGTTATATATTTCAAGTAGGTTGGATAGGTTCTGGACAGTGGAGTCTTCTGGGTCGTTCCAGTGGATATTGAGGTCACCCAGGAACACGTCTTGTGTGTCTGTCATGGAGAAACGTGTTATTAGGTCTGTCAGTTCTTTGGGGAAAAGGGTACGCTCTCCAGGAGGATGGTAGATGGTATGGAATGTGATGGGTGAGGTACCCTTGACAGTGAGTTCGACACCCAGGTATTCAAACGATCGGTATTCTGCAGGTTTAAGTTTGGTAATCTGTATTCCAGCTTTGTGAATGATGGCTAGCCTCCCCAGTTTTGATCGGCCTGTCTTGTCTGATGATGTTGTACCCTGGAGGGGTGAGCATGTCAAGAATGGGGGTTGAGTGGATATTGAGCCAGGATTCTGTGAGGAAAGCAATGTCAATATCTTCAGCGAGTAGAGCTTCAGCATTGTCTGTGGCATGTTGTACTGCTGATCTGCAGTTTAGGAGCATGCAAGAGAGCGGGCGGGGAGCCTCGATGGTGGGGGTAGGTAGGTGGATAGAGGAGTATTGAGCAGGAGGTCGTTATGGATTCTGTTAGTGCTAACAATAACAGGGATGGGGAAAAGGGATGACTTCTGCCTCAAAGCGAGGTAAGAGTCGTTGATCTCAGCAGGTTTCGGTACCGAAAAGGGATGGCCATCCCGGTTGGGTCGAATTGCCTGACTCGCTAACGGACTGGAGGGTCGATGGGTGCTCTATGGGGCTATGGGAGAGGTATTGAGGGGGGTAGGAGCAAATCAACCCGGGGAGAGGGAGCATGGTGGCTTGGTCCTGTTGAGAAGGTTTTGTTGTAAGTATAGGAAAAGGGAGTTAATTTTCTGCTCCATTCTGTTCAGCTGATTTGTTATTGAGCTTAAAAAGTTTAATGTTTTTGGCAGGGGCAGAGAATGACTTGGGTCCATGTAGGGAGAGTGAACAGGGGTCAGGGATTTGACAGAATCAGTGGGATTAGGTGAAGGGAGAGGTTGGACGCGGGGAGCCGGATTAGTAATGTTCCCATTCAAGGAGTTCAGAGGAGTATAGGGTCTGCTGTCCAAGTGAGGAGGGAAAGAAATTCTAGGTAGGAAGTCAGAGTTCCGGGGTATGTCAATGAGATTAGCGGTGGATGCAGGTTGTGTACGTGGGTGTGCGACGGCGTAAGGGGAGTGGGCAGTGATAATAGGGAGGAAAGTGTCTGCTGGATTGGTGAAGACGTTGGACATGGGGATGTAACAGGGTTGTCAGTGAGGTAAGCGGCGGAGACCGGTTGTGTATGTGGATGTGTGCAGTGGTAGTAGGGGGAGAGTGAACGCTGAATTGGAGATGATGTTGGACAAGGGTGAAGTAAAGGTCGGGGAAAAGGTTCTGTTTTGGTGGAAGAGGTAGTTTGTGAGGGAGGGTTCAGATTATTGGGGGTCAAGCGGGGAGTGCCTGTGGGGATTTCAGTCGCGGGATGGCTGAGGTTAGAGTCCGAGCTCTCAAGATCGATATTGGCCTTGTGGTGTTTGTTAATTGTGAGTTTGTTGTGCCTGGTGTGATCAGTTGATGTAATAATGGTGGGTGTTTGGCGGTGGAGAGTAATGATAGGGGTAGTGGGATTGTAGTGAGTGATGGTGAATGTCCATGAGTTGAAGAGAGGTTCTTCAGGGCAGGGAGATTGGATCGGTTCCACGTTATTAGTGAGGGTGATGGGGCGTAGGGGAGCTGGGGTTTGATGGCTCAGACAGTTCAGAAGACTGCCGGGAGACACCGACGGAGAGAGCGGTGCTCCTTAAACCTGAGCTGCTGCCAGGTGGGGTGAGGCACAACAACCACAACAAATGGTATGTGGTTGAACGTATGACCTGGAATTACAGGTGATATCCTGATTTTACTTTACTTCACATTTTACAAAGCAGTAGTTGAACATACATCTGGTCCTGATGAAGGCATTGGAAGTATTCCATTTTTGCTGAAACATGTTGACCGCGACTAAGTCACAGATATTATTTCAAATCTGTGTTTTCACTTTGTTTTTTATCTTGGACAACCAAGGGAGCACAATAAAACTTCATATCCACCTAGCTTTATCCAATTTTACCCTTATCACTTCACCTTCTCTACACTGCTTTTTCAGTAGCCACACTTAACTTTAAAACTTTCAAACCAACCCTTTACTGACACATTTTTTTACATCTCAGAACGGCCACTATAACATCTGAGGGACTGTTATGATCTATCTCCTGGGCAAGGAGTACCCAAATGATGTAACAAATGGCGGTACAGAGTGGCTTCTGATGGGAATTTTTCGCCCATACTTTTGTATTTTCACTTGTATATCACATTTGGTTGCATGGTCTGTCTTTCCACTCTGTTACCCGCGTGGTGTTGGGATCTATATTCGCAGTTGAGCTATAGTGTTCCACTGACCCCTAGGTATTTCTTGTGTAATGAGTATGAATATTGGGGTATGTACCTAGCTTGGGTCGTAAAACTTGCCCTTGGACCCTTTGATTAATCGGTTTGGTTTAGGCTCAGTTGAGTTAACAAAGAGAGAAGTGTAGGGAAGTGGCGGTCAAAAGTGGTGAGGTGTGGGTCGGTGGCCTGTATGAGAATGGTTCCAGTTCTGTAGATGGAAATGGTCAGTTCCCCTTTGAAGGTTGGGGAGATGGTAGTGGAGATTCTTTCACCATAGGGAATGATTACTGACTTGGCGACTTGAAGGTGAAGAGAGAAGGTGTTTTACCATTTAGTCGGGTGATTAGTGTAAAAAATGAAGTTAGTTTTCGTGTTGCCGTTGGTTGCTGTGTGGTAGTTATCTACAATGAGTGTTTCTGGGTGTTGTTTTTAGAGTGCTGTGCTTGAAGTTATTTTTTGCATTACTGTTCATTTTGTCTGGGTAGTTAATAGATAGAAAGGATATTGCATCTACTTTGGGCCTTACTCCCTATATCTCTGGCCCGGCCCATGATAAAGGCCACACACTTGACCAGGTTTTTTCCACCTCTCCTATTATGGCTGTAACACTTCTGCCAGTCCTATGGTCTGATCATTGTCTTGTTCATTTCGAAATATCATCTACTACGATTTCTCCGGCCAGTGTCACGAGACAGCAGGGTGGCAGCTATAGGGCACTCCATCGGGTGACTCCGGATCTGCTAGCGCAAGCTCTGGTGGATCACCCCATGTCCTATACGGGTGACCTGGAGAAAGACCTGGAGAGCCTGCAATCCTGGCTCCTTGCTAGATTAAATGAGCTCGCCCCATTACAGCCACCCAGGTCCGCCGCCCAACGGGTCTCGGCCCCTTGGTTTACGGAGGAATTGGCTCATCATCGTAGGCAATGCAAAGTCGCTGAGCGGGCTTGGAGAGTCCAGTATGAGCCTGAGGCTAAACAACTCTATAAAACCATGTTGAAGTCATATCATGATCTAATACTTCAGGGCAAGAAATGTTATTTTGCCAAAAGGATTGAAGACGCGGCAAACTCCTGTAAGGAGATTTTTTTGATTGTGCGCGAATTCACCAGCCCGCGGTCAATCTCAGCTCAAGACGCTCCGGCAGAGACCTGGGCCAACACCATAGCTAATTTTTTTACCACCAAAATTAGGCAAATTCAGGACTCTTTTCCTCTGAGACCTATAGATGACCCGTCAACTCTGCCGACTGAGACAACTCTCCTGTCGTGTCCAGGCCCAGTTCTGTTAGACTTCCCGCCTCTTTCGGCTGCTGCATCCTTAGCCTTGATGAGGAACCTTAAATCGGGCTCTCCGCTAGATCCCTGCCCAGCAAAATTCTTAGCGAGAATGGCAGACGCCGTTAACCCCATAGCCAATCCCATTCTTAATCTTTCCCTGAGTCAGGGATTTCTGCCCCAGTCCTGGAAACAGGCCATGGTCATCCCTCTCATTAAAAAGCCTAATCTTGACCCAGAAGTGCCGTCCAACTATAGGCCAATCTCGCTCCTTCCAGCACTTACCAAGATCCTGGAGAAACACGTACATAGCGTGCTTTCTAACTTCCTGGAGTCACACGAGTTGCTCCATGAATCCCAGTCGGGCTTTCGTTCCAACTTCAGCACCGAGACGGCGCTCCTGGAAGTTTCTGAGATCGTGAAGGAGGTGCTGGATGCCGGAGGCAGGGTGATGTTGGTTATGTTGGACCTGTCGGCGGCGTTCGACACCGTCCCCCATGAGGATCTCCTCACTAGACTACACAACATCGGTCTGGGGGGGACGGTGCTCAACTGGTTTCGTTCCTTCCTAGCCAACCGCCGGCAGACGGTCTGGGTCCCATCTGGGTCTGCCGAAATGCCGCCATTGGGAGTCGGAGTGCCTCAGGGCTCTGTATTGAGCCCCACTCTATTCAACATCCTTATGACCCCTCTGGCGACATTGGCAGAGTCCTATGGGGCCCGGATCGTTTCCTATGCTGACGACACCCAGCTTCTGTTCACCTGCGGTAAGGGCGAGGAGTTCGATGGAGAAAGGATCCGTGAGTGCCTTGGGGCTGTTTTTAATTGGTTCCAACACAACAGCCTCAAGTGCAACTCGGATAAATCCGAAATACTATTCTTCGGATGCCCATCGGAACCAGATTGGCATGGTTGGTGGCCTGCTGACATGTTCCCTCCAACTCAGTCATCTAAGTGGGCTAAGAACCTGGGAGTAAAAATTGACAATGAGCTTTCGCTCAAATCCCAGGTCTCTACTCTTACGGGAACATGCTTCGGGATCCTCAGAATGTTGCGTAAGTTCTTTCCCCTTCTTTCTGAGGAACATCGGAGGATTACTGTCCAGGCACTTATAGGATCCAGATTGGACTATGCAAATGTCCTATATCTGGGTCTGCCAGAATCAATCAATCAATCAATCAGTGACACTTATATAGCGAATATCTCCTTCAGCGTTTGCAGGTGACCCAGAACGCTGCTGCTCGAGCGATCTTTGGCCTGCATCGTCGCACTAGTGCCTCTAACCTTCTCCTCTCCCTCCACTGGCTCCCTGTACGGAAGAGGATACTGTTCAAGGCCATGACCCTAACCCATAAGGCCTTGCATGGTAATGGTGCTAAATATCTCCAGAAGAGGTTGGACTTCTACCGACCTACACGATCTCTCAGGTCGGAAACATTGGCTCTGGCTCGGGTACCACGTATCAAAAGGGCTCGTCTAGGCGGCCGGTCCTTTAGATTCCTTGCCCCTCAGCTTTGGAATTCTCTACCGGTGTCCTTGCGGACTACCTCGAACTTGCTTGTCTTCAGGAAGGACTTGAAAACTTGGCTGTTCTCCGGATAGTCCGCTTCCTATTTTAGGCTCCTGTTTTTTACTGTTATGTTTTCCAGCTCTTTCTTTAGGTCTGGAGCACAAAGCGCCGGGACACTCCTTTGGAGTAGCCGTTGCGCTATAAAAGTCCCATTTTAACATAACATAACATAACATAACCAGGAGTTGGGTCCGTAAAGCACGATATTCGAGTTCCGGGTGGGGTTAGGTGGGCGCATGGTTGAATGGTAGAAATTCCGAGACACAATCAGGAATCAAGCTGAAGAAATGCTGAGTCACAATCCGGAATCAAGCAGTAGGCAGGGTGGTAGTTATCATACAATTATATGCAGTATATACAATAAACTCTAAAGTGCCATAAAACATTTATCGCAGTGTATACCCTAAACTCAAGAGATCAGGGCCCCACCAACCATGTTTTTACAGTAAGCATCATTTGGCCCAATCTAGGTGGACATCCAGGTAGATTCCAAGCAGGCCAAGACCTAGGTGTGACGGGGGAAAAAAACACATTTCTTACTCCCCACAGACTGAATGGAGACTAGAAGTGCGCTATTGTAGTTTGACCGTTCCAAAATGGCCCCCCACCATATAGCCAGCAAAGTGTCCTACCTTTCTGTTCATAGTCCAGAAAAGGTCTTGAAGCGAGCGGCCCTTTAACTACTCAGGAAATCAACATTTGCAAACACACATAGCATCTATATGAGCGTGGTGAAAAGACCCAGAATACAGTGAATAAGCTACTCCCCGGGTATGTGGGAAGCAACTCCAGATGAATAACAATTAGGTAGGTTTAGGGGCGGGTAGGAGTAAAGGTAATGTTAGGGGTGGTTGAGGCAAATGACTGTGTGTGTGTATATATATATATATATATATATATATATATATATATATATACACACACATTAAAAAAAAAACATTTCCTCTGACAAAACAAAGGTTGCAGGGAAATTGTAGTTAGGCTCAGATTTCACACACACAAACCATAGACATTCAGCAGTTATAGGTAGCTGAGCTAACTATAACTTACACCCCGCAATGCACTGCTTATGACCTCACATATTACATTGTGACATCGCTGATGACATCATTTAGTGATTGAGTGTTTTCTAAAATGTAATGAGTGTTAAACATATATACTTAGCTACTACACAAGTTACATTAGTATACTTTGTGTACTACTAATGAGTGATACTACATCTAACGCGAGTGGCTGTGCGACTGTATCTGTGTTTGAGTGGCTGTATGGGTGAGTGATTTTGTGAGTGACTGTTGAGAGGAGGTATGGGTAAATGGGCATGTGAGTAACTGCATTGGTGTGTGTGAGTAGCTGTATGGTTGAGTGAGTTGCTCTGTCAATGACTGTATGGGTGACTGGGTGTGTACGTGGCTGTATGGGTGAGCCCGTGGCTGAGTGGGTGTTTGGTTAAGTGAGTTGGTGTGTGAGTGTCAGTATTGGTTGGTGAGCAGGAGTCTGAATGGTTGTATGGATGTGTGAATGGGTATGTAAGTGAGTGTGTGAGTGTGAGGCAGTATGGGTGAATGGACACGCGAGTAACTGCAATGGTGAGTGTGTGGCTGTATGGGTGAGTGGTTGTGTGAGTAGCTGTATGGGTGAGTGGCTGTATGAAAGAGTGATTTGGTGTATTAGTGGCTCTATGGATGAGTGAGTAGGTGTGTTAGTAGTTGTATGGGTCTGTGAGTGGTTGTGTGAGTGGTTCTGTGGATGATGTAATCAGTGATGCAATTTGAGATGTCATCAGTGATGTCACTGACCATGCCATGAGTGATGTAATATGTGAGGTCATAAGCAGTGCATTGCAGGGCCGTAAGTTATAATTAGCTCCAGTAACTAATACTGCTGAATTTCTATGGTTTTGTGCGAGTGGCATCTGAGCCTCACTTTATCGTCCCTGTAAACTTTGTTTCTTTCAGTGAATTTGTAAGGATATTTGAATTCTAATTCCTAACTATAATGTCCCTGTAACCTTTGTTTTCTGTGTGAATTTCTACAGTTTTTAATGTTATTTATTGACTATAACTTCCCTGTAACCTTTGTTTCCCCCCGAAAGTTTCGAAGGTTTTTACATTTTATTTCAGAACTGTAACCTGTAACCTTTGAGAGTGGGTTTGTGAGTGGCTGTATAGGTTGGTGAGTGTGTGAGTGGCTTTATAGGTTGGTGAGTATGTGAGTGGCTGTATAGGTTAGTAAGTGGGTCTGCGAGTGGGTGTGTGAGTGGCTAAATGGGTCTATTGGTGGGTGTTTGAGTGGGTGTGTAAGTAGATTTTAGGGTGTGTGAGTGGGCATATGAATTAAGCATGAGCGAAATTTGCGGATCTCGCGTTCGCGAATTTTGCGGATTTGCGGATTCGCAATCCGCAAAATCCGCGAATTCCCGCGAATTTGCGGATTTTTTTTTTTTTGTGTTCGCCCGTGTTTCTGCCAGTTCGCGAGGGTTTTGTACACTTTCGCAAATTGCGAACTTACCTGTCGGGTCGCAAGTTTCGCGAACTTGTTGTTTCTACGTGTCCAGCCTGTTTGGGACACTCTTCTTCATCACTGCCACTCTCTGTCACCACTGCCACTCTCTGACTACTCATGCCACCCTCTGGCCCACCCATGCCACCCTCTGTTTCATCACCACACCCTCTGGTTGTCCAGTGTACATTATTTTCGGCAAAGCAAAGCACACCTTCCCTGCCTCAAGTGACCTGAATTAATTTGGGGCTGATTAATGTGTCACAGAATATTTTTTTAGCTGGCACCTGCTTCCTTAGTGCGCCCTGATTAGTGATCTTTTGCACTTGCTAAGTGCTTTCATTGTTGCAAAATTAGTTACAACACCTGCCCTGCCCCAACTGACAATAATGAATTAGGGGCTGATTAATGGATTTTAACTTCCAGCCTGGCTCCTGCTTGTCTCCCTTAGCTGTAATTCAGGACCTTTGTGGCATATGTGTAACTATTCTGAGGTTCAGAGCAGGGTCACATAATAGTTTCAACTGGCAACTGAACTCTGGAGGGGCCCCTCAGGAAGCACTACAGGAAATGGCTACTAATGATGAGCCTGAACTTTTGAACCTGGTAAGTAGTTACTTTCAGTTTTGCTAAGATCGTATTTCTGCAATTTTGCACTTATTCGCGGGGCGCGAACTCACGCGAACTCACGCGAACAGTGCGAGCAGTGCGAGCAAAATCCGCTGCTCGCGGATTTGCGGATTTTGCGGGAGATTCGCGAATCTCGCGGATTGCGGATTTCCCGGAAATCCGCAAAATCCGCGAGCGGAACGGATTTTCCGCCCATGCCTAATATGAATGGATGTAGGGGTATGAATATCAAGTTATGTGAGTGACTGTATAGGTCTGTGAGTGGGTATGTGATTGGCTGTGGTTGTGTGAGTGGATATGTGAGTCGAAATGACTGGGTGTGTGAGTTACTGGTTCTGTGAGAGTGGCTAAATGTGTGTGTGAATGGGTGTCTGTGTGGGTGTGTCAGTGGCTGTGTGAGGGACTGGGCCAGAAGGGAACCTCACCTTCCCCTTTACACTACAAGAGTCCACAGTTTTATACAAAATGTCTACCCAACTGCAGTTTTTTCTACCGGTTAATTAGTAAGTGCTCACTCATTTGAGTAAATGTCTAGTGCATATTCTACACTACAGCTGCGTAATGAACCAGGAGGAAATGTGTCCTTCTGTACTTTTAATTTCAACACTGTGATTGTTCCTCATGCATCTTCTTCCAGAAATCTGTCGTAACATAAATTCTCCTATGGAGAAGATGACAAGACTACAAAGAGGTGAATGTCCACTAAATGGGTATTTCCTCTTAACTATATAAATAAAGCAAGTGCTTCTTTGTTTGGTGGAGCGATCCTCATATTCATCGTATCACAAAGACAGAAGGCATCATCAAAATCAGTGGGAAATGTGCTGGGGACCTTTTGGTAAGCTGTAAATCTACTGACAAAAGCCAAGAAGACCTTTGTATACTATGAAGGTGGACAGGGCGGGGCCAAATGGGTGAGACTTCCAGGTGATTTTGCACATTTGGATACTCATAATTTAAAGGGAGAACCATAGACTCTGCTCTCACCAGGAGATGACAAGAAACAACCCACTCGTCACAGTCACTACAGATTGTGCTCTCATAGATCAATGATGCATTCACCACCAGGGATTGCGAGAAAAAAAATTGGTTTGCCTTCACCATGCCAAGGAAGTTAGGATCATTTGTCCTTTACAAAAGGGGTAGGAGGCCACATGGCTTTCCTCCCCAGGCTGATATTGGCGCCGGTGACCCCATCACCCCTGGGGCCCAGCCAATTGGAGGGGGCCGTGCAGCCCCGATCCCTAGGCCGATTTTGGCCCTGGGTACCCCATCCCCCAGGGTCGAGCTACTTGATGCCGGAGCTTCAATGTCCCCGTGGTCCCTCCCAGCTCCTTGCCTCCATCAGGAGCTGGCATTGCTCCAGCACACAGGGAGCAGTAAAAAATGCTGCTCCTTGCGTGCAAGAGTGTGATATTTAGCACTGTATCTTTAAACTTTCCAATATAGAATATTAAGAATGTCATTTAGTATGTTATGCAAAAGGCTGACATAAGATTCTAATGTTGGTCAGTTGATGCTTGTTTGTCTTGCATATGGATGGGATCTTATATTCCTGGATTAAACTTCATTATAGGAACCATTCTGTATCTTGGATTTTTTAATGAAGATACTTCAGAGAGCAATTCTTTCATCTGTTTTCCTGCCAGCTTGACAGGGGTCAGAAAAACAGAGGAAAAGTCTGCTCCCAGTGAACGGGAGCAGTTTTCCAGCTCCCGCCCTCTGGAAGTGGACTTAGTATTTGCTCTCACTTGGTGAGAGCGAGAGCAAACAACTTTGTCCCAGGGGTGGGCACCCCAGGACCAGGGTGCCAGCCCTGGGGGGGGGCGGGGGGGTTCCTATGGCTGAAACAGGCCAAGGAGGGTGGCTGGGGCAGCTCCTCTTTCCTTCTGTTTGTAATTGGAGGTGGTGGTCCCCGGGGCCTTAATAGGCCCAGCAGGGTGGTCCACGCGGCCTCTTCATCTATATTGTTATGGCCTTGCCCCAGAGAGGTGCCTGTCCCTGAGGCGCAAAAGATCGTCTGGTGGGGCGCATGGCTCACCCCTCATGGTTTCACTTTCTTTGCCACGAGGAGGTGGCACCCACAGTGCCAAAATCCCCCAATAGGAGGGGGCCCCATGCCCCCTCACCCTAAAATACATATTTTTATATGCCCACAGTGACCTGGCCTACCCGAGGCTCTACTAGAAACAAGCACAGGAGACCGCGTTTGGTTTTTCTTTTTCAATTTTGCTGCAATTTCGCTGATCGATCATGGTCAAAATTGAAAAACAAATGCTTTTTGGCCCTGGTGCACACATATATATTAATTGAAAAAACCCAAAGGTTAACACACCCTTAAGTAACTATAACTCGCACCCGAGCCATGTATAGTGTTATCACGAAAGTTCCCATTTCAGATGTTGCAGTGATGCTATCAATGATGTCATAGAATGTGTCAACAGTGATGTAATATCTGAGGTAATTGGCCGTGAAAGGAGAGGGTACATTAACTTAACTGAAAATGGTGAATTTCAGTGTTTTCCCCCTGTATAAAACAGAATGTTTTAACTGATATTTTCACCTAACTATAGCGTCCCTTTAGCCTTTGTTTTTTTCAGTGAATTTCCAAGGTTTTTAAAATGTAATGTAATATTAATTCGATTCCTAAAGATAATGTCACTTTAACCTTTGGTTTTTTTCAATAAATTTCTACGGTTTCTTTTATTTAAATTAAGATGTCTATCACTTTGCATGATGTATGGTTGGTCCTAAAGCCTGGGCTGTAGCCAGGCCTTGTGCCCAACTTGCCCAACCCCATGCTTGCACCCAACCTCCACTGCTCTTGGCCTTTAGCCATTCAGAGCGTGGGGTAGGGTGCCAGCCTTGCACCCAACCTTTGGAGGCTAGCTAGGTGATGTTATAATATAAAATAAATTATTTTAAGTAAGGCAGACATACTGACTTTTTGACATGGTCATCGAACCAAAATATAGCAAGCATAGGCAAAGCCAATAGGTCTGGCATCATCCTCATTTTAGTAATTCTTGTTTTGTTTTGTCATGGCATTTGCTAAACGTTGTCTGGGAAAATGCTTGAGATTTATGAATCTAAAAACAAAACATTGATTAAAGATGCTGTAACTCATAGTAGTAGTCAGCCAATGGCTGAAGTGGGGTGACGCGTTGGCCCTTGATGCATGCTCGAGTGGCTTGGAGAAAAATGTGGATTACACAACCACAGACAAATGGATAAAGCGTGACTGGAAAGGTGTAAAAGAAACTATGAAAGCAATAAAGAAGAAATTAAACCTAGAAGGAAGGAATAAAATCAAGAAAGAAGGAATACTCTCACGAGTGATAGTGAAGTTTACAAATACTCATAACATGTCTAAACATACATTTAGTAAAATCATAAGTTCTTAGCTAGCGCAGACCTAAAATAGCTAATTGTGCCAATGGCTGTCAGCCACTTACCTTTGAGAAAGTGTGAAAGAAAGGAGGAAAGAACAAACCAGATCGAAGTCAAGAAAAAGAACAGGTAAGAAGGAAAATGGTAAGAAAGCAGGATAAAAAATTAGAAAGAAAGAAGGAAATAGAAGTCTTGAAAGAAGAATAGAGACAGAAGGAAAGAATGATAGCAAGACGGAATGAAAGCAGAAGAGGAAGAAAAAGCAGAAAGCAAGAAACAAGGAATGAAATCAAGACACAAGGAAAAAAAGGCAAGAGAAAGAAAGCAAGAAAGAACGATGGAAAGAAGGCAAGTGAAAGAAAGCAGAATAGGAATAAAAAAAAGCTAGAAAGAAGGAATAAAAGAAAAAAACAAAGCAAGAAGGAAGGAATGAAAGGAAAGAAAAAGGATTGAAAGTAAAAAGGAACAAGCAATTGCAATTCAATAGGTCTCGCATTTGCGAGAGTTTGAGCTATTGGCATTGTAAATGACATTGTATTTTATTTATGCTTTAAAAACAAACATAAATAAAAGAGATTGTCATTTACAATGTCAATAGCTCAAACTCTCGCAAATGCAAGACCTGTTGCATTTGTATTGATTGTAGATTTGTTTGGGATATAGAGATCGGTATTGTTTCTGTGTTTTCTATTTACGAGATTCCACTGGCCTTTTACTAGCAGCCTTCCCATTAAATGAAACTGACACAGGCTTGATTTCCCGTACAAATGTGATTAGCCATGAAGCATTTTAAGACTGCATTGTTCATATGAGGTTTGTTCTTGAGTAAGAGTGAGAGTACCAAAGTTATGGTAGTAAATGCCTTCCCTGTAAGTGAAAAGTGGCACAGTCTTTCAATGTCCTAAAATCGGGATTAGCTCCATAGCATTTAAAAAATGTTGTTTAGAAATCACGTGTATTAACAGCCCAGCTGTTTTTTGGGTATAATTTAAGCACTAAGAAGGCGTCTTGAGCCACTTAACTATTAACATTATGTGTTACCACAAAAAATGACAATATGCAGTACGCTATGAAAGTTGTTAAAAATACGCAGTTCTTAGGGTGACTGATGTAGCTGAGTTAATAAATAAGACCTCATTGTCCTTTATTTTGTAGAAAGTAAGGGAGCCTAAAAGTCTGCAGTAGTGTTAAAAATCTCCATATCCCCAACAGTTGTGAAAGGAATCCAAGATGAGTTAATTGTCTAGGAATAAGCCTCTTCGTTATTAAGTTCCAAATGTTTTCGTCTGCACCATGTGCGAAATGCAGATCAGTAACTTGAGACAAAGAAACAGCAGGATGCACAAGTAGCGAAACCAAGTGTAGGTTACAGGTAAAAGCTACAAAAGCAAACTGTAAGAAACAGAACACACAGTTACAAGTATTTAAAAGTTTATAATGCAACTTATCAATGCCACACATGCTGTGAAGTATTCTAGTTTATTATATCAGTACAAAAGCATGCCAAAATGTTTTTAAAAGCAAGTGGTGATTAATTGCTGTTTGTGCGCACATACACGTGGAGTTGGGGGAAATATAATAAAAATTGGAGACCGGAACATAGGTACCAAGATAATACTTGGTTTTCTAAACCACATCCGCTTTTTCTTTTGATAGTTTGTATGCTGTTTGTTTGAAGATGGAAAACAAAACGCATCGGGGCTAGCGCCGAAGCATTTAACGGAAAAGCATTTTCTGACCGTATCGGGGATTAGCGACAAAGCATTTAACAAAAAACACTTTCTGACCTCCTAAGAGAGTTAGAGCCAAAGCATTTAAAGTAAGCAATCACCCACAAACAAAAATGTTAAAAGACGAATACTTCATCCCAATACAAGCAGCAAAGCATTTTACGACCACATCGGGAGTTAGCGCCTAAGTATTTAACGTAAAACAATTTTCAGACTGTATGAGGGGTTAGGGCAGAAGATTTTGAAATAAGCACCCACAAACAACAAACAGGGCTCGTGGTTGTACGCCAGTTCAAGCGGCGGAGGATTGAGGCTGTGGGTTCCATGGAGGTGCACGACTGAGAAGGCAGCACCGGCGAGGAATTCACCAGCTTAATTCACAAGAAGAGCAGTGGCAATCGTAAAAGAAAATGGGATTTGGGAGCAACAATGGACATGAGCAACAAACCCAGGCCCTGCAAGAGACCCAACTTTCCTCTGATCAGCGGGGATCGTCTCATGGGTGACAAAGATGAAATGAGTAAAGTTCCTGTGCCTGTACATAGGTACACCCCGTTAAAAGAGAACTGGATGTAAATATTTTTACAATTGTAGAACACTTGCAGCTTCAATTCCGATTCAACCTGAAGACCATAAACGTGGAAATCAAAACAGGTAAACATGTCGGTGCTTTTACGAAAGCTGCTGATTTTGTGAAGGCATTTATTCTTGGATTTCTAGTTGAAGAAGCATTTAATGAAAAGTAATTTTCAGACCGCATGGGGTGTTGGTGCCGAAGATTTTAAAATAAGCAAGCACCCACAAACAAGATGCGCGGCCGCGTGATGCGCTCTGTGGTGGGGGAGGGGCGGAGTGAGGCGCTAGGGAGAGCAAGGGAAAGGAAAGCCAGAAGACGCCTGATCACGTGCTGTAAGGGTGCCCGCGAGCGATGCGAGGAAAGCCAGATAGACGGCGCGCGCAACTGTGCACGTAACCACACGCTCTAGGCCACACATAAAGCTGTGGTCAGCTTTTTGAAGTCCACTAACTAAAAGTCTCGCCAGAGCAGCACATGCACTGGCTCAGGCGAGACCTAAAAAGTAATGAAATATAGCAAGAAAGAAAGAAATGAAGGATGAAGTAAATTTAAAAAGTGTTACAAGTGCTGCAAGTTTGAAACGATATAGAGTGCTTTTCTTCGTGGGTAAAGTTTTTTAAAGAACAATGTGTGAAATTGAGTCCAGAATAACCGTGCTCTGAAGAATTGTCCGTTTATGAATTCACATGTATAATATGGAAGCTTTCGACAACTTAATACAAAATAGTTTCAAATGGACGCAATCTCTTATGTTGCTAAATACCAAGTCAGATACTAAAAAAAAGGACACTCGGAAAGGAATTTACAACAGCACTGGCAGGAGACAGGAACTGATAAAGCATGGAATGTGTTCTCTGCCGACATCTGGTATAAAGTCCTGCTGTCACATTAGACTCTAAACACAAAGACAAAATCACAGTAATACATTCAAAAGAAAAAAACATTGGCACAGAAGGAAACTAGCTGGTTTGTGGATGTGCTATTTGTGAAAGAGCAAGAGGCAGTCCCTGAAAGTGAAGTTATCCAGTGCATGATGTAGGCTGACCCCAATCTGTATTCTGTAGTGAGTTTTGGCAAAATGTGACTGACACACTAACAGACCACTGGATGAAGGAAGCTAGCTAAACAGCCTCTTTAAATCGGTATGTTGTGCATATCTTTTCCAAAAAATCAAAAAGTCTTGGCTAACACCAGACCTAAAAAGTGAACCTTTATGTTGTATCAAGTGGTGAATGTATAAACATATGTCTCAGACCTATCACCTTTGTCATGATTCATCAATAACTATAATCAAATGTATATTTCATTTATTCACACAATGCAATATTTAATAAAAGTTATTGTCTTAAAAAATGTTTATTAAAGATTTATTAATAAAAAAATCATTACAATACAATACAATACAATACCTTGTCTGAGTCTTTCTGTTAAAACTTTTTGACCCACAAAATGCAGTCATAAAAACACCCACACAAGGGCCCTGCACTTCAGCAGAAGAGTATAGATCTCCAACTAGGAATGCTTCAGTAAAATATAGTGAGCTCTCCTGGGGTCATTGATTTATAACCCAGGAGAGTTAGGCCAAGATTCTCCAATATTTACCATTACTTTTTCAATGCAAACCTGATGCTAAACCTGTTTTGGGATTTACCAACCAATGCTATTTGGTATTCGGGTTAGTTAGTAACGGAAAGTAACGCAAAGCAGCGCTAAACACTACTTTGCATTTCTTAGCGTCAAGGGGGTGTTACATGGGTGGTAAATGGGTGTTCCAATGCAACCACCCATGCTTTTTCATACTAAAAACTTTTCACTTGCATTGGTAGAAAGGATTTTGCGCAAAAATTAACCTTGAAAAGGAGGCGTTAAACAGAGACACTTTTTCATTTCTCCATGCTTTTACGACTTTGCAAGAGTGTTGCGCTGTACAGCACACTTACCAAGTAGGAACAGCTTTTAAACTTGTCTAGGCGTAGTATTTTGCACAATAAGGCTACAGTGTGGCAGGCATTGGGGTCCCCAGGACACTGCAACTTATAGGGACCTAGGGTATAGGGTACCTGGGGCTGACCTCGGAGAGAGTGGCCGCACAACCCCCTCACTTTAATATTTAAGTTTGGCCCCGGGGGATGGTGTGTCCTGGGGCCTCTTTTTTGATGTTCGGGAGGGGGCTGTGCACCCACCGCCCCATTATAAAGAATGTATATTTATATATGTATATATATTATAATTTGGCCAAAGATTGAGTACATCAAGGAAGCAGAAAGACAACTAAAGGATCAAACATGCTATGTAAAAACGAACTGGAAGGAATACAATATAGCTAAAGATTCTCTAGAAAAAACCTACATCAATTCAAAAGCGAAGGCATGATTTCATTGGAGGGATACAAATATCCCAGGGTGGAATATCCGGTTATTCCAATAATATACATTATGCCCAAGATACACAAGAACATTTCCCCTATTCCTGGGCGCCCAATAATCTCAGCGATCAACAGTATGGGAGAACACATATCCCAATATGTGGATTTTTTCTTACAGGGACTAGTTAAGGATCTCCCACCCTTCCGCTCGAAACCCACCGAGATCATCTGCGGCGTACCACAGGGATCCTCCCTCAGCCTGACGCTGTTCAATATCTACATGGCACCGCTCACCAACGTCGCACGACAACACAACCTCAACATCATCTCCTACGCCGACGACACCCAGCTGATCATATCCCTCACAGAAGACCCCCACACCGCCAAAGCCAACCTCCACAGAGGAATGAAGGCCGTAGCCGACTGGATGAAGGACAGCAGAATGAAGCTGAACTCAGACAAGACGGAGGTCCTCATTCTCGGACCCACCCCATCAGCCTGGGACGACTCTTGGTGGCCCACATCGCTAGGCACACCCCCGGAACCCACAGACCAGGCACGCAACCTGAGGGTCATCCTCGACTCCACCTTCTCCATGACCAGGCAAGTCAGCGTCGTCTCCGTGTCCTGCTTCAACACCCTCCGCATGCTCCGCAAGACTTTCAAATGGATCCCTCCCGACACGAGAAAAACCGTCACCCAGGCCCTCGTCACCAGCAGACTCGACTACAGGAACGCCCTCTACCAAGTAACAACAACCAAGCTCCTGAAACGACTACAACGAATCCAGAACGCCTCGGCACGACTGATCCTCAACGTCCCCCGATGCAGCCACATCACACTCCACCTGAGAGGCCTGCACTGGCTCCCCGTCAACAAGAGGATCACCTTCAAACTCCTCATCCATGCACACAAAGCCCTACACAACACCAGACCTAAATACCTCAACAACCAACTCAACTTCCACACCCCCACCCGAAGCCTCCGCTTGGCCAACCTCGCGCTCGCCACAGATCCTCGTATCCGGAAAACCACCGTCGGCGGCAGATCCTTCTCCTACCTCGCCGCCAAGACCTGGAACGCTCTCCCCACCAGCCTACGACAGACTCAGGACCTACTGGCCTTCACAAAACTCCTCAAGACCTGGCTCTTCGATCAGTAGCGGCCCCCCCAGTGCCTTGAGACCCTCACGGGTATGTAGCGCGCTTTATAAATGCAGTGAATGATTGATTGATATGTTAGAGATACTGGGGATTTTTTTTTAATAAGATTAAAAACATCAAATGGGAGAAAGAAATGATCATTATGACTCTAGACATCGAGTCATTATACTCGTGCATAGAACACTACACAGGACTCCAGGCTATCAAGCACATTTTAAACTCTAGACCAGTTGAATGTTACAAACACAATGCAATGTTAATCGAATGCATATCATGGTGCCTTAATAATAATTACTTTCGGTTCAGCACAGATGTGTACAGACAGCTGCGGGGTGTCGCCATGGGAGCCTACTTCTCTCCCACCTATGCCTGCCTGATGGTAGGCTGGTGGGAGGAGCAGGTTCTCAGGGGCACCCATTCAGAAATGTACAATCGGCATGTTAAATATTGGTTCAGATATATTGACGATGTTTTGGTGGTATGGCAGGGAAGTGAGGAAAGTGTTAACATGTTTGAGGTAATATAAATTTTATGGTCAGTTATGTCCCCTATCGTAGACCCCACCGGCTCCATGTGCGTGCTTTAAGTACATGTATGTTCCCTCCTCTTTCAGCTATGAAGACGCAAATACATTTGCGTCCACCGTTAACATGTCCTCTTTCAGATCCACCATGAATGGGTCAGATATTCCATTCCTAAGTGTACCTTGCCAACGTCTTTATGTGGTGCACTTTCATGATTTCTAGCTCTGGCGAGTTAGGCCCTGATTTCTGCCATCGAGCCTCTTTCTGCCTTCTGTCTCTGAAAGCCGCAGCCTGCTGCTTCCTGACCCGTGACTTACTCCCTGCGCGGCGAGCTGTGCCAGGCTCGGCCAGCCTTGCCTGCCAAGACTACATTCAACCTTCAAGTTATCTGCTCCGCTCCTCGAAAATACATTCTTGTCTAGTAGTTTACGAAAACATCCTTCCCAGCTGCAGAGCAAAGGGCCCGGCCTCACTGTCTCCATGCAAGTAATTCATAGCTTCCGTTACCATGGTAGGCCCATGGCCCCTCACATCTCATGTAAGACACGTAGTCGCATATGCACGTACTAACAGTCAGTATAGAATAGCCTCTGCCCGAGAGACCTTTCCTTCCAGATAATACAGTTCCTCAAACACAAGATACTAGATATGATTTGGGATTAGGTTGTTCTGACACCCCAGACTTCTGTCTCCTCATGTAGGGCTAAATGTCAAGTCCCCTTCACCCTCCAGTTCCACGTCAATCACACGTCATGCTGCTGCGCGCGCATCTCTGCCACATATTTTCTGCTGACACTGCAGAATTCACCTATGAATCCACCCACTTGTAATACGTTTCATGTGACGTTGTCTAGAACACACCTTCATGCACGCCTTCTGTTACGTATATATGTCATTATCTCGTTTCTCTCAGCTGTTACGCCTCCTGCATAAGTTTTACTGTAATGCATTGACTATATATATGATAACCTGTCAATAAAGTATTGTCTATCCCTTCCTGAACCTTCGTGGTGATGGAACATGATTGCCTGGTTTAAACCAATTCCTTTTTAAGGAATAAAACCCCTTTTAAAACCTCAAATACCACGGATTCTGACTCTTATTTTTGACTGAGTTATTCTTATTATATTTTACCGCATAAAATTCCGCATAGGTAATTTAAATTTACCACATAATTGGCGCCCGAACAGGGACCCCTCCCACACCCCACGCGCCGGAGGTGCGTTGCAAGCCCGGTGCCCTGCCACAGCCGGACGGACAACTACGCGTACCCGCAGGATTTCCTGTATCTCCCTCAGGCCAACGGAGGTGACTGAGGCTGCGATCGACACCCAGACGAGGCGGTGAGGAGTGCGGAGGATCCCGACCAGAGCCTAGCTGAGAGAACAAAGTCCGAGGTATTCAGAGGCCCACCAGGTTCCGAAGTTCCGAAGTACCTACGTCACGAGTCCAGTCCAGTCGAGTCGAGTCCAGTCCAGTCCAGTGTCAAGTTTCCGAGGCCTTCTGTTCCGTGCTTCCCGGTGAGTACCGTTGCTGGGGACGCATCTAGACGAGCGCATTAATTTGTGCTGGTCAAGACGGGTTTGGGTACACAGACCCGGTCTGCACTGTTTTTAGCGGTGTATCTGTACTGTTTAGCAGTATATCCGGTCTGCACTGTTTTAGCGGTGTATCTGTACTGTTTAGCAGTATATCGAGTATGAAGGTAGTTAGTTTTATTCTAATTATTATTGTTCGTTCTTAAATGTTTTAAATGTGTTTTAATTTTGTGGTGTGAATGATTGTTCGATCTGCATTATCGTGGTTATTGTATTAATTGTGTTCAAATCCAAGTAAGTATCGAGTAGTAAGGTTCAAGATGCCGTTATTCTCTAAACTAAGACAGATAAAAACCAGAAAAGGGGTACTAGAGGAGGCTGTTCCCATTCCACCTAGGGACACTCCAGGATATTTTATGTACCATAAGCATGGCCTAGATGCCGTATTATTTCTCGATTTGTGGGTGGACTACACCAAAGATTTAGCAGAGAATCAGAGATGGCCCGCTGCTGGGACATGGGATGCCGATTGCATCATGAGAGTAGAAGATGCATTATGGAAAAAGAAAGCCAGACAGTCACAGAAAGATGCCATTGAATTATGGCGTAAAGAATCGCATAGACGTACAGAAAAAGCACTTCGAAAAGAAGAGAAAAGTAGAGAGGATTCAGAAAAAGCCCGAGAAAACGTATTAGTTGAGGAAGGTATCCGAGTAAAAACAGAACAAGTAGACAGACAACGAAACACCCTTATGAATGGTATGTATCCTCTTCTGGCCAAAAGATCTGCCACCTCCATTGCTTCCGACCAAATTGCACCACAAGACCGCAAAGGACATTTTCCTTTCTTCCTATCTAGACGATGCAGCACCCGAATATGTTAATGTTCCACCGCCACACACTCCACCTGCTGGCGGCGCTCGACCCGAGAGATAATCCACCCCCACCTCAATGCACACCAACGTACACCCCAATCAGCGAATTACGACATACTTAATGAGCCTCTTACAGACTGTAGATATGATCCAGTACCCGGTAAAGACGACAGAATGATGTTATCATCAGTACGTCTACGACGAGTTGCGAACTATTTAATGATACTACCAAGAATGACTGATCATCTAGATAAAATATATCACTTCATCCAAACAGGGGAAGGTCCCGAAAGCATTGGCGAGGCCATGGCATACCAGAAAGTTGACACGCAAAAACTATTGTTACGTTTCTTTATAAACTGCTTGATAAGAAATAGAGATAGGCCTGGTGTAGACCAGGAAGAAATGAAAGCACTTAACAAATGGGGCCAGAATATAGCCGACGGAAAACATGATAAACAGAGTAGTATAGAAAATATGTACCGAAGGATCCGAAAAGTAGTAGAAGAGATACATGAAAGAGAACAGCCTGAAAGAGAAAGAGATGCAGATAAAGCTGAAACCTCAGAGGAGGAGGAACCACCAGAAACGACAACAGGACAATTACAATTACCGACTAGAGAAATGATAGCTTATGTAGGCAAGGGAAGACCCTTTAATAATTCAATGCGTCCAGTACGTCCAGAGAGTAAGAGAATTTTTCAAGCAGCCATGTCAAAACCGAGGACCCCTGAACACTTATTTCAGGCCACTGATAAAATACTTCAAGAACGAATGGGGTAACATGTGCTCGATTCTATGGACGAACAAGAATTAGCCAGGTCAGCAGCACAGTGGGCTGACAGTTCTGATAAATACAGTGATGATGCGCTAGCACACACGTTTTTAAATCTTTCACCAGACGAACAGCGTTTAGCTGGTATGTACATGATACAACACCTCCTTATATTGTATAAAAGCCAACACTCCGATCCAGGTCCCCTGCCTGATATATTGATAGAACTAATCATGAGGAAATGGAGAGGTCTAGGCACCGATCTAATTAAAATAATTCTAGAACATCGGCACAGATATAGCGCCTTCCTGTGTCCACAGCCTGATTCAGCTCCATCCCTGGAAAGAAAAATGTATTACATAGACAGACAGAATCCCTTGCGGGAAGTACACCCAGTTAAAAATGATGATAATACTTTTAGACGCGTGTTTGTGTACACGCCCATAACTAAAATAGAATTATTGGAAATGAAAAAATTAGTGCCCAGCCATGACAAAGATCCAGCAGGTTTTCACCGTGAGATAAAGGACATGTTACTCATGGGTGATTATACCTATCTTGACATTATGAAAATATTGAAAGTATTATTGCCCGCTGGTATTTATGAGAAACTAAAAGAAAAGGAATGGGAGGTGGGAGAGCAGAAGATTGATTGGGCGGCATTAGAAAACGAAGAAAATACCCGAACTCCAGGCCTAGGGCTTGGGGAGAAAACTAAAGCGTTACCTGGATTGTTAGTACAAGTATTGCCACGTTTATTAACTACGAAAAAGGAAGACTGGGGTGCAATTTCAGCCTGCAAACAGAAACCCGATGAAGACACTAGTGATTTTTATTCCCGATTTGAAAAATGTTTCGGTATTAATAGCGGCCTGAAAGCAAGTAGCGATTCATATCCACATCTTTTTGTAACAAAATTAGTCGAGAATTCCCTGCCCCAGGTTAAGAACAGAGTACTGAAAGTCGAGAGCACTTGGCAAGCTAATACGCCTTCACAAATGTTACAAATGTTACAGTACCACCAGAACAGAATTAGAGAAGAACAAGAACACGAACAAAGACGTATGAAAGACACGAAAATGAAAATGTTAGTTGCTCAGTCAGTTCCAGCTGACAGTCATAAAAAGGGTGCGACACAGTCCAGTAATTCAACGGCTCCTGTTAAAGGGACATGCAATTATTGTAAACAGCCAGGTCATTATATAAACGATTGTGCAGTTCTGAAACACAATATTTCCACGGGTAAAACGAAGGAGAGACCGCGTCCTCCTAGACAGGACCAGGTCCAACAACAAGTACCACAGAATATCCAGCCTATGCAAGCATCTCAACAGACACAACAGACCGTAGCAGTTCCGCAGTCACAACCTATTGCCGCAACACAAAACACGACACAACAGATGTACCAGTATGCACAAAATGATTATCCCGACTATCAGCGATACACATGAAACAGCCTAGAGAGGGAGGTTGGCTTGCCTCTTATTGAGGTTCCTGTAGATCAAGAGGGTCCTTATGTACATAGTCAAGTATTAGGGAAAGACAGAAAGTTTTTAATTGATACAGGGGCAAGCAGAACAACTATAAGTCACGACGAGGTTCCAGGGGCACCCCTCTCAGGCTCACAGAATGTTTCCCTTGGATTTTCAGGAAAGCCTATTATTAATGAAGTATCGCAACCACTTCCCCTTGCAGTTGGTCCATTGACACGTACTACAGATTTATTACTAACGAAATCATGTCCAGAAAACTTGTTAGGTATAAAGACATTGAAAGCTCTAGGTGCTGTTATCTGTTGTTCTCCGGAAGGAGTAAGACTGTTTCTCCGTGACTTTAAAGGTCACTATGTGTTGAGAGATATTGATCCCAGACTACAGAATGTTCCTGCACATTTATGGGCACAAGGCCCTACTGATGTAGGTTGTATGCACATTACACCATATCGAGTCACACTCAGACCAGGAGTAGTCTTGCCACGAATTCGACAAGTTACCTCCAGATGCTGTAGCGGCTTTACTGAAAATCATTGACGAGCTCATTGCACAAGGAGTGGTTGTAGAAACCGACTCCAATGTATGTAACTCCCCCATCATTCCAATTCTTAAACGCACTGATCCAAATGCACCTCCTGTTTATCGATTAGTCATCGATTTGCGAGAATTAAATAATGCATTGTACCACAATACCCCGTGGTCCCAGATATCTCGTCTCTATTGACTGCCATTGATTCTGAAGCAACGTTCTTTACTGTAATTGACCTGAAGAACGCCTTCTTTAGTGTCCCCATTGACCCAGAAAGCCAATACCTTTTCGGATTCTGTTTAAATGGACGAAGCTTCAAATTTGCACGCGCACCTCAAGGATTCACAGAAAGCCCCAGCATCTATAGCCAAGCACTGAAAAGACAGCTAGACAGTATACATATGCCTGATAACACTGCCCTGTTACAGTACGTCGATGATCTGTTGATCACCGCCCGGAGCGAACCTGAATGTGAACAAGCATCACTGACGGTTTTGCATTTCCTGGCTGACAAGGGACACAAGGTATCCCCTTCGAAGCTGCAATTCTGTGTTCAGCAAGTTGTTTACCTAGGCCACTTGCTGTCCAAAGGGGGGAGACAGCTCACACCTGACCGCATTCAGTTAATTGTAAACATGTCACCACCGAAAACACAAAAGGAGGTACGGGCCTTCATAGGCCTCACTTCGTACTGCAGACAATGGATTCCCCAGTACGCATTTCTAGCAAAGCCACTCATACAGTTGACAACTCAAGAGGCAGCGTCTTCCAACAAGTGAGTAGAAACAACAACATTGATCCCACTCTTCTATTCCTATAGATTGTGGATCCACCTACCTACCTACCCTGATGTTCAGGAATTGCTCATGATGCTTTAATCAGCTCATACAATAAGTATGTTTAAAAACACTAAATCCTAAGTCTGTCATAAGTGTGCGTGAGTTTGTGTGTTATGTGTTCTGTATGTCTGTTTTTCCCTTTACAGGTTAAATCAACCGTTTGGGGCTCCAGGTGACTGCACCTGTCTGAGCCAACCTATATGGTAACCAAACCTAATGTTTTTCTTTTTTTCAGGACATGTAACTACATGTTCCAAAAAATCCGCTGTAGGCACATTGTATTTGTCTCTAGTGAATGTAATCACTTTTTAGGAAAGTTAGAACAAAAATCCTGTTCTGTAGAGAAACGTGAGTAGGGTTGGGAGTTGTGCCCCGTCCTGAAGAAGGTACGCATGTACCGAAACATGTCGACGCACACCAGAGGTTCTGTCCCTTACTAAGACACAAAACCTCGCCATCTAGCACTTTTTTTAACAGCACCAGCCAGAGGTACAGAATAAAGTTTTTTCTTTTTACCCACTGGCCAGGTCCTTTTTAATTTTTTTCACTACACTTCCCACTCACTTTCACTTACACTCAACACACACCACACATAGTCTGAATTGTCAACGCTCCCGCGTAGTCATAGGTCGCAGCGTGCCGCATCCCTTTAGCGGGGTGCGAAGACCCCGATGATGAAGCATGACACCAAGGGGCCTGTTGGTGTGTGAGGGGTATTTTACACAACACCGAGTGTTCCCCCCTTCTTTCTAGGAGGGATCCAGACAGATCAAGGATGGATGACGAAGGGAAAATCTACATGGTTTCTCCCTGACTCTATGGTCCAAATAATCATTAATACAGTACATAGTCCTGCACATCTAGGAGAAAAAGCCATGTTAGACAGTGTTCAAAACATCTGGTTCAATAAACACTTACGAGCAGCAGCCAAACAGAAAGTGCGTACTTGCATGATTTGTTGTCAGTTCAACCCAGGTAAGAGCATCCCCGTAGAGCAAGGTGGATTCCATCCTCCCGATCACCCTTTTGAAGTCCTCCAGATGGATTATATTCAGATGGAACGTTGTCGAGGATTCAAATATGTCCTTGTAGTTGTATGTGCACTTTCCCGTTGGACAGAAGCATATCCAGTCCCAGATTACACTGCTCCGACCACTGCCAAGCAGCTGGTTCATGAATTCTTCCCCAGAAATGGTTTGCCCCGCGTTGTATACTCTGATAACGGTCAGCCATTCTTGTCCGAGTTAATGAAGCAAGTATCTCTCCTGCTCGGCTACCAATGGAAGTTCCATTGCGTCCGACATCCCGAGGCAGCAGGCCTCGTGGAACGCCATAATCAGACTCTGAAAATTCGCCTTGCCAAGATCTGTAGAGAGAAAGGAGTCGACTGGATAGTAGCTTTGCCAGTTGCACTCTTTTATATAAGGATGGTCGCACATTCCAGAACAGGGCTATCCCCGTATGAGGTGGTCTTTGGTAGGCCACCGAATATGTGGGGGACGCCTCTGCCTAGAAAAATCACTGATGTTGATTGTATTATGCTGACCGATTACCTTGCCTCCTTGATGTCTGCACTACAATCTTGTCGTTCACAGGTAGCTGCAGCCTTTCCCGACAACACCGAGGTGAAGCCCCATGAAGTGGTTCCTGGTAATTATGTGTTCGTAAGGAACTTCGACCGAAGAAATCCGCTGGAGCCCCGTTGGCAGACGCCGAAATTGGTTCTTCTGACCACAAGGACAGCAGTGAAAGTCGAGGGCCGTAAGGGCTGGCTTCACTCAAGTCATATAAAAAAATTTCATGGACTGCTTCCAGATCTGAACTCTCAGCCGCCCGGCCCTCCTCCACAGACTGACTCAAAACTCCCCCTGGTCGAGAACACTTCTTCCCAGAATTACAGACTGAAATTGAGGTCTAGCAAGTCAGACAGTTTAATTGTTTAAGTCCTCCCCTAGGTGAATCGGTTGAACGAGTTTTCTGACATGTATCCCCTAGACCCCAATAGAGAGAGAGATAGACAGAAACAGCTCAAGAAACGTGAATATTGTAAATCTCTTCGCAGCCATTGCATTGTGACACTATTGATTATGTTTTTTCTAAGTCTTCTGATTATTGCTGCGAGTATATTGTTACACATCTACTACCCTATTTTCAAGCGTGCACATGCTCCCTTCAATGTCACTGCCGAGCATTCTTTCAGTGAACTACCCCCGCATGAACTGTCTTACCGACTTGCGCAACAACACATTCATTAGTATGTTACATCATTCCCATCAGACCAGCAATGCTACCAATTGTTGGATATGTGGCCGACTCCCTCCCTATCAGAAATACAAGGGAGTTCTGCCCCTCTTCCCGTACCCGTTTACACACAATGGTTCCTGTGGGGCATGGTTTAGTTTAATAAACTCTCTAGATTCTGATTCCGTAGTTTACCAGGGCAACTGGGTATGGGGTAACCTGAACATAGTTCTGCATAAAGTATGTTTTCCTGACAAGGAGGGTCTACCAAAAAGAACAGGAACTGATCTAGAAAATGAAGTATATGGTTTAGGTAATTTTACGCTTAACCTCATGATCCTGAATTTTGAATCCGAATCCGAACCAGTCTTGCCCGCTATGTCCGTACTACCTGTTAAAGGTGAATTATGTGTCAGAAAGAATGGTTCAGTCCACCTGGGTCATAGTAAATGTACTACTGTAATCGAATTCAGTGATAAGGGCAAGTCTGCGTTTAAAGCTTCACGTCATTCCTACTTCATTTGTGGTCATACCGCATATATACGCTTACCTCTAGATTGGGATGGCACCTGTTACATTGCATTCCTTCTGCCACCTGTTTTCCTAGCCCCTCCTGATTATCATAGAAACACCCATCTAGTACACAATAGACCACAGAGAGATCTCCCGATTGTCGACTATACTGAAACGGCATGGGAACAATATACAGACTTCAATAAAGGTTTCTTCCCCTACTTAGGTGCTGTCTTTAACAGTAAACTGATACGAAAATTAACCAGAACCCTCGAAGCAGTAGTGAATGAAACTACCTCCGCTCTAGGTAACTTAACAGAGGAGCAGTCTGCTATGCGGATTGTTGTTCTTCAAAATCGTCTCGTCCTTGACGTCATCCTGGCCGATAGGGGCGGAGCCTGTAAGGTCATCGGGTCGAGCTGCTGTGTTTTCATTCCAGAAAACGCGCCATCAGTATATAAAGCCATAACCCGTCTTCATAAGATTGCAAGTCTGATACACCAGAATCCAGGCACCTGGACTTGGTCCGGTTGGTTCTGGACCACGTTGTCAGCCTGGGGATGGAAAATCCTATCATTCCTAGGTATTGGCCTTCTCATAGTATTCAGTTGCTGCCTATGTCTGCAATGTGGGCCAGCGATTTGCGGCTTGTGCGCCACATCATGTATTCCTCATTCAAGTCCTCATTCAAAACGCCATAAGAAGAAAGAAGAGCAAATGATGTTACATGAACAGATTGATAGATTAATGAGGATTGATATATCATGAAGGGTCCGTAGGGGACAAGGAGGGAATGAGGTAATATAAATTTTATGGTCAGTTATGTCCCCTATCGTAGACCCCACCGGCTCCATGTGCGTGCTTTAAGTACATGTATGTTCCCTCCTCTTTCAGCTATGAAGACGCAAATACATTTGCGTCCACCGTTAACATGTCCTCTTTCAGATCCACCATGAATGGGTCAGATATTCCGTTCCTAAGTGTACCTTGCCAACGTCTTTATGTGGTGCACTTTCATGATTTCTAGCTCTGGCGAGTTAGACTCTGATTTCTGCCATCGAGCCTCTTTCTGCCTTCTGTCTCTGAAAGCCGCAGCCTGCTGCTTCCTGACCCTTGACTTACTCCCTGTGGGGCGAGTTGTGCCAGGCTCGGCCAGCCTTGCCTGCCAAGACTACATTCAACCTTCAAGTTATCTGCTCCGCTCCTCGAAAATACATTCTTGTCTAGTAATTTACGAAAACATCCTTCCCAGCTGCAGAGCAAAGGGCCCGGCCTCACTGTCTCCATGCAAGTAATTCATAGCTTCCGTTACCATGGTAGGCCCATGGCCCCTCTCATCTCATGTAAGACACGTAGTCGCATACGCACGTACTAACAGTCAGTATAGAATAGCCTCTGCCCGAGAGACCTTTCCTTCCAGATAATACATTTCCTCAAACACAAGATACTAGATATGATTTGGGATTAGGTTGTTCTGACACCCCAGACTTCTGTCTCCTCATGTAGGGCTAAATGTCAAGTCCCCTTCACCCTCCAGTTCCACGTCAATCACACGTCATGCTGCTGCGCGCGCATCTCTGCCACATATTTTCTGCTGACACTGCAGAATTCACCTATGAATCCACCCACTTGTAATACGTTTCATGTGACGTTGTCTAGAACACACCTTCATGCACGCCTTCTGTTACGTATATATGTCATTATCTCGTTTCTCTCAGCTGTTACGCCTCCTGCATAAGTTTTACTGTAATGCATTGACTATATATATGATAACCTGTCAATAAAGTATTGTCTATCCCTTCCTGAACCTTCGTGGTGATGGAACATGATTGCCTGGTTTAAACCAATTCCTTTTTAAGGAATAAAACCCCTTTTAAAACCTCAAATACCACGGATTCTGACTCTTATTTTTGACTGAGTTATTCTTATTATATTTTACCGCATAAAATTCCGCATAGGTAATTTAAATTTACCACATGTTCATCAACAATATTAATGATAATTCAGTTAATCTGAAATTTACATCACACATTAGCACAGAGAGGATTGAATTTCTAGATGTGCAAGTTTTTATCAAAAATGAACAGATAGTCCCCACCCTGCATAGGAAAGTGACAGCTGGGAATTCCACACTCCACGCAACTAGCAATCATCCGAAACATCTAGTGAGAAGTATTCCATTTGGGGAACTCCTCAGAATCTAAAGAATATACAGTAATGAGCAAGAACTAGAGAGGTGTACTCAAGAGGCCATTAAGTGGTTCCAACAACAAGGCTACAATGATTCAATCCTCAGAGAAGCACAAGCCAAAGTAAAAATGAAAAGTAGAGATAAGCTCCTAGAATCAACAAAAAATAACTTTCAGGAGATCGGACAGAAAAACACTGCACCTAGGTTGATTTTGACATATAACCAGCAAGAAAGGCAAATAAAATCCATCTTAAAGCGTAACTGGTCCATAATACTTAATGACGCGGTGCTGGCGCCGAACCTGGCGGATAACCCTACAGTTACATTCAAGAAAGGTATATCCATGAGGACACAGCTGGTAAAGAATAGTCCAGTAAAATGTGCTTACAGCCGGGACAGGGTTTTTTTAAGTGTTCGAGATGTAGAGCTTGCAATTTTGGTGTAAACACCACTAGCTACATGACTCCGTTCAATGCCAAACCCAGTTTGATCAAAGGCAACTACAATTGCCGAACAGAATTTGCTGTTTATGTCCTGACATGCACCTGTGGATTGAGATATGTAGGAAGTACGAAGCTATAGGTGCATGTTAGGATACTACAGCATCTTCGAGCAATTGTCAATAACGATATTACGTATCCAGTTGCCAGGCATTTTAAGCAAATCCACAACAATGACTTCAACTGTCTCAGATATTTTGTAATTACATCAGTACCCAAACCACGAAGAGGGGGCAATAGAGAGCGCTCCCTACGCCAATTGGAATCTCGAATGATCTTAGAATTTGATAGTAAACACCCTAGAGGGCTAAACAACACTGAAGATTTAATAACTTTTTGTAACTAAACAATACAATCCGTAATGCTGCCCAAGTAGAGATTTCTCTAACTTCAACTATAATAGTAATCCTACCATGCATTGATAACACCCCATGCAGAGTGCGCTACCACTGCAACTAGAGATGAATGATGTAATTCAAGTCAAAGTGTAGAACATACAGGCTCTCCTCATGCTGCTGCTAACGGGACTTTATAAAATATGATCTTAATGATGTAATTTAGATCTATATATATTTTTTAAAACACATTGTATAGTTCCTCAGCTACTGCTATCCTTTTTTTATTTTTCATTGTTTGTTCAACCCTTAGCTTCAATATATTTTTAAGCACTAGCACTTTAATATAGAAGTATGGTCTCTTTTGTTCTATTATTTACCACTTTTTGGGAGCACAGAACCAAAAAATCATACAGTCATACTGGTCTGAATTTTTTAGTCTACTACACTCCATTAGCAATAGGTACATTGAACCATGTAAGGGTTCCATATTTTACTTTACATATTTAGATGTAGAGGTTCAGTTCTAGCATTGATGCAGAAATAGGAGCAGGGCTCTGCAATAAAATAGTTCCCTGATGGAGGTACAAGTGCCTATAAAGTTACTGACAAGTAACCATCTCCACTAAGTGAGATTTCTTAGCACATTTGCACAGTCCTAGTGTTTACATCCTTTTAAGCATTTATGCAGAAATGTGTTTTAACACTTAATATTTAATATTTATTACGTGTTTTACCAATGATTTTACAGATGGGAAATGCTAAAAAGCATTTTTTATATTTGGAATAATTTATTTATTTCAATATGATTTTTATTAGCTATATATGTGTGTCTTTCAAAATAGATACAACATGTTTTGATATAACTGTGCTTTATTTGGTGTGCAAGGACTATTTACTCACGAAATGTGGGCACCCAGTACTTATACAATGGACATAGTAGAGCAACTAGCAGACCTGAAAAAAGACTGCTTCTTAGGTTCCAAAAGAGTATGTTGTTTATGTCTATTACGGGTGTATGACACAATGCATTATAAAAACTGAAGGCGGATTGCTTTCCGCATGTGATCAAGGGCATTCCACTGCCCGAAACCCGTCACACGGCTATTGTGAAATAAACTGTTTCAGCCACAAAGTTTGGGTCCGTGACTCTCTTTCTGACAAAAAGGAAGCAGGATGGAGTCCACTTGTTGATTGAATATATATATATATATATATATATATATATATATATATATATATATATATATATATATATATATATATATATATATATATATATATATACATACATATATATATATATATATATATATATATATATATATATATATATATATATATATATATATATATATATATATATATATATATATATATATATATCCACACAAAGGTTGCCCTTAATTAGGAAAGCCAACACAGTTGAAGGTAAGTTCCTTACTTTATTGCAGGTTTCGAGACAAAGCGCAATACTTCTCCACTTTGCGCCAAACGTTTCGGGCCATCATGCCCTTGCTCACTGGCTTTGAACACAGCCGCTGCAGATGAGCCAAACTTTATCCTCATGCCCCGCCCTAATGGGACTTCAAATGAATTATGGGAGAGGTAGTCCGTGCATGTCCTGATTCGTTTCTGCAGTCGTGTTGTGTGCAATAAAATCCTTTCCCCAAGTGGGTTACGTGGAGGAAAGCAGCAATGTCCCTTTAATTGCACCCCTGCAACGGCGGTCCTTCAACTCCACATGCCTCCCGAAGTACGAGAGCAGCAGTCCGCAGATTACGCAGCGGGGCTTTCCTACGACGAAGGCATCGCCGCACTCAATATCCACACAAAGGTTGCCCTTAATTAGGAAAGCCAACACAGTTGAAGGTAAGTTCCTTACTTTATTGCAGGTTTCGAGACAAAGCGCAATACTTCTCCACTTTGCGCCAAACGTTTCGGGCCATCATGCCCTTGCTCACTGGCTTTGAACACAGCCGCTGCAGATGAGCCAAACTTTATCCTCATGCCCCGCCCTAATGGGACTTCAAATGAATTATGGGAGAGGTAGTCCGTGCATGTCCTGATTCGTTTCTGCAGTCGTGTTGTGTGCAATAAAATCCTTTCCCCAAGTGGGTTACGTGGAGGAAAGCAGCAATGTCCCTTTAATTGCACCCCTGCAACGGCGGTCCTTCAACTCCACATGCCTCCCGAAGTACGAGAGCAGCAGTCCGCAGATTACGCAGCGGGGCTTTCCTACGACGAAGGCATCGCCGCACTCAATATCCACACAAAGGTTGCCCTTAATTAGGAAAGCCAACACAGTTGAAGGTAAGTTCCTTACTTTATTGCAGGTTTCGAGACAAAGCGCAATACTTCTCCACTTTGCGCCAAACGTTTCGGGCCATCATGCCCTTGCTCACTGGCTTTGAACACAGCCGCTGCAGATGAGCCAAACTTTATCCTCATGCCCCGCCCTAATGGGACTTCAAATGAATTATGGGAGAGGTAGTCCGTGCATGTCCTGATTCGTTTCTGCAGTCGTGTTGTGTGCAATAAAATCCTTTCCCCAAGTGGGTTACGTGGAGGAAAGCAGCAATGTCCCTTTAATTGCACCCCTGCAACGGCGGTCCTTCAACTCCACATGCCTCCCGAAGTACGAGAGCAGCAGTCCGCAGATTACGCAGCGGGGCTTTCCTACGACGAAGGCATCGCCGCACTCAATATCCACACAAAGGTTGCCCTTAATTAGGAAAGCCAACACAGTTGAAGGTAAGTTCCTTACTTTATTGCAGGTTTCGAGACAAAGCGCAATACTTCTCCACTTTGCGCCAAACGTTTCGGGCCATCATGCCCTTGCTCACTGGCTTTGAACACAACCGCTGCAGATGAGCCAAACTTTATCCTCATGCCCACGGACTACCTCTCCCATAATTCATTTGAAGTCCCATTAGGGCGGGGCATGAGGATAAAGTTTGGCTCATCTGCAGCGGCTGTGTTCAAAGCCAGTGAGCAAGGGCATGATGGCCCGAAACGTTTGGCGCAAAGTGGAGAAGTATTGCGCTTTGTCTCGAAACCTGCAATAAAGTAAGGAACTTACCTTCAACTGTGTTGGCTTTCCTAATTAAGGGCAACCTTTGTGTGGATATTGAGTGCGGCGATGCCTTCGTCGTAGGAAAGCCCCGCTGCGTAATCTGCGGACTGCTGCTCTCGTACTTCGGGAGGCATGTGGAGTTGAAGGACCGCCGTTGCAGGGGTGCAATTAAAGGGACATTGCTGCTTTCCTCCACGTAACCCACTTGGGGAAAGGATTTTATTGCACACAACACGACTGCAGAAACGAATCAGGACATGCACGGACTACCTCTCCCATAATTCATTTGAAGTCCCATTAGGGCGGGGCATGAGGATAAAGTTTGGCTCATCTGCAGCGGCTGTGTTCAAAGCCAGTGAGCAAGGGCATGATGGCCCGAAACGTTTGGCGCAAAGTGGAGAAGTATTGCGCTTTGTCTCGAAACCTGCAATAAAGTAAGGAACTTACCTTCAACTGTGTTGGCTTTCCTAATTAAGGGCAACCTTTGTGTGGATATATATATATATATATATATATATATATTACCTACTGGCGGTCGCCAGTAGGTATATATAGTTAGGATTTTTTCCCTATGGGATTTCTGAAAATTCTATGTCTAATAACTTTGGCGTTTGTGGACGGAATCGGCTGAAATTTTCAGGAAAATGGCACATTTTGTTTCTGAGCAGCTCCTGGAAATTTGGGGGGGTTTCGTCAAGGGGGGGCTGAGAAAAAAGGGGGGTCCCAAAACGCGTTTTTAACATTGAGTTTTCCATAGGGCGGTTGGACTCACTTTTAGCTCGAACGGCTGAATGGATTTGCACGAAACTTGGCAAAATTGTAGGGACTGTTAGCCCGATGTGCCTTTGCTAGGTCTCAATATATGTGCTTCAGTGGATTTTGAGAAATTAACGTTTAAATCAAGATATATATCTGTAACAGCGCTCCGGGCAGCGATCCGGTTCGCGTACTTTTCGCTAATCGGAACTTTGCGAAGCGAAGCTGATTGGCTCTCCGGTGTCTGTCAACATTCTAAACAGTCCGGTGCGGCCGCCATCTTGTCTCTCGGTAGGATCGAGAGACAAGAGGAGGCCAAAACAAAGGAGGAAATGAAGGAAAGGGGGCAAGGTAGACCCCTTCTGACCCCCTAGGATTGATGAGGGGATATTATAGAGGCACGCTGGGCCCAAAAAAAAAAAAAAAAAAAATTCCGTTTTTTTCGCCGTAAAGACGCGTCTTGGTACGCGAACCGGGCAGCTAACCGGGAAGCTAACCGGCAGTGTAACGGGAGTCTGACGAGTAGCTGATTGGCTGTCAACATTGTAAACAGTTCGGAGCGGCCGCCATCTTGTCTCTCGGTAGGATCGAGAGACAAGAGGAGGCCAAAACAAAGGGGGAAATGAAGGAAAGGGGCAAGGTAGACCCCTTCTGACCCCTAGGATTGATGAGGGGATATTATAGAGCCACGCTGGGCCCAAAAAAAAAAATTTTCGCCGTAGAGACGCGTCTTGGTACGCGAACCAGGCAGCTAACCGGCAGTGTAATGGGAGTCTGAGGAGAAGCTGATTGGCTGTTATCATTGTAAACAGTCTGGAGCGGCCGCCATCTTGTCTCTCTGTGGGATCGAGAGACAAGAGGTGGAAAAAAAAAAAGGTGTAAATGAATGAAAGGGGTAAGGCAGACCCCTCCTGAACCCCTAGGATTGATGAGGGGGCTATTAAAGTTCCCTGGGGGGTGAAAAAAAAATGCGATTTTTCGCGGTAAAGGTGCTTCCTGGTACGTTAACCGGGCAGCTAAGCGGCAGCGTAACGGGAGTCCGACATATTGTGTTTTTTGAACGTTTGTGATATGTGCACGTGTGGATTTTGTCTAATTAAGGTTAAAAAAATATATATATATCTTTAAGCGTGTTTTGGCGCGCTTACGTTTTGGGTTTGGTTTGCGCTGCAGAGACGATACGTCACGGTTATGCGATGCATCATGAGGCGTCTCACGGGCTACGTGATACGTCACTTAATAAAGAATATATTTTACAGCTATAGATATTAGCTTTTAAAAAACCAATGAAATTCACAGAAAAAACCATAGGTTATAGACCATATATAGTTAGGAATTTGCATTTACAAAACCTTGAAAATTCACTGAAAAAACCATAGGTTATAGACCATATATAGTTAGGGATTAGCATTTAAAAAACCTTATTTTATTTGCACAAAACCATTGAAATTCCATATATAGTTAGTTGCACTAACTATATATCGCGGACCCGCAATCCACTGCTAATGATGTCACATATTACATCATTCATGACATGGTCAGTGACATCACTGATGACATCACTGATGACATCTCAAATGACATCACTGATGACATCACTGATGACATCTCAAATGACATCACTGATGACATCACTGACATCTCATTTGACATTACTGATTACATCACTGATGATATCATTTATGTGATAATACATCTTCAGACTCTAATATAACCTTAGATACACTCAGTGTAAACAGGCAGTCACAGACTGTCACACATCCATGGAGTTACTCACACACCTAGTCAGTCATGCAAAGAATCAATCACACCTCCATTTCCTCAACTATACAGTTATACACACCTTACTTATTCAAACATATACTAACACATATTTACTCTCTTATACAATCCTTGATACAAGTTCACAATGATTCATACAGCCACTCTCACATTCACTGGCTCTTATGTTCAGTTATTTAAATATGTCAACTCTCACATGGAGTGTGTTTTACATATGTACTTACTTTGACATGTAGAACTGAGATATCCATTCACTCACCAATATACTCATGCACACAGTCAACTGTCCATACAGCTGTTTCTACGTGCACTTTTGAAGCCATACACCTAGGGAATCAACTGCTCACACATCTATGCACAGAGGTATACACCTCCCAGCCACCCACACACATACTCAGTCTCCCATACAAATACTTGGGCAACCATTCAATAACCCATATAGTTACTGATATAGCTACTGATTTAAACATGCAGCAGTTTACAGAAGAACATAAATAATGATTGCCAAATTAAGACACTTTAATCACTAACCCATGCACTCAGTGAGACACATTTAATCATTCTCTCATACAGTCAGTCATGCACCTACTAAATCCTTCATCCAGACACTTATACAACCACTCATTCTTCAATATGTAAGACATATTTTAACTTTACAGAAACATACAGTCACTGGGTGTTGTCATCAGTGATGTCATCAGTGATGTCATTTGAGATGTCATCAGTGATGTCATCAGTGATGTCACTGACCATGTCATGAATGATGTAATATGTGACATCATTAGCAGTGGATTGCGGGTCCGCGATATATAGTTAGTGCAACTAACTATATATGGAATTTCAATGGTTTTGTGCAAATAAAATAAGGTTTTTTAAATGCTAATCCCTAACTATATATGGTCTATAACCTATGGTTTTTTCAGTGAATATATATATATATGTATTTATATATATACGAGGACACAAGAGGGTACTCCAACACATTAGAGCAATTAAGAATCACGATCAGGCTTATCCGGTGGCCAGACATTTCCATGAACGACTTGAGGGCAATTCAAAAGACCTAAAGTGCTACCTCATACACTCTATCCCAAAGAAAAAAATTGGTGGGAACAGAGAGAGGAGTCTTAGACTGCTGGAAATGCATTACATTCTGAGCCTGGATATTAAACACCCGAATGGTCTTAACAGTTCTGAGGAACTACATGCCAGCCTATAAGGCATGAAAGGGTTTTCTGTAGTCAAATTACAATATTCAATGATAATAATTTTCTTGAGTTTAATTCAATAAAACTATTCATAAACTAAAAATCCTGGGTATTCCATGTGAGTAAATAGATCAATTGGGACTTCAAACTGTGAAATCCAGTATTGTTAGAACAAGATTGAATGAGTATGTATAGATGAATATACAACTTTACAACATGGCTGCGCCTCATAAATCCCTTCAATTAGCTCCTTTTTTTAATCACCTTGAGAATCTAAATTCACAAGAATTGGTGGACTTTTTATATGACTTACTAGCAGCCCGTCCCGACGTTGTCCGGGTATGAATTGCTGCCGGCCAGTAGTATATTGTTACATAGGATTTCATTTTGATAGCATTTCTTATCTGTGACAGGCCTGTGAAACGCTCCGATTCACAGTGCACTGCTGATGCACTTAAGAGTGCGCGTTCAGTAGTGTGTGAACTCGAGTTTCCCTACTTTATTTTCCTTGCAATATTATATAGCGCGAACTCGACAACATGGCATGAGCACAATTTACTTTACAGAAGAACACATTGATTTGTGGTAGGCACGGGGAGACAACGCGATTTGCCTGGAATCACAGGATGTTGAGCTGATGACGTGATTCTAACGTAGCTGCCCATCTCTAAAGTTCGCAATTCTAGAACTTGTGGTGGGAGGTGTGTCTAAAAGTGTTTGTCAGTGCTGGGCATCAATGAGAGAGACCTGTGCATTTTTCCAATTGGTGGTGAAAAAATATGAGTATGTTGCTGGAGATGTGGGCCGCAGTGCCACCAATGTACTTACGGGGGAGGGTAAACACCCATTATTCCGCAAATTTCTTTCCGCATACCATCACTCTGCATACTTTCATTACGAAAGTACCATGACTCTGCAATGCCATTATAACGCATGGCATTACATTTGATATGCTTTTACCACGCATACATTTACAACGGAATTCGTTGTAAATGCATGAATGGTAAAAGCATGTTTTTTAAAAATGTTTGGATAAGGCAAGTATGGGTATAGGGGTATATGTTTTGGGGTACTGAGGTATATGTTTTGGGATGTTTGGGTATTTTAATGGTTCAGATATCGTTTTGGGTTATGGGGTACAGGGGTATTTTTAGGGTTCAGGGTTAGGTTTGGGTTTTGGGATACAGGGGTATTTTAGGGTTCTGGGCTAGGTTTGGGTTTTGGGGTACAGGGGTATTTTTAGGGTTCAGGGGTAGGTTTGGGTTTTGGGGTACAGGGGTACAGGGGTATTTTAAGGGTTATGGGCTAGGTTTGGGTTTTGGGGTACAGGGGTATTTTAGGGTTCAGGGGTAGGTTTGGGTTTTGGGGTACAGGGGTATTTTTAGGGTTCAGGGGTATGTTTGGGTTTTGAGGTACAGGGGTATTTATAGGGTTCAGGGCTAGGTTTTGGATTGGGGTACAGGGGTATTTTTAGGGTTTAGGGATAGGTTTGGGTTTTGGGGTACAGGGTAGATTTATAGGGTTAAGATGGGTTAGTGTTTAAGGGTGTTGGGGTATTTTATAGAGTAAGGGTGGGTTATGATTATGGGGTGTAGGGGTATTTAAAGTAGGGGTGGGCGGAATTGGCGCGAACTTGGTACAATAAATTCGCAATATTTCGTTCCGTCAGATTTCCAATTATTAAAACAGAAACCTCATATATTCAAGGTAAAATAACAAGTATTTCTACATGCTAAAATGCATATAGTCATTTCACAAAAGGGAAATTAGCTTTCAGCAAGCAGTGAGAGAGGTGATGATTTTGAGATCAAGCCCCTGCAAACCATTATGGGACGAGATTAGCAGTGGGAAGTGAATATTATAGTATCCAAATAATTCTACAAAGAGCTGCAGTTCACCTCATTCTCCCCAGTAGTCCCCAAGAGGCAAATGCAATAGCATTTAAAATACTATACATCAAGCTGCAGTTCACCTTATGGTCCCTAGATGTCCCTGATGAGGCAAATGCAATAGCATTTAAAATATTACACATCAAGCTGCAGTTCACCTTATGGTCACTAGATGTCCCTGATATGGCAAATGCAATAGCATTTAAAATAGTACACATCAAGCTGCAGTTCACCTCATTTCCCTAGATGTCCCTGATGATGCAAATGCAATAGCATTTAAAATATTATATATCAAGCTGCAGTTCACCTCGCCGTCCCTAGAAGTACCTGATGAGGCAAATGCAATAGCATATCAAATACTATACATCAAGCTGCAGTTCACCTCGTCGTCCCAAGATGTCCCTGATGAGTAAAACTCAAAAACATTGAAACCCTTTCATGAATGCTAAAAATTATGCTAAGCTTATCCCATAATGCTTTGCAGGGCCTTTTAGTTGTATTTTTGCCCATAACTGTGCTTGGGGTGGTTCTACGAGAATGGGACCTCCACTGAATTACTATTTAAAGGGAGCAGGAATGTATAGAACCTGGGAAGAAAAAACAACACTGGTGACGGAATGCCCCCAGCGATTGTCACGCCCCCAGCACACACCCACAGCACAATGCAGACACGCCCACAAAAGGGACTACTTTGCTGGCACGGTTCCTTTACATTTTAAATGTATATGGTGGGCGTCTGCATAGCCTATGTCCTTCTGCTGCAACTGCCCTTTCCAACGCTGTATTGGGTGTTGTGATTGGTGCTGTGGTTCCCGAGTTTACCTGGCCAAAAGGTGCAAGTTCTCTCTTTATAATAGTAGTATAGATTTAAAAAATGAAGAGTGTTTTAAAAGGGATAGTGAAGCTGAGCACCGGTAAAACCCAGACCACTTCAACACCTACGTATATCCAGCACAGGGACACAGCCTGACAAATAGTATCACTTATAATCACATATACTTAACTAATGTCAACAAAGTCATACAGAAAATATACCTCACATTTTCATTTCTTTTTTATCTCTCACACATTTATAAAACATCTCTTCTAAAGAAGCACTCTCGAACCACTTCTATTTCATAAGAACAGACAATCATTAATACGTTTACTACCATATATTTTAGTATATCTACCTTTTTATTATTCACTGGTCAGAAACTACTAAAACTATTAACTATACCCAAATGCAAACTATAACCCATATAAATATTATATCTCAACCTATAATCAAGTGATTCAGACTATGCGTACATATAAAAGGAACATATCACTTTTACTATCTCCATCTCCTCTCCATGTAATCTCTAAACACTGTAGACAGCCTCACAGTACAACAACCTACCGCGACTTACATTCAAATCTACCTCTCAACGTCAAAAATTACACCACAACCTACCCACATAACAGTTCTGGATTTCGTTTTATCGCTTTTAACTTAATACCACATACATCTCCTACCCCCCACCCCACTATTTCCACAAAAAGTATAATTTGCAAATGTGGGACATTTTGTTTATCTTGCCCAAATACATTAGCAAACCCAAATTAACGCTGTACCTCATTTTCAAAACCACACAGTCCTTTAAAGATGACAAACTGCACTTCTTCTTTGTGAAAAATTCCTAAACATATATAAAGTACTTATTTAACAACAGGTCACACTTAATACATATTTTATAACAAATATGAAATGCCACTCTTCACTGACACTATATTATTTTGAAATAAAAAATACTTAAAAACATAACCTCAAATACTTAATCACTACTACAGAACACATAACACACCTTGTTCTACCTCACCTTTGTAGTTGGTATTCAGATTGCAAATATCAGACACACATGGAATTCCTTCTTTGTCACACAGTACATGTAATGCACCGCTTTCATCAAGAATGGAACCAGTAATGGCACAATTTATTTGTTGCTCCACACATAAATACATGTAAAGAACAAATCAGAATACTTCATTCCTTCAACGACATTCCAAAATTTATCTCCATTAGTTAATTTTTAATTTTCCATACAAAAACCTACTTATTATACCGCGCCACATACAGGTCAGAAGTTCAACCTATTTTATCACCACACTCTCTGGAACATTCTATGACACCTGCAGGTTAAAAGTTTATCAATTTTTTTTAACCTAACGATATAGTTTTGCAACATTTTATCGAACATTTAACGGCACTTGCAGGTTAAAAGTTCACAATAGGGGTCAGTAGTTCATCAGCTTCATTCCTAACACCAGCAGCACCTCATCTTACGCCCCCAGCGCCATCAGATCCGTAGGAGTCAGTGCTTTCCACTTTACAAATGCCGAATTATTGATACGTGCAAATTTACCTGCGCACTCCCTTTATAACACCCCCTAAGCACCATACACAAGTTACAATCTTCGAAACAAAAGTTCCTTCGAGTAGGTATAAGTGCATGCTGACACTACTTGGACAGATGTGGCACAGCGGCCAGAGCACATGACTTCACAGCATATGACAGACAGTTTGGGCTCACGCTTTCATCCCCGAGTCCGGCAGCACCTCAGCTTAGCAGCATGAGACTCTAGACAGCACCTCACATATTTTCCGTACCCCAGGACTTTCAGACCAGTAGGAGTCAGTAGTTCATCCTAGTAGCTATAAACACATGCTGACACTACTTCAACAGGTGTAGTACAGCGGCCACGGCACATAACTTCACAGCATAAGACACACAATTTGGGCTCACGCTTTAATCCCCGAGTCCCGCACCAGCTCACCTTACCAGCATCAGACTCTGCGCAATACCTCACTAAATTTCCGTAGCCCAGCACTTTCGCACTGGTAGGGGTAAATACTTTGCTTTGCACCCCCTCTGTGATTCAGAAAAGGGGGTGGTGATGGGCAGAGTATCTGAATTAAACAGAACACTCGTACCCAGTCAAGAGATCAGGGCTTGATCCATCACCGTTTTTAGCTCACTGCACCATCCCAGCTCAGAACCTGGCTACATGCAAATTAGTTTGTCCCTGGCCCAGTGCATCATGGGAACAGGGCAGACCAAACTACCAAGCCAATTCATTTACTGGAAAGGAAACAAGCTTCCGGGGACATGTTTCTGGCATTACAGCCGTCTTCGGCCCGGCTTGCTTGAATCCTGATGGTGCAGTGAGCAAGGGACTCACATCTGAGCATACCCTTCCACGCTTGTGGTGGACAAAACGATTCAGAAAAGGGGGTGGTAATGGACAGAGTATCTGAATTAAACAGAACACTCGTACCCAGTCAAGAGATCAGGGCTTGATCCATCACTGTTTTTTAGCTCACTGCACCATCCCAGCTCAGAACCTGGCTACATGCAAATTAGTCTGTCCCTGGCCCAGTGCATCATGGGAACAGGGCAGACCAAACTACCAAGCCAATTCTTTTACTGGAAAGGAAACAAGCTTCCGGGGACCGGTTTCTGGCATTACAGCCATCTTCGGCCCGGCTTGCTTGAATCCTGATGGTGCAGTGAGCAAGGGACTCACATCTGAGCATACCCTTCCACGCTTGTGGTGGACAAAACGATTCAGAAAAGGGGGTGGTGATGGACAGAGTATCTGAATTAAACAGAACACTCGTACCCAGTCAAGAGATCAGGGCTTGATCCATCACCGTTTTTTAGCTCACCGCACCATCCCAGCTCAGAACCTGGCTACATGCAAATTAGTCTGTCCCTGGCCCAGTGCATCATGGGAACAGGGCAGACCAAACTAACAAGCCAATTCTTTTACTGGAAAGCAAACAAGCTTCCGGGGACCGGTTTCTGGCATTACAGCCGTCTTCAGCTCGGCTTGCTTGAATCCTGATGGTGCAGTGAGCAAGGGACTCACATCTGAGCATACCCTTCCATGCTTGTGGTGGACAAAACGATTCAGAAAAGGGGGTGGTGATGGACAGAGTATCTGAATTAAACAGAACACTCGTACCCAGTCAAGAGATCAGGGCTTGATCCATCACCGTTTTTTAGCTCACTGCACCATCCCAGCTCAGAACCTGGCTACATGCAAATTAGTCTGTCCCTGGCCCAGTGCATCATGGGAACAGGGCAGATCAAACTACCAAGCCAATTCTTTTACTGGAAAGGAAACAAGCTTCCGGGGACCGGTTTCTGGCATTACAGCCGTCTTCGGCCCGGCTTGCTTGAATCCTGATGGTGCAGTGAGCAAGGGACTCACAGTTGAGCATACCCTTCCACGCTTGTGGTGGACAAAACGATTCAGAAAAGGGGGTGGTGATGGACAGAGTATCTGAATTAAACAGAACACTCGTACCCAGTCAAGAGATCCCCCTCTGTAGCACACCCTAAACACCCCACATAGGTTACAGCGCTCCTCCCCACCTCTTTCCTACTTTTTACACCCTTTTTTCCCCTTACTTGCTTCAACGGAATCACAAAATGGCGGCCTACAATTCCTAGTTGCAAACGCTCGCAGCGCTTGCAGCCAATAAGCAGCAAGCTCGTGCTCGTAACGCCACAGCCAATCAGATGGCAGAATTCCCAAATATCGATATCTGTAAATTTTGATATTTCTTAAAACTAATGAACAGATTTACACCAAATAAACAAACTCGTGCTTTCTAGACCAAAACCCTTCTCCCTGCCAAATTTGGGGTAATTCCGTTCACCTGTTCGACCTGTAGCCTTCTCTGAAGTTTCCTACTGTAACGCGTGTGGTGGCGATGCAGGGTGATTGAAAAATAAAAAATACTTTGACACAAAAAACTTTGGGTCCGCATTTCATCTATCCCGGGTGTGAGTAGAGTCACGGATGAAAGACTGCAATGTATATATATATATATACGGGGGGTAGCGCCCGGTACGCGCACCGGGGAGCATACCGGGGAGCGTACCATGGGGAAAAAGAATGACAGTTTTTAAAAAAGTAGCTGTTTTAAAAAAAAATCTTTTTGTTGTTTTTTTAATATATATATACATACACATACATATATATAAATGCATATGCATATATATGCATATATGTGTGCGTGTAGAGAGAGGTAGAGAGGTAGAGGTGTAGAGGTAGAGAGGTAGAGGTAGAGAGGTAGCGGTAGAGAGGTAGAGACTAGTAGAGAGAGAAGTAGAGAGAGGTAGAGAGGTAGAGAGTTGAGAGTGAGTAGTAGAGTGAATAGTAGAGTGAGTAGTAGAGAGTAGTAGAGAGTGAGTAGTAGAGAGTGAGTAGTAGAGAGTAGTAGAGAGTAAGTAGTAGAGTGAGTAGTAGAGAGCAGTGGAGAGTGAGTAGTAGAGAGTAGTAAAGAGTGAGTAGTAGAGAGTAGTAGAGAGTGAGTAGTAGAGAGTGAGTAGTAGAGAGTAGTAGAGAGTGAGTAGCAGAGAGAATAGTAAAGAGTAGTAGAGAGTGAGTAGTAGAGTGAGTAGTAGAGACTAGTAGAGAGAGAGTAGTAGACAGTGAGTAGTAGAGAGTAGTAGAGAGTGAGTAGTAGAGTGAGTAGTAGAGAGTGAGTAGTAGAGAGAGAGTAGTAGAGAGTGAGTAGTAGAGAGTAGTAGAGAGTGAGAAGTAGAGAGTGAGTAGTAGAGAGTAGTAGTGAGTAGTAAAGAGTGAGTAGTAGAGAGAAAGTAGTAGAGAGTGAGTAGTAGAGAGTAGTAGATAGTGAGTAGTAGAGTGAGTAGTAGAGAGCAGTAGAGAGTGAGTAGTAGAGAGTAGTAAAGAGTGAGTAGTAGAGAGTAGTAGAGAGTGAGTAGTAGAGAGTGAGTAGTATAGAGTAGTAGAGAGTGAGTAGCAGAGAGAATAGTAAAGAGTAGTAGAGAGTGAGTAGTAGAGTGAGTAGTAGAGACTAGTAGAGAGAGAGTAGTAGAGAGTGAGTAGTAGAGAGTAGTAGAGAGTGAGTAGTAGAGTGAGTAGTAGAGAGAGAGTAGTAGAGAGTGAGTAGTAGAGAGTAGTAGAGAGTGAGAAGTAGAGAGTTAGTAGTGGATAGTAGTAGTGAGTAGTAAAGAGTGAGTAGTAGAGAGAGAGTAGTAGAGAGTGAGTAGTAGAGAGTAGTAGATAGTGAGTAGTAGGGAGTAGTGAGTAGCGAGTAGTAGGGAGTGAGTAGTAGAGAGAGAGTAGTAGAGAGTAGTAGAGTAGTAGAGAATGAGTAGTAGAGAGTGAGTATTTGAGAGTAGTGGAGTAGGAGAGAGTAAGTAGTAGAGAGTAGTGGAGAGTACTACATGAGTGATGTCACTGACCATGTCATGAGTGATGTAATATGTGACGTCATCAGCAGTGCATTGCAGGCGCGCAAGTTATAGTGAGTCCAACTAACTCTAACGTGGGAATTTCAATGGTTTTATGTCAGTAAAATTTCCAGCTAACTATAACTGGTGTGAAACCTATGGTTTTTTCAGTATATATATATATATATATATATATATATATATATATATATATATATATATATATATATATATATATATATATATATATATATATATATTATATATATATATATATATATATACTGAAAAAACCATAGGTTTCACACCAGTTATAGTTAGCTGGAAATATATATATAATATATATATATATATATATATATATATATATATATATATATATATATATATATATATATATATATATATATATATATATATATATATATATATATATATATATAGATATATCCACTGAAAAAACCATAGGTTTCACACCAGTTATAGTTAGCTGGAATATATATATTTATATATCCCAGCAAAGGAGGTCTCAAAGCGGCACACACTGACTCGCAGTGCAGCTTTTAGGGAAGACCACAGATCCCCAAAATATAAATTATTCAACCAAGGATGCTGCACTCCCAGAGTCTTGTAATCTGCATTTATTCAACAGCACTGGACCAGCAAGGCACACCACGACGCATTTCTACAGACTTGTCTTCCTCGGGTGGTAATCATTAATGATTTCAGTTACCCAGCCTTAAGTATCTGTTCAGAGCATTGTGGGAATTGTAGTGTTATCAGTTCTATCGATGTACCATGCTCAGTACAAATGTGTCTAATTGCTGTTTTATAATCACATTTCCACAATCCACCAGCCATTCAGTTTCTTTTCCATTGTATAATGCTCGCCTCCAGACCCTTGCTCCACACAATTTCAGGCCACATCGATGTAGTCAAATTTACAAGGACATCTGCTCACCATTTGACAAGCGTGTCCTTTTCTTAGAAGTCGTGCAGGGCATTTTAGAAGTCTAGACCACAGTCCTCCATCTTCTAGGATTAAGAACCCACACAGGAGCATAGTATCGCCTCGCCGACTCCACGTTATCTACCAAAATCGGGCGCTGCCACTTGTATTTAAATGTTCCAGCAAAGGCGGTCTCAAAGCGGCGCGCACTGACTGCCGGTGCAGACTGACCACAGATCCCCAATATATAATATATACTGTACTCGTGAACAAGGAAACTGTGTTTTCTGAAAAGCGTTGAGTGCTGCCATTAAAATCACCTCATCAGCATATTCGGTGCTGTGGCTCTGTTTACTGAAGTCGGAAATAACAGAGTGTTGTGGGATATATATATATATATATATATATATATATATATATATATATATATATATATATATATACTACTATTATAAAGAGAGAACTTGCACCTTTTGGCCAGGTAAACTCGGGAACCACAGCACCAATCCACACACCCAATACAGCGTTGGAAAGGGCAGTTGCAGCAGAAGGACATAGGCTATGCAGACGCCCACCATATACATTTAAAATGTAAAGGAACCGTGCCAGCAAAGTAGTCCCTTTTGTGGGCGTGTCTGCATTGTGCTGGGGGGGTGTGCTGGGGGTGTGTGCTGGGGGCGTGACAATCGCTGGGGGCATTCCGTCACGAGTGTTGTTTTTTCTTCCCAGGTTCTATACATTCCTGCTCCCTTTAAATAGTAATTCAGTGGAGGTCCCATTCTCTTAGAACCACCCCAAGCACAGTTATGGGCAAAAATACAACTAAAAGGCCCTGCAAAGCATTATGGGATAAGCTTAGCATAATTTTTAGCATTCATGAAAGGGTTTCAATGTTTTTGAATTTTACTCATCAGGGACATCTTGGGACGAAGAGGTGAACTGTAGCTTGATGTATAGTATTTGAAATGCTATTGCATTTGCCTCATCAGGGATATCTAGGGACGGCGAGGTGAACTGCAGCTTGATATATAATATTTTAAATGCTTTTGCATTTGCATCATCAGGGACATCTAGGGACCATAAGGTGAACTGCAGCTTGATGTGTAATATTTTAAATGCTATTGCATTTGCCTCTTGGGGACAACTGGGAAAAACGAGGTGAACTGCAGCTCTTTGTAGAATTATTTGGATACTATAATATTCACTTCCCACTGCTAATCTCGTCCCATAATGGTTTGCAGGGGCTTGATCTCAAAATCATCCCCTCTCTCACTGCTTGCTGGAAGCTAATTTCACTTTTGTGAAATGACTATATGCATTTTAGCATGTAGAAATACTTGTTATTTTACCTTGAATATATGAGGTTTCTGTTTTAATAATTGGAAATCTGACGGAACGAAATATTGCGGGTTTATTGTACCAAGTTTGCGCCAATTTTGCCCACCCCTACTTTAAATACCCCTGCACCCCATAATCATAACCCACCCTTACTCTATAAAATACCCCAACACCCTTAAACACTAACCCATCTTAACCCTATAAATCATCCCTGTACCCCAAAACCCAAACCTATCCCTAAACCCTAAAAATACCCCTGTACCCCAAAACCAAAACCTAGCCCTGAACCCTATAAATACCCCTGTACCTCAAAACCCAAACATACCCCTGAACCCTAAAAAACCCCCTGTACCCCAAAACACAAACCTACCCGTGAACCCTAAAATACCCCTGTACCCCAAAACCCAAACCTAGCCCATAACCCTTAAAATACCCCTGTACCCCAAAACCCAAACCTACCCCTGAACCCTAAAAATACCCCTGTACCCCAAAACCCAAACCTAGCCCAGAACCCTAAAATACCCCTGTATCCCAAAACCCAAACCTAGCCCTGAACCCTAAAAATACCCCTGTACCCCAAAACCCAAACCTAGCCTATAACCCTTAAAATACCCCTGTACCCCAAAACCCAAACCTACCCCTGAACCCTAAAAATAACCCCTATACACCAAAACCCCAACCTAGTCCTGAACCCTAAAAATACCCCTGTACCCCATAACCCAAAACTATATCTGAACCACTAAAATACCCAAACACCCCAAAACATATACCCCAGTACCCCTAAACATATACCCCTATACCCATACTTGCCTTATCCAAACATTTTTAAAAAACATGCTTTTACCATTCATGCATTTACAACGAATTTCGTTGTAAATGTATGCGTGGTAAAAGCATATAAAATGTAATGTCATGCGTTATAATGGCATTGCGGAGTCATGGTACTTTCGTAATGAAAGTATGCAGAGTGATGGTATGCGGAAAGAAATTTGCGGAATAATGGGTGTTTACCCTCCCCCGTAAGTACATTGGTGGCACGGTGGCCCACATCTCCAGCAACATACTCATATTTTTTCACCACCAAATGGAAAAATGCACAGGTCTCTCTCATTGATGCCCAGCACCGACATACACTTTTAGACACACCTCCCACCACAAGTTCTAGAATTGCGAACTTTAGAGATGGGCAGCTACGTTAGAATCTCGGCATCAGCTCAACATCCTGTGATTCCAGGCAAATCGCTTTGTCTCCCTGTGCCTACCACAAATCAATGTGTTCTTCTGTAATGTAAATTGTGCTCATGCCATGTTGTCGAGTTCGCGCTATATAATATTGCAAGGAAAATAAAGTAAGGAAACTCGAGTTCACACACTACTGAACGGGCACTCTTAAGTGCATCAGCAGTGCACTGAGAATCGGAGCGTTTCACAGGCCTGTCACAGATAAGAAATGCTATCAAAATGAAATCCTATGAAACAATATACTACTGGCCGGCAGCAATTCATACCCGGACAACGTCGGGAGGGGCTGCTAGTATATATATATATATATATATATATATATATATATATATATATATTACCTACTGGCGATAGCCAGTAGGTATATATAGTTAGGATTTTTTCTCTATGGAACTTTTGAAAATTCTATGCCTAATAACTTTGGCGTTTGTGGACGGAATTGGCTGAAATATTCAGGAAAATGGCACATTTTGTTTCTGAGCAGCTCCTGGAATTTTGGGGGGGGTTCGTCAAGGGGGGGCCGAGAAAAAAGGGGGGTCCCAAAACGCGTTTTTCCCATGTTAATTTCCATAGGGCGGTTGGACTCACTTTTAGCCCGAACGGCTGAATGGATTTCCACGAAACTTGGCAAAATTGTAGGGACTGTTAGCCCGATGTGCCTTTGCTAGGTCTCAATATATGTGCTTCAGTGAATTTTGAGAAATTAACGTTTAAAACAAGATATATATCTGTAACAGCGCTCCGGGCAGCGCTCCGGTTCGCGTACTTTTCGCTTATCGGAACTTTGCGAAGCGAAGCTGATTGGCTCTCCGGTGTCTGTCAACATTCTAAACAGTCCGGTGCGGCCGCCATCTTGTCTCTCGGTAGGATCGAGAGACAAGAGGAGGCCAAAACAAAGGGGGAAATGAAGGAAAGGGTGCAAGGTAGACCCCGTCTGACCCCCTAGGATTGATGAGGGGATATTATAGAGCCACGCTGGGCCCAAAAAAAATAAAAAAAAAAATCCGATTTTTTCGCCGTAGAGACGCGTCTTGGTACGCGAACCGGGCAGCTAACCGGGCAGCTAACCGGGAAGCTAACCGGCAGTGTAACGGGAGTCTGACGAGTAGCTGATTGGCTGTCAACATTGTAAACAGTCCGGAGCGGCCGCCATCTTGTCTCTCGGTAGGATCGAGAGAAGAGGAGGCCAAAACAAAGGGGGAAATGAAGGAAAGGGGCAAGGTAGACCCCTTCTGACCCCCTAGGATTGATGAGGGGATATTATAGAGCCACGCTGGGCCCAAAAAAAAAAAAAATTCCGATTTTTTCGCCGTAGAGACGCGTCTTGGTACGCGAACCGGGCAGCTAACCGGACAGCTAACCGGCAGTGTAACGGGAGTTTGAGGAGAAGCTGATTGGCTGTTATCATTGTAAACAGTCTGGAGCGGTCGCCATCTTGTCTCTCTGTGGGATCGAGAGACAAGAGGTGGAAAAAAAAAGGTGTAAATGAATGAAAGGGGTAAGGCAAACCCCTCCTGAACCCCTAGGATTGATGAGGGGGCTACTAAAGTTCCCTGGGGGGTGAAAAAAAAATTGCGATTTTTCGCGGTAAAGGTGCTTCCTGGTACGTTAACCGGGCAGCTAACCGGCAGCGTAATGGGAGTCCGACATATTGTGTTTTTTGAACGTTTGTGATATGTGCACGTGTGGATTTTGTCTAATTAAGGTTAAAAAAATATATATATATCTTTAAGCGTGTTCTGGCGCGCTTACGTTTTGGGTTTGGTTTGCGCTGCAGAGACAATACGTCACGGTTATGCGATGCATCATGAGGCGTCTCACGGGCTACGTGATACGTCACTTAATAAAGAATATATTTTACAGCTATAGATATTAGCTTTTAAAAAAACCAATGAAATTCACAGAAAAAACCATAGGTTATAGACCATATATAGTTAGGAATTTGCATTTACAAAACCTTGAAAATTCACTGAAAAAACCATAGGTTATAGACCATATATAGTTAGGGATTAGCATTTAAAAAACCTTATTTTACTCGCACAAAACCATTGAAATTCCATATATAGTTAGATGCACTAACTATATATCGCGGACCCGCAATCCACTGCTAATGATGTCACATATTACATCATTCATGACATGGTCAGTGACATCACTGATGACATCACTGATGACATCTCAAATGACATCACTGATGACATCTCAAATGACATCACTGATGACATCACTGACATCTCATTTGACATTACTGATTACATCATTTATGTGATAATACATCTTCAGACTCTAATATAACCTTAGATACACTCAGTGTAAACAGGCACTCACAGACTGTCACACATCCATGGAGTTACCCACACACCTAGTCAGTCATGCAAAGAATCAATCACACCTCCATTTCCTCAACTATACAGTTATACACACCTTACTTATTCAAACATATACTAACACATATTTACTCTCATACAATCCTTGATACAAGTTCACAATGATTCATACAGCCACTCTCACATTCACTGGCTCTTATGTTCAGTTATTTATATATGTCAACTCTCACATGGAGTGTGTTTTACATATGTACTTACTTTGACATGTAGAACTGAGATATTCATTCACTCACCAATATACTCATGCACACAGTCAACTGTCCATACAGCTGTTTCTACATGCACTTTTGAACCCATACACCTAGGGAATCAACTGCTCACACATCTATGCACAGAGTTATACACCTCCCAGCCACCCACACACATACTCAGTCTCCCATACAAATACTTGGGCAACCATTCAATAACCCATATAGTTACTGATATAGCTACTGATTTAAACATGCAGCAGTTTACAGAAGAACATAAATAATGATTGCCAAATTAAGACACTTTAATCACTAACCCATGCACTCAGTGAGACACATTTAATCATTCTCTCATACAGTCAGTCATGCACCTACTAAATCCTTCATCCAGACACTTATACATCCACTCATTCTTCAATATGTAAGACATATTTTAACTTTACAGAAACATACAGTCACTGGGTGTTGTCATTTGAGATGTCATCAGTGATGTCATCAGTGATGTCACTGACCATGTCATGAATGATGTAATATGTGACATCATTAGCAGTGGATTGCGGGTCCGCGATATATAGTTAGTGCATCTAACTATATATGGAATTTCAATGGTTTTGTGCGAGTAAAATAAGGTTTTTTAAATGCTAATCCCTAACTATATATGGTCTATAACCTATGGTTTTTTCAGTGAATTTTCAAGGTTTTGTAAATGCAAATTCCTAACTATATATGGTCTATAACCTATGGTTTTTTCTGTGAATATATATATATTTATCCCACAACACTACATATATATATGTATAATTGAAATGCCAAACTGATTTATTCAACATTAGTTCATATGGAGTGATATGTTATTTGACTGCCCCCATTATTTTCAATTGGAGTGTTTTGAAGTACCAGTGGTTAGCCATATGTGGTGCGCGGCTTAATGCAAGGTTTGGCTAGAGTACGTTTGACCATGTTTTGATGCTTTTAAGGCTGTGGTAACTTCAGAAGCATGTTCTGTGAATTGCAATTGTCTTACTATTTGTGGATATGTGTTATGTATTAGCATGCCCCTCCCAAACCCCTCCTTAAATCTCTTGAACCTACTCCCGTTTGATAGTCATTATTCTCTGTTTTCTCACCAATCCCCTGGCCCCTTCCACATTTACTACTAATTTGTATACCTATGTGTATGGCGATCGAAACAAAAGGAGAGTCTGAGGTGAAGGTTTTCCGGCCATAGATCAGTGAATTTAATTTTGTAGTGCTACTTTATGTACTACATAATTCTGTTTGTAATTCGGGCCCTACACCTGCAGCAAAAAAAAGGCACATGAGGCAGTCATTAGTTAAATGTTGCTACATTACACTGGTGAGGACATGCCCAAAACGTATGTCTTCCTACCAAACACAAATGTGGAAAACAGCAGATGTATCTCTTAGACGACTCTCTGTGAATAAAAGCTTGTTTTACTACACTGCGTAGTATATTTCTTCACTGTTCCATTCCCAAGGGCCAGCTACAGTTGGCATGCGCAGGGCAACATAGAGATCCCAAACTGTGGGATCCACCATTTAGGCAGTATTCACATATATGGAAGAGGAGTGAAGGACATCTAACATGGGCTTCGATTGGAATTCCACAGAGCATATTATCAAGCCCATTATCGCCGCTTTATCAGCAGTTTCCTGCCGATAAAAGCGGCGATAATGTATCGAGCTTTCTTGATAATATGCCCCACTGTTCCAAACAGAAAAATAGATCCGCCAACTGCAGGAGTTCAACATCATGGTATAGCATTGTTATGGGCTGATAATCCCGTCAATTGCCTGTCCCACCCCTGAAAGCTTCAACACCAAAGGAACAGGGCAAGGCACGGGTCACGGAGGAACACATACAGATTATTGTCAAAACTGCCCTGCTGAACAGGATCAGCTTCATAGCAGTAGCCAAAAACATGGCCAAGGATACTACAGTCCAGAAAACAATCCAGACATATCAACAGAATGGGCGGAAGTCACTGCTAGATGTCTACAGCAATAGACCTGACAGCCCAGCCAGAGTATTATCATCTACTAAATCTGTCCAAAAAATATCTTCGTCTACCCCTGCATCTAGTGCTGAGAGGATAGAGTATCATCATCACAGCAGCACTGAGGCAAGAAAGAGTCCTGCTTGCACTCAGCGCCCTCTAGGAACCTTTAAATCAAAGGTATGATTCACCGCCTGGTTCCTAAGAATTGACATTTTGGAAGATGAAGTACAACGTTTAATGTGCCAAATCACTGGACCCCAGACATTCCATCACCCATGATAACAACACCCCTGTGTCAGGATCCATGGGAACAAATCAGTGGCACATACTATACAACTTCAGGCATCTTCTGGTAGTCCTAGATGAAAAAAGACCCAGAGTCCAAGTTCTCGGAAGTTAATACCGCTGATGCTGTAATATCTATCATGGAAACAATGCGAGCCACCCGAAAGAAAACTTGAAATCTCTGTATTGGTGAACAGGAAACCTGAGAGCTTAGCACAATACACAGTGAGTTTGTTGGTGTTTTCTTCACCTATTCTCAAAGACCCCTCTTAAGACCGCGGTCGGCACCGGTGCACCAAATATCAAGACTGAGGAGTCTGGGATTCACCTCATGCTTCTTTAAGCGCCTACCACACTCCTGCCGTTTATCACTCTCCTGCAGGTTCCTGCTATGTCCCTTCATGGAAGTTTTCTGTTTTTCCTCTTCCATCTTCTTTCTCCATTGTCTGTTTTTCCCTCTTTTGCTCTTGGGAAATGTCAAATGAGGAAAAAAAGGTACCGGTCCCCAAAAATGAGTGGTGGTGTGTAACATGTACATATTGTGGCCACCTGCCCTGACGTGCGCAGTGTTTACATTAATAAGTGCATCTTCGTGCACTTACACTTCTTCTTTTTGTTGCTTGGCATGCATCTGCATTCCCAGCTCTGTGTTCCTTCAATTTTGTTAATATTTGCCAGAGTTCCATGTTTGGGCCCGCTGCTATAAGGAACCCTCCCAGACCTGTACTGGTCAGTTGGAGTTTTCCTATTTGCGTGCAGTCACAGACGTGGGCTCCTTTGTATATCAATCATTCAATCAATCAGGGATTTATAGAGTGCACTACTCACCAGTGAGGGTCTCAAGGCATTGGGGTGAACAGGTAAGGGTTGTACGGGCAGCTCTGTGGTCATCCGAAGAGCCAGGTCTTGAGAACTTTTCTGCATAGGTGCTGTGTCAGGCTTCCTCTGATGCGGAGGGGGAGTTTGTTCCAGGTCTTGGCCGTGATGTAGAAGAAGGATCTGCCACCCGTTCTGGCCCTGTAGATACGGGGGACCGTGGCTAGGGCTAGGTCGGCAGAGCAGAAGTTTCTCTTGAGGGCGTGGAAGGAGATTCTTTCGTGGAGGTATTGGGGTCCGGTGCTTTGTAGCCTTGTGTGAGCAATTTGAAGGTTATCCTTTTTTCGACTGGGAGCCAGTGGAGATCACAGAGGTGATGGGTGATCTGGTCATGTCGTGGGATGCCGAGGACAAGTCTGGTTGTGGGGTTCTGGACGGTCTGGAGTTTGTGGAGGAGTGTTTTGTTGATTCCGGCATAGAGGGTGTTCCCATCGTCCAGTCTGCTTGTGATGAGTGCTTGGGTGACGGCCCTCCTGGAGTAGGTAGTAATCCATTTGAAGGTCTTGTGCAGTATGTGGAGGGTGTTGAAGCATGTGGAGGACACAGCGTTAATCTGGCGGTTCATGGTGAGTGAGGAGTCGAGTATGTTGCCGAGGTTGCGGGCATGGTCTGTAGGGGTGGAAGGGTTTCCAAGGGCGGGTGGTTGTTGTCCCATCCGATTTCTCTGAGTTGAGCTTCAGACAACTGCTGCTCATCCAAGATGTGACGTCCTTCATTCCTTCTTGGAAATTGTGCCTGGGATTGTCGGGTTCCTTGGTGAGGGAGAGAATGAGCTGGGTGTCATCGGCGTATCAGACTATGTTGAGTCCGTGTTTTCTGATGATGGTTGCGTAGAGTCCGTGTAGACATTGAAGAGCGTGGGGCTGAGGGAGGATCCTTGGGGCACTCTGCATATGATCTCTGTCGGTTCAGAGAGGAAGGGCAGGAGTCTTATTCTTTGTGTTCTGCCTGAGAGAAAAGATTGAATCCAGTCTTAGGCAGTTCCCTGGATGCCGGCGTCGTGGAGTCTGGCAGCTAGTGTGCGGTGGGAGAAGGTGTTGATGCTGCGGAGAGGTCTAGTAGGATGAGGGCTGCAGTATGGCCTTAATCATGGATGTTGTCAGTGGCGGCAATGAGGGCCGTCTTGGTACTGTGGTTCCTGGTGAATCCAGATTGAGAGAGGTTGAGGATGTTGTTGATTTCTATGAAGTCCGTTAGCTGGGTGTTGATGACTTTCTCGATGACTTGGCGGCGAAGGGGAGAAGAGAGATGGGCTTGTAGTTCTTGAGGTCTGTTTGGTCTGTGGAGGGCCTCTTGAGGAGGGTTTGACTTTGGTACATTTCCAGTCATCATGAAACAAGGCTCCGGAGTGGATGCTTTTCATAGTCTTTGTGGTATCTTCTGTGGTGACCAGGGTTCAGGCGAGGAGGGTCGGCTGGGTGGCGTTGATGGTGGAGGGTGTGGGTGGGTGCAGTGGTCTTGGTCGTCGAGTTTGTTGCAGAGGTCTTGGGAGAGTGGGATGTCGGTAGTTTCGCTGTAGGGTCTGGTGAATTCTTGTATGATGGCGAATAGTTCCTTGGAGTTGTGGGAGTTGGAGAGGATTTTGTCCTGAATGAAGTTTCTCTTTGTTGATTTGATGAGTTGGGAGTGGGCCGTGGTGGCAGCCTTGTAGGCGGTGCGTGCTTCCGGGGTTTTGCTGTTCCTCCATGTTTTCTCCAGTCATCGGCAAGATTCTCAGAGGTCTGTGGTGAACCAGGGGGTTTTCAGGTTATGTCGTCTGCTGGAGGTCTGGAGGGAGGCAAGAGTGTTGGCACAGTTGGTGATCCATTGATAAAGGTCGATTGCTGCTGTGTTGGCATCTGTCGTGGTAGGGGTAAAAGTGCAGCTGAGGGCAGGGGTGAGTGGTTCTACCGTGATTTTTCTCCAGTTTCTTCCTGGGCAGCATGGCGTGAGCTTATGTGCGGTAGGTTTGGAAAAGGAAAAAATGGATGCAGTGGTGGTCCTGCTTGCTTATGGATTGCCCTGGCACAGGCCATCACTTCATTCTGGGAGGGGCATCACTGGGAGGAGCCTTTTGGTTTGCTGTCCTGGATTTGTCTATCTCCTGCTTCCCTGGCCTTTGGGACGCAAACGTTATTTTAATTCTCGACAGTGATTAGTAGCATTCAGCCCCGCATTTCTGTTTTGTGGCGCCCCTTCCTTAATTGTTCTAATTGGACCGTTCTGGTGTTCTCCACAGCGATTGGCTTGCTTTCAAGAAGTTTTACCCTTCACATCTCTATCGATTGATTTTCTTCCTAATTAGCTGTGCTTGAGGCCAGTTCTGTGATTGACTTGCATTCAAGTTTTTTTTACTGTGCATAGTCCCTTTGTGTCTCTATTGGTTACTGTTTTCCCAGCATGTTACTTTGCATTTGTGTTAGCCGTAACCAAATTGTTGAATTATATTTTGAGTTCTATGTTTTGAATGCATTTGCTTGTATCAATTTATGTCCAACAGCACAACATCATGTTTGATACATTTTTATGATGTAGCATTAGGCCATTTATGAATATATTAATAAGTGTAAACAAATAATATCCTCATATCTAGACTGTTTTTCATACATAGGCATAGAGAAAAATTGTACATATACTAAATTCGTTATTGATGCAATGGTTAATTATTTCCTATTTCATTAATCCAAAAGAGAAAATATTTTAAAACTTATTTTGCATAAAAAATAAATAAAATATTATATATTTTTTATAACTAATTATTTCTGGTCACTCATTAGTTTTGTTTAGCATAGGTCCACCCTTTCACTCATTTCCTAAATATTTATTTACATCTAATACTTCGCATTTGTCTACACTGGCATTTTCATGAGGTACCTATGATGTACTGATGTAACTGTTTGTGGCAAATGTGTTAATGACTTTTATTTCAGGCATTGTCTTTTTTCCAGATTTCCATTTGGATTCAACTGGGCATTATGGCTTTTAATCATGTCCAGTCCAGATGCCTCACTTTTTTGCAGAATCAAGGCAAACCATCTGTCCCTTGGAAGCAATGGGTTAATATTTTTTAGAATGTTATTATAGCTAGTGATGCTACCAAATATGATCCAAACAGAAAAGTAGCCTTACTATTTAGTCCTCCTGGACAGGAAGTGCAGCAGATGTTTGACAACCTGCCCATTGTTTCAGCACCCAGTGGGGACACGGAAGGTTGGAATGAATATTCAGAGGCAATTTGTTGTTTACCAAACAAGTTTGCAGAGCAACCAAATGTGCTCCTTGAGAGAATTAATTTGTTTAAAAGAAAATAACTTGTGGAGGAGTCTGTGGAGGAGTTTATTTCTGCATTAGGATTGCTAGCATTTACATGCGGCTTTGATACACCATTAAACTATCTGAGCCATCAATTTGTTTTTGCATGCCATGCTAAGAAAATACAGGAAAGTTTGCTAAGTTGCAGGGATCCTTCTTTAGTTGAAGTCATTGATTTGGCCAAGGCTCTTGAACGGTCCGTAGTGTCGAGCAAACCTATGTCTGTAAATCATCCTTCCGCTTTTCCGACTACTGTGAATTTGAGTTTAGAAGATACAGCTGTTAATGCCTTGTTACCAAGATGTTTGAGAGAAATAAATTTTAAAAAGGGTCAAAGCTTTTGTTTGAGCTGTGACTCCAAAAGCACATTTGGGCGATTATACCAATTGTCCAGCGTTAGGTTAATGCTGTATTAAGTTTAAAAGGCTGGGTCATTTTCAGAGTGTTTGCCGGGGGAAGCGGGTGAACCTTTCATTAGAATTCGTAATGTTGACCTGTCTGGGGACGAATTTGTTGCAGATTTTTCTGAGGTTATTCTCAATATTCAGGATGATCTGCAGGGAGATGTGTCTGCAGTGTTTACCTCTTCAAATGAAGTTGCTGGACCATGGTGTAAGGTGGCCATTGTAAGTAAGTAAGTAAGTAAGTACTTTTCTTTTTGCATACTTAATTAAAACCATTGCAATTTCTCCATTAAAAGAAATTCCTTCTACACATAATACATTGTTCTCCACACCCATAAAATTACATCTACATAAAAATATATGTTCTATTTCACATTTCCTATTTAAAATCATGCGGCTAATACATTTTAACGAACATTTTTAAATAAGATTCAGTTTGATTTTAATATCCTCTAAGAGTTTAGCGAAAGGTCGAGTTCCGAAATTCTCTTTTCCGCCACCTTCATAGATTTAATACTTTTTAAATAACGTTAATATTTCAGCTTGATTTAATAACCTCTAAAAACATAACGAAGGGTCAAGTTTCTGCATCTTTTTTTTCCACCACCATCATGGTGTAAGGTGGTCATTGGGAATATGGGTATAAAAATGATGGCTGATTCAGGGGCTCCTATCACCATAATTTCTGTTATGTGTTTTTTCTCTATTGGGGGGGAGGGCTTTACTTTAGGCAGAAATTTCTCCTAAGGCTTTGGCGAACAGGACATACATCTCTTATGTTTCTTTAAAGACTCTTTAAATTGTTTTGGAAGAATGACTTCCACCAAAATGTATGTAGCAGTTAAAGGCAGAAATTTGGTGGCTTAGATGTATGTGGCCAGGTTAGGATTAAAGTTAATACCTGGAGCAGAAGTGCCTATTGTAGCAATTGATTCTTTCATCACCAGTCTACAACCTAATATGGCTTATGAGGGTGTTCGTGTGGCTTCTGCTTACCATTCCCTGCTCAATACCAATTTTACCAAATCTTCTTGTGAGCCTTTAGGGGTTTCTGAAGTCTCTAATGATACAACGGGGCCTATTTACAAGGACTTAACGCAGCCGTAGTGTAATTTTTTACGCTGCAGAAGGTTTTTTTATTGCCTTATTTACAGAGTGTTGCAAAACCTCTTTAGCAACATTTTTCCACAGTTTGCGCTTAATTTCAAAAATGCCAGTTCCGCTAGTGTGACTTACCGAAAATTATATGCAAGGTTGGCGTTCCCAGGGTAAAACACCAGCTAAACCCACTCCGCCATATGCATAAGGAATTTCAGCTACGCCGCTAAATATCATAAACTGCTGCTAAGTCACATCAGTGAAAATTTTGTACCGCTAGGAATGACCTGGTCTTAAAAATAACACTAACACACATGTATAAAAATTGAAGCAACCCAATTCAACTTGGCAAGATCTACTACACCCTGGATCTCCTACTACTGCAGCTAGGAGACCACTACCAGCACCAGCACCACCACAGAGGCAACACCGGAGAAGGGAGCAGGATTACCCTCATTGACCTAAGGCAAGAGGAGGTCATTGCCCATTACAGGCTCAACAGGGGGCCCATTGTCCGCCTCCTGAGCCTGATTGTGCCAAGGCTGCAGCCCACATCCCAGCGCTGCACCAACATCTCTCCGTAAGCCAAGCTACTCGCTGTCCTGCACATGCTGGTGTCAGGAACCTTTCAACCCACCTTCTCCAGAGTGGCAGGAATATCCCAGGCATCCTTTCCCAGATTCCTCCCTATTGTCCTGGATGCCATTATTAGCCTTACGCGTACCTCTACTTCCCCAACACTGTGCAGCAACAACAGGAAAACAAGCAAGGCTTCTATGGCATTGCTGGGTTCCCACATGTGTAGGGGGTTATGAACTGCACACGTGCAACTTGTTCCATTTGCAGAAACATCACACATATACCACAATAGGAAGCACACCTATTCAATGAATGTACAGGCAATCGTGGACCATCTGGGCCTATTCATTAATGTACTAGCAAAGTACTGTGGCAGTGCGCATCGTGCTGCTATCTGTCATCAATCAGCGTTTCGAGAATTAGATCTATGGGAATGGCCTGCTTGTTGGTAAGGACATTTCAAACACACGACAGACCACAAGGCACTCAATTATGTAGGAAAACAATGTAAAATAGATCTTGTGTTTAATTCTACTGTACATACATTGTAGCTGTGCCCACATAAATATTTTCACACATAAAAAGGCAAAAGTACAACATAGATTTTACAAGGTGCTTACGTTGACACTAATTAAGCTAGTATGGGCTACAATAAATCAACAAGTCATTCAGGATTCTTATTCTTGTATAGTGCGACTACTCATCCATAAAGGTCTCAAGGCGCTGGAGGGGGAGGGGTGAATCTGCCATTCAGTGGAAGACAAAGAAAGGTTGTCTACAAGGGATTTATTTAATCACTATTTTTAGCATTATTAGTTGAGATCTTAATCTGTGAGATTTTCAAACATGAACTATTTCATATGTGTCCGTAGGACATTCATGTTCCATTCTACGGATTGTTTGGTGCCGAGGTGAACCTTGCCGACTTTAAAGAAACGTACATTGTAGATACGACCTTCATTTCTGCTGGTAGCTATCCAGGAACTGCTGTCCGGATACAGGATTTCTCATTTGTCGAGATTGAGTTCGAGTTTTTTCAAGAAGATTCTACAAACTTTCCCTTCACTAGTCCATAGACTCGATCTTTCAACAAGTCTGGGGCACCTTTTTTGCAATAAATATCTGTGCTGATGATGGTCTTAGAGACTACAGCTACAAAGACCGAAACGTTGACCTACACACCATCTCCAAAGAAATCTACTTCTCAAAGAGCTAAAATGATCCATGTTCTCTAATAGCTCTCACCGGATCAATAGGAGTGGTGGTTTTTATTATGAATTGTGTTGTTGAATTGATCTACACATCCTTTCATGACTTTTTGCATTTGACTGAAGATTTTATGTAGCCCTTTTTAATGAATTTGCAATCTAGCAATTAAATACAGAATATATATTTTCTAAAAAAATTAAGTCCTTCCGTGTGTTATTTTTGCTTTAACAGATTTGTATTTGCGGACACATATGAGATAGTTCATGTTTGACAATCTCACAGATTAAGATCTCAAATAGTGATTAAATAAATCCCTTGTAGACAACCTTTCTTTGTCTTGCACACTGCCCAAGCCTACAAGGGTTTATTGGGTTACCCTTCTCAAAATCATTCAGTGGAAGAGCCAGGTCTTGAACTCTTTCCCTAATTGCTGCAGCGATGCTGATTGCCTGATGTGCAGAGGTAGGGAGTTCCAGGTATTTGCAATTAGGTAGGAGAAGGTTCTTCTTCCAGCTGTATGCTTGTGAATCAATGGGATCGTGGCCAGGGCCAGGTGGGTGGAGCGGAGATGTGTGGTGGGAGTGTAGGAGGAGAGGCAGTGTTTGAGCAAAGCAAGTCTGGCATTGTGGAGGGCTTAGTAGGCGTGTCTGAGGATCTTGAAGCTAATCCCTTTGTTAATAGGTAGACAGTTAAGGTCTCTCAGGTGGTCGGTGATGTTGCTGTGGTGTGGTATGTTCAATATGGGTCTGGTGGAGGCTTTCTTGATGGTCTGCAGTTACTTTTAAAGGTTCTAGGTAGTGCTGGCATAGAGTGCATTGCGGTAGTTGAGTCTGCTGCTGATGAGCACGTGGGCGAAAGCTTTCCAGGACTGGATGGGATACACTTGAAGATATTGTGTAGCAGGCGGAGTGTGTGGAAGCAGGAGGACGAAACACCGTTGATGTGGCGATTCATTGAGAGTGAGGAGTCTAGGATGATGACAAGGTTTCATGCATGGTCCGAGGGGAGGGGATTTCCGAGTGCTGTGGGCCTCTAGGTACAGTATATCGTAAAATGGTTTTGTCATGTATGGACTAAATTTCTTTAATATATGTATTTGTCCTGAGCAGTAGGAGAGAGCCAATCAATGGTAATTCGTGTCTAAACCATACAGATACACAAACACAATGAAAAGGGGGGGCCCTCGCCCCCCCACCCGCATGGCAGTGCGGCAACCCCCTCTCCCCTCGCCTCCCGGTGGTAGGGCGTGACCTCCCGGCGTCCAGTGATGACGCGGGGGTGCGCACCGCACCACTGGTTGGCTGGCGTCCGACCCCTCACCCGGAAGGCGTGTGCAGACTTCCGGGTCGGGGGGGGGGCGGGTGGCTGGGGGGCGGGGGTAGGGGGCGGGCTGCCCCTTCCCCACGATCCCGGGAATAAAGGAGGGGGGAGCGCTCAGGCGGCCCCTTCTTGCCTGGACGCTCCCCCACACTGGTCGTGTCCCGCGCTCGGGGCTTCCTAATTTTCTTTCTTATATTTTATACAGGGTGTTCGAGTCTTAGGAGGACAGCCTCGGTAAGAGAACGTGGAAGGAAGACTGCTGGAGAGTGTGTGGGAGCGTGACATCCGAAGTGGACAGTCGAAGCGAATTCGTGGACCCTAAGCTAGAACACGCAGGACGTCGGTGGTAAGAGGAGGGCAGGGGGGCTCGCATTGCATTGCTTCTAGTGGCCGCCGGGTGGGTTTACACTAGAGTTTATTTCCCCCCTGACAATTGGACAAGCCGGTGTGTGGCGGTCACAGTTGCATGGTGCGCACAGCCCCCTGCATATCCTCCGTCTGTTGAAGGTACAGTGTGCACGGGCACTTGAGTTCGGACATTAAGAGGGTAGTACAGTAGGAAGAAAAAATGCCAGGATCTAGGGGGGGTAAGGGGTCCAAAATGGAGGTGATGATGCAGGCCATGATGCGTAGGATGAACGCCATCGATAAAAAGTTGGGAAGGGTTGATGAATTGGAGGCTCGCATGAATAAGAGGTTTGATGGCCCGTCGGCCCCACAGGGTAGGCCCAAGCGGAAGATTACGGCGCCTTTGCCAAGGGGGGATTTCGCCACCTCACCTAAGAGGTGCAAGGCCAAGAAGGCTAGGCGCAGCGCACCCACTCCTGCACCCGCTCCTGCAACTCCGGCTGCCCCCACTACACCCGCGCCTGTAGTCCCGGCGCCTGCGGCACCGTCTGCCCCCGTGGGACTTCTTCTTCCGGTTCCCGTGCCAGCACCTACTGTTCCCCCCCCACTTGTGGTACCAATACCAGCCCCGGTTGCGCCGCCGCCGGCCGCATCCTTACCTAGCCCACCAGTGCCGCTGGGCGTGCCCCCAGGGGGGCCAGTGGTGCTGACAGTAGCGCCAGATTCAAAAGCTCCAGTCCCTCCCGAGCTGGCGGCTCAGATAGCGGCTTTATTGCCTTGGCTACAAAAAGGGGGTGTGTTGCCCACAACGTCGGATCATTACGCTGAAGCGGCTAAGATGGTGGAAAAAATTAGAGCAGCAACGGCTGCTGGTAGTGCTGCGGTCCCATCTTCTTCTTCCCCTACAGGTTCCAATGTCGCCCAACCGAACGGAAATGAAGGTGTACCGGGCCAAGTGTCCGGAAATGGTAAGGAAGTGGCTCTGCCTCTCTTGAGTGACGGTGCAATGCCATCCAGGAGTGAGGATCTAGCACAACATGTTTCCCGGGCCCTGAAGGAAATGATTTGGGCGGGAAATTATATTTACATTTTTTCTCTGTTGCTGGATAATAGGGAGATGGAGAATGCCAACGTATTAAAGGAATGGATGCCCCCTAGCGAATGGAGAGCACAGTGTTCTAAATTCAGGGTAGAGGAAACATTGCTTAATTGGATCAGGGCCTTCTCAATCTTTACGGCTATCACGGTCGAACGCCCTCCTAATGTACAGGCAGCGATGGCTTGTTACCAGAGCAGGATTGTAGGGTGGAGCGAGCAGTACCCTAGGGAGGCGTGGAAGGAATACGATGTGAATTTCAGGAAAGCCAAGGAATTTGACACATCATTGTCATGGGACAAGGTTGACTCAATGTCTTGGCATAAGCAGTTCTCAGGGAACACAGCCCCGGCCCAGTTCACCAGTGCAGTCAAGGTTTTCTCTGCCAGACCCCAGCAGCCCTTTCGGTCAGCGCAGGGGAATGACTTCACGGGGAAGGGTAGGGGGAGGGGTGGGGGTGAAAGGAGGGGGGTGTGCTGGGAACCAAGGTCAGAGAGGGGGGGGGAACCAAAATAGGGTAGAAAGCATGGTTGGTCCCACTCCAATAGACGTCTTGGCAATGATCCCATGGTTGAACAGATACCCAGACAACGCAGCGGCTTCCCTGCTGCAGGAAGGTTTCTCCCAAGGTTTCAGGATCCCGGCGGGGGGGGGGGTACACAGGCAGCGCACATTGCAGGAATCCGTTGTCGGTAAAGCATAACCCGGTAGTAGTGGCTGCTAAGATTAAAAAGGAGCTGTCCCTGGGCAGGATAGCTGGGCCATTCCAGGAGGTGCCTGTCCCTTACTTTGTGTGTTCACCCCTGGGTGTAGTACCCAAGAAGGAGAAGGGCGAGTTTAGACTGATTCATAACCTATCGGCACCAAGAGGGGCGTCCTTGAATGATGCTATTGATGATTGTATTTGTAGTGTGAAGTACGCTTCATTTGACCAGGCCGTGGAAATATTGCGGGGACTAGGGCCAGGCGCACTGATGGCAAAATCAGACATTGAATCTGCTTTCCGTCTCCTCCCAGTCCATCCTTTGGACCACCACCTCCTTGGTTTCGCTTTTGAAGGCAAATTTTACATGGATAAATGCATGCCTATGGGTTGTTCGATATCATGTGCATACTTTGAGACTTTTAGCTCTTTTCTAGAATGGGTCATGAGGCAGTCGACGGGCCACAGGCAGGTCATGCATTATTTGGATGATTTCCTTTTCCTAGGAGCGGCGGGCACTCGGGAGTGTGCTTGGGCATTGCAGGAATTTTGCGTGCTCATGCGGGCTTTCGAGGTCCCGCTGGCGCCAGGGAAGACGGTTGGCCCGTCCACATGTTTGGAATTCCTTGGCATTGAAATAGACTCAGTGGAGGGGTGCTTCAGGTTGCCCAGGGACAAAGTGTCGAGGTTTAGGGCAGCGCTGCGTCAATGCCTACTCAAAGACAAGGTCTCCTTACAACAGCTACAGGAGACGGTGAGGCAACTGAACTTTGCATTACGGGTCATCCCAATGGCACGCCCCTTCTCCACACTAGGTTGTCATGTGAGGTTTGCCAGGATATGCGGATATGGATGGCATTCCTGGAGGACTTTAATGGCAGGATAGTGTGGCCCGGCCCCCCGCCACATCAGCAGAGTTGGGTTTATGGACAGACGCTGCTGGTAATGTGGGCTTTGGCGCCATCTTGGGGTCTTAGTGGGTCGCCCAGAGGGGGCCCGAGGAGTGGAGGTCCCGGGGTTTGACCCCCAACATTGGCTTCCTGGAACTGTTCCCTATATGGGTAGCATTGATGGTCTGGCCAGAACACCTATGCAATCAATCTGTGGTGTTCTGGTCGGATACCATGAGCGTAGTGGAATGCATTAACCAGCAAGCAGCGCGGTGTCCATTCATACTGCGCCTGGTAAAAGAGATTGTGCTGCAGTGCTTGAGATGGAATGTGGTTTTCAGAGCCAAACATGTGCCAGGCGTCCTCAATAATGCAGCTGACGCCCTTTCTCGCTTTAAAATGCAGGTATTCTGGGAACAGCTTCCTGCAGCAGACCCCTCGCCAGCACATTTCCCGGCTGCTCTCTGGCAGATTGGTGCCCCAGACTACCGCACCTCGTGGCAGCTAGCTTAGCCCCCAGGACCAAGGCAGCATACGAAGGGGCGTTCTTGTCTTACCGTACTTTCTTGGGGCACGAATGGGAGGTTAACTGGGCGCAGGAAGACAGTTTTGTAGCTTCTCTGGATTTGATGCACAGGGAAGGGCGCTCCGTGGCAGCGACGAACAGGCATAGGGCAGCTGTCTCCTTCTTCGCACAGGCCAAAGGCATGAGGCATCCCACTAATACTTTTGTGGTGCGCAAGGCTTTGAGGGGTTGGCGCCGCATACAGGGACACTCGACGGATACGAGAAAGCCTATAGGGCTAGTGCGGCTGACAGCCTTATTATCGGCACTTCATGGCGTATGTAGCTCAACATGGGAGGCGCTGCTGTTCAAAGCGGTGTTCGCACTGGCGTTCTATGGGGCTCTGAGGATAGGCGAGTTGGTAGCGGCGTCAAAAGGAGATAAACTGGGCGGCCTCCAATTTGCCTGCGTGAGGATCAGAGAGGATACGATGTGGGTGACAATTCAAAGATCGAAAACTGACCAGGAGGCACGGGGGATACCGTAGTGCTCCATCGGGCTCGGACCAATCCTTGCTGCCCGGTCTCTCACGTAGAGGCCTTTAGAGGGCATCGGGAGGGTACGGCGGGGGGGCACTGTTGTGTCACGCCGATGGTACTCCATTGACCAGGTATCAGTTTAGAAGAGTCTTAGAGTTGTCCGTTCTTAAAGCAGGCTTGGATCCTAAAGAATTTGGTACCCACTCCTTTAGAACTGGGGCGGCAACTGAAGCTGTGGTAAGGGGACTCCCAGTGGAGAAGGTTAAGAGAGTCGGACGATGGTCGTCGGAATGTTACAAGCGATATGTACGGATTGACATGTTATAACATAGCAAGGTGACTCACGCCCGGTATTTTTTGGTTTTGCAGTTCCTCAAACCTGTCACGCGGGGGAGGAACTCGCCGCGGGACGTCAAGGAACTACAGCAGCTCAACACAAGCGACAAGAAGATCAACGAACATTGGTGACTTGGATTGAGGGCCACTCATATGTGAGGCGCGCTAAACATGTTTTTCTATCAAGTGATAGGAGGAAAAGGGCGGAGCGAAAGGGTTTTTTTGTCTTTCTTTGGGAGGGGGGGCTTATGCCTCAGCCAGTTCAGAAATTATTTTCAGGAACTCTTATCGCAGCAACCCGCCTCCCCGTCAGTGGTGATACTTCACCTGGGGGAGAATGATTTGGCCAAACTAGGTAGGCGCATCCTTATAGAGGAAATCATCTCCACTGCGGGGTGGGTGGACTGGACATGCCCGGGTTGCACAGTAGTTTGGTCGGAACTTGTACCTCGGTGGCAGTGGCGAGGGGGGGACTCGGTCAAGGCGTTGAATCACTCAGTAAAGAGGATCAACACACAGTTGGACAAATTATTTCGAGCCCCCCGGTTGCAGACGATCCCTCATGGGTGTATTTGGGGGGAACATTTCTACCTACGGGACGGGGTACACTTAACTGAGGCAGGGAAAGTCTGGTGGTCTAATAACATCTTGGCATGGCTAGAGGGATTTGCTAGGTGAGTATGACCTATTGTAGAGTAGGAAGGGGGGAGGCCAGATCGTCGGTTAACAATGCTGGCCTGTGGCGGTAAGGTCATGACCGGTGAGCAGCTATTTTAAGGTCTGAGGGGGCGGCATCATCCTTTGGAGGTGTCCGCCCAGGGGGAGGGCTCACTGGCCACTCCTAGAACTTAAGGGGCAGGTATAACTGGTGCATCAAAGGGGCGCAGGTAGGGGAGTCACGCTGTCCTTAGGCTGGTAGCCACCCTGCGCTATTCATGACGTCAGCGAATGGCGCGAGTAAGGGCCCTCCTTCAGTGGGTAAATAGAGTTCACGGCGTGGACCGAGTGATTAACGGGCTCGGCTGCGCATGCGCACCTGCGGTAAGGGCGCAGCTAGTAGGACATGACAGGGGTTAGCGACCTCGCCATATGGCCAGAAATGTTTGTATGCAAAATTTCAGAGGAGGATGTTAGATTCGGTTAGGAAACAAGCTGTATTATAATCTTGTTAAGGTTAGCCTATCATACTCGATATGATTGTATCTAATATCCCCGAATGTTTTGCATAAAATTGTATCTTTTGTTTAAGAATTTTATTATTTTGTATCCTAATAAATACGGCCGGGGGGTCTTGTTATCCCCCGCCTTCCAAAGACAATTATGTTTCGTATCAATGTGTTCTAGGGTGATGTGGGTCCACAGGGAGGGGGCGGTAGCTGTCACTGACCATGTGAAAAGGAGGGGCCCTCGGCCCCCCGCCTGCATGGCAGTGCGGCAACCCCCTCTCCCCTCGCCTCCCGGTGGTGGGGCCTGACCTCCCAGCATCCAGTGATGACACAGGGGTGCGCCCGCACCACTGGTTGGCTGGCGTCCGACCCTTGACCCGGAAAGCATGTGCAGACGCTCCCGGGAATAAAGGAGGGGGGAGCGCTCAGGTGGCCCCTTCTTTCCTGGACGCTCCCCCACACTGGTCATGCCCCGCGCTCGGGGCTTCCTAATTTTCCCCACCCACCATCCCTGGAACTTTACGGTGTTTGTACATATTTGTATACCTGTTTTTTATTGTGTGTAATGACGTGCAATGATTGCTTAATTCCCCTGTGTCTTACATCTAATCCTTGAGCAGTGTTGGAAAATCCTTGTTTTCACTTTCTGTCTAGTTTGCCCTGTATAGAGTAAATCACAGGGCCATGTTGTGGCATATATCTCATCTGTGGAGTTACAATTTGTGTATCTTTCAATGTGTAGGTCCGCCCAGAATAGGTAGAGGCCTTCCTCTCAACAGTGAGGTCACAGGCCTTACAACGGGCTCATTTGAAACGGCCCACCAACGTTGGTAATGAAAGTTGTAATCTGAGGTCAGGAGCTTGATTAACCTTCAGATAGGAATTGATTACGTAGTCACATATGTTTCGGCCCCTTTTTAAAGCAAAGAGAGGTTTCTCCTTTGTGTCAACCTCGTAAGTTATCAGTCTCCGATGGTGATTGATAATCTTTTTTATCTCGTTGCTCCTGCTGTTGAATGTGGACACACATCCCAATCTTTGTCTATCTCCTGTCATTCTATCCTTAACATCTAACAGGGTATCTCTGTGTGAACAGGGATTATTTCTTTAACCGGTTCCATGCTGGTGACGGAACTACTCCATCACCAGCCTCGGACGCGCTGTGCTGGTGACGGAACGGTTCCGTCACGGCCCGCAAGGCACGCCTGCGCGGCAGAGATTTCGTGGCTGCGCGGCGCGTTCTATTGAGCGGGCGGGGCCGTGACGGAACCGTTCATCACAAGCACAGCGTGCCCGAGGCTCGTGACGGAGCGGTTCCATCACGAGCATGGGAGCGCCGTGCCCCCCCACCTAGCGCTGCGGCGGAATTACCGCCACAGCGAAGGGGTTAAGGAAACAAAGGACCTTTTGGAAAGATTAAAAGGTCATGGTTATCCCAAGAGCCTTTTGAAAAAGGTGAGGAAACGAGCATGGTACTGCCACAGAGATGTTCTGTTTGAGCACATGCCCAAATCATGTCAATGTGGCAATGCTAAGTATGTCTGCATGACATTGTAAGGCCATATAGGTATGAGTACTGCAAGCCACAGCAAAGTGCATCTCTCATTCACCCTATGTTAAGGATGTATACCATACCCTTGTGGTGGGCTTTCCCATCTAACACCAATGAATATCATAAATGTTTACACACATCCTATGTACAGACACTCTGCGACAGTGTGCAAGTAGTGTGCCTCCCTAGGGGAGGTGAAGAGAGGATACAAAAGAACATGTCTCTTTCTCATGTCCAATTATTATGTGTCCAGCATTCCGCATTAAACATTGAAGGAGGGAATTGCACAAATTGTATGAAATTGGTGCTGGAATCTGTCCCTTAACCCCTTCGATGCTGATGACGAGCTCAGCTCGTCATCAGCCACGGGGGGGCGTGTGCGGATGGCGAGCTGAGCTCGTCATCTAATGCGGCTTTTTGAAAAAAGCCGCGTAGCGCAAAAATTACCGCTGCAGCGATGAGGTTAAAACATAACATTATGTCAGGATACTAAGCTGACATACTTGCATAATGGTGCAATGGGGGGTGGCTTTGCATTGGACACCATTACGTGAGTTGGTGAAGGTAGAAAAACCGTGGATGTGCTATATGTAAAATAAAATGCACATTCCATCACTTCACGTAGGATGCCGGTTAGCCCAGCCTTTCCACATCCAGTGGTACGAAAGCAACACGAGGACCTATTTGTGCAACTAATTGTGTCAGGCAAAGACGCTCACAAATAAAGAAATAAGTATGAGACAGCAAAACAAAGAAGAAAAAAGAGACAGCAAAACACATAGCTGAAGCAAGGCAATACCTGCGTGAAGTCTGTGTATCACAATTCAAGCCCATGGGCAAGAGACATGAAGATATATCACACATGTGTGAAACTGAAAAATATGGACAGTTATGAACTGCACTGGTTACCCTCAACAACGCTGCATCACATCACAAATCATATACACACATCCCATCCAATGTGCACAACATGTATGAATAATTGTTGTACTAACCACCACAGCATTCCTCCAAGGTGCCAGACTGTGCAGCAAGGTGCCCCCTCATGCACAAACTATATCCCCATTACAGTAAACAATTCTGTCCAGGCCCAGCAGCCAACTCCCCCACCACACATGGCATTCGGTCATGCGCGGCGGGCGGTTGGATTTACATATGATAATTAAATATTACTTCACATTACAAAAAAAAGAATTTCACTGAAAAGAAAACAAAAGGTTAAAGTTATGTTATAGTTAGGTGAAATGTTCAGTAACAACATAATGTTTTAAACTCCAACAACCACAGAAATTCACCAGTTGTAGTTATCTCATGTAACTGAAACTCATGCCCTAAGGTAACTATAACTGCTAATTACCCCACATATTACATCACTCATGACATCTTCTACGACATCATAGATAATATTACTGCAACATTTGCAGTGAAAACTGCATGGTGGGGGTATGAGTTTCTTTAGGGCATGAGTTATAGTTACTTGAGGTAACTTTAACTGGTGAATTTCTATGGTTTTGAGAATTTATAACGTTGCATTATTATTGAACATTTCACCTAAATATAATATCACTTTAACCATATATCTATACTACTATCTATACTACTATTATAAAGAGAGAACTTGCACCTTTTGGCCAGGTAAACTCGGGAACCACAGCACCAATCACAACACCCAATACAGCGTTGGAAAGGGCAGTTGCAGCAGAAGGACATAGGCTATGCAGACGCCCACCATATACATTTAAAATGTAAAGGAACCGTGCCAGCAAAGTAGTCCCTTTTGTGGGCGTGTCTGCATTGTGCTGTGGGTGTGTGCTGGGGGCGTGACAATCGCTGGGGGCATTCCATCACAAGTGTTGTTTTTTCTTCCCAGGTTCTATACATTCCTGCTCCCTTTAAATAGTAATTCAGTGGAGGTCCCATTCTCTTAGAACCACCCCAAGCACAGTTATGGGCAAAAATACAACTAAAAGGCCCTGCAAAGCATTATGGGATAAGCTTAGCATAATTTTTAGCATTCATGAAAGGGTTTCAATGTTTTTGAATTTTACTCATCAGGGACATCTTGGGACGACGAGGTGAACTGCAGCTTGATGTATAGTATTTGAAATGCTATTGCATTTGCCTCATCAGGGACATCTAGGGACGGCGAGGTGAACTGCAGCTTGATATATAATATTTTAAATGCTATTGCACTTGCATCATCAGGGACATCTAGGGACCATAAGGGGAACTGCAGCTTGATGTATAATATTTTAAATGCTATTGCATTTGCCTCTTGGGGACAACTGGGGAGAACGAGGTGAACTGCAGCTCTTTGTAGAATTATTTGGATACTATAATATTCACTTCCCACTGCTAATCTCGTCCCATAATGGTTTGCAGGGGCTTGATCTCAAAATCATCACCTCTCTCACTGCTTGCTGGAAGCTAATTTCACTTTTGTGAAATGACTATATGCATTTTAGCATGTAGAAATACTTATTTTACATTGAATATATGAGGTTTCTGTTTTAATAATTGGAAATCTGACGGAACGAAATATTGCGGATTTATTGTACCAAGTTTGCGCCAATTCTGCCCACCCCTACTTTAAATACCCCTGCACCCCATAATCATAACCCACACATACTCTATAAAATACCCCAACACCCTTAAACACTAACCCATCTTAACCCTATAAATCTACCCTGTACCCCAAAACCCAAACCTATCCCTAAACCCTAAAAATACCCCTGTACCCCAAAACCAAAACCTAGCCTGAACCCTATAAATACCCCTGTACCTCAAAACCCAAACATACCCCTGAACCCTAAAAATACCCTTGTACCCCAAAACCCAAACCTACCCCTGAACCCTAAAATACCCCTGTACCCCAAAACCCAAACCTAGCCCATAACCCTTAAAATACCCCTGTACCCCAAAACCCAAACCTACCCCTGAACCCTAAAAATACCCCTGTACCCCAAAACCCAAACCTAGCCCAGAACCCTAAAATACCCCTGTATCCCAAAACCCAAACCTAGCCCTGAACCCTAAAATTACCCCTGTACCCCAAAACCCAAACCTAGCCCTGAACGCTTAAAATACCCCTATACCCAAAACCCCAAACCCAAACCTACCCCTGAACCCTAAAAATGCTCCTATACCCCAAAACCCAAACCTAGCCCTGAACCCTAAAAATACCCCTGTACCCCATAACCCAAAACTATATCTGAACCATTAAAATACCCAAACACCCCAAAACATATACCTCAGTACCCCAAAACATATACCCCTATACCCATACTTGCCTTATCCAAACATTTTTAAAAAACATCATTTTACCATTCATGCATTTACAACGAATTTCGTTGTAAATGTATGCGTGGTAAAAGCATATAAAATGTAAAGCCATGCATTATAAAGGCATTGCGGAGTCATGGTACTTTCGTAATGATAGTATGCAGCGTGATGGTATGCGGAAAGAAATTTGCGGAATAATGGTTGTTTACCCTCCCCCATAAATACATTGGTGGCACGGTGGCCCATATCTCCAGCAACATACTCATATTTTTTCACCACCAATTGGAAAAATGCACAGATCTCTCTCATTGATGCCCAGCACCGACATACACTTTTAGACACACCTCCCACCACAAGTTCTAGAATTGCGAACTTTAGAGATGGGCAGCTACGTTAGAATCTCGGCATCAGCTCAACATCCTGTGATTCCAGGCAAATCGCTTTGTCTCCTCGTGCCTACCACAAATCAATGTGTTCTTCTGTAATGTAAATTGTGCTCATGCCATGTTGTCGAGTTCGCGCTATATACTATTGCAAGGAAAATAAAGTAGGGAAACGAGTTCACACTACTGAAAGCGCACTCTTAAGTGCATCAGCAGTGCACTGTGAATCGGAGCATTTCACAGGCCTGTCACAGATAAGAAATGCTATCAAAATGAAATCCTATGAAACAATATACTACTGGCCGGCAGCAATTCATACCCGGACAACGTCGGGACGGGCTGCTAGTATATATCTATACTACTATTATAAAGAGAGAACTTGCACCTTTTGGCCAGGTAAACTCGGGAACCACAGCACCAATCACAACACCCAAAACAGCGTTGGAAAGGGCAGATGCAGCAGAAGGACATAGGCTATGCAGACGCCCACCATATACATTTAAAATGTAAAGGGACCGTGCCAGCAAAGTAGTCCCTTTTGTGGGCGTGTCTGCATTGTGCTCTGGGTGTGTGCTGGGGGCGTGACAATCGCTGGGGGCATTCCGTCACGAGTGTTGTTTTTTCTTCCCAGGTTCTATACATTCCTGCTCCCTTCAAATAGTAATTCAGTGGAGTTCCCATTCTCTTAGAACCACCCCAAGCACAGTTATGGGCAAACATACAACTAAAAGGCTCTGCAAAGCATTATGGGATAAGCTTAGCATAATTTTTAGCATTCATGAAAGGGTTTCAATGTTTTTGAATTTTACTCATCAGGGACATCTTGGGACGACGAGGTGAACTGCAGCTTGATGTATAGTATTTGAAATGCTATTGCATTTGCCTCATCGGGGACATCTAGGGACGGCGAGGCGAACTGCAGATTGATGTATAATATTTTAAATGCTATTGCACTTGCATCATCAGGGACATCCAGGGACATGAGGCGAACTGCAGCTTGATGTGTAATATTTTAAATGCTATTGCATTTGCCTCATCAGGGACATCTAGGGACCATAAGGTGAACTGCAGCTTGATGTATAATATTTTAAATGCTATTGCATTTGCCTCTTGGGGACAACTGGGGAGAACGAGGTGAACTGCAGCTCTTTGTAGAATTATTTGGATACTATAATATTCACTTCCCACTGCTAATCTCGTCCCATAATGGTTTGCAGGGGCTTGATCTCAAAATCATCACCTCACTCACTGCTTGCTGGAAGCTAATTTCACGTTTGTGAAATGACTATATGCATTTTAGCATGTAGAAATACTTGTTATTTTACCTTGAATATATGAGGTTTCTGTTTTAATAATTGGAAATCTGACGGAACAAAATATTGCGGATTTATTGTACCAAGTTCGCGCCAATTCCGCCCACCCCTACTTTAAATACCCCTGCACCCCATAATCATAACCCACCCTTACTCTATAAAATACCCCAACGCCCTTAAACACTAACCCATCTTAACCCTATAAATCTACCCTGTACCCCAAAACCCAAACCTATCCCTAAACCCTAAAAATACCCCTGTACCCCAAAACCAAAACCTAGCCCTGAACCCTATAAATACCCCTGTACCTCAAAACCCAAACATACCCCTGAACCCTAAAAATACCCCTGTACCCCAAAACCCAAACCTACCCCTGAACCCTAAAATACCCCGGTACCCCAAAACCCAAACCTAGCCCATAACCCTTAAAATACCCCTGTACCCCGAAATCCAAACCTACCCCTGAACCCTAAAAATACCCCTGTACCCCAAAACCCAAACCTAGCCCAGAACCCTAAAATACCCCTGTATCCTAAAACCCAAACCTAGCCCTGAACCCTAAAAATACCCCTGTACCCCAAAACCCAAACCTAGCCCTTACCGCTTAAAATACCCCTGTACCCCAAAACCCAAACCTACCCCTGAACCCTAAAAATATCCCTATACCCCAAAACCCAAACCTAGCCCTGAACCCTAAAAATACCCCTGTACCCCATAACCCAAAACTATATCTGAACCATTAAAATACCCAAACACTCCAAAACATATACCTCAGTACCCCAAAACATATACCCCTATACCCATACTTGCCTTATCCAAACATTTTTAAAAAACATGTTTTTACCATTCATGCATTTACAACGAATTTCGTTGTAAATGTATGTGTGGTAAAAGCATATAAAATGTAATGCCATGCATTATAATGGCATTGCGGAGTCATAGTACTTTCGTAATGAAAGTATGCAGAGTGATGGTATGCGGAAAGAAATTTGCGGAATAATGGGTGTTTACCCTCCCCCGTAAGTACATTGGTGGCACGGTGGCCCATATCTCCAGCAACATACTCATATTTTTTCACCACCAATTGGAAAAATGCACAGGTCTCTCTCATTGATGCCCAGCACCGACATACACTTTTAGACACACCTCCCACCACAAGTTCTAGCTGTGATTCCAGGCAAATCGCTTTGTCTCCCCGTGCCTACCACAAATCAATGTGTTCTTCTGTAATGTAAATTGTGCTCATGCCATGTTGTCGAGTTCGCGCTATATAATATTGCAAGGAAAATAAAGTAGGGAAACTCGAGTTCACACACTACTGAACGCGAACTCTTAAGTGCATCAGCAGTGCACTGTGAATCGGAGCGTTTCACGGGCCTGTCACAGATAAGAAATGCTATCAAAATGAAATCCTATGAAACAATATACTACTGGCCGGCAGCAATTCATACCCGGACAACGTCGGGACGGGCTGCTAGTATATATATATATATATATACATCAGCGTAACTTTTATCCATGCGCTCTCAGAAACAACAGACCCAACGCCATATCAAATAAACTGCTGTTTATTCACACAACGTGTTTCGCCAAAGTGCTTGATCATGTGTTAAAGAAACCACCATTGTCGGCAAACATAAATACTGTGGGAGGTAGTCAACAATAAAAGAGGACTCCGTATTTCCAAAAACGACCAACATTTCAGAGTGGGAAAGCAATACAATCTGTACATTTACTGTAAATCATGTCACTAGCACTCTTGTAAACTCACAATGTAGTTGGAAAAAAAACTCATACATATCAAAATTGTTATAAAAGTACAAACATTCTAGCGACGCACATGTCAAAATTACAGAATAGTGCACATAGTTTCCTCTATCATGATAGGCCGCTGTTATTGAGGGCATAACTGTGATGCACTCGATGCTTGGATACACTTAATGGGAAACATTTTACCGTCCAACCCCACTCATCTCTTCGTAATGTGCTCGGAACAATAAAGTTAAATTGATAGCACGAGAGCTCCATGGGCATGCTTAGTGAGCTGTACAACATTGCGCTGGGTTAAAGAAAGTTAATGAGGCAATGTATACCCAACCCATAAAGTTATAAAAGTCCGTATCGATAATGGTATAAGTTCCTGCTACATGAAGCAGAAACGGACATTGCATATAATATACGCAGCCTCTGACCTAGTGTGGGGGTGCTGTCAATTACAGGCGTTTACGCCACCATACTGGGATCCTGTCTCTATAATAGTGTCGGTGTTGTCGAAACAAACAGACCCAATAACTATATGCAGCCTCCAGGGTATTATATGAACAAATGTGAGGGTGCTGTATTCTTAAAGCGACCCTACCGGCCCTACTGTCAAGTGCCCTGTAGCGGAGGAACAGACTATTGGCAATCAATATATGCATAAGGTCCCAGTAAAATGACACTACCATTACCACACTGCAGTTTACTGTGGTGCCCCAGTTATCCCATGCTCGTGAGAAGAGAAGAGAAGAGAGAGAAAGGGTAGGAAGCCCTTGCAGGTGTATTCTGTTGAATGGGCCCCTTCCTTTCTGCCTGAAAATAAAGAAAATATAAAAAACAGTGATTAAAAACAGGATTGTATAACCTTCTAACAATGCATGTTATATAATTACATTTCAAAAGCACAAATACTACACAGTCATGAAGGAAAATTAATGCAGCTACAATCAAGGAGTCAAGCCACTATCATTCTTTAAGATGTACAGACAGTTCTTCCTCCTGATTTAATCCCCCCCGGGGTCTTGGTCTGAAAATCAATAATTAGTTTGAATTCCCTTTGTCTCAGTTTGAGAACCCTATTTCCACCCCTGGGATTCTTGTCCACTTGTTCTAGGATAATGAAGCGCAACTTCCTAGTATTGTAGAAGTGTTTTTCCCTAAAGTGGCGTGCTACGGGGTGTTTTGGGTCGAAGTTGGTGATGGCTCGGCAATGTTCCAAAATTCTCTCTTTAGCCATACACGTGGTGCTCCCTATGTACCATAGTTAGCAAGTGCACTCTATGGCATATATCACATGCATGGAGCTATATGTCAGGAATTGGGTGATTGATTTACTCACACCATTATGAGTCACTTTTTTCTGCGATATACTGTTACTACACGCTTTGCAGTGGCCACAGGGGTAAAAACCCTTGAGGGCCTGTATGTTGTTGGGTGAATAGGTGGTAATGTCACTGTGGATAAGCATATCTCTGATGTTCCTGCCCCTACGATATGTTATACTTGGTCTGTCTGGAATATTCCCACCTATGACATTATCACTTTTGAGAATCCCCCAGTTCTTAGTAATGATCTGTTTCATGGCCCTAGAGTCAGAGCCATATGTCATTATCATCCTAGTTGTGTCTTCATATGTGCTAGATGTGAGTGGGGTATCAGAAATGGTCTGGGCCCCCTATCTATCTCAGCTGCTCTGGATAATGCCTTCTTCAGTACCCAATTCTGGTAGCACTTTTCCCTGAACCTCCCAGTGATGTTCCTACTTTCCAAAATGTAGGCTTCCTTAGTGTTACAGTTTCTCTTAGCCCTCAGAAGTTCCCCATTAGGGATACTCCACTTAAGGGTATCGGGATAACTGCTGAGGGCATGCAGGACAGTGTTCCCTGCAGTGGTCTTACGGTACAGAGAGGTGTGGACCTTGTTCTCTTTCACTTCAAGTTTGACGTTAAGATATTCTACTCACGTTCTACTGATGGTACCACTCAGAATGATGTTGTAGTCATTGTCATTGAGTTTTCTTATAAACTCATGAGCTTCCGTCTCTGATGCCTTACAAACAATAAACAGGTCGTCGATGTAGCAAAGCTCATCGATACAAGTTTAAAATCCTGTTGTGAGGCCGGATGGGACCGAATGTTCGCCTCCCAGTTCCCCATGAAAAGTTTGGCAAAACTGGGAGCAAAACATGATCCCATAACAGTGCCGTTCATTTGTCTAAACAGAGCACCATTGAACAAAAAATGTTGTTTGTCAAACAGTACTTTGTCATCATGAGAAGCATCTGGGTATGTTCGCGGAACCTGATAGATCTGGTCTCAAGGTAGTATCTACATGCCTCCAAACCTTGGTTATGGTTGATGATAGTGTACAGACTGTGTACATCAAGAGTGATGAACATGCTGCTGGTATCCCATTACAGGCTTTCTATTCTTTTGAGGAAATCCTTAGTGTCTTTGATGTAACTGTCCAGATTGGTCACATATTCACTCAGGAAATGATCTATATATTTAGAAACATGTTCAGCCAAACCCCACCTTGAAGATACAATAGGCCTGCCTGGTGGTCTAATGGGGTCTTTGTGTATCTTGGGGTAGGGGATAGAGAACTGGGAGGACCGGGTAATCTCGTTTGAGAGATATTGACATGGGAGGAATACGGATATCTCAAACGAGATTACCCGGTAGGAGATAGAGAACTGGGAGGACCGGATAATCTCGTTTTAGAGATATTGACATGGGAGGAATACGGATATCTCAAACGAGATTACCCGGTCCTCCCAGTTCTCTATCTCCTACCCAAGATACACAAAGACCCCATTAGACCACCACTACACAAACACCATTGCACCACCCTAAACCTTAAATCTACCCCAGCATGACCCCCTACACTACCCAAACACCACTGCACTACCCTAAACCCTAAAACACTACCCCATATACTACACAAACACCACTGCACTACCCTAAACCCTAACACTACCCCCAACATGACCCCCTATATTACCCAAATACCACTGCACTACCCTAAACCCTAAAACACTACCCCAGCACGACCCCCTACATGATGAGGAATTTATGCAGTACCTCATTTCGTATCCTCCTTTACAAAGATGTCTGTTTGCAGTTTCACAGTTTTGCTTTTAGCATAGTTTGTATCTGTGCCTCTAGACCGAGGAAAAGTATTTCTCTAGAGCGATGTCACATAATTGAGCCCTCCATTCAGACCTATGAAAGTGCCTTAGTCCTTTTGCAAAGGTTTGTCACAGATATTTCTGCAGGCAGTTTGTGTGAATGTAGAAACTATTCAGAACATGCTAAGCAGTAGCACAGTTGAACTCTGATAGATCGCTGCCACTTAAACGGTAGGGCAGGTGTAAAAAGGTGTGTGGCCTCGGACCACCTCTCTGCAACGCAGCTCTGTGGCGATTACTGGAGGTACCTGGTGGGCTAGTTGGACCTCAGGGACCCTGAACATTCAAGGGGACTTAATTTTCCCAACTTAAAATGTGCCACAGGCGCGTTTGCACAGTGGTGAAGGAAGGGGGCTGGGCCTGATGTGACATGTTTGCAAACACGCCCTGTGGCGTGTTTCAAGTTGGGGAATTAATTCCCCTTCAATACTGAGGGCCCTTAGGGGCCAACTAGCCCATCAGGTACCTCCAGTAAGTGCCAGAGGCCTGCGTTGCATAGAGGTGGTCCAGGCCATGCCCCTTTTTACACCTCTCTGCAACGTAGTTCTGTGGCGCTTACTGGAGGTACCTGGTAGGCTAGTTGGACCCCAGGGACCCTCAGGATTCAAAGGGACTTAATCCCCCAACTTAAAACGTACCACAGGGTGTGTTTCAACAGTGGTGAAGGGAGGGGCGAGGCCTGAGGTGATGTGTGCAAACATGCCCTATGGCACCTTTTATGTTAGGGAATTAATTCCCCTTCATTTCTAAGGGCCCCTGGGGGACAACTAGCCCACCAGGTACCTCCAGTAATTGCCAGAGGCCTGCATTGCAGAGAGGTGGTCAAGATCATGCCCCTTTTTACACCTCTGCAATGCAGCTCTGTGGCGCTTACTGGAGGGACCTGGTTGCCTAGTTGAACCCCAGGGACTGTCAGGATTCAAGGGGACTTAATCTCCCAACTTAAAACGGCCACAGGACATGTTTGCACACGTCACCTCAGCCCCCCTCCCTTCACCACTGTTCAAACGCGCCCGTAGCGCGTTTTAAGAGGTAGTTTTAATATCCCTGCCCTATTATGTACTAGGGCCTTACATAGGAGGTCATGCTAATCATAGGGGTACCCCAACTCATAGTGTTCCGTAGTGTATGTAGGTGTTTTCACTGTATTCTAAATGTCTTTTAGCATACCACTGGCTCTTGGCCTGGTTAGTCAGAGTCAGTTACCACCAGTCCCCATCTGAAAAAGTTGTGGGCAAGGATGATTTTGCTCCTCTGTTGGTTCTTTCTGCACATGTCTTGCTTCTTCCTGCACTTTTCTTCATCTTTGTGGACTTCTGTTGCTTCTTTCTGCATTTCTTTTGCTTCTTTCTGTGCGTTTTTTCTTCTTTCTTCACATGTCTTACCTCTGTAGGCATTGTTAGAAATTAGCATTTAAAAAACCTTAGAAATTCACTGAAACAAACATAGGTTTAAGGGGTGTCATAGTTAGCTGGACATTTCACTCATACACAAAAATAGAAATTCCTCCGTTATAGTTAGTTCTGCTAACTATAACTCGCGCCCCTGCAATGCACTGCTGAAGACGTCACATATTACATCACTCATGACATGGTCAGTGACATCACTCATGACATCACTGATGACATCTCAAATGACATCACTGATGGCATCATCCAGTGACTGTGTGTTTCTGTAAAGTTTAAATATGCTTAATATATATTGGGAAAGGCATATTGAAGAATGAGTGGGTGTATAAGTTTCTGAATGGATGATTTAGTAGGTGCGTGACTGACTCTATAAGTGAGTGATTAAACATATCTTACTGAATGCATGGGTTAGTGACTAAACTGTGTGAATGTCTGTATCCGTCTGTCTGTTGGTGTGTAACCGGCTACATGGGTTTGTGAATAGCTACATGAGTGTCTATATGTGATATTTGGCGTTTGCTGGAGGCGGTGGCAGCACCTCGAAATAGCGCTTAACGAAGGCGAGCAGAATGCGAGGGCTCTCCTCTGCTCTCCGCCGGTCCCCACTGAATTACCGAGTCTTTAGATTACTTGCACTTCGATTTTAGGAATTGTTTGTTATTAACTTTTGTGCCTTTTAAAAATCCTTTTTAATACTCTTACCTTATTGTGCTTAAGACTTGGTCCCCCTGTGCCCCGGTCCACCGCGGCTCCCAGGTGCCGATTGATGTGGAGGGCTAGACGGGCGCCATCTTAGGTCAGGCTCGGACCCGGCTGGACCCGAGTTAGCGGTCCAGCGGAGGGAGGGGCTGTGGGTACAAATAGATTTGGAGTAGGTGGGGCTGGGCGTTTGCTGGAGGCGGTGGCAGCACCTCGAAATAGCGCTTAACGAAGGCGAGCAGATTGCGAGGGCTCTCCTCTGCTCTCCGCCGGTCCCCACTGAATCACCGAGTCTTTAGATTACTTGCACTTCGATTTTAGGAATTGTTTGTTATTAACTTTTGTGCCTTTTAAAAATCCTTTTTAATACTCTTACCTTATTGTGCTTAAGACTTGGTCCCCCTGTGCCCCGGTCCACCGCGGCTCCCAGGTGCCGATTGATGTGGAGGGCTAGACGGGCGCCATCTTAGGTCAGGCTCGGACCCGGCTGGACCCGAGTTAGCGGTCCAGCGGAGGGAGGGGCTGTGGGTACAAATAAAAATGCACTCTAGGACGCGCAGCGGTCACGCGCAGCGGGCGCGCCGTCTGCGCGCCGAAGGAGCGCCAAAGGAGGGCCCGTCTGTGCCCGTCCGTGCCTCGGACGGGCCTAGGGCCAGCCATGTTGCTAACATGCCTCGACGGTCCACCAACAACTTATTACGGTATGCACGAGGGCATCTAATGTCGCTGAAAGGCGCCTCTTGTTTGTGCGATGTCGCATGGGACGTGACTAACAGTGCGTCCCGGATCTGTCAGGTGTGCAATTTCCGTTTTCAGCCCAGTCTTACCCTCCCGCCTCTTTATCCCACTGTTACCCCACTGGTGAAGGCCGGTTTGATCAATGCGAGATCATTGGTCAAACACGCAGCAGATATCTTTGAGCTGCTGAGTGATAATCAGTTGGATTTATTATTTATTACGGAAACTTGGCTCAAGGACACATGTGCCCCTTCGGTGGAACTTGCTGTCCCACGTGGATTTAAAATTTTTAGGTCTGACCGCCTTTTGGGTAGAGGTGGTGGTACCGCGGTTGTTTTCAGAGAACAGTGGATTTTCTCCTCTGACCCCCAAGAACAACTGGCTGAGGCGGAGTTGCTACACTTCTCTTTGATATTCAATGCCCATTCATCCATTGGTGGCACGCTGGTCTACCGTCCTCCTGGCCATATCGGCAAATTTGTACAGGTCCTGGAGGAAGTTATAGTTCCTAGGATTTTGCGTCACTCCCGGTACCTTCTTCTGGGGGATTTTAATATCCATGTTGACAGCCCGGACCTACCAGAGGCGGTTCGCCTTGCAGAAGTTCTCTCCATGGCCCAACTAAAACAATGGGTGGTCGCCCCAACCCATTCGGGCGGCCATATTTTGGACCTGGTAGGCACAAATTTCGACATCAACATGGCCCATCCTGAGCCAGTATCTTGGTCTGACCATGAACTTATCAGATTCACTTGGCCTCTGCTGTTCTCTACTGCGATCCAGCCTCAAATTGCCCACACACCGAAGATCAATTTAAATACTCTTTCAGCTGGTCTTGCAGCCTCTCGTCCTTTGCTTCCTCCTGACATTGATGCTGCAGCCAGCGCTTTTAACCTATGGGTGGAGCGTGCGACTGCCGCACAATTAAGAGCAGCCGGGTTTGTAGGCTTCGCTCTACCCCTTCTAAACCTTGGTTCTGTCCCGCTCTCCGAGAACTTAAATCAGGCTGTAAAAAGCTGGAAAGGCTATGGAGACTGGCCTACCTGCCTGAGGCGAAAAAGGATTTGCGGACGGCACAGAAAAAGTACTATGCAGCCATTAGATCTGCTAAAAGTAGCTACTACGCAGGGCGCATCAGCAAAGCTAACAACAATAGCAAGGAAATATTTGCGATTGTCAATAGCTTTGTATCCCCCTGTGCTTCAAAACCTCTGCTGTCCGCATCAGAAGAATGGTGCGAAGAATTATCCGAGTTCTTCGTAGAAAAAATTGCAAAAATTCAGGCGGACTTGCAAAATGTTTGTAATGGCCCTTCTTCTCCTTTAACAACTCCGCTTCCTTTAATGCCAAGCCGCACCGCCCAATTGGCCACTTTTACTCCTCAATTAGATTCGGATATCACTGCCATTGTTGCTGCCTTAAAATCCGGATCTCCCTCGGACCCATGCCCGGCCAGAGTACTTGCGGGCGTAGCGGAATCGGTGGTAAATGAGGTTACCCAAATCATCAACCTCTCGCTCCACTCAGCTACCGTCCCTGACTGTTGGAAACAAGCAAAATTGCTCCCACTATTAAAAAAAAATGGACTTGATCCGGCCACCCCGTCCAATTTTCGCCCAATATCTTTGCTGCCAGCGCTTGCAAAAGTATGCGAAAAGATTGTTTTTAGTCAACTAGAGAAATTTGTGGAATCCACGGAGGCCCTACACCCAGCTCAATCTGGCTTTAGAGCAGCCTATAGTACAGAGACGGCTCTAGTCGAAATATCGGAGGCTATTCGGGAGTGCCTTGACGGGGTGGCAGAGCGGCTCTGATTTTATTGGACCTCTCTGCTGCCTTCGATACGGTGCCTCACTCCCTTCTACTCTCCAGACTAGCCGATATAGGTATTACTGGCTCCGCATTTGACTGGCTGACCTCATTTTTAAATAATCGCACGCAACAAGTTTGGTTGCCCCCTTTTGCTTCCACTCCTAAACTGCTTTCGACTGGTGTTCCTCAGGGGTCTATGTTAAGCCCTTTGCTTTTCAATATTTATCTTACCCCTCTGATCTACCTGGCTGAACAGTTAGGGGCAAAAATTATGGCGTACGCCGACGATACGCAATTGCTGTTTACCTGGCCCAAAGATAATTTAGATACGTCGGCGGCCCAATTATGTCTATCTTCTGTCTTCAAATGGTTAGCTAATGCCCAGTTAAAATGTAATGAAAGCAAATCCGAGATCCTGTTATATGGTTCTTTCCCTGAGGATTTTAATGACTGTCTCTGGCCCACCGACCTACCCCCTCCAAAAGCTGCTTCGGGCCCAGTGAAGAATTTGGGGGTTTGGTTTGGTAAGAACCTTAAGTTTGAAGACCATATAAATAAAATCACTGGAGTCTGTTTTTTCACTTTAAAAACTGTGCGCAGGTTTTTCCCTCTACTACCGAAAGAAGCTAAAGAGACTGTCATACGGGCATTAGTACTCTCTCGGTTAGACTACGCTAATGGACTGTTTTCTGGCCTACCGGCTTATCTGATTCACCGACTTCAGGTTATTCAGAACGCCGCCGCCAGACTTCTGTTCAATGTCCCAAGGCGTTCCAGTGCTCGACCTCTTCTTCGTGCTTTGCACTGGCTTCCTGTTGCCCACAGGATTTTGTTTAAAATCCTAGTGTTGGCGTATCGAGCCTTACATCACACTGGGCCTGTCTACCTGAGAAATAGGTTCTCCCTGTATGTTCCTAATCGCCCTTTACGCTCGGCCAACTTGTGCCAAATGGCTGTCCCCAAATTTAAATATTGCAGACTTGGCGGTCAATCGATCTCAGTGAGAGCAGCGAAATCCTGGAATACTTTACCCCTTCATGTAAAAACTGCACCGACTCTCTGTTCCTTTAAGAAGAGTCTAAAAACCCATCTCTTTAATATTATAGCCTAAACTCCCCCACTCCTGGTATTCCTTGATATTTACGCTCACTTAGTCTGCTCTGCCTTCAACGCGCCAGGATACTATTTTCTTAGTAATAGAGCGCGATATAAAAGCCTTAATAATAATAATAATAATAATATTGATTAGTTGTTTGAGTATCTGTATGGGTGCCTGAGTATTTATGTTGGTGGGGTGTGTGTGACTCTGTGCATAATTGTGTGAGTGGGTGATTCACTGGGTGCATGGTTTCAAGAGTGCATCTGGACTGTATGTGTGTATGGCAGTGTTAGTGAGTGAATGTATATCTCAGTGGTTCATGTGTGAGTAACTACATATGTGAAAGGCAGTATATATGTGTGTTGAAGTATTTAATGGCTCTAAGTGAGAGTGTGTTATTCTGAGAGTGGCTGTATGGATGGGTGTGTGCTTGTATTAGTGATTGTATAAGAGCGTAAAAATGTGCTAGTATTTGTATGAGTATTTGAGCTGGAGTGTGTATAACTCTACATTCTACAGCGATAACGTGAATTGGTAGCGGCCATCTTGAAATGGTCAGAGGGGTCTCGTTCTTACAGCGCTGCAATGCCCCACTGGCCCCACGAGAGGGCTCTTTGTCGGAGATCTTTTCTTGTATCAGCCATGATGGTGCATGCGGGTGTGTGGCGTATAATGTGTAAGGTGGAGAGTGTGAGCTTAAAATTAACTAAAGGATATTACATTGTATTCAGAGACCCTTCGGTAAGGCTAAAAACTAAGATGCGGTAGTGTGCACAAGGTTATGATAAACCACTACTCAGTGAGTGTGTTGTAGTGAACTATTGAGGTTTCACTATTCAGGTTGACAGGTTTTAGGCTATGTTGGTCTAATACTGGATCCCTAGCATTGATCAGGACCAAAAAATATGTTCCCTACCCCTGAGTTCGGGTGGGTATCTACAGTCTTATTATACTCAATCCCTGGTAGTGATACAGTAGATCCTAGGTATCTAGGACATGCTTATCTCAGTACGAATCCATGAATCGTGATACGATGATATGCAGAGACCATGTTTGCATCATATGTGCTGTCCACAATAATACATTGATTGTTTTGATATTTCAAGTCCTTTACCTATATCTTTCTTCTTTCCTCCAGGCTGATTTATGGATTCGCCAGTGCTTGTTTATACTTAACTACCATTCCAAAATGAGATGGGAAGCAGAGAACTTAACACTTTGGAAAGTGTGTGGTATTGTTACTCCAATATCTCGCATGCCAGAGGTGTGGAGCAGACCTGGTTATGAGGAAATGTGAACCACGGGTCAGAGTGATGCCATTGCCTAACAGTTTAAAATCCACCATTGGCCTACATGGAGGGCATTGTCTGCAAAGGAAATAGACCCTAGTCTCACTTTGATGATATTTTTGTTCCTGCTGGAGAGTTGCATTTCCACTGGGAGAAGATGTAGACGTCATCCTGGTGCTGTGGTGGTACCATAGAAGGTCCCACTGCAGAATGCCCACTTCTTGACAGCACCCTTAAGGGTGGGCGGTGAGGCGGTTCCATGTTTCTGCTGACTGTGGAAACGTCCCATGAAATGTCTAGACATCACGGAAGGGTCGGTGAGTTTCTTGGTGCTCCTGAAGTCAATGAAGTGTTGGCCAATGGCGTAGAGCGTGGAGTCTGGAGAGGGTGTCTGCATCCCTTGGATCCATAAGAGAGAAAGACGTGTTCAAGGAAAGAGACATGGTGGGAGGCTCTGATGGACCCCTGGGTATCTGAGACCGAGTGGTGACTCCCTTCAATCACAGTCTTCATGACTCCTGATGTTCACCTAACACGCCCATCACCACTGACTGAGCACCGTTCTCTTCTTCATCTTCTGTTGTCCAGCTCTTCACTGAGTCTGACCACTACATTCATTTCTTCCTGTTTTTATTACTTCATGCTGCTGACAAATTCACTAGATGTCAATGTTTATCAAGATAATCCTCCCACTAAACCCCAAGCTAAAAATAAACTCCATAAAAGAGTGTGAAACTAGATCAGAGGTGTTAAAAATAACATTTCATGCTTTCCTGAAAGTATCCTAGGATTAAAACAAACTGATCAAAGGTTACTTAACAGAAATGAACCCTTATCACTTCCACACACATCTGTGTCTCCTCAAACGTCAGTGAGCAGCTGGTCAGGGCTGACTGCTAACCCTTGAAACATGGCCGGCATGTGTGTGACAAAAATAGAGATTACGAGGGAATTACAGGTAAAGTGTAGACCACAAACTTGCACGAATATACACCTTTGAAGTGTTCAGAGTTAGGCAAACACACAGAATCAAATATGGACAAAGGGGCATATTATCAAGCAGGGCGTTAAAAATTATCGCAGTTTTAGAGGCAGAAAACAGCTGCTAAAGCGGCGCTAATGGGCTAGATAATATGCCCTTGAGAATTCCAATAGAAGCCCATGTTCACACCAGAACATGGGTTTCTATTGGAATTCACAAGGCCATATTATCAAACCCATTATCGCAGCTTTAGCGGCACTTTTCTACCTCTAAAACGGCGAAAATTTTTAACGCCCTGCTTGATAATATGCCTCATTGAGCGGTAGACCCGCAGTGTGCCAATATGTGCGCTTGGCTGGCCTGGCATGAAGTGATGCCAACGTGGCAAGCCAGACAATGTACAAAGAGCAGAAAATGTCAACTGCATCATGCCACAGGTTCCTCTAGCTATTGGCAACACAGTGACAAATGCCTTTCAGCAGTACCATTGTACACCAGTCAGGGTGGCACACAATTCCATGCGAACACCCCAAAATGAACAAGCATAGGCAAACCTGATAGGTCTGTCACTAATGCGCCAACCAGGCCTGGCTCCAGGATTCGGGATCTGGGAGGGCCAGGAAGAAGCATTGATGGGCCATAAAGATAGACAAGGTTGCCCTGCATCTCCCGAGTGTCTTTGCTGGGTCTGGACATGCACGATAGCCTTGTAGAGCCGAGGAGCAGTGTACTGTACTTACTATCTGGGCTGTGCCTACTAGTTTTACTCTGTATTTCTGGGTGTTTGCACCTATGTGCTTTTTCCCTTTTTATTTCTCCGCCGCAACACCCTTTCAGACTCCCACTCCAAGCTCTCTGCTTCACGCTGCCCTCATACCCACCTCACCCCCAGCTTCCTCCAATCTCCTCTCCCTTTCCCTCTACCTCAACCTTCTCTTTCTCTGCATCACCCTCTTTCTCCCCACCTCATAGGCCTTTCATCTTGCCATGGCCTTCACTCTCTCTGCCTCACCCTACTTCTCCCTTTCCACCTGACCTCCTTCTCTTACTCCCCCTTGCCATCCTCTCACTGTGTATCAACCTTCTCTCTCCACCTCACCCTTCTCTACCCGCCTAGCCCTTCTTGCTTGGCCTCTCTTTCCTCCCCCTCTCCGTCCCATCCTTCTGTGTCTTTCCAATCCACCCTTCTTCTTCACTTCCCTGTCTTCCCTCTCTTGCTTGCTATCCTCCTTATCTCTGCCTCACCCTCTTCCCTCTCCACCATCACCATCACCTTCTCCTTTCTATTCTTCACCTTCTTCTTTCTCCACCTCACCTTCATTGCTGCTGCATATCAGGTAACACTTTTGTGTATGTAAAGGAAGGTTGATCTGCTACCGTACAAGTGTGTGTGAGTGTGCTTGTGTCAGTGCACAGGTGTGCAGAATCAGAGCTTGCACTCCTACTGCCCTCGAAGTGATCCTCAATGGTAGCACTCAACATTTGAGCAGGTGCCGCTCAGAGGGCTGGATTCGTTGCTGGCTTTAGGTTTGAGCTGCTGAAATCTCTTGCCATGTTTGCGACATATTCACGACACGTCATAATATAGGAAAGGCACCCCCCTACATTAACTAGGTCTGGGAGCAGGGAAAAATCAAACATAAATAATGTCACAAGAACAAACTCCCACCCGACCTCTATCGCTTTACCATTAACTCTCAAAACAACTCAAAGAGTCTGGGGCAACATCCAAAGATTATCTCAACACATCAATTTCTTTAGGTATTTTTTCTATTCTTTATTTGTATACATTTTTTGCAAAAATTGATTTTTTTCACATATGATTATTTACATAAATATTTTTAAGTTCCCTTTTCCATCATTAGGCAATTCTCAATTAATTTGATCAAAGCATTGCATAATGTCGTCTTATCATACTGTACATTATTATTTACAGAGTCCACTTGTTAATACACACAATGAGTAAACAAGAAAGTGTAACAAATACAATCCCCTTCAAACATAACCCATTCAATAATACTCCACAGTGATACTACACACTCTCACAGTCAAACTACCACCCAGACCAACACTACATGCACAGATGAACAAACCAAGGGGTGGCAGGATCCACCCTCTCGTGCCGTGCTGGATTCTGGGATATCAAACACTCTTGGCCAACGTACCTTTCAATGGATCTAGTAATTCATTTCCATCTTCATCAGGGCCTTTACACAAATGATTGTTTTACAAATACGTGGCGATATGTAACAGGTGATGAATATTGGGGAATCCCAATTAGACTTTGACCCGGCCTACAGACCTGCTCAATGTCAGCCGGAATAGTAGGACTTAGGCTGTGTGATCACTGCTGGGCCAGCCCAGCCAAGAAATGTAGACATATTTTTCACTAGTATTATCTCCATCAGCGATGATGGCTCTACTGTGACTTGGCCATCTGGTGTGGAGTTCGCCCCCCCCCCCCCATGTGACTCCTCAGATGGCAGATGACCTACTTTAAGGTTAACCGGGTGTGCGTCTCTCCTTCTTCCATGGTTCCAGACAGCTCCGGAGACTCTCTGGCTTTCTGTGGTTCCCGGTCTCCAGCTGCCTGTTGCAGCCATTCTGGTCTACCGAGGTCAGCACTTAGAGCGGATCAGGTCCAGTCGCCACCTAAAGGGAATGTAGCAGTTGTTCAGGTGAGTGATGTATGACAAGGGTGGTAATCGTGTTCTTCTTGGTGCTCCTAGCTGCAATGGCAGGACATCACTGGTGTCGTTGACCTTGCCATGGATGAATTGTGGGAGTTCTTCTATTATCCAAGGGTCTTTTGCACCGCTGGACAGGCCCGGACTGGCCATAGCGGGCACCGGGCTTTTCTCCGGTAGACCGCCAGGGTGGGGGCTGATTTTCGGCTCCTGGGGGCCGTTTTTGTTACAGGGGCCGTTTTTGCAGCATAGCTGGAAAATCGGCTCCTTTTACAAAATCGGCCCAAACCGGCCCCGGCAAATAGGCTGGGACCGATTTTCCTGCTATTGCTGCACGCTTTAGTTTGTAGCATCATTTACTAATCAGACCAACTTTATATTAAATATGAATAATGTGTTGTTTAAATTAGATGTGCTGTGCAACGAAAATGTATCACAACTTAAAACACACAGAAAGAAGCGTTTTAAGGACCAGGTTGACAGTCCGTATTTACAGAATAGTATAATTTTTTTTTAAACAAGTAAACAAGGAACTGGATAATGTTACAAGAGAAAAAGATAGTCATCAACTATTTCACACACCTGACCGCCATTTTCACATTGTGAAGCGTCTACACAGCGGCTGAGCCGGGGCCGTCCATCTTCTTGAGTGGCAGCTAAGGGTGCTTTACCTACTGACTGACGTCGTACATGGGGCCTCATTTATGAAAAGTGACGCATCGCTGCGTGAAAACAGCGATGCGTCACTTTTCACTGCGCACTCCTTGCGACACCAATGATGCGTCATATTTAATGTATGGCGCATTATGTCGCAAGGACTTACAGATACGTCAGTATTTCTGACGGATCTGTAAGCGCAAAAGTGACGCATTGCTGGAGTGTGTCACAAAAGTGACGCAACTCCAGCAATGCGTCCTTTCACATGGGGAAAGCCCCATGTGAAAGGGCTTGCGTCAGTCTTACGCCTGCTGTGAGGCAGGCGCAAGATTTTGACGCAACCGCATCCTAAAAGTGACGCAGTGAAATCTCATAGATTTCACTGCGTCACTATTACGAGGCTTTTTGCGGGGGAACGCCCCCTCTGCATACATTATACCTGACGCAGGTATAATGTGGCGCAGGGGTTTAAAAAGTGACGCATCTACCTAGATGCGTCACTTTTTAAATATGGCGCAACAAGGCGCATGTTTTACGCTGCGGATGCGTCACAAAAAGTGACGCATCCGCAGCGCAAAACTGACGCAAGGCCTCATAAATGAGGCCCATGGAGCTTTCCGCTGAGAAGCCCCAGCCACATCCAGTGGCAGAGAGGCTGGATCCAACCGTGGGGAGAAAGGGTGGGAATGAACTCTGCTCTTTTACTCATTTACACTGTTTGCTTATCTTGAAGACAACAACTTTTTCCGCCTAAAGTGTGAGTGATGAGAAATCAGGGCTCGAGAGTTTGGCACTTGACACACTTCCACTTACACAATCTATAGTTTATTGGCTCCAGAATGCATCTGTTTGCCAAGCACACACATACATATCACAATCTTCTGACACTCAGTCTTATCATACACACTGACACAATATGTCATTATCCGAGCCTGTAAATTTAGGAGGACCTTTTTTTTTCGGCTATTCAATAAATCACTAATGCTGCACAGCTACAGTGAGGCCCCAGCCATGCATGACACAACTTGATGCCTCTAGACAGTGGTAAAGAGAACTAGGCCTCCTGACTGGTGGTACACTGGGATATGTCAGATTAGGTCCAACTAATGATTCTCTCTTGAGCAAATATTTTGGGCAGAGATAAAAAAAAGAATGTAGGGACATATTGCCAAGGGCATTATTGCCGCTTTAGCGGGAATTTTTCCCGGTATAGCGGCGATAATTGTATCGCCCTATTACCTAGCTGACGCTAACACCAGTTAGCGTCAGCTAGTAGGAGATAGCGGGCATTTAGGTGCCCACTTTTCATGTCAGCGCTAATTATCGCTAATGACATGGAAAGTGGGCGTGCCAAGATGTTAGCGACTGGAAACAGTCGCTAACATCTCTATCTCCTATTACCAACTTTTGGAAATAATTGCACTAAGCGCGATTTCTCCAAAAGCTAACACCTTCCCTGAGCAGTTCTTAGCCATGTTATCCAATGGGAGGTGGATAACATGGCTAAGAGCATTTGCTCGGTAATGCATGAATATCGCTGACTTTACAGCGATATTCATGCATTGCGGCCGATTTTTATCGCTTAGGAGATAAACCTTGATAATAGCAAGGCTCCTAAGTGATAAAAATCGGCAGAGCTCGGCGATATTAATATTGCCGCTAAACCAACATAGCGATAATCATCCCTAGTTGTTGGTAATATGCCCCGTAATTCTCAGGATCATAAAAAGGTTGTTATTTCATGGTAATGCAGTTTCCTTTATTGCACACAGCAAGTTTCCAGTTGATTTGCTTCTGGACAAAGGGGTGGTGCATGCAGAGCGCTCAGTCAGATTGGGTCTCAGTATTGACCTGTAGTGCAGTAAATATATTGGATGGAGATACAAAAAGTACATTTAATTCTAAGGATGAGAAGAGGTTAGGCTATGTTTTGCTAAGGCAGTTTTATGTATTGCACACAGGAGGTATCTAGTTTGTTTGCTTCTGAACACATGGTTGAAAACTTTTGATCAGAGATCAATATAACTGATTTCTCTGCACATATTTACTCTGAATAGTAAGTAAACCCCACAGAACGGAGGAACTGTGCAGGTCCATTTGACTGTGGTTTGAATTCCTCACAGATCTCACAGATTCCAAATTGGGTTCCTGCTTTTTGGTGGATGTATAACGACCTCCCACGTTGTGGATGAAGGCTCACCGCTGTCCTGGCGGGTCCAGCACAGCAACACAGGACGCTGCGATTAACGGAACAGAGGCAAGCTGGAGCCTCTAGCAGGGGAAAGCCAGTTTGAAGCTTGAGGCAGTTTTTAAGCAGAGGAGGTGCCTTCGTGAACTTGGTGCACTTTTAAAGGACATTTTAGACTTGAGGAGATGCACCCACTTGGGTTAATCATCATGTACTACGAAGCCCAGAATGCCGTGGGGCCACGCCCTGAAGCGGGCGGAAATAATTGTGATTGGTGCATGAATTTAAAGCGCCTCTTCCTGTCACCGCAAATGCCACTGATGAAAGGACTTGTTGTTCTGAAACGCGTCTGGCAATTTTACTGCAGGTGTGTGTTTTACGAAGTGCTCCTGCTGGCAAACTACCAATAAAGAGCATATTCTTACCTCTGGGCAGCCTGTTTCCAAATTGGGTTCTTGCTGTTTGGTGGATACATACACTTATATACAACTTTTTACAGATGGGGAAGCTACCTAGCAGCTCAAAGAAGAATCTCACGGCTATATGGGTATCTTAAACAAATGTGTTCTGTGGACAAAAAGAACACTAGAGCTGAAAATAAAGACAAAAGAGGAAATGTACAGCACATGTAATACTCTCCATTTCTCATCTCTGTGCCCCTTCACCTTTTCCTTTTTTCTATATTCTAGAAATGTTGATAACTTTTGTTACCCTTTAGCACCACAGTTGTGAAAAGTGTGGCCGAGTCTTTTTCAAGACTTCTAATGAAGGTCAAGCCACGCCCACCGCTGCGAGTTACCCAATAGCTAATAACATTTACTGGTGTGAGTTAAGAACCCTCCTTGCAAAACGGCACAAAACATCACAGTTCTTTGAAACTAAAATTAGAGTGTTTTTTTGTAGTCGAGGGACACCTAGTAGTTCAGAATTGTTTTATCGGTGCCAGGACATGAGTATTTTTCACATTGCTTGCTTTCCCATCCTTGTGTCAGAAATTAAAGGCTGAGCAGCAAGGTTTAAATTTGTGAAGCCAGAGCTTCTAGGAGCATTTCAGAAGCAAGTGCATTTGCCCACTCTATTATTTGATAAGTGTAGTTCCTTTTATAGCAGTGCTATAATTCATTTCTGACTACTCATATAATCAAAAGAGAAAAAAAAACTTGCGATAGAATTTTTTGGGGCGAGAATAAACGCACAGTCACTGGTACCTTGTAGTGTGCGATTTATCCCTGAAGTTGTTTCGATTTGTATTAGCAGATCTTGAATATTTCAATGTTTTTACATACATTTTCAATTACCTTTCTTGGGATCGCAAAATCCAAACAGATTGATCCGGGAATAAGGCGTCTCTGAAGCACTGTGTGATGGGCGCTTGGACCAGTTTCTTTTCATCTGGTGGGAGTGTCCTAGGCAGTGGCGGCTCCTCCGCGATGTTCTTGCATCGTTTTATCTTGCATTTGCCGGCTCTGAGCCAGCGCTGTCGGGAGGGTTGGGGCTGACGCATGGGAGTGGGGAGGAGGAGTGCTACGTGCACTCCCTAAGAGCTCATGTGTGTTTGGCTGGATGTCTCAGGTCGACCAAAACATACATGCACATTTAGGTTTTCTCTAGCCCAGCTGCATTGAGCAGCCAGGCTAGAGAAACCCCACAGACTCCCTGGCCTGAGCGGAGTGTCTTTCGAGCCCGCTCAGGCCAATCCCTGCACTGCTCTGCAACACGGGGGTGGCTGAGAGTCTGTCCCAGGGGCTTCTGGGATCAGACAGGTAGAGGAAAGTCTGGGCAAGGCTGGAGGCAGCTGGCTGCTAAAGGTACTTTGGGGCATATTACCAAGGGGGGCGATAGGCAATTATGGCCGATTTAGCGGCCATTTTCGGCCGCTAAGCGGCGATAATTCTATCACCCTATTAGCAAGCTGTCACTAACTGATGTTATCGATAGCTTTTAGGCAATAGCGATCGGTTTGGGGACCGCTTTGCATGTCAGCGATGTTTATCGCTAATGACATGCAAAGTGGGCGTACCCAACCAGTTAGCGACTGAAAGCAGTCGCTAACATCGCTCTCGCCTATTAGCAAGGCAGGCGTAGCATTGGAAATATTCGCGTTAAGCACGAATATCTCCAAATACGAACACATGCCCAGACCAGTTCTTAGCCAAATCGCTGCTTGAGAGATTATTCTGCTGTGCTGGACAGCAATAAAAATGGGTGTGGTCATGATGGCTAAGAACTGCTCAGGGCAGGTGTTAGCTTTTGGAGATATTCGCGCGAACTCAAAAACTACCGCCCCATCTCGCTTCTTCCATTCCCGGCCAAAGTCATCGAGAAAGCCGTCAACAACCAGCTCGCCACCTTCCTCGAAACCAACAAATCCCTCGACTCCTCACAATCCGGCTTCCGAGCCAAACACAGCACTGAGACCGCACTTATCGCAGCAACAGACGACATTCGAACTCTACTAGACAATGGAGACACAGTCGCCCTCATCCTCCTCGACCTCTCCGCTGCCTTCGACACAGTCTGTCATAACACCCTTCTACAGCGCCTAAGAAACGTCGGAATCCAAGGAAAAGCATTGCAATGGATCACCTCGTTCCTCACCGGAAGAACCCAGAGAGTCCGCCTCCCACCATTCAAGTCAGAGGCCTCTGAAGTCATCTGCGGCGTGCCACAAGGATCGTCACTCAGCTCCACCCTCTTCAACGTTTACATGAGCCCCCTTGCGGCCATCGCTCGCCAACACAATCTCAACATCATCTCTTACGCTGACGACACTCAACTGATCCTTTCACTCATCAAAGACCCTAACACCGCCAAAACCAACTTACACGAAGGAATGAAAGAAGTAGCCGAGTGGATGAAGCACAGCCGTCTGAAACTGAACTCAGACAAAACTGAAGTCCTCATCCTAGGCACCTCCCCCTCCGCCTGGGATGACTCTTGGTGGCCAGAGGCCCTTGGAAAAGCACCCATCCCGACGAACCACGCACGAAACCTGGGCGTCATCCTGGACTCCTCACTCTCGATGACCAGACAAGTCAACGCCGTTTCATCATCCTGCTTCAACATTCTTCGCATGCTCAAAAAAAACATTTCGCTGGATCCCCACCGAAACTAGAAAAACGGTCACCCACGCACTAGTCACGAGCCGCCTGGACTACGGAAACACCCTATACGCCGGTACCACAGCTAAACTCCAGAAAAAACTCCAACGCATTCAGAACGCTTCAGCCAGGCTCATACTAGACATCCCGCGCAAAGAACACATCTCTGGTCACCTGAAAAACCTCCACTGGCTCCCCGTCAATAAGAGGATTACTTTCCGCCTCCTGACCCACGCTCACAAAGCACTTTACGACCTTGGACCCGAATGCCTCAACACACGACTCTCCTTCTACACCCCCCCCCCCGCCAGCTGCGATCTTCCAACCAAGCCCTTGCTATCGTACCTCGCATCAACAAAACCACCATGGGAGGTAGATCCTTCTCCTACCTGGCAGCTAAGACCTGGAACTCACTTCCCACTCACCTTCGTCTCACTCAGAACCACCTAGCATTCAGAAAGCAACTTAAAACTTGGATATTCGACAAGTAGTTCCCCACCCTTCTTCAAGTGCCTGAGACCCTCTGGGTATATAGTGCGCTATATAAATATTTTGACTTGACTTGACTTGACCTGTTTCCCAATAAAGCGGCCTTTATCACACCTACATCTGTGTCCGGTCGGTTCTTCCCCTCCCCGTCTCCCGATGGGCCCCAATATGTGAGCTTGGCTGGCCTGGCATGGAGTAATGCCAACGTGGCAAGCCAGACACTGTACAAAGAGCAGAAAACGTCAACTGCGTCATGCCACAGGTTCCTCTAGCGATTGGCAACACAGTGACAAAAGCCTTTCAGCAGTACCATTGTACACCAGTCAGGGTGGCACGCAATTCCATGCGAACACCCCAAAATGAACAAGCATAGGCAAACCTGATAGGTCTGTCACTAATGTGCCAACCAGGCCTGGCTCCAGGATTCGGGATCTGGGAGGGCCAGGAAGAAGCATTGATGGGCCATAAAGATAGACAAGGTTGCCCTGCATCTCCCGGGTGTCTTTGCTGGGTCTGGACATGCAGGCTAGCCTTGTAGAGCCGAGGAGCAGTGTACTGTACTTACTGTCCGGGCTGTGCCTACTAGTTTTACTCTGTATTTCTGGGTGTTTTCACCTATGTGCTTTATCCTTTTTTTTCTTTCTCTGTCGCAACACCCTTTCAGACTCCCACTCCAAACTCTCTGCTTCACGCTGCCCTCATGCCCACCTCACCCCCAGCTTCCTCCAACCTCCTCTCCCTCCACCTCAACCTTCTCTTTCTCTGCATCACACTCTTTCCCTCCACCTCATAGGCCTTTCATCTTGCCTTGGCCTCCACTCTCTCTGCCTCACCCTCTCCTTCCACCCTACTTCTCCCTTTCCACCTGACCTCCTTCTCTTACTCCACCATGCCATCCTCTCACTGTGTATCAACCTGCTCTCTCTCCACCTCACCCTTCTCTACCCGCCTCGCCCTTCTTACTTGGCCTCTCACTCCTCCCCCTCTCCGCCCCATCCTGTGTCTTTCCAATCCACCTTTCTTCTTCACTTTCCTGTCTTCCCTCTCTTGCTTGCTATCCTCCTTATCTCTGCCTCACCCTCTTCCCTCTCCACCATCACCATCACCTTCTCCTTTCTATTCTTCACCTTCTTCTTTCTCCACCTCACCTTCATTGCTGCTGCATCTCAGGTAACACTTTTGTGTATGTAAAGGAAGGTTGATCTGCTACCGTACAAGTGTGTGTGAGTGTGCTTGTGTCAGTGCACAGGTGTGCAGAATCAGAGCTTGCACTCCTACTGCCCTCGAAGTGATCCTCAATGGTAGCACTCAACATTTGAGCAGGTGCCGCTCAGAGGGCTGGATTCGTTGCTGGCTTTAGGTTTGAGCTGCTGAAATCTCTTGCCATCTTTGCGACATATTCACGACACGTCATAATATAGAAAAGGCACCCCCCTACATTAACTAGGTCTGGGAGCAGGGAAAAATCAAACATAAATAATGTCACAAGAACAAACTCCCACCCGACCTCTATCGCTTTACCATTAACTCTCAAAACAACTCAAAGAGTCTGGGGCAATATCCAAAGATTATCTCAACACATCAATTTCTTTAGGTATTTTTTCTATTCTTTATTTGTATACATTTTTTGGAAAAATTGATTTTTTCACATATGATTATTTACATAAATATTTTTAAGTTCCCTTTTCCATCATTGCGCAATTCTCAATTAATTTGATCAAAACATTGCATAATGTCGTCTCATCATACTGTGCATTATTATTTACAGAGTCCACTTGTTAATACACACAATGAGTAAACAAGAAAGTGTAACGAATACAATCCCCTTCAAACGTAACCCATTCAATAATACTCCACAGTGATACTACACACTCTCACAGTCAAACTACCACCCAGACCAGCACTACATGCACAGATGAACAAACCAAGGGGTGGCAGGATCCACCCTCTTGTGCTGTGCTGGAATCTGGGATATCAAACACTCTTGGCCAACGTACCTTTCAATGGATCTAGTAATTCATTTCCATCTTCATCAGGGCCTTTACACAAATGATTGTTTTACAAATACGTGGCGATATGTAACAGGTGATGAATATTGGGGAATCCCAATTAGACTTTGACCCGGCCTACAGACCTGCTCAATGTCAGCCGGAATAGTAGGACTTAGGCTGTGTGATCACTGCTGGGCCAGCCCAGCCAAGAAATGTAGACATATTTTTCACTAGTATTATCTCCATCAGCGATGATGGCTCTACTGTGACTTGGCCATCTGGTGTGGAGTTCGCCCCCCCCCCCCCCATGTGACTCCTCAGATGGCAGATGACCTACTTTAAGGTTAACCGGGTGTGCGTCTCTCCTTCTTCCATGGTTCCAGACAGCTCCGGAGACTCTCTGGCTTTCTGTGGTTCCCGGTCTCCAGCTGCCTGTTGCAGCCATTCTGGTCTACCGAGGTCAGCACTTAGAGCGGATCAGGTCCAGTCGCCACCTAAAGGGAATGTAGCAGTTGTTCAGGTGAGTGATGTATGACAAGGGTGGTAATCGTGTTCTTCTTGGTGCTCCTAGCTGCAATGGCAGGACATCACTGGTGTCGTTGACCTTGCCATGGATGAATTGTGGGAGTTCTTCTATTATCCAAGCGTCTTTTGCACCGCTGGACAGGCCCGGACTGGCCATAGCGGGCACCGGGCTTTTCTCCGGTAGACCGCCAGGGTGGGGGCTGATTTTCGGCTCCTGGGGGCCGTTTTTGTTACAGGGGCCGTTTTTGCAGCATAGCTGGAAAATCGGCTCCTTTTACAAAATCGGCCCAAACCGGCCCCGGCAAATAGGCTGGGACCGATTTTCCTGCTATTGCTGCACGCTTTAGTTTGTAGCATCATTTACTAATCAGACCAACTTTATATTAAATATGAATAATGTGTTGTTTAAATTAGATGTGCTGTGCAACGAAAATGTATCACAACTTAAAACACACAGAAAGAAGCGTTTTAAGGACCAGGTTGACAGTCCGTATTTACAGAATAGTATAATTTTTTTTTAAACAAGTAAACAAGGAACTGGATAATGTTACAAGAGAAAAAGATAGTCATCAACTATTTCACACACCTGACCGCCATTTTCACATTGTGAAGCGTCTACACAGCGGCTGAGCCGGGGCCGTCCATCTTCTTGAGTGGCAGCTAAGGGTGCTTTACCTACTGACTGACGTCGTACATGGGGCCTCATTTATGAAAAGTGACGCATCGCTGCGTGAAAACAGCGATGCGTCACTTTTCACTGCGCACTCCTTGCGACACCAATGATGCGTCATATTTAATGTATGGCGCATTATGTCGCAAGGACTTACAGATACGTCAGTATTTCTGACGGATCTGTAAGCGCAAAAGTGACGCATTGCTGGAGTGTGTCACAAAAGTGACGCAACTCCAGCAATGCGTCCTTTCACATGGGGAAAGCCCCATGTGAAAGGGCTTGCGTCAGTCTTACGCCTGCTGTGAGGCAGGCGCAAGATTTTGACGCAACCGCATCCTAAAAGTGACGCAGTGAAATCTCATAGATTTCACTGCGTCACTATTACGAGGCTTTTTGCGGGGGAACGCCCCCTCTGCATACATTATACCTGACGCAGGTATAATGTGGCGCAGGGGTTTAAAAAGTGACGCATCTACCTAGATGCGTCACTTTTTAAATATGGCGCAACAAGGCGCATGTTTTACGCTGCGGATGCGTCACAAAAAGTGACGCATCCGCAGCGCAAAACTGACGCAAGGCCTCATAAATGAGGCCCATGGAGCTTTCCGCTGAGAAGCCCCAGCCACATCCAGTGGCAGAGAGGCTGGATCCAACCGTGGGGAGAAAGGGTGGGAATGAACTCTGCTCTTTTACTCATTTACACTGTTTGCTTATCTTGAAGACAACAACTTTTTCCGCCTAAAGTGTGAGTGATGAGAAATCAGGGCTCGAGAGTTTGGCACTTGACACACTTCCACTTACACAATCTATAGTTTATTGGCTCCAGAATGCATCTGTTTGCCAAGCACACACATACATATCACAATCTTCTGACACTCAGTCTTATCATACACACTGACACAATATGTCATTATCCGAGCCTGTAAATTTAGGAGGACCTTTTTTTTTCGGCTATTCAATAAATCACTAATGCTGCACAGCTACAGTGAGGCCCCAGCCATGCATGACACAACTTGATGCCTCTAGACAGTGGTAAAGAGAACTAGGCCTCCTGACTGGTGGTACACTGGGATATGTCAGATTAGGTCCAACTAATGATTCTCTCTTGAGCAAATATTTTGGGCAGAGATAAAAAAAAGAATGTAGGGACATATTGCCAAGGGCATTATTGCCGCTTTAGCGGGAATTTTTCCCGGTATAGCGGCGATAATTGTATCGCCCTATTACCTAGCTGACGCTAACACCAGTTAGCGTCAGCTAGTAGGAGATAGCGGGCATTTAGGTGCCCACTTTTCATGTCAGCGCTAATTATCGCTAATGACATGGAAAGTGGGCGTGCCAAGATGTTAGCGACTGGAAACAGTCGCTAACATCTCTATCTCCTATTACCAACTTTTGGAAATAATTGCACTAAGCGCGATTTCTCCAAAAGCTAACACCTTCCCTGAGCAGTTCTTAGCCATGTTATCCAATGGGAGGTGGATAACATGGCTAAGAGCATTTGCTCGGTAATGCATGAATATCGCTGACTTTACAGCGATATTCATGCATTGCGGCCGATTTTTATCGCTTAGGAGATAAACCTTGATAATAGCAAGGCTCCTAAGTGATAAAAATCGGCAGAGCTCGGCGATATTAATATTGCCGCTAAACCAACATAGCGATAATCATCCCTAGTTGTTGGTAATATGCCCCGTAATTCTCAGGATCATAAAAAGGTTGTTATTTCATGGTAATGCAGTTTCCTTTATTGCACACAGCAAGTTTCCAGTTGATTTGCTTCTGGACAAAGGGGTGGTGCATGCAGAGCGCTCAGTCAGATTGGGTCTCAGTATTGACCTGTAGTGCAGTAAATATATTGGATGGAGATACAAAAAGTACATTTAATTCTAAGGATGAGAAGAGGTTAGGCTATGTTTTGCTAAGGCAGTTTTATGTATTGCACACAGGAGGTATCTAGTTTGTTTGCTTCTGAACACATGGTTGAAAACTTTTGATCAGAGATCAATATAACTGATTTCTCTGCACATATTTACTCTGAATAGTAAGTAAACCCCACAGAACGGAGGAACTGTGCAGGTCCATTTGACTGTGGTTTGAATTCCTCACAGATCTCACAGATTCCAAATTGGGTTCCTGCTTTTTGGTGGATGTATAACGACCTCCCACGTTGTGGATGAAGGCTCACCGCTGTCCTGGCGGGTCCAGCACAGCAACACAGGACGCTGCGATTAACGGAACAGAGGCAAGCTGGAGCCTCTAGCAGGGGAAAGCCAGTTTGAAGCTTGAGGCAGTTTTTAAGCAGAGGAGGTGCCTTCGTGAACTTGGTGCACTTTTAAAGGACATTTTAGACTTGAGGAGATGCACCCACTTGGGTTAATCATCATGTACTACGAAGCCCAGAATGCCGTGGGGCCACGCCCTGAAGCGGGCGGAAATAATTGTGATTGGTGCATGAATTTAAAGCGCCTCTTCCTGTCACCGCAAATGCCACTGATGAAAGGACTTGTTGTTCTGAAACGCGTCTGGCAATTTTACTGCAGGTGTGTGTTTTACGAAGTGCTCCTGCTGGCAAACTACCAATAAAGAGCATATTCTTACCTCTGGGCAGCCTGTTTCCAAATTGGGTTCTTGCTGTTTGGTGGATACATACACTTATATACAACTTTTTACAGATGGGGAAGCTACCTAGCAGCTCAAAGAAGAATCTCACGGCTATATGGGTATCTTAAACAAATGTGTTCTGTGGACAAAAAGAACACTAGAGCTGAAAATAAAGACAAAAGAGGAAATGTACAGCACATGTAATACTCTCCATTTCTCATCTCTGTGCCCCTTCACCTTTTCCTTTTTTCTATATTCTAGAAATGTTGATAACTTTTGTTACCCTTTAGCACCACAGTTGTGAAAAGTGTGGCCGAGTCTTTTTCAAGACTTCTAATGAAGGTCAAGCCACGCCCACCGCTGCGAGTTACCCAATAGCTAATAACATTTACTGGTGTGAGTTAAGAACCCTCCTTGCAAAACGGCACAAAACATCACAGTTCTTTGAAACTAAAATTAGAGTGTTTTTTTGTAGTCGAGGGACACCTAGTAGTTCAGAATTGTTTTATCGGTGCCAGGACATGAGTATTTTTCACATTGCTTGCTTTCCCATCCTTGTGTCAGAAATTAAAGGCTGAGCAGCAAGGTTTAAATTTGTGAAGCCAGAGCTTCTAGGAGCATTTCAGAAGCAAGTGCATTTGCCCACTCTATTATTTGATAAGTGTAGTTCCTTTTATAGCAGTGCTATAATTCATTTCTGACTACTCATATAATCAAAAGAGAAAAAAAAACTTGCGATAGAATTTTTTGGGGCGAGAATAAACGCACAGTCACTGGTACCTTGTAGTGTGCGATTTATCCCTGAAGTTGTTTCGATTTGTATTAGCAGATCTTGAATATTTCAATGTTTTTACATACATTTTCAATTACCTTTCTTGGGATCGCAAAATCCAAACAGATTGATCCGGGAATAAGGCGTCTCTGAAGCACTGTGTGATGGGCGCTTGGACCAGTTTCTTTTCATCTGGTGGGAGTGTCCTAGGCAGTGGCGGCTCCTCCGCGATGTTCTTGCATCGTTTTATCTTGCATTTGCCGGCTCTGAGCCAGCGCTGTCGGGAGGGTTGGGGCTGACGCATGGGAGTGGGGAGGAGGAGTGCTACGTGCACTCCCTAAGAGCTCATGTGTGTTTGGCTGGATGTCTCAGGTCGACCAAAACATACATGCACATTTAGGTTTTCTCTAGCCCAGCTGCATTGAGCAGCCAGGCTAGAGAAACCCCACAGACTCCCTGGCCTGAGCGGAGTGTCTTTCGAGCCCGCTCAGGCCAATCCCTGCACTGCTCTGCAACACGGGGGTGGCTGAGAGTCTGTCCCAGGGGCTTCTGGGATCAGACAGGTAGAGGAAAGTCTGGGCAAGGCTGGAGGCAGCTGGCTGCTAAAGGTACTTTGGGGCATATTACCAAGGGGGGCGATAGGCAATTATGGCCGATTTAGCGGCCATTTTCGGCCGCTAAGCGGCGATAATTCTATCACCCTATTAGCAAGCTGTCACTAACTGATGTTATCGATAGCTTTTAGGCAATAGCGATCGGTTTGGGGACCGCTTTGCATGTCAGCGATGTTTATCGCTAATGACATGCAAAGTGGGCGTACCCAACCAGTTAGCGACTGAAAGCAGTCGCTAACATCGCTCTCGCCTATTAGCAAGGCAGGCGTAGCATTGGAAATATTCGCGTTAAGCACGAATATCTCCAAATACGAACACATGCCCAGACCAGTTCTTAGCCAAATCGCTGCTTGAGAGATTATTCTGCTGTGCTGGACAGCAATAAAAATGGGTGTGGTCATGATGGCTAAGAACTGCTCAGGGCAGGTGTTAGCTTTTGGAGATATTCGCGCGAACTCAAAAACTACCGCCCCATCTCGCTTCTTCCATTCCCGGCCAAAGTCATCGAGAAAGCCGTCAACAACCAGCTCGCCACCTTCCTCGAAACCAACAAATCCCTCGACTCCTCACAATCCGGCTTCCGAGCCAAACACAGCACTGAGACCGCACTTATCGCAGCAACAGACGACATTCGAACTCTACTAGACAATGGAGACACAGTCGCCCTCATCCTCCTCGACCTCTCCGCTGCCTTCGACACAGTCTGTCATAACACCCTTCTACAGCGCCTAAGAAACGTCGGAATCCAAGGAAAAGCATTGCAATGGATCACCTCGTTCCTCACCGGAAGAACCCAGAGAGTCCGCCTCCCACCATTCAAGTCAGAGGCCTCTGAAGTCATCTGCGGCGTGCCACAAGGATCGTCACTCAGCTCCACCCTCTTCAACGTTTACATGAGCCCCCTTGCGGCCATCGCTCGCCAACACAATCTCAACATCATCTCTTACGCTGACGACACTCAACTGATCCTTTCACTCATCAAAGACCCTAACACCGCCAAAACCAACTTACACGAAGGAATGAAAGAAGTAGCCGAGTGGATGAAGCACAGCCGTCTGAAACTGAACTCAGACAAAACTGAAGTCCTCATCCTAGGCACCTCCCCCTCCGCCTGGGATGACTCTTGGTGGCCAGAGGCCCTTGGAAAAGCACCCATCCCGACGAACCACGCACGAAACCTGGGCGTCATCCTGGACTCCTCACTCTCGATGACCAGACAAGTCAACGCCGTTTCATCATCCTGCTTCAACATTCTTCGCATGCTCAAAAAAAACATTTCGCTGGATCCCCACCGAAACTAGAAAAACGGTCACCCACGCACTAGTCACGAGCCGCCTGGACTACGGAAACACCCTATACGCCGGTACCACAGCTAAACTCCAGAAAAAACTCCAACGCATTCAGAACGCTTCAGCCAGGCTCATACTAGACATCCCGCGCAAAGAACACATCTCTGGTCACCTGAAAAACCTCCACTGGCTCCCCGTCAATAAGAGGATTACTTTCCGCCTCCTGACCCACGCTCACAAAGCACTTTACGACCTTGGACCCGAATGCCTCAACACACGACTCTCCTTCTACACCCCCCCCCCCGCCAGCTGCGATCTTCCAACCAAGCCCTTGCTATCGTACCTCGCATCAACAAAACCACCATGGGAGGTAGATCCTTCTCCTACCTGGCAGCTAAGACCTGGAACTCACTTCCCACTCACCTTCGTCTCACTCAGAACCACCTAGCATTCAGAAAGCAACTTAAAACTTGGATATTCGACAAGTAGTTCCCCACCCTTCTTCAAGTGCCTGAGACCCTCTGGGTATATAGTGCGCTATATAAATATTTTGACTTGACTTGACTTGACCTGTTTCCCAATAAAGCGGCCTTTATCACACCTACATCTGTGTCCGGTCGGTTCTTCCCCTCCCCGTCTCCCGATGGGCCCCAATATGTGAGCTTGGCTGGCCTGGCATGGAGTAATGCCAACGTGGCAAGCCAGACACTGTACAAAGAGCAGAAAACGTCAACTGCGTCATGCCACAGGTTCCTCTAGCGATTGGCAACACAGTGACAAAAGCCTTTCAGCAGTACCATTGTACACCAGTCAGGGTGGCACGCAATTCCATGCGAACACCCCAAAATGAACAAGCATAGGCAAACCTGATAGGTCTGTCACTAATGTGCCAACCAGGCCTGGCTCCAGGATTCGGGATCTGGGAGGGCCAGGAAGAAGCATTGATGGGCCATAAAGATAGACAAGGTTGCCCTGCATCTCCCGGGTGTCTTTGCTGGGTCTGGACATGCAGGCTAGCCTTGTAGAGCCGAGGAGCAGTGTACTGTACTTACTGTCCGGGCTGTGCCTACTAGTTTTACTCTGTATTTCTGGGTGTTTTCACCTATGTGCTTTATCCTTTTTTTTCTTTCTCTGTCGCAACACCCTTTCAGACTCCCACTCCAAACTCTCTGCTTCACGCTGCCCTCATGCCCACCTCACCCCCAGCTTCCTCCAACCTCCTCTCCCTCCACCTCAACCTTCTCTTTCTCTGCATCACACTCTTTCCCTCCACCTCATAGGCCTTTCATCTTGCCTTGGCCTCCACTCTCTCTGCCTCACCCTCTCCTTCCACCCTACTTCTCCCTTTCCACCTGACCTCCTTCTCTTACTCCACCATGCCATCCTCTCACTGTGTATCAACCTGCTCTCTCTCCACCTCACCCTTCTCTACCCGCCTCGCCCTTCTTACTTGGCCTCTCACTCCTCCCCCTCTCCGCCCCATCCTGTGTCTTTCCAATCCACCTTTCTTCTTCACTTTCCTGTCTTCCCTCTCTTGCTTGCTATCCTCCTTATCTCTGCCTCACCCTCTTCCCTCTCCACCATCACCATCACCTTCTCCTTTCTATTCTTCACCTTCTTCTTTCTCCACCTCACCTTCATTGCTGCTGCATCTCAGGTAACACTTTTGTGTATGTAAAGGAAGGTTGATCTGCTACCGTACAAGTGTGTGTGAGTGTGCTTGTGTCAGTGCACAGGTGTGCAGAATCAGAGCTTGCACTCCTACTGCCCTCGAAGTGATCCTCAATGGTAGCACTCAACATTTGAGCAGGTGCCGCTCAGAGGGCTGGATTCGTTGCTGGCTTTAGGTTTGAGCTGCTGAAATCTCTTGCCATCTTTGCGACATATTCACGACACGTCATAATATAGAAAAGGCACCCCCCTACATTAACTAGGTCTGGGAGCAGGGAAAAATCAAACATAAATAATGTCACAAGAACAAACTCCCACCCGACCTCTATCGCTTTACCATTAACTCTCAAAACAACTCAAAGAGTCTGGGGCAATATCCAAAGATTATCTCAACACATCAATTTCTTTAGGTATTTTTTCTATTCTTTATTTGTATACATTTTTTGGAAAAATTGATTTTTTCACATATGATTATTTACATAAATATTTTTAAGTTCCCTTTTCCATCATTGCGCAATTCTCAATTAATTTGATCAAAACATTGCATAATGTCGTCTCATCATACTGTGCATTATTATTTACAGAGTCCACTTGTTAATACACACAATGAGTAAACAAGAAAGTGTAACGAATACAATCCCCTTCAAACGTAACCCATTCAATAATACTCCACAGTGATACTACACACTCTCACAGTCAAACTACCACCCAGACCAGCACTACATGCACAGATGAACAAACCAAGGGGTGGCAGGATCCACCCTCTTGTGCTGTGCTGGAATCTGGGATATCAAACACTCTTGGCCAACGTACCTTTCAATGGATCTAGTAATTCATTTCCATCTTCATCAGGGCCTTTACACAAATGATTGTTTTACAAATACGTGGCGATATGTAACAGGTGATGAATATTGGGGAATCCCAATTAGACTTTGACCCGGCCTACAGACCTGCTCAATGTCAGCCGGAATAGTAGGACTTAGGCTGTGTGATCACTGCTGGGCCAGCCCAGCCAAGAAATGTAGACATATTTTTCACTAGTATTATCTCCATCAGCGATGATGGCTCTACTGTGACTTGGCCATCTGGTGTGGAGTTCGCCCCCCCCCCCCCCATGTGACTCCTCAGATGGCAGATGACCTACTTTAAGGTTAACCGGGTGTGCGTCTCTCCTTCTTCCATGGTTCCAGACAGCTCCGGAGACTCTCTGGCTTTCTGTGGTTCCCGGTCTCCAGCTGCCTGTTGCAGCCATTCTGGTCTACCGAGGTCAGCACTTAGAGCGGATCAGGTCCAGTCGCCACCTAAAGGGAATGTAGCAGTTGTTCAGGTGAGTGATGTATGACAAGGGTGGTAATCGTGTTCTTCTTGGTGCTCCTAGCTGCAATGGCAGGACATCACTGGTGTCGTTGACCTTGCCATGGATGAATTGTGGGAGTTCTTCTATTATCCAAGCGTCTTTTGCACCGCTGGACAGGCCCGGACTGGCCATAGCGGGCACCGGGCTTTTCTCCGGTAGACCGCCAGGGTGGGGGCTGATTTTCGGCTCCTGGGGGCCGTTTTTGTTACAGGGGCCGTTTTTGCAGCATAGCTGGAAAATCGGCTCCTTTTACAAAATCGGCCCAAACCGGCCCCGGCAAATAGGCTGGGACCGATTTTCCTGCTATTGCTGCACGCTTTAGTTTGTAGCATCATTTACTAATCAGACCAACTTTATATTAAATATGAATAATGTGTTGTTTAAATTAGATGTGCTGTGCAACGAAAATGTATCACAACTTAAAACACACAGAAAGAAGCGTTTTAAGGACCAGGTTGACAGTCCGTATTTACAGAATAGTATAATTTTTTTTTAAACAAGTAAACAAGGAACTGGATAATGTTACAAGAGAAAAAGATAGTCATCAACTATTTCACACACCTGACCGCCATTTTCACATTGTGAAGCGTCTACACAGCGGCTGAGCCGGGGCCGTCCATCTTCTTGAGTGGCAGCTAAGGGTGCTTTACCTACTGACTGACGTCGTACATGGGGCCTCATTTATGAAAAGTGACGCATCGCTGCGTGAAAACAGCGATGCGTCACTTTTCACTGCGCACTCCTTGCGACACCAATGATGCGTCATATTTAATGTATGGCGCATTATGTCGCAAGGACTTACAGATACGTCAGTATTTCTGACGGATCTGTAAGCGCAAAAGTGACGCATTGCTGGAGTGTGTCACAAAAGTGACGCAACTCCAGCAATGCGTCCTTTCACATGGGGAAAGCCCCATGTGAAAGGGCTTGCGTCAGTCTTACGCCTGCTGTGAGGCAGGCGCAAGATTTTGACGCAACCGCATCCTAAAAGTGACGCAGTGAAATCTCATAGATTTCACTGCGTCACTATTACGAGGCTTTTTGCGGGGGAACGCCCCCTCTGCATACATTATACCTGACGCAGGTATAATGTGGCGCAGGGGTTTAAAAAGTGACGCATCTACCTAGATGCGTCACTTTTTAAATATGGCGCAACAAGGCGCATGTTTTACGCTGCGGATGCGTCACAAAAAGTGACGCATCCGCAGCGCAAAACTGACGCAAGGCCTCATAAATGAGGCCCATGGAGCTTTCCGCTGAGAAGCCCCAGCCACATCCAGTGGCAGAGAGGCTGGATCCAACCGTGGGGAGAAAGGGTGGGAATGAACTCTGCTCTTTTACTCATTTACACTGTTTGCTTATCTTGAAGACAACAACTTTTTCCGCCTAAAGTGTGAGTGATGAGAAATCAGGGCTCGAGAGTTTGGCACTTGACACACTTCCACTTACACAATCTATAGTTTATTGGCTCCAGAATGCATCTGTTTGCCAAGCACACACATACATATCACAATCTTCTGACACTCAGTCTTATCATACACACTGACACAATATGTCATTATCCGAGCCTGTAAATTTAGGAGGACCTTTTTTTTTCGGCTATTCAATAAATCACTAATGCTGCACAGCTACAGTGAGGCCCCAGCCATGCATGACACAACTTGATGCCTCTAGACAGTGGTAAAGAGAACTAGGCCTCCTGACTGGTGGTACACTGGGATATGTCAGATTAGGTCCAACTAATGATTCTCTCTTGAGCAAATATTTTGGGCAGAGATAAAAAAAAGAATGTAGGGACATATTGCCAAGGGCATTATTGCCGCTTTAGCGGGAATTTTTCCCGGTATAGCGGCGATAATTGTATCGCCCTATTACCTAGCTGACGCTAACACCAGTTAGCGTCAGCTAGTAGGAGATAGCGGGCATTTAGGTGCCCACTTTTCATGTCAGCGCTAATTATCGCTAATGACATGGAAAGTGGGCGTGCCAAGATGTTAGCGACTGGAAACAGTCGCTAACATCTCTATCTCCTATTACCAACTTTTGGAAATAATTGCACTAAGCGCGATTTCTCCAAAAGCTAACACCTTCCCTGAGCAGTTCTTAGCCATGTTATCCAATGGGAGGTGGATAACATGGCTAAGAGCATTTGCTCGGTAATGCATGAATATCGCTGACTTTACAGCGATATTCATGCATTGCGGCCGATTTTTATCGCTTAGGAGATAAACCTTGATAATAGCAAGGCTCCTAAGTGATAAAAATCGGCAGAGCTCGGCGATATTAATATTGCCGCTAAACCAACATAGCGATAATCATCCCTAGTTGTTGGTAATATGCCCCGTAATTCTCAGGATCATAAAAAGGTTGTTATTTCATGGTAATGCAGTTTCCTTTATTGCACACAGCAAGTTTCCAGTTGATTTGCTTCTGGACAAAGGGGTGGTGCATGCAGAGCGCTCAGTCAGATTGGGTCTCAGTATTGACCTGTAGTGCAGTAAATATATTGGATGGAGATACAAAAAGTACATTTAATTCTAAGGATGAGAAGAGGTTAGGCTATGTTTTGCTAAGGCAGTTTTATGTATTGCACACAGGAGGTATCTAGTTTGTTTGCTTCTGAACACATGGTTGAAAACTTTTGATCAGAGATCAATATAACTGATTTCTCTGCACATATTTACTCTGAATAGTAAGTAAACCCCACAGAACGGAGGAACTGTGCAGGTCCATTTGACTGTGGTTTGAATTCCTCACAGATCTCACAGATTCCAAATTGGGTTCCTGCTTTTTGGTGGATGTATAACGACCTCCCACGTTGTGGATGAAGGCTCACCGCTGTCCTGGCGGGTCCAGCACAGCAACACAGGACGCTGCGATTAACGGAACAGAGGCAAGCTGGAGCCTCTAGCAGGGGAAAGCCAGTTTGAAGCTTGAGGCAGTTTTTAAGCAGAGGAGGTGCCTTCGTGAACTTGGTGCACTTTTAAAGGACATTTTAGACTTGAGGAGATGCACCCACTTGGGTTAATCATCATGTACTACGAAGCCCAGAATGCCGTGGGGCCACGCCCTGAAGCGGGCGGAAATAATTGTGATTGGTGCATGAATTTAAAGCGCCTCTTCCTGTCACCGCAAATGCCACTGATGAAAGGACTTGTTGTTCTGAAACGCGTCTGGCAATTTTACTGCAGGTGTGTGTTTTACGAAGTGCTCCTGCTGGCAAACTACCAATAAAGAGCATATTCTTACCTCTGGGCAGCCTGTTTCCAAATTGGGTTCTTGCTGTTTGGTGGATACATACACTTATATACAACTTTTTACAGATGGGGAAGCTACCTAGCAGCTCAAAGAAGAATCTCACGGCTATATGGGTATCTTAAACAAATGTGTTCTGTGGACAAAAAGAACACTAGAGCTGAAAATAAAGACAAAAGAGGAAATGTACAGCACATGTAATACTCTCCATTTCTCATCTCTGTGCCCCTTCACCTTTTCCTTTTTTCTATATTCTAGAAATGTTGATAACTTTTGTTACCCTTTAGCACCACAGTTGTGAAAAGTGTGGCCGAGTCTTTTTCAAGACTTCTAATGAAGGTCAAGCCACGCCCACCGCTGCGAGTTACCCAATAGCTAATAACATTTACTGGTGTGAGTTAAGAACCCTCCTTGCAAAACGGCACAAAACATCACAGTTCTTTGAAACTAAAATTAGAGTGTTTTTTTGTAGTCGAGGGACACCTAGTAGTTCAGAATTGTTTTATCGGTGCCAGGACATGAGTATTTTTCACATTGCTTGCTTTCCCATCCTTGTGTCAGAAATTAAAGGCTGAGCAGCAAGGTTTAAATTTGTGAAGCCAGAGCTTCTAGGAGCATTTCAGAAGCAAGTGCATTTGCCCACTCTATTATTTGATAAGTGTAGTTCCTTTTATAGCAGTGCTATAATTCATTTCTGACTACTCATATAATCAAAAGAGAAAAAAAAACTTGCGATAGAATTTTTTGGGGCGAGAATAAACGCACAGTCACTGGTACCTTGTAGTGTGCGATTTATCCCTGAAGTTGTTTCGATTTGTATTAGCAGATCTTGAATATTTCAATGTTTTTACATACATTTTCAATTACCTTTCTTGGGATCGCAAAATCCAAACAGATGGATCCGGGAATAAGGCGTCTCTGAAGCACTGTGTGATGGGCGCTCGGACCGGTTTCTTTTCATCTGGTGGGAGTGTCCTAGGCAGTGGCGACTCCTCCCCGATGTTCTTGCATCGTTTTATCTTGAATTTGCCGGCTCTGAGCCAGCGCTGTAGGGAGAGTTGGGGCTGAAGCATGGGAGGGGGAGGAGGAGTGCTACGTGCACTCCCTAAGAGCTCATGTGTGTTTGGCTGGATGTCTCAGGCCGACCAAAACATACATGCACATTTAGGTTTTCTCCAGCCCAGCTGCATTGAGCACCCAGGCTAGAGAAACCCCACAGACTCCCTGGCCTGAGCGGAGCGTCTTTCTAGCCCGCTCAGGCCAATCCCTGCACTGCTCTGCAGCACGGGGTGGATGGGAGTCTGTCCCAGGGGCTTCTGGGATCAGACAGGTAGAGGAGAGTCTGGGCAAGGCTGGAGGTAACTGGCTGCTAAAGGTACTTTGGGGCATATTACCAAGGGGGGCGATAGGCAATTATGGCCGATTTAGCGGCCGTTTTCGGCCGCTAAGCGGCGATAATTCTATCGCCTTATTAGCAATCTGTCGCTAACTGATGTTATCGATAGCTTTTAAGCGATAGCGAGCGGTTTGGGGACCGCTTTGCATGTCAGCGATGTTTATCACTAATGACATGTAAAGAGAGCGTACCCAACCAGTTAGCGACTGAAAGCAGTTGCTAACGTCGCTATCGCCTATTAGCAAGGCAGGCGTAGCATTGGAAATATTCGCTCTAAGCACGAATATCTACAAATACTAACACCTGCCCAGACCAGTTCTTAGTCATGTTATCCAATGGGAGGTGGATAACATGGCTAAGAGTATTTCGTCGTTAATGCGTGTGCGAGGAATGAGATTTTGATATCAATTTATGATCAATTTAATAACTTATCTCATTCGACAATTTTGGATCGATTTTTTCCTGTCATTGAGTAAAAGACAAACCCCGCATAGGTTAGATAAACCCCATGAACTGACGCCACTCTGAAGAACCACTTACAACTGATAAAGTTTTGAAAGTTTTATATAAAAGTCAAATTTATATGCGAATACAATCCTCTCAGGATTAATCTCAAAAAGTATACAAAAGAATACAAAATCAATTCCAGAATCAGCAATTTAAAGCATCGATGTGAAGTGGTTCCTTTGCGTCATCTACAGAAAGAGAAAAGTATCCAGTTAAATCTGTCCCTACTCTATACTAAGTGACATCCCTACTTCGCAAGTTCCTAACCTAAAAAGGTGTCAGCAGTTTGACTCCCAAAGAAGTTCAAACTCTCTTAGCCTCTAAAGGTAACTTAAGTTTAAGAAGCAGTACCCTCTCTGCCTACCCATCCGCTCTCTAAGGGTCCTCGGCCTACTGCTCTCTTGCGCTCTGATCTCTCTCAGCGCATCTGTTCAAGTCATCTACTCTTCGCCCTTCTCTCCGAGCTCCCTCTGAGCAATTCGCTTCGCTGTTCCCTTCGCTAATTGCCAAATGCCAATTGCTATCTTCACCCCGGGGTGCTGTCCCTAAAATACACAATCACAGTGTGGGTGGAACGCCCCTTCGACGCCCACCACGGACTTTCCCCGTGAGGTAATCTTCCAGCTTTTCTCTTGCTTCGTCTCTTCACGTCGTCCGTTAAGTTGACCTTTCTTCCTTAGACGCCATCTTCGTCTTCTCGTTGGTGACTTCATTCAATATTACGATTGACATTTCAGAGCACAAGTCAACAACCTCAGCAGAACTTTAAACTTTACGACTATGTTTTTGACCCTTCTAGGTCCTGTGAATGGACTTCTCAAAACAGCTCTCAAATTCTAAGCGCTTCTTATCACGTTCAGGCCATAAACCTTGTCCAGCGTTGTCACCCTAAATCTAGCAAGTGCTAGACTCCTTGGCTCGCACGTTCACAGCAAGGCTATTCACGACTCCTGTGAGCCCACTAAATTACATACAGCGGACTACACTCCTGCGAACCCTTGGTCAGTTAGGTTAAAATCACAAATGACCTAAACCCTTCTAACATTCTTACAAGAAGCCTTCTACACAGTATAACCTTTAACACACATATATATATTCGTATTTAGCAAATCTTTTACGCATATGTGAATACATTATACATAGAATACAACCTACATAGGGTATAACTTTATATTCTCATTCGCTATATCGTTTTATATATGTTCTACGCATTTCTTCACGTTTCATTTCTCGCCGCTTCTCCGTTTAAGGTTACACACGTACATGAATTCTACTTTGCACGTTCTATATTTCGTAAGCATCTCTACACTTCTCTATATTAGCCCACTACGTATACGGGCTTCTAAATCTAATACATGTTCTAAAGTGAATACCGTTACATTTCCTATATTACTTTTGATTATAACAGTTGGCTTTATGCTATAAGTGTCAACTTCACGTTACGATATACATTTCATTCCTACGTTTATACGATGTGCTTGTAAATATGGCCTATACATAATTTTTATTCAAATTTGCGCTCTCTCAGTCCCCCCTTTGATGACTTCTAGGAGTCATCACTAAATGCAATTTGAATAACATCTCTACACAGAACTAGTTACAATATTCCCTCTTTTCATCGTTTCGAGTGCTCTCAAGCTTTTGTACTGTTGATCTTGTAAAGCAGCTAATCTCCTTTCTTGCTCTCTCATGGATCTTTGTAACCGGTTCGACCTATACCATTTATACAATTTAACTAAACCTAACAATGTGATTATGCAAATTAATACTATCAATACAGGTTTTAATATATACCATACTATGCTTTTACCAAGATTGGCAAACCAACTCCCAACCTTTCCTACTCCATGACCGACTTTTTCCCAAACGTTTATTTTTGATAAATCTTCGATCTCTTTATGAATCTGTGTAATGTTCTGTATGACTTTCTCAAGTGGTTTTGAATTATCAGGAATATAAGTACAACATTCCTGAACCTTCAAAGCCTTACAAACTCCGCCTTCTTTTGCTAGCAGTACATCTAAAGCAAGTCGGTTCTGAAGAACCATTGCTCTAATCGACTGCATCTCGCCTTCTACTAACATTAATGACCTTGCAGTACTTGCAGATAATCTATCTACAACTGTAGCTAGTCTCCTGATCTTAACATCGTTAAGTATTAAACCTAACATAGGAAACATCGCTCCGAATACATCTCCTACTACTTCTGCATCTCCTACTTCCCTTTTCGCTCTCGTCGAAGCCTTTCCTTCTATGATCGCTATGTCCTTTGCATGATATATTTTGGGGAAGACAATTGCCAAGTAACACGAACCATACCAATTGTCAGGTAGTTTTACATAGGCATTTCTTCCGCATACAAAATACACATTCGGAATAGCTTGCATCCCTTTCATGAAATCTTTTGTATAGTACTCTAATCTAAAAGCATGTTCGCAATTCACTTCACCTACAAATACACTCTCATAATACGTCTTGCTTCGAGTTAAACATAACTTTCCTTTCTGCGTTCTATCCAATGCTATTGGACCATTGCTACCTTTCCTTTTATGTGCTTTTTCTTCTTCGGTCCAATCTGCTTTCCACTGTCCTGACATTTTTAGAATCTTCTGCCTTCTATATCTGTCATCTACTTGTCCTATGAACTTTTTCTCAACCTCCGACACTTTGCAAGTTAGATTATTTCTGCGTGCATATGAAGTATCTAGTGTATCCCAAGGAAGAAAGAATTTGGCTAGTCTATCCTCCTTTTTGTAATAGTCCCACTTATTCATTTGCTTATAATTCGGAACTTCAGGCAGTACCGAATCATAATTTGAAAAGTAGTACTCAAATCCTTCCCTACCATAAAATATACTAAGCAGTAAACTACATGTTATCCCATAAGTCAGTGGGAGATGATATCTAATGCCTTCGTCTAGAGAAGCCGGCAATTGCATACAAACATAACAATATTTGGCCTCCATGGCATCGATATACTCGTACAATAGTTTAGCATATGCGTTTGACCTAAAGTTTCCCTGTGACTCGTCTACATGTAATCTACGAGCTTCATCTGCCAGTAACGCCTTTTCACGTATAACATTGCTCTCCTCCTTCTTCCCCACAAGAGCAGGTCTCAAAGTCGTTACAGGCTTTACATCTGCTGTTTCTTTATCGCTTTCATGTCCTATTATGTATGATATTGTCACTACTGTAATTATGAGAAAAATTACTACTGCTATTAGTGTACCTACTATGCATCTAGCTTTTCGGTTTGGGTTGCCGTTCTCCATGTCATCAAACAGCGTAGCTCCTTCTTTTGCGAAAAAGTTTTTCTTTCCAGTCTTGGTTCGCTTTATTTGCTTTCTCAGTCCGTAAAGTGCTCTTTATCAACAAAGTCTCTTTTTCGCAACAATGTCTTTTTCTCTTTTAGCAACAGACAACCCTAACCCTTCTCCGTCCTCTAAATGTACTCCCTAATTTTATTCTTCTTTCCACTCGGCGCTAGGTTATCTTCTTCTCTATAGCTTATATACAAAAGTCTTTTATGCATCAATAATTATTCTCGCACCTGCAGCTTTCACAACTATTTCCAATAACTCAAAACGAATGACTTTTTCTTCTTCCTCTGGAATTTGATGACCAAAAGTTGGAAATTGTAATCTATTTAGCACTAGATCTTGAATTTGACTCAAATATGGGGGTATGGGAAGTGTGAAAGTCAGTAACCCCTCAGTCTCGAGTCCAGGCGTCAACATCCATATCTCCACTGCCACAAATGAATCGTGATCGATTACTTTCACTTTCTTCACTCTCCCAGATTTCTGTCCCCAAGACATCTGCTAGATAAGTCCACTCTGGGGTGGCGTACCTTCTGCAGGGCACACGTACCCTTCTCGATCTTCTTGGACTTTCAGTTCCTGAGTCTGTAGTTTCCTCTTCCTGATCCAATTCTTCAGCGATCGGGACAAGAGTTCTTTCTTGATCTGCTTTTAAGCCTGGCCTTCTCCTTCTCTCCGGCCAACTAGCGTCGTCACTCCTTGTCCTCCTGCTCCTTGTTCTTGGACTTGTCTCTTGGTCACTCTCTGCTTGTTCAGTATCTGATTCGATCTCCCAATTACTCTCTTCTCCTGAGGCGACTTCGGTCTCACTGGTGTCCTGACCTTCGTCGACCTGTTCCGTCTCAGTCTCAGTCTCTTCGCTCACCTCCACAGCTTGGCTTTCCCCCTCTATGGCTTCTCCGCTTTCCGCTGGATTCTCATCCGAGAGAGGAGCTGTTTCTTCTAGAGGTGTTGGCACTCTTTGGGTATGTGAGGCATGTATCCAGTTTGGCAGGCCTCCACACTTTACTGCAGTATTCGTCACAAGTATAACTTGAAACGGTCCTCTCCAGCGCACGTCTAAGCAGTTCTTCCTGACGTGTTTTTTCACCAGGACCCAGTCCCCTGGACTCAGGTCATGGCACAAATCTTGTGCTGATGGAACCTCTGCAGCCTGGACCTGGAGTGACACAGAATTAACGGCATCAGATAGTCCCTTACAGTAGTCCAAGATCAAATCGTCTGTGATGTTCACTAGGGCTGCAGTCGGAACCGATGGCAATCTCATGGCTCTCCCCATTAGCACTTCATGTGGAGAGAGACCTGTTTTTCTATCTGGTGTGCTACGTATGCTCATAAGAACCACTGGAAGTGCGTCTGGCCAACTCAGGGATGTTGCTGAACAAACTTTGGCAAGTCTGGACTTGATTGTACTGTTGATTTGCTCTACAATCCCTGAAGCTTCTGGTCGATAGCTGCAATGAAGTTTCTGATCGATACCCAAAGCTGAACATAGCATCTTCACTATTTCGCTGTTAAAATGAGTTCCTCTGTCCGATTCCAAAGAGGATGGCACCCCAAACCTCGGTATCAACTCTCTAAGTAACAGTTTTGCTACTGTAAGTGTATCGCACCTACGTGTAGGGTAAGCCTCAACCCATCTAGAAAATATGCAAACAATCACTAAGACGTATCTGAGTCTATTGCATTTAGGCATTTCTATGAAGTCAAGCTGCATTCTATTGAAAGGCCCCCCAGACCTCCCAATATGACTCAATGTAACTGGTGTTCTCTTGCCCACGTTTAGTTGCTGACAAATCGCACATCGCTGACACACTGCTTCTGCCGCTACTCTGAACTTCGGGTTGAACCACGTTTGTCTGAATACTCTCACCATAGCATCTCTACCTATGTGTGCTGATCCATGCAATTTCCTTGCCATTGGACTAACAAGTTCATTTGGTAAAACTGCTCTCCCATCTGCAGATATCCAGAAATTCATCTCACTTCTAATACAACCTGCTGTTTCCCAACTCTTTTTCTCATCATCTGGTGCATTTTCCTGAACACTCCTTAGCTCATCCCATGTATCTACAGTATCCAACAACATTGTCAATTCAGTTCTTTCTTGGATTCCCCCCACTTTTACATCAGTGTGAGAATATCCCTGTTCTGCGCAGTAACGCGCTACCTCATCCGCATAGCGGTTACCTTGTGACACAAAATCGACATTTTTTGTATGCGCAGCACATTTAACAACTGCAATGGCTGCTGGACCTTGCAATGCCTCTAACAATAGTCTCACGAATTCTCCATTCCTAATGGGAGAACCCGAGGAGGTCATGTAACCTCTTTGAGACCATAGCTGCCCGTAATCATGAACTACCCCGAAACCATACTGGCTATCGGTGTATATGGTGACTCGAAGTTTGTCGCCTGCTAGACAAGCATGCGTCAAAGCAACAATTTCAGCTACCTGAGCGGAGTGTACTCCTTCCAGGCAAGCGGCTTCTATTACTCTTGTAATTGTGCAAACTGCATAAGCTGCTCTCAGCTGACCGATATCGTCTCTTACACATGAACCATCGACAAAGAATATTTCATCGGGGTCAGTCAATGGCTCATCTACGATATCGGGTCTCGGTTTGGTGCATAGTTCAGTCACATCAAGGCAATCATGGTCTGTACAAATTTCATCATCTATCGTATTTGGAAGTGGCATCAAAGTTGCAGGATTCAAGACGGAGCATCTTTGTAGGGTCACATTCTCGGCAGCCAGTATGACTTGCTCGTAGCGTGTGAGCCTGCTATTTGTCAGATGCTGAGTCTTAGTCCTGGTCATTAACAATTCTACAGAATGCGGTACGTACACCACTAACTGATGTCCCATTACCACGCTTTCAGAACGTTCAATGCTGACACCCGTTGCAGCTACGGATTTGAGACATCCGGGCAACGCTGCGGCTACTGGGTCTAATGTAGCTGAAAAATACGCCACTGGCCTACGCACATCTCCATGTATCTGAGCTAAAACTGCTAACGCGCATCCCTCTCTTTCGCAGCAGTAAAGCAAAAATGGTTTTGTGTAATCAGGCATTCCTAAAGCCGGGGCGCGACATAAGTCCTCCCTCAGCTGCAAAAACGCCATCAAACAATCTTTGTCCCATGGTACCGGATCACTTACTCCTTTGTGCGTCAGTTGTAATAAAGGTTTTGCCTTCAGTGAGAAGTTAGCTATCCACTGCCGACAATAACCGACCATGCCTAGAAACATCCTGACTTCTCTTTGTGTTGTAGGCGCGTTCATTTTCATGATCGCCTCTATTCTGTCTGGAGACACCTTCCGCTTTCCCTTTTCAATCCTATGGCCCAAGTATTGCACTTCAGTCTTACAATACTGCAATTTACTTGGAGACACCTTGTGTCCATTCTCGGCCAAGTGATTCAGTAAGGTTATGGTGTCTACTCTGCAAGCTTCTTCAGTTTCTGACGCAACTAGGAGGTCGTCTATGTACTGGACTAGAACCGAGTTCTTGGACAGTACCAGACTTTCAAGATTTTTCTTCAGTAGCTGGTTAAAGATCGATGGGCTTTCTGTATACCCCTGAGGGATACGACACCATGTTAAAACGCGATCTTCCAGCTTAAAAGCGAAAAGATACTGACTCTCTTCATCTAAAGGAATCGAAAAGAAAGCCTGGCACAAATCTATCACGGTAAACCATCCAGCTTGGAATGGTATCTGAAATAGTATCACTGACGGATTCGGTACCACTGGACAACATGAGACAACAATATTATTAATCTTTCGAAGATCCTGCACTATTCTGTATTTTCCACTAGGCTTCTGCAAACCCATAATCGGGGAGTTACATGGACTACCCACGATCTCCTTCAGTATTCCCTGTTTAATCATGTATTCGATCACAGGCTTTATTCCTGCAATCGTCTCTGGAGTCAACTTGTATTGTGGAGTTCTTGGATACTCAGCATTGGGTCTTACCAAGATTTTTACTGGTTCTACTCCTTTGATCAGTCCTATTTCTTCTCCAGTAAAATCCCACACCTCAGCTGACACTTTCTCTCTCAAATCCTGTGGAAGCTCTTCCAATGTTAAGGTAGGATATAGTTCCACGCACTCTTGCGAGTTTACAACCTTAAAATCGGCATCCTCATCATTGGTCTGCACTTCTACTCCTTCAGGTGTGCAATGTATTGTGCAATTCAGTTTACACAACAGATCTCTTCCTAGCAAACACACAGGGCTAGAATCACAGATCACAAACTGATGTTCGTCACTGTAATTCCCTATCTTTACTGACACTGGTTCGGTCAGAGGATTCGTCATCCTCTTGTTTGCAACTCCTACCACCTGAATCGTCTCTCCCGATATTGGCAAACCTGGGACTACCGCTGATCTCAGCGTGGATCGAGTGGCCCCCGTATCCACCAAAAAGGTTGTAGGACATCCAGCTACTTCAGCCTCTACGTATGGTCCCCTCTGATCTACTTCCAGGGCTGCACCTAGAGTACAGTCTTCCTCCCTATTCACTCGTTGCCCTGTAAGAGGATCAACGTAGTAGCATTCTTCTCCTCCTACAAACAATGACATTTGTCTATAGGTTTTCCCTCCGTTTGTAATGCGAGGTGGTTAAGGAAACGGGGCTCGCGGAGTCTGAGTCCCCCCTTTGATAAACTTTCCCTTCGGGACTGCGGCTCCCTTAACCACGTTGTTCTGTACCTCTTCCTCCTCTTGTTCCAATTCTCCTGTCTCAACATTGTAAGGACACTCGCGTCGCCAATGTCCCACTTCGTTACACTGATGACACCTCGTTGTCCTTTTCAGTGTCGCAATATCCATTCACGGCCTTGGTCTTTCCTCCTCATCTCTGCTCTGATTATTCTGTTTCTTTCCTTGCGTTCCTGTTCCCTGTTGCCGCTGTCCACCCTTTCCAGCTGCTTGCATTTGTACCAGCATTAGCTTTTCCTTGAGTTTCTTTGCCTTCGAATCTATTTCGTCGCTACAGTACCTTGCATACCTCAGAATCTCATCTAAAGGTTTGTTCTGCCAACAGATCAAATGCTGCTGTATCATCAGGCTTATGTCTGGTCTTAATCCTAAAACGAACTTCGACACAAACTGTCCTATGTCCTTAGGATCCATTACGTCTAACCCACTGTATTGTTTAAATGCTTTCAGTAACCTCTCATAGAACTCGTGAACTGTCTCTTTAGGCTCCTGAGTTGTTCGATCTATCTTAACCCAGTCTATGTCTTGTACTGGCACTTTCTCTTTTAGCCATGTTATTACTCTTTCGTATTTTTCCATGACTCTATCTGATGGACCATTTGTCCGGTTATCTCTCGGAGGCTCACAAGTGGGCCATTCAACATTAAGCTTGCATGCCGTCCACAAATCTCCGGGTACTACGATATCGAACAATGTGTTCAAATCGATCCACAGCACCTTAGAGATCTTCACGAACCTCTCTACCTGCTTGTACCACTCTACGGGGTTTTCTCTTAACTTGGGGAAAGAGTTAGTAAATGCCGCTAAATCCCCCCTACTCCAAGGTACATGAACGTAGTTTCCGTTCGCGATCTCTCGCAAAGGGAAAGCTTCCATTCGCATTAGGTCTGTATCCGGGGACCTTGTAAGTGAACTCCTTCTGACGGATCCCCTCTTAGACCATCTTTCCTCCCATTTATCCAAATTCCTCCACAATCTAATACTCTGAATCAGTTCCCTTATGTGTACCTTCAGCGCGATCGTTCTACGCTCATCCAAATCCTGATCCGTGCAAGTTAGCCTATGATTGGGCTGTAAAGCTTTGGTTCGTGACAGGTCTATCATATACCTATTTGCCAAATTAGATAAATTTTCATGAGCTGACCTCGCTCTCCGAGTAACATCCTTGGATAAGAACAATATTTCATCTGGTGCGTACAACTCTAATCTCTCTATTGCCACTGTGCCATCAATTATTTCATCTAAGTCTGACTTCAAACTCATTACATCGAGCCGTTTTGCTTTTATTTCAGCTCTCAGTATGTCAGTCCTAGGTGGTTCGCTCATACCCCTCTCACCTCCACTATGCGCCCTACGCCTAAACACAGGTGAGTTATGAGGAGTTTTCCTTCCATCTCTTTGTTCCCACCTCTCTAGATCCCAAGCCTTTCCATCTTCACGTGGGGTGTGGTGGAACATTACTCCATCCCCCATCCCTACATTGCGCCTTTTCGGCTCGGTTTCTCCAGATACGAGATAGGATCCACCATTCTGTTCAAAATCACTGTAACTCGCTTGCTGTCTGGTGTCGCTCAATAAAATGAAAGGTCCTCGCCGGTCTTCCATGTTCCCGTGATCTCGTTCTTGATCACCAGAAGTATGGCGAGACGTTTCGCGACTCCCTATATTCTCATGACTTCGCTCGCGTTCACCGGATGCATGGCGAGACCCTTCACGACTCTCCATGTTCCCGTGATTCCAATGTTGCACTGTTTCACCCGGGGTATGGTGAGTGCATCTGAAAGTATTTCGGTACTCCTGCGTCCTTCGTTCCCCCTCACTAAAGGTGACGCGAGGCACTTCGCCCACCCTGCACTCCTGTCATCGCACATTTGCCTATTGCCACTGATAGTAGGACAATTATTTCCTCTGCTTTCCTGACTCCCTCTCTCCCACTCCGGGCTGCTTTCGCCAGCTCCACAATGAGAGAGGATCCGGTTATCCTGGTCTCTCCACTCTGCTCCTGTTTCTAAATTCTTATTCCGGATCTCTTCGGCAGTATCCCATTCTTTCAGGTATTCCCTTAATTCCTTATGGGATTTCGGTTTTGGTCCCCTTAAGTCCATTGGCCCTCTTTGACCCCCCTGTTCTACCCAGGGACCTGTTGCGGCATCTAATGGGGTACTCCGACTCATCGGTGCTAGTATCTGTCTCTGAGGATTCATCATGGTATTCCTATTCTCCATCTCTGCCCTTTCCCTGTCCCATCGTGCCTGTTCCTCCTGCTGGACCCCTTCTGGGTTGTAGATTGACACAATAGGGCCTATGGTAACCGGTACTTGTAAAGCGTCTGGCATTTGGTACGATCTTGCATGTTGCGTTTCTGGCACCTTCTGGACCACTAGTCTTCCCACTACTCTCTGTTCGGAACTAGATTGAGGTACTTCCTCATCTTTCTTGGCATCCCACTCTGTTACTGGGATCGATTTATATTCCCCCCATCTAGCTCCGTCCTCTTGTTGTAATATGGGACTTGCGGCCCCTCCGCTATACGGAGGTGGTCTATCTGTTAATAGCCTCTCTATCAGATCCTCCTCCGTTTCGCTTTCCTCATCTTCCTCTAGAGGTTTCTTTTCTCCCGTAACTTCTAGCATCGGGTACAGTTTGTCTGCTTCTATCTTTTGTACTCTCCACTTTTTCGCTTCCTCGTCCCATTTAGCATCCTGCACTGCCTTTACTGATCGTCTCACTCTTTCTTGGCGCCTCTTTACGCTCTTTTCGTGTGCTGCTCTAAACCATGCACTAAGGGCTTCGAACTGTGTTGGCCTCGGTAGAGGTCTTGTTGCAAGCATTACCGCTTTTAGTTCGTTCAACACGTCTAGCTTAAACGTTCCGAATCTCGGAAACGTCAGTTCCTTATTCCCTTCAGTTAGCTTATTCCACTCGGAGATCCATAGTATCGAGTGTAAGCCTACATTTACTGCCATCTGATAAGCTGGTGTGCCTTCCGGTGGAGCTTCCTCTCCGGCATATAGGTTTCTTCCATTTCTCCTAAAGATTGCTCTTAGACTCTTAAAACACTTCATCTTTGATACTCTACTATTTTCCTCTTTCTCTTCCTTGTTTACGTCCCGATGACAACCACCAACCAATCCCTACGCGGCTCTCGCTAATCGGCCTATCTCAGCGCGACTCTACGCTGACCGACCAATCTCAGCGCGGCTCTACGCTGACGTATGAAAAACTAACCAATCTCAGCGCGGCTCTATGTTGACGTCACTCGTTCCCTCTGCAGCAGTTCTCCTTCTTTCTCAACTCGTCTCACGATTTCGTATGCGTTTTCATTCATACACTGAAAAATGACTACTTCCGTCCAAGCGATCACTTTTCTCTGACTGTACGGCCACAGTCTAACTGTAATTGCTACCTCAACTGGCGAAACGTCTTCCCTCTGACGGTCGGACGATCGCCTCAACTGATAGGTTACTTACACACAGTAAACGTACGACCAGCGTCCGTTACTCATTCACTCACTCTTACGCTCCCCCTATCATCGGTCCGTCGGGCGATCAATGGTACCTCATGACCCCCTTTCAATGGTAGACAAATTACTCTGGGTGTTCGATACACCCGAACCACTTAAGTCCTTTCCTGGATCTTAAGATTTCATCCGGTTGCGCGCGCTCACAACCTTCCCTCAATCACACTACAGGCATTCAACTCCGCTTGACATTACAACACAGGAACAACATAAAACACCGCAATCTTACAACGCATGACCCTTATACTCACTCTCGACCGACTCTGCTGCTTTTCTCTCGACACACCGTCAGCACCGTCTTCGGCAGGGATTCTTCTTCTGGTCGTCGATGACTAGGGACCTTGGGGTAAACTAAACCTGACCTAGGTTGTCTTCCTCAAGAAGAAAACCATCTTTCTCTGCTACCAACTGCGAGGAATGAGATTTTGATATCAATTTATGATCAATTTAATAACTTATCTCATTCGACAATTTTGGATCGATTATTTCCTGTCATTGAGTAAAAGACAAACCCCGCATAGGTTAGATAAACCCCATGAACTGACGCCACTCTGAAGAACCACTTACAACTGATAAAGTTTTGAAAGTTTTATATAAAAGTCAAATTTATATGCGAATACAATCCTCTCAGGATTAATCTCAAAAAGTATACAAAAGAATACAAAATCAATTCCAGAATCAGCAATTTAAAGCATCGATGTGAAGTGGTTCCTTTGCGTCATCTACAGAAAGAGAAAAGTATCCAGTTAAATCTGTCCCTACTCTATACTAAGTGACATCCCTACTTCGCAAGTTCCTAACCTAAAAAGGTGTCAGCAGTTTGACTCCCAAAGAAGTTCAAACTCTCTTAGCCTCTAAAGGTAACTTAAGTTTAAGAAGCAGTACCCTCTCTGCCTACCCATCCGCTCTCTAAGGGTCCTCGGCCTACTGCTCTCTTGCGCTCTGATCTCTCTCAGCGCATCTGTTCAAGTCATCTACTCTTCGCCCTTCTCTCCGAGCTCCCTCTGAGCAATTCGCTTCGCTGTTCCCTTCGCTAATTGCCAAATGCCAATTGCTATCTTCACCCCGGGGTGCTGTCCCTAAAATACACAATCACAGTGTGGGTGGAACGCCCCTTCGACGCCCACCACAGACTTTCCCCGTGAGGTAATCTTCCAGCTTTTCTCTTGCTTCGTCTCTTCACGTCGTCCGTTAAGTTGACCTTTCTTCCTTAGACGCCATCTTCGTCTTCTCGTTGGTGACTTCATTCAATATTACGATTGACATTTCAGAGCACAAGTCAACAACCTCAGCAGAACTTTAAACTTTACGACTAATGTTTTTGACCCTTCTAGGTCCTGTGAATGGACTTCTCAAAACAGCTCTCAAATTCTAAGCGCTTCTTATCACGTTCAGGCCATAAACCTTGTCCAGCGTTGTCACCCTAAATCTAGCAAGTGCTAGACTCCTTGGCTCGCACGTTCACAGCAAGGCTATTCACGACTCCTGTGAGCCCACTAAATTACATACAGCGGACTACACTCCTGCGAACCCTTGGTCAGTTAGGTTAAAATCACAAATGACCTAAACCCTTCTAACATTCTTACAAGAAGCCTTCTACACAGTATAACCTTTAACACACATATATATATTCGTATTTAGCAAATCTTTTACGCATATGTGAATACATTATACATAGAATACAACCTACATAGGGTATAACTTTATATTCTCATTCGCTATATCGTTTTATACATGTTCTACGCATTTCTTCACGTTTCATTTCTCGCCGCTTCTCCGTTTAAGGTTACACACGTACATGAATTCTACTTTGCACGTTCTATATTTCGTAAGCATCTCTACACTTCTCTATATTAGCCCACTACGTATACGGGCCTCTAAATCTAATACATGTTCTAAAGTGAATACCGTTACATTTCCTATATTACTTTTGATTATAACAGTTGGCTTTATGCTATAAGTGTCAACTTCACGTTACGATATACATTTCATTCCTACGTTTATACGATGTGCTTGTAAATATGGCCTATACATAATTTTTATTCAAATTTGCGCTCTCTCACGTGAATATCGCTGGATATTTTAGCACAATGGAGAAAAACGTTGCTAATAGCATGTTTTCTCCGCTAACATATCCAGCGATAGGCAGCGATAAAAGAAATCGTCGCTAAGCCTATTTAGCGATAAATATCGTTACTGGTTGGAAATATGCCCCTCAATTTTGTATTTTTTTAAAATATAGTATTTCTACCCCCGCATTCCCCGAGACACCCCTCCTGCATTCGGCCCACCACCCTTTGTTTATGGCGGCTGCCGCTGGTCCCATACTGTTCCAAACAGTGGTAACAGCCTCCATTCCAATTAACTTCACACCTGTCCCAGGTACTTCAAGTAGCCCAGGGCTTTGGTGTTATGCATGAACGCTAAGCAATTAAAATTATAAAGGGAGGCTGCAGGTACAGGTGACTCATTAAGAGAAACAACAAAAGCTGGTTTCTTAATTATAAATTGGTCTTGGGTGGGCCATGGGGCTACCTCGGGAGGGCCTGGCACACCTAGCCCTCCCTCTAGAACCGGGCATGGCGCCAACGCATGCAAGCAAAGCAGGCATGCACACAAATACTGGTTGCATGTATTGCCGCTCTTATAATGGCTTATCGGCCTTGTCTCGTCATGAAAATCCGTTTTATTTTCCAGTTGTTGCTGGAGTCAGGTTTGTTCGAAGACACGGAGCAAAATACTACTAGCACAGTACATTAAGGGCCCGATGTAGGTAAATCCCATTTACCGATTTTGAAATACCGAATTTTACCGATTCGGTATTTCAAAATCGGTAAATGGGATGTAGGTCCCAACATCTGGATTCTTTTCCGAATCCTTAAAATTCGGTATTTACCGATTCGGTAAATACCGAATCGGTATTTGCTATTGAATCCTATGGGCCTTTGAAGCCCATAGGATTCAATTCAAATACCGAATCGGTATTCAACGATTCTGTAAATACCGATTTTGTCAAGGGTGCAGGGGGTGTCACTTTGACACCCTCTAGCACCCCCAAAACGGGCATGTGTGCAATGTGGCACACAGACATGCCCTAAGGGCACGTCTGTCTGTCACATGGCACATGTGTACATGCACAGATGTGCATGTACACAGGAATCGGTATTTTACCATGGATTTGTATTCCATGGTAAAATACCGATTCTGTAAGCCATTTGCCAATGTAAAATTGGCTACCCACATAGCATATTCGGTAATTTTACCGAATCGGTAAATATTACCGAATCGGTAATAATTATACCGATTCGTTAAATATTACCGAATCGGTAAATTTACCGATTCGGTAATATTAACGATTCGGTAAAATTACCGAATATGTGCACCTACATCTCCCTAGCCCTTTACCGATCGGAAACGGCCGAAAATCGGTATTTTCGGCCGTTTCCGATCGGTAAAGGGCTACCTACATCTGGCCCAAAATGTCTTGAGTCCCCATAGAACGCCTAAAAGGGTTAATTTGCCCGACTACAAGTTGGATATTTCAAACCAAATGACTGGTAACATTTTCCAAAACTAACGATGAAATGCTGCCACCCAGTGGTCAAAAGTATAAGCACACCCACATACTCGTGAAGGTTCTATATATGCTTGTTATGTTTAGGAAACAGGTCTCTTTTAAAAAACAGTAACAAACGTTAAGCGGGGGTTATTATGAATTGCTAGTTTTGTCCATGAAATTATCAAAACAGCTTGAAAAACAGCCCCCCAAAAATCTGCATGCGACAAAATTATTATGTAAACAAGAGATGCATGGAAAAGACGAGTAATTTGTTTACATTGTTGAGCGCTCCATCGCTTAAATTATACCTAAAAAAAAAAATGAGCACTTATATGCCATATTATGTTCTGTACAGTAAATTGTCCCTGTGGCAGCGAGGAAGCAGCGGGGTCACGAGGCCACTGGATTTTCGTCAGAAGCCCTTCTAACGTGTGGATTCCTGAAGTTGCCAGACTCTTTTGGTTTGTCATTAAAGTTGACAAAACAAACACATAGTTTTGCATCAAAACACATAACTAACTATTTCTGGACTTTGCAAATGAAAACACGTATTTGCCTTCGTTAGTTCTGCCACCTGACCGGTTTTCTACCTGTATTTGACTGTCCCAGCCGGTACAAAAAGAGGCAAAATCAGCCAAAGCCGGTATTTTTAGCCCTTATCAGTACATACTTCAAACAAAAAATATAAATAGAAGGCAATTTTCAATGTCTACTAGTGCTGCGTTAACGAGCCCTGACTAATAATTAAAGTAAACAAAGAAATGTGATGGTACAAATAATTACCTATGATTTTGTTTAAAATATTGGTAGATGTGCATTAAAAAAAAAAACGGGAATTGTGATGCTGTGTGCAAAGAGGGCGGGGTGAGTGTGTGTATGAGCGAGTCAAAATGGCTAAAAAACGAAACATTTTAAAACTTTTTTCGGTCTTAAGGCCATAGCTTAAATGACAAATAAAAGCAATGTAAGTTAATCAGTGGGGAATGCACCATTGTACATTATGAAACCTCTGTTAGTTTATCCACTGCAGAGGTCTCTGTCTGTAATCAGAGAGCCACATACCTGAACGCTGGTTGGGTGCAGTGGAGAATAAGTGATTTGTGTGTGTTCAGTGTTACGAGGTCCCAGTCTGTGAGAAAGATAGATTTTAGCAATCCAGACTGTACATAGTACAATCTTTTTTTATAATTTTCCTTTAAAAAAAGTACACACTTCACAGCTCAGCAGCTAGCACCCTTGCAACACAACTCAAAAAGAATACATCTGTGTCATCAGGAAACTACAAGTGATTCCGTCAATGAGAGCCAATACCAGCTTCCAGGCATCCTATACATTTGCAGATTGACCAGTTTTGCACATTTTCATTTCTTTCAGGCCACAGGCACCCTGGCATAAAGGCCTGTTCAGCTGTTTGCCCCGTCCTCGGTTTCACAGCACGGGAGACTCCCTGCCTTACTTCTGCTGAAGCAATTCAGCTCTTGGAATTAACAATCCAAAGACGGTTGTCTTTTCACAAAAAGTAGTGGAACTATTTTTCTTAAATTAAAAAAGTGTGGGCACGACATGCCCATCAGATCCCGCCCAATTCAACCACTGGTAGGCAGTCCCAGTTAGTATAATGCATGAATCTTTGCAGGCCCTTAAAGAAACAACAAATGGACAGTATTGTTCTCTTGGAAAGGTGGCAACCATTTGTGGCGAACACTGGATCTACTTGCTGCTCCACAGGACCCAGATTGGTTCTGGAAACTTGCAATAGCTCTAGAGCACTGACAGATGACTTCTCATAGCTGCAGCCACAACCCTGAGCTGACCCCCCCTCCGGATATGACGTGAAAGAGCTGTATAAGATAATCTGCATGATGCCTCAGTTTTCTTTTTTCAAAAAATCTACCACATGGATTTGAAACTGCTGCCTTTGGGTATTTACAGATTAAACTCACATATTTTCATGCCATTGTACAGTGAAGACCATGTAGCCCCCAAACAGCCAGGGTCCAAGCGTTGTGACACCTATATGAAACACGTATCTTTAGGAAAGGGGCCTTTTTGTATTGTTACCCCCACACGTTTGTCCTCCCGTGCTGATGGTTATGACTTTAACATCCTTATAAGTCCCTGGTAAGTGGTACCTGTGGTACCCAGGGCATGGGTGTTAAAGAGGTCCCCAGAGACTGATTGTGCCACCCGGAATGATGGAAGTAAACAGATGACAGCAGTACTGCCATATTAACCCGTTCACTGCAGCGGCTATTCCAACGCAGTGCTAAGGGGGTGGGGGGCCGCGTGGCGCGCCCATGCTGGTGACGGAACCGCTCTGTCACCAGCCGTGGTTGCGCTGTGCTCATGACAGAGCGGTTCCGTCAAGGCCCCGCCCGCTCAATGGAACGCTCAGCGCAGGCGCGGAATCCGTGCCGCGCAGGCGTTCCGAGCGGGCCGTGACGGCAACCGCTCCGTCATCAGCACAGTAAACCGCGGGTGATGACGGAGTGGTTCCGTTACCAGCAGGGGAGGGGTTAAACTGCTTGAGCAGTACAAAACTCGACTTTGACCTTGAGCAGTGCTCAAAACTCGACTTTGCCATCACCATGAATAGCAAGGTAAACAAACTATTTTAATATATCCTGTCACCTCTGAGTCCAGGATGCAGGGTGAATTATATTACAGATGTGGACACATAAGTGATAGCTCATATGTCCCTATAGCAGCCTCTTTCCATTAAGAGGTACTAGTAGTGGTCGGGGGCCATAGGATAACTTGGGCTGGCCCACGGACACCCCGAGGTTGCCAGCGCCATTATGATCTCACTAAAATAGTGTCATGTTTGGTATCAAACAACTTGTCCCATCGAATCTGACTTTTTCCCAAAGTCAGATTTAATGTGACATACACCCAGATGGCTACCTTAGAGTTTGCCCACCTGGTTGCCCCACCATTTCCTGTGCCTGTAGCTGCTGCTGCCAAGACAGGAATCCGACCCCTTGACAGGAGGTGTAAACATTCCCAGAAATGCCTGGCCTAGGTAGGAGGCATCACCTTCCTCCCTGGCAAAATGGATAGTAAAGTGGCACATCAAGGTGGTGAGCTTCAAAGCGTACACCACCTCTAATATGCAAGTAGACTCCCCCCACAGATAAGGAAAGAGCCAGCTCCTTGACCCCAGGCACATGTGCACCCGGGCAGGTGGGAAAATTGGGTAGTCAGGACGTGTACTCTCTCAGAAGACTAGCCACACCCCTAGCGTGGGCTAACTGGTGTGTACAGCAGAGGATTGGTGTTCCCAGTTATAAAAGTGGCAGAATAAAGAGTTCTAGGTAGGAAGGCTGCACACACCCTCGGATGTGGTCACCTCAGGGGCGCATTAGCGCTAGTAGCCCATGTGTATTTGTGTGTGTTGATGACATGAGCTCTGGCAAACAGCTGAACCTGATGGTAGCAAGAGTTTAACAAATTGAGACAAAACGCCCTGTTTTTGTTCTAGATGTGGGTAATTCTTTCAAAACCAGTCAGTTTACGAGACTACACTCTGTGCAACACTTGGCATTGTGAAACTAAGTCCTGTATTTGTCAGACATCAACATGTTAAAATAAACAGAGTGCATTCATTTTTGTTTCCTAAAATACCCTTAGCGATGCTGTACAGTATCAGCAACAAACACCTCAAAGACACTTCAAGAACTTCCAAAGAACATTTGAGTTTGGCAATGAACATGATCTCAAGAGTCTTTTTTCCAAAATACTAGCACTATAAGTGTATGTGGGGCACAGTTATTGTTCTGAGAGGTTCTGAATTTGGAGCCCTCACTAAAACAATGGAGACTATAAACCTTTCAATGAACATTTCTCATTCTTTGCCATTGGCTGTTGCAGACTTGCGTCTTCCACAGAGGTCACCGTTGACCCTCTCGAGTGATAACACTTATTGGGCGTAGCACCACTTCCAAACGCTTTTCCATCTGTGGCGCTACTTCAACATGCTGCAAAAGTTAGGAACTGTTGTGACGGAAGGCTGTTGAACCTGTTTGAATGATATCCGGGTGCCTTTATGTCTTCGCAGCAAATTTAACCAAAAATAAAAACTTTTTTAGGGGAATCAATACGGTTCCCAATTTAAATGAATGGTACTCAACAGATCTAAGAGGCTCAGAGCCATGGCACAGTTTCAGGATATCTCCACAAAATACATTTTCATTCATTTATTCTAAATTGGATATCCATGGACTCCATCGTGACAGAGAGGCTGGTGAATGTAGACCTCACCTGGTCACAAAAACTGGGGTCCTAGCTAATTCTCATGGATCGTCCAAAGTACAATGATGGAAAGCTGCATATCATAAATATTGCATTCACGCTTTTTACTATTGACTAGATTAAGTGGCTCATATGTAGCAAAGTGATAGAGAGGGTACAAAAGTGATACCTACAATGGCAGAGCTATGCGTCTCTTGAAATATGAACATGGCTTTTTTTAAGCATGTTTGAATTGTGGCAATCCTAGTCACACTTTTATTTTTCCACTAAAGTTTAACTCCTTGGCCATTCTACTGACTCAAAATGAGGGATACATGTCCTTGCACCAGGATCTGCTGGCCAAGAGGGTGCACTTAAAGTTTCCACGCCCCATACTCAAGAGCGACTACTGTCTCCTCGAGTAAGGCAAAGGGAATTTTAATGGTTAATGGCAACTTATGTTATGTTGAAGGCCGAAGGCCTTTTTAACAACAACGGGGAAAAGACAGATTGGCCTTCCCTGGGGGAACCCTTTCAGTCCCACATTATTTCAATCCTTGCTGCTCTCTTGCCCAATAATTATACACTCTCTGCTGCATGGGTGTGACATTTTGCACCAGAGCGGGTGTGTTCAGGGAGAGCGATATCTGAAGGAGGACACAGTGAATGTTCTACAAAATGGTGTTTTCCTACCTGTTGGGCTTTGAGGCGGCACAATAACATACATGCCACCATTGGAGCGTTGGCTCAGAAACCCATGCATATGTAGGTGGTATAAAAAAATACATCCCTTTTCTTCCTAGTGAGAACATTTGCCCAGCAATAGTATTTCAGATTCCTCTAGGTCTTATACATAGACTAGTCTAGAGACAGAAATACCTTGAAATGTCCTGATGCCCTTTGCATGGAATACACCAATATTCCATTGGGTGGTGGTTGCATTTCCTGGCTTGCAAAAGACTGGAAAAAAGCATGTGAATATGCATCCAGTTGAGATTGGCTGGAATAAAAAAATTAGAAGGTATCTTGGGTTGTAGCGGGCTGCTTCTTCCTGACAGGCCCCATGATTTTTGTGTAGTGAACCAGATAGAGACCACCATAGTCCCTATGTTATGTTAATTGTACTTGTAAAGGGTGCATCTCACCCGGACGGTATCTCGGTGCTTATGAGAAGAGGAATTGCTTACCATCCGTATGGGTCCTATGTGAAGAGCCAAGTTTTCAGTTTCTTCCTGAAGTCTAGAACTGAACTGACAGCCCTACTGTGTAGGGGGAGTCCGCTCCAGGATATTGGAGCTAGATACGAGAAGGCGCAGCCACCCACCGGCTCTGGCTCCTCGGATGCGCATGACACTGGTGAGTAGGTTTACACATTGGTGGTGTGGAAGCTAAAACTGGAAAGATATGCTCTGCCCCCTGTTCCAAAATGTAAGCCGGAGAAGGATCCAGTGGTGAGCCAGATTTGACCAAACTAAATAGTATGGATAAATCTTCTGTACTGATGAGGGGAAGGGTCGAAATATGGGACTCACGGGTTTCCAAGAGGTAGTAGTATGTTCTACAGTCCAGGTCCTATCAGAAAATTCTCGGTGAGTGATTTACATATTTGAAAGATTTCTTTTGCTGAATTAGAAGCCTTGCCCATCTTGGGCACATAATAGGAGGCTTGTACATTTCTAATCTTGGAACAGTAGTTTTTTTTGTTTGTTTATACTCTTTCTTACTCATGAAGTCAAAAGACTTTCTTTATTTCTTCTCTAATCTTTTACATTCTTTTTTTTTTTTTGCAACAGTAGGTGTGAATTAAACCATGCAGACTGCCTGTCCTGTTATGCACTTTTGTATATTTTAAATGGAATGATCTGGCTCAAAGAGTTTGTAATCCAATCAGTACATTTTTGAATTGCAGTGGAGATGCTATCACCTATTTCCGGCCTGGAGTTACTGAGGATAATTTTCCACTCCTCAGGATTTAATTTAGTCCAGCCATGATATGTCCTTGTAGTCTGTATTGGCAAGTTACTCATTGTGTGACCTACAGTAATTGGTATCAATTAATGATCTGACTATATAACTGGTGGGGGTTTTAGGACATGCAAATTAAGGGAATTACTAAAGACTGGGTCAATCAGATGTCCTTTCTCATGGGCTCATGGGTGTGACCATCAACTCATTGCGTCACATGTAGAGATGCTAGGTCATGTGATAGGTTCCTAGCTGCATGTTTATTGAATCGTCAAAATGGACATTAAAACCTCCTAAAAGCGTAAAGTCAGCTTTATTCACTACAAGACTGGCAACTGCAACAGGAAGTGCATGAAGAAATTGAGGGGCACATTACCAACAACTAGCGATAATTATCGCTATGTTGGCTTAGCGGCAATATTATTATCGCCGAGCTCCGCCGATTTTTTTCGCGGATAAACCTTGCTATTATCAAGGTTGATCTCAAAAGCGATAAAAATCGGCCGAAATTAATGAATATCGCAGAAAAGTCAGCGATATTCATGCATTACCGAGCTAATACTCTTAGCCATGTTATCCACCTACATTGGATAACATGGCTAAGAACTGCTCAGGGGCAGGCGTTAGCTTTTGGAGATATTCGCGCTTAGCTCGAATATTTCCAAAAGTAGGTAATAGGAGATAGTGATGTTAGCGACTGTTTCCAGTCGCTAACATCTTGGCACGCCCACTTTGCATGTCATTAGTGATAATTATCACTGACATGCAAAGTGGGCCCCTAAATGCCCGCTATCACCTACAAGCTGTCGCTAACTGGTGTTAGCGACAGCTTGGTAATAGGGCGATGAAATTATCGCTGCATTAGCGGGAAAAAGTCCAGCTAAAGCGGCGATAAGGCCCTTGGTAATATGCCCCTGAGCTGGTGGACCTGGTGGCCGGTAAATTAGGGCACCAGAGAAATAAATAAATACCAGCATTTGTAAAGTGCACAGCTACCGCCGAAGAGGTGCCCCGCCGCTGGGGGCCGTCTGGAGATTAAGCGAGCTACTGCCCAGAGTCACAAGGTGCTGGGCTAACCTGACGCCGGGGCCGTGGATCGAACTGTGAGCCCCCTTGGTCCAGAGTCAGCCGCACTGGCCACTGCACCACACCTCTTCCTAAAAGTAGGGGTAAATTTATTGAAAAATAAATACTTTGGCAGTCAGAGGCGCTTGAGTTCATTTAAATGAGACTCTGTAATTAATGGCAATTCCCTGCTCCCATGTCCATTTCATCATTCTTACAGAGGAGATAACCCGAATTACATCTGGAGCCATGATTCAGTGAGGAATACCACATCAGGCAAAAACAAGTTACATTTATGGCGTGCCGGAGATCTACAAAGAATAAGAACCAAAGCCATTCTTCCAATTCCTTAGGCGAGATATTGCGTGTGGGGTGGGTACGGCTAGGAGCAAAACACCACGCCTCACACTGAGGTTCATTCTTACTGAGATCAACTGAACGTAAGCACGGATCCTTTAAACTCACTTGCCGTGCTCCCAAGTGTTCAGCCGACAAGGACATCCTGGTTTGGTAAAAACAACCAAGGTCCCTGGTCACTGGTCAGAGACGGGTGCAGCCTTTGGCGTGCCCATTGCGTGCGTAAGTGCCACGTCTTTTATTTATGGAGGACTGAGAAAATAACTAGAGCTCCTACCAAAATAGCATCTCTAGTTGTACCAAGGGAAGTTATAAAGTGCAGTGCAAATTCAAGAACCTCCTTTTACACTGTGTAGCCTCCCCTTCACAAAATCACAGCAGTAAAATGCCTCAGTAACAACACCAAATTCAGCAACCATAGCACAAATCACCTGCTTAGTTGTATGTGCTTATATTTTGGGCAACCCCTTGAAAACTACAATATTTTATTTCCAAGCCCTCTATGGCCTCTACATAAATCCTCTCCATCTCTGCCCTCAGTCAAGTGGACAAAGGAAGGACATTTTCTATCAAATTGGAGTCCATTTGCATCCAAGGACAGGGGCACCAGCAGCAACCATGAGTACCTATCATGGATATGGTCCAGTATCCACCACCTCACAAACTGGGAGACTTAAGAAAGGGACTCGGCAGAGTAAGCAACTGAACTACAAACTTTGGCTGAGGAGCCAAAGGAATTAGGGGGCATATTATCAAGCCTGTGCGCTAAAATTATCGCCGCTTTATCGGCCGAAAACGGCCGATAAAGCGGCGATAATGGGCTTGATAATATGCTTTATGGAATTCCAATCGAAGCCCATGTTAGATGTGAAGACATCTAACATGGGCTTCGATTGGAATTCCACAGAGCATATTATCAAGCCCATTATCGCCGCTTTATCGGCCGTTTTCGGCCGATAAAGCGGCGATAATTTTAGCGCACAGGCTTGATAATATGCCCCCTATATACTGAATGGCAAAGCGAGGTCACTACTGCGACAGAATCAGAAGCTCCAAACACCCGTCTCGGTTCACTAGAAAACAGCGTCTTTCAAGCTAAAGATCTACAACACATTATATGTAGAGTTGAATCTGAGGGAAAATAACACTGAAGAAGGCACTGCCCCTTGTTTATTCAAACATAGAATGTTTTAATTGGATGGAATGTGGTATAAACTTTAATCATGATTTTAAGGTAGTACACATTAAAACAAAGTATAACACACCATCAGAGGTTTTCTGTATGAAAGATCCTTAAGAAACAAATGACTTTATTAAAGAAATGTAATATTAGTGTACATGAAAACATTCTTATCAAAGGAATGAGCAAAAGAAAGGTTTAGCTTTAGATCATTCACAGTTAAGCCCACATGGCACAAATAGGAGAACACGTTTGGGGTAGGTTAGAAGAGGCAGTAGCAAACGGAAAGATTTGAAGTTTGGTTAATAAATTAGAGCATCTCACAATCCCCTGGCACGCTGGAAATGTATAGAATTAGGCTAAAGTGTGTCAACATTTAGTTAAAACAACGGTACATTCTAGACTTCAAACATATTTAGTAGAAATGCATTTAGTTTGAAATTTGAACTTTGGCCATTACCAAAGTTCTTTATGAACTCGCTTTAGATTTAGCACCTAAAATAGCTAGGGTTGTTAAAAGTATAGGGGCTGTGCCTACCTGAAGTCATGGGAAGGTTGAAAATTTTAGCTAAAACGAGACTGTCTCAGAAAAAGTATCAATAATATTTGAAAAAAGGATTTCCAACTAAAAGTAAAAATCAATGATGATAGCAGCCTTCCGATAATACTTTCTCACTAAACGTTTCAAACTACAAGTAGTTCTAGCTTATTATTTTGAACTTTTAACCTACATTTGGAAGGTACACAGCACTGAATCTAAAGTCCGTTCCAAAGTACAGGCAACAACCAATGAGCTTGCATAGCTGGAAAGAGTTACTTATTTTTCCATCAGATTCAGAAATTTTCAGTTTTGGAATTCCCCCCACCCACTGTGCAGGGGCTGTTCATTATGTACCCCGGTAAAAAGTGGTACATAGTGTGTAAAGGTGCGGTAAGTTCAGTTTTTGAGAGACACAGGTGTTCCACATATAATTCACAGATGTTGATGAATTTACATAGACGTAGTTTTACAAGGATATATGCTGTGCAAGGTCATTCTGAGAGTTTAGTATGTTGTGGGTACCACAAAAGTACAAATGACAATAATATTGATGCTGTGTTTGGCAGGAACCCTTCGTCTCACACCCGTCAAACACCTACTATGGCCGCCATCTTTACTTCCTTTTCTTTTCTTCCTCCTGCATGAATTTCGGGTTGTAAAGCATGCTGTTCAGCAGCAGCAGTGGAATCAGCGGTATGTTACTGTTACATCGCAACTTTTACATCGGAATGCTGTTACAACGCAACTTTTACAACGCTGGTTCCATTACATCGTATGCCATTACAACGCAGTACATTACATAGCAGATGCTATTACAACGCATGCCATTACATCGTAAGTATTGGTAAGTATATAATTTTTTTTATTTTATTTAATATTATTTAATTTATTTAATTAATTTTAATTATAAATAAATATATTTATTTATGTTTTTTAATATTATAAATTAAATATATTAATTTAAGTAATTTTCTTTTGCTCATTCCTTTGATAAGTATAGGAGTATATGTTTTGGCGTACTGAGGTATATGTTTTGGGGTGTTTGGGTATTTTTAGGTTTTAGGGATGGGTTTGGGTTTTGGGGTACAAGGGTATTTTTAGGTTTTAGGGCTGGGTTTGGGTTTTGGGGTACAGGGGTGTTTTTAGGTTTCAGGGCAGGGTTTGGGTTTTGGGGTACAGGGGTATTTTTAGGTTTTAGGGCTGGGTTTGGGTTTTGGGGTACAGGGGTGTTTTTAGGTTTCAGGGCAGGGTTTGGGTTTTGGGGTACAGGGGTGTTTTTAGGTTTCAGGGCAGGGGTTGGGTTTTGGGGTACAGGGGTGTTTTTAGGTTTCAGGGCAGGGTTTGGGTTTTTGGGGTACAGGGTTATTTTTAGGTTTCAGGGCAGGGTTTGGGTTTTGGGGTACAGGGGTGTTTTTAGGTTTCAGGGTTTGGGTTTTGGGGTACAGGGGTGTTTTTAGGTTTCAGGGCAGGGTTTGGGTTTTGGGGTACAGGGGTGTTTATAGGTTTTAGGGCAGGGTTTGGGTTTTGGGGTACAGGGGTGTTTTTAGGTTTTAGGGCTGGGTTTGGGTTTTGGGGTACAGGGGTATTTTAGGGTTCAGGGGTAGGTTTGTGTGTAGGGCTAATTAAATTATATTTACCATTTATAAATTAATTAAAATATATTTATTAAATTAAATTAATTATATTATATTAATTACATTTTTTAATTAAATTTAATAAATTATTTTAATTAATTTAATGTAATTACAATTTTAAAAATATTTAAATTAAATTAATTTCATTATATTAATTAAATAAAATTAATTACAATTTTTATTAAAATTAAAATAAATAAATAGATTTTAATTTATTAAATTAAATTAATTACTATTTTAAAATGTATTTTAATTAAATTAATTAAATTAAATTAATTAAATTAACTTAATTACATTTTTAAAAAAAAGGTATACTTACCTATACTTACGATGTAATGCCATGCGTTGTAATAGCATCTGCTATGTAATGCCATGCGTTGTAATGACATCCGATGTAATGGATCCTGCGTTGTAAAAATTCCGATGTAACGGAATGCGTTGTAAAAAAACACGTTGTAGTGACACCAATCCGAATCAGCAAGTATGGGGCGTAAATTGATACAGAGTCAAGCACTCATTTTGGGTCACAGGCTTCAGTGAGGACAGAGGAAAATCAGCATACAAAACATGCACAATTATAGGCAGAATAATCGTCGCTCCGTGAACGGAGTATATAATGGCTGGGATGCAGATCCATTTGCAACCACCAATGTAAAATTTGGTGGAAGATAAATAAACATGATTACTCTTCTTAAATTATGAAAATTCTTGTTGTAGCTCTTCATACTAGTAGGGAGAACTTCTGAACCACAGCGGTCATCTACCCCCCTCCAAGCAGAACCTCTCGGACACGCGTGTGCATATGGACTAATACTTTGACCAGCAGATGTTGCACCATGCCTATATAATCTATACTTCGATGTTGCATAGTCCGACCATGAATATTTAATTTACTTCCCTTTGCTCCCCGTTGCTTATGCAAGTATATCCATGAATCTGTCACCTACACCATGTATTGTCCTCTGCTGCACACCATGCCTATGGTCATGCTATATACATACCCACAATAAAATAAAATAACATATATATATATATATATAGAGGACTACGAGGTTCTATAACCATCGCCATTTTAGAACGTGCAGTACATTTCAAACGGAAAAAAGAAAATAAATACATTCTTAAATTGCTAGTCTCCCCTCAAAATGGAGTATTCAATTGATATAAATCTATTCACTCCCATATTAATCATCATTTCATCAAGCCCTGGATGGGCATTGTAACAAGCACAATTTATAAAGCCCATGGATGGGCAAACTATCATTTGTAAACACGCTAGACCATAAAATTATCATCAGTTCATCAGTTCAAAAAAGAATATTTTTACAGAATAGAATACTCAGACATTAGCAAGAACAATCTAAATAACAAATAGTCAAATCGCTGTCACCACCCATTACTTAAACTGTGTGCCTTTTAACCCAGATGTGCTGCTAATTCTTCATGTGTATTTAAACCTGTCGCGCTCTTGCTTTGTAAGTCTATTATATAGCGTGATTCTAGACGTCTTAATTTCTGCAAACGATCTCCCTCTCTGGGATGTGCAGGTACGCTATCCAGACAGAAATAGGCCAATAGATCCCTATTGTGCCCATGCATTTTGTTAATATGTCTCGCGACAGGATAAGATTCATCAATGTGGTTAATAGCACGCATGTGTTCTAATATGCGCAACTTCACAGGGTTAATCGTGCTACCGATATACCGTAGCCCACAAGGGCACACCAGACAATATATGACATATGGGGTAGTGCAGGGTAGGAATTTATTGATTTTTGGGGGGGAATTTGAGACCTGGTATTTTATACGTTAAGGTCCTTTTACTTATTTTACAAGCCTTACATCGGCAACAAGGATAGAAACCATTCAGTGGTATTTGACTAGGGGTACTTATTTTTGTCGAATGGTGGCTGTGGACCAAATGATCTTTCAAAGCCCTGGCTTTACGAAATGTCGCCATGGGATTGGATGGTAAGTCATCTTTAATGACGTTATCAGTAAGCAGGATGTTCCAGTTCTTACATAGTATCTTTCTCACTTGTCCTGCATTCTCTGAGAAAGTCGTGATCAGCCTAAAGGTCCCCTTGTCTATATTCACTTTCTGCTTAGATTTTAATAGCTCAGATCTAGGCCTGTTGTTCACTCTTGTTAAGGCCTGTGTTAATACTCCCTCATCGTACCCACGCACTCTGAAGCGATCCATACACAGTTTGGCTGATTTTTGAAATTCCCTTTCAGTGGAATTATTTATTTTCAGTCTTAAGAGTTCGCCGTATGGTATACTCTTAACAAGTTGTTTAGGATGGCTACTTGTAGCAAACAGTGTAGAGTTCCCCGCAGTAGTTTTACGGAACAATTTGGTGTATAATTGTCCTTCCTCAATGTACACAGTTAGATCCAGGTAATTTACACTATATGTACTGATCTCACCACTGAATCTTAAATTTACATCGTTATCATTCAGCACCATGACATATGTTTTGGCTTCTGCCGTAGATCCCTCAAATATAATGAAAAGATCGTCAATGTAACGATGCCAAGCTTTGATTCTGTTGTTCCACATAGAATTGGCGTTAGCCCAGGCAACCTGCTCCTCCCACCAGCCAACGCAGAGAATCGCGTAGCTGGGGGCGGAGCAGGAACCCATCGCCACGCCCGACATCTGCCTGTATAGCTGACCATTGAACACAAAGGTGTTATTATTTAGACGAAATGTTAGGAACTCTACTAACATTTTGTTGTGTTCGTAAAACCTGATTTGTCTGGTTTGTAAGAAACTATGGACAGCTTTCAGTCCATCTGTATGTGCAATACTGGTATATAAGCTGGTAATATCCAGCACCATCATACAATACCCACTTTGCCAAACAAAAATCCCCATGAAATTCAGGAAATGAGTAGTGTCTTTAAGATAGGATTTCAAAGAAGCCACATGTGGAAACAAAAAAGAATCAATGTACATGGAAAGATGTTCAGTCAATACCCCTTGTGATGCCACAATAGGTCGTCCCGGAGGATACATTTTGTCTTTGTGCACCTTTGGAAGGTGATAAAATGTGGGAGTAACTGGATTTAAGCAGCGCAAAAATAGAAACTCATCAGTGTTCAACATGTCCTTTTTGTACCATTTGGAGATCATATTGTGATATTCAGTAACACTTTGTTGGTAAATGGAATTGGCGATGTTATGATAGCAATTAGTGTCGTTCAGCTGGCGACAGGCTTCCATCTCATACTGTGTTTTGGTCATCAATACAATATTTCCTCCCTTGTCCGAAGGTTTACAAACCAGGGAGGAGTCATCGCATAGTTTATTAAATGCCATTTGTTGCTTCTTGGTGAAATTCTTAGGTTTATCCTGATATTGTATATCATGTCTTAATCTCGCCAGATCTTTTATAACAGCATCTGAAAAAGTGTCAATGGCATCAAATGATGTGGGAGGCATAAACCCCGAAGCAGGTTTGAAAGTGCTAATGCCCCCTTTTTGTTGAATGTCCATTACTGCCAGCATTTGAGTATTTCTTAAATCAATATTCTCACCTTCATTTATCTCAGTTCTCAGTTCTTCTATAGTTTTCACTCCACTAAGTTCCTTGCACGAAAAAATATCAAAAGTATTACTGGTTTCCCCTGTAGTGGATTTCACAGGGACTGGTCTGAGTTTAAAAAATGTGTGCAACTTTAACTTACGAGTAAACTTGAATAAGTCTATTCTAGTTTGTGCAAATTCGAATTTTCGTTGTGGACAGAAAGAAAGACCTAATTTGAGTATAGACTCTACTTCTTCAGATAGTAATTTGGATGTCAGATTGATAATCGTCAAATTATCTGCCATGCTCAATTTCTCTTGTAGGTCTTTTTGCTGCGAGTTACCGGGGGTGAGCCAACCACGTTTCTGGCCCTCGCACCCCCTCCTCGTCTTCCTCTTGCCGCTCTTCTTTCCGCGGTTTTCCTCTGCCACCCTCCAATTCTTGCTTCCTCATGAGTTTGAACTCCTCGTGAAAACGTGAAGGAGTGGGAGCCCCCAATCCTTCCTCATTAGAGTATTCATCTGGTGTAACCTCCGATTCTGAGGTTTCTGGTACAGTAGGTGGAGGATATGTCCGAGTCTTCTGAAGCTCTTTCCTCGGATTATCATATTTTTTAGAGAATGTTAATACTCTACCTAATCTGTAATCACGTTCATCTCTGTCGAATTTCTCCTCTTTCCGCTGCTTAATTTTTTGTTCATATGTTTTTAATCGTTTTTTCATTAACTCTCGTTTGTCTTTCAAATTCTCTTGATCCTGCTCCTTGAGTAAATCATCTTCTAGATCTTTCATAAGGGCCAAAGCTTTATCCCGGTCACTCCATACAAAGCGTACTAATATCACCAACATACCTTTACAAGAATCTGCTGTATGTTCAGCCCAAGCGTCCAATAGTAGTTGATTTGGACTCTCATAGGCAGGTATGGTGTAGATTCTGAAACCCCTTGGTACACGGTTCACTTCGATATAATTTTGTAAAGAGGTCGCCTCCCACCACTTTCGTATTTCACGTTCATATAGGCGTTCCAATGTAGCCAGTTTAGTGGTGAGATTGGTAGTGCTTCCGTTCGCATTACTGGGACTGGCTTTGATAGCCCCGTTAGCATTTTGCTGCTTTTTAAACATTCCTTGTGCAGCTTCATGGCGCTCTGTTTCACAAAACATAACTCAAACTTCAATGCTGCAGCCGCAGCGTATCAATGTTGTGCTACTGTCCCCCTACGCTCTGTGTAGGTTAAAGTTCATAAAGTACAAATTAGTGTTTTGTCGCTCGCATCTCACCGGAGTTCTTGCAATCACCAGAGTCGTCCGTTGTAATTCACGGTACTTTACGGTAGAAAATCGGGATATTCTACCGTGAAGTACCTACTTCACTGTCCCCCTACACAGAGCGTAGGGGGACAGTAGCACAACATTGATAAGATGCCGCTGCAGCATTGAAGTTTGAGTTATGTTTTGTGAAACAGAACGCCATGAAGCTGCACAAGGAATGTTCAAAAAGCAGCAAAATGCTAATGGGGCTAACAAAGCCGGTCCCAGTAATGCGAGCGGAAGCACTACCAATCTCACCACTAAACTGGCTACATTGGAACGCCTATATGAACGTGAAATACGAAAGTGGTGGGAGGCGACCTCTTTACAAAATTATATCGAAGTGAACCGTGTGCCAAGGGGTCTCAGAATCTACACCATACCTGCCTATGACAGTCCAGATCCACTACTATTGGATGCTTGGGCTGAACATACAGCAGATTCTTGTAAAGGTATGTTGGTGATATTAGTACGCTTTGCGTGGAGTGACTGGGATAAATCTTTGGCCCTTATAAAAGATCTAGAAGATGATTTACTCAAGGAGCAGGATCAAGACAATTTGAAAGACAAACGAGAGTTAATGAAAAAACGATAAACATATGAACAAAAAATTAAGCAGCAGAAAGAGGAGAAATTCGACAGAGATGAACGTGATTACAGATTAGGTAGAGTATTAACATTCTCTAAAAAATACGATAATCCGAGGAAAGAGCTTCAGAAGACTTGGACATATCCTCCACCTACTGTACCAGAAACCTCAGAATCGGAGGTTACACCAGATGAAGACTCTAATGAGGAAGGATGGGGGGCTCCCACTCCTTCACGTTTTTACGAGGAGTTCAAACTCATAAGAAAGCAACAATTGGAGGGAGGCAGAGGAAAACTGCCGGAAAGAAGAGCGGCAAGAGGAAGACGAGGAGGGAGGGCGGGGGCCAGAAACGTGGTCGGCTCACCCCCGGTAACTCACAGCAATAAGACCTACAACAAGAGAAATTGAGTATGGCAGATAATTTGAGGATTATCAATCTGACATCCAAATTACTTTCTGAAGAAGAAGAGTCTATACTCAAATTAGGTCCACAACGAAAATTCGAATTTGCACAAACTAGAATAGACTTATTCAAGTTTACTCGTAAGTTAAAGTTGCCCACATTTTTCAAACTCAGACCAGTCCCTGTGAAATCCACTACAGGAGAAACCAGTAATACTTTTGATATTTTTTCGTGCAAGGATCTTAGTGGAGTGAAAACTATAGAAGAACTGAAAACTGAGATAAATGAAGCTGAGAACATTGACTTAAGTAATACGCAAATGCTGGCAGAAATGGACATCCAACAAAAAGGGGGCATTAGCACTTTCAAACCTGCTTCGGGGTTTATGCCTCCCACATCATTTGATGCCATTGACACTTTTTCAGATGCTGTTATAAAAGATCTGGCGAGATTAAGACATGATATACAATATCAGGATAAACCTAAGAATTTCACCAAGAAGCAACAAATGGCATTTAATAAACTATGCAATGACTCCTCCCTGGTTTGTAAACCTTCGGACAAGGGAGGAAATATTGTATTGATGACTAAAACACAGTATGAGATGGAAGCCTGTCGCCAGCTGAACGACACTAATTGCTATCATAAGATTGCCAATTCCATTTACCAACAAAGTATTACTGAATTTCACAATATGATCTCCAAATGGTACAAAAAAGGACACGTTGAACACTGATGAGTTTCTATTTTTGTGCTGCTTAAATCCAGTTACTCCCACATTTTATCACCTTCCAAAGGTGCACAAAGACAAAATTAATCCTCCGGGAAGACCTATTGTGGCATCACAAGGGGGATTGACTGAACATCTTTCCATGTACATTGATTCTTTTTTGTTTCCACATGTGGCTTCTTTGAAATCCTATCTTAAAGACACTACTCATTTCCTGAATTTGAGGGGGAGTTTAGTTTGGCAAAGTGGGTATTGTATGATGGTGCTGGATAATACCAGCTTATATACCAGTATTGCACATACAGATGGACTGAAAGCTGTCCATAGTTTCTTACAAACCAGACAAATCAGGTTTTACGAACACAACAAAATGTTAATAGAGTTCTTAACATTTAGTCTAAATAATAACACCTTTGTGTTCAATGGTCAGCTATACAGGCAGATGTCGGGCGTGGTGATGGGTTCCTGCTCCGCCCCCAGCTACGCGAATCTCTGCGTTGGCTGGTGGGAGGAGCAGGTAGCCTGGGCTAACGCCAATTCTATATGGAACAACAGAATCAAAGCTTTGCATTGTTACATTGATGATCTTTTCATTCTATTTGAGGGATCTACGGCAGAAGCCAAAACATATGTCATGGTGCTGAATGATAACAATGTAAATTTAAGATTCTGTGGTGAGATCAGTACATCTAGTGTAAATTACCTGGATCTAACTGTGTACATTGAGGAAGGACAATTATACACCAAATTGTTCCATAAAACTACTGCAGGGAACTCTACTCTGTTTGCTACAAGTAGCCATCCTAAACAACTTGTTAAGAGTATACCATACGGCAAACTCTTAAGACTGAAAAGAAATAATTCCACTGAAAGGGAATTTCAAAAATCTGCCAAACTGTGTATGGATCGCTTCAGAGTGCGTGGGTACGATGAGGGAGTATTAACACAGGCCTTAACAAGAGTGAACAACCGGCCTAGATCTGAGCTATTAAAATCTAAGCAGAAAGTGAATATAGACAAGGGGACCTTTAGGCTGATCACGACTTTCTCAGAGAATGCAGGACAAGTGAGAAAGATTCTATGTAAGAACTGGAACATCCTGCTTACTGATAACGTCATTAAAGATGACTTACCATCCAATCCCATGGTGACATTTCGTAAAGCCAGGGCTTTGAAAGATCATTTGGTCCACAGCCACCATTCGACAAAAATAAGTACCCCTAGACAAATACCACTGAATGGTTTCTGTCCTTGTGTCAGATGTAAGGCTTGTAAAATAAGTAAAAGGACCTTAACATATAAAATACCAGGTCTCAAATTCCCCCCAAAAATCAATAAATTCCTAACCTGCACTACCCCATATGTCATATATTGTCTGCTACGGTATATCGGTAGCACGATTAACCCTGTGAAGTTACGTAAATTAGAACACATGCGTGCTATTAACCACATTGATGAATCTTATCCTGTCGTGAGACATTTTAACAAAATGCATGGGCACAATAGGGATCTATTGGCCTATTTCTGTCTGGATAACGTACCTGCACATCCCAGAGGGGGGGATCGTTTGCAGAAATTAAGACGTCTAGAATCACGCTATATAATAGACTTACAAAGCAAGAGCCCGACAGGTTTAAATACACATGAAGAATTAGCAGCACATCTGGGTTAAAAGGCACACAGTTTAAGTAATGGGTATTGACAGTGATTTGACTATTTGTTATTTAGATTGTTCTTGCTAATGTCTGAGTATTCTATTCTGTAAAAGTATTCTTTTTTGAACTGATGATAATTTTATGGTCTAGCGTGTTTACAAATGATAGTTTGCCTATCCATGGGCTTTATAAATTGTGCTTGTTACAATGCCCATCCAGGGCTTGATGAAATGATGATTACTGTTGGCGTGAATAGATTTATATCAATTGAATACTCCATTTTGAGGGGAGACTAGCAATTTAAGAATGTATTTATTTTCTTTTTTGCGTTTGAAATGTACTGCACGTTCTAAAATGGCGATGGTTATAGAACCTTGTAGTCCTCTTTCTATACCTATGTTTTACATGCAAAGACCAAATGAAATTCATTTAAATGAAATGGCGGCGCGTTCTATATCACAATTGACGAAGGCTAAGCGCCGAAACGTGTCTTGTCTGTGCTAGGGTTGCCAATAAAAAGAATCGTTGGCACTTAAACCCCCCCCCCTGTGAGTGCTGTTTCTTGTTCGAAAAACAAACGCTGAAAGAACTTGGGAGCAGTAATTTCGTTGGCGGGTACACCCCCGCCTAAGGAGCACCCGCTCGAGTGTGCAGCAGGCTGGTGGATTTTGGAGCGAGATACATATATATATATATATCCACAAGAAATAGTCTTCGACATAAAATGACAACCAGCTTTGGCCCAGAAGTGCTTCAAAAGAGTTTAATCGGCAAAGTCTACCCTACGTGTTTCGCAGCGTCCGCTGCTTGATCACGAGTAAGGGCATGTCTGGAACAATAAAGTTTTATACATTATGTGTAACATTCAATTCACCCGACAGTGTAATCAGAATATACATTTCATTGTACATTATTAAATTTGAAACTTATAAAGGGTCATGTACCTGCAACATTTTTAGCATATTGATTGACCTTATAACTTCATTAAACCATTTAGAGCACTTAATCTCATAATAGTGTTTCAAAAGAAACCGGCGCTTTCTATTCAAACTGCAATACCCATAATCCAACATTGCAGTAAAGCAGCATTCCGGTTCCAAAGCCATTAAACATACTAATACTCCATTGCTTTTCCTGTATATATGCAAGGTTATACCGGACAATTTATAACACGCCACAGTGGGCAGACATAAGAGTGATTGCATTTACATCGTATCACGTACCGCATAATTATTTTTAGGGTTCGCAAAGTGAGAGCCCTTTTGTAGGAGGTTTAAAAATGTACCTGGAAATTGCACATGTTCGTGCGTATGCTTTTTCTCTTTTGTGATGGGATTGGCTTTTGCCTGCTTGTGTTTCAGACAGCGACCACGCAATTGGCCAAAGGCGAGCGCGTTGCTCCGCCCATGTCCTATTGGTGTCTGTTACCCGCACAGGGTAACATGTGGTTTGCATTATTGTGCGCAGACGCGTGCATTATAATGCAAAACACATGGCTCGCTGCGGCGCGCGCACCACTCGCGTGCTTGCTGCCGCCGCCGCCACTCCCGATGTGTCCGAGGTTCAGGAAGTGCTGGTTTTTATTACTAGTACGACCTTTATCACCTTCAATGCTTTCTGATCAGTTACTCAAATAAAACGCCCTAAATATGCACGTGGTGTGCACGTGCATTTGACCCTTAATTAGTACTTGCCCAAAAAACGAAACATTCAAGTTCGTCTAATTGTTTTTTAAAATAAATCGCTCGACGCCAAAGTAGCACTGATCGATTTGAATATTTCAGTGCTCATCTGACTCTGTACCCACTTTGTAACAGGTTTCTCCAGTGAGACGCGGTGTCTGCCTATTGGGACCCTGGGTGTACATTTCACTCAGTTTGCTTTAGACCCCGGTTTGCAGACCCGCATATTTCTAGAAAGTGCTGTCTCATAAAATAGTGACATTTTTACAAAGATTGTTCCCAGATTGAAAGATACACAAAAAGTAATATAATAGGTGCGCGCACTGACCTGTTCTCTCCGGAAAAAAAATGAATATTGCAATTTTCTTCCTCGTTTCCACAAGCTGTCAAGATCATTGTCTTGTAAAATGAACATCATAATGTTTTTGGTCACGTGTTTCACCTGGCGGTTCATCTATTTAACTCTGTTCGGCTATGCTTCGAGCCGAAATGAAATCAGTACTGAAGGAAGAAAAGGTCAGCCTTCAAAAGTCCTGACATGTTACAGAAGCAATTGCACCCGGCTACGTGGGTGGATAATTTTGGTCACTTCTTCATGCAGCCTCCCCAATATTGAGGGCTCCCAGGAGGCTGGGCCGAGCAGGGACCGGCCCTGAACTCTGAGGAGCTTCTTCCAGCGCAGTAACTGTGATGGATGACTCCAGTCTTCTCCCGATTGCTTATCCAGACAGGTATAAAATGCTGGTCCTTCTCGCTTTTAAATGATCTCTTCTGTGAAATGTAATTTACCTTTATTTGAAATTATTCACCTGAAAACAGCTAATCTATTTACAGGCTACGACGTACTCTCTGCATGTTAATAAGTCATATAAAGCAGAAACTATCTGTTTGAGTGTCTTTCTAAGATAGTTGTGCAAGAAAACAGGGAAACATGCATATGTGTATTTTTTAGAATATGGTTACTCAGTAAAATTCTTTTTTAGCAGGTGCTAGATGTGGGCTGTTGAAAACAAATCTTTCAAAGGTTAAGAAAATGATGTTGAGAAGACAGATATTGGAAGATGACCAGAGCCCACTGAAAAAATTGGAAACAAAAGACATTTACATTTCAAGGAAATGTTTTTATGGCATTCATCATTTCATTTAGTGTAATTGATACAAAAGAGCTTTGCACTTAAGAGAGAAAACTGTGTTTCGATTCATTTTGTGCACTGAAGTAAAACTTATTCGGGTGCTGGTATATGACAGATTGGCATTTAAATAATAGGGGATTACGCATTTTGTAGGATTAGGCCACAATCAGCATTAGCTGTAATTGGCCAGATGTATTGTTTCCAGGACTACACATACCCAGAGTGAACTTTTGGTCAGCCTATTGCTCATGAATGGATGTTTTTTTGTCCATCTCTCTTCTCTGCTTCTACTCTCCACCTGCTCCTCCCACCAGCCAAGGTAGAGACACGCAAAGCTGGGGGCGAAGCAGGTGCCCATTGCGGTCCAGAGAACCTGGCGGTATAACTGGTCATCAAAGATAAAAAACGTTTTTTGGTAAGACATGTATACATCATGTCAATCCGCATTTCCGTGTGAAGAAGATAAGATAAGGATCTCTCACCAAGAAAATTCCTGCAAGCTTTATCCCAAATCATGGGGGATGCTAGTGTATGAGCTATTAACGTCTAGGCACATTATTAGACATTTCTTGCTCCACTTCACATTCTGGATTAGATGCAGGAAATCCCCCGTATCTTTAATAAATGACGGAAGACTTTTAACCATGGGCTGTAGAAAGTGATCCACATACCTTGATGTATTTTCTAGGCCACTTCCCCTAGAGGAGACACGATTGTCTGGAACGAGAAATGTCTAATGATGTGCCTAGACGTTAATCAGGGCATAATGGTGATGAGGACCTTGCCGTATATTTAGGCTAAATAAAATTTTTATTACTTGTCATTTTTAAGATAGTCTCAGAAGAAAGCTTTTAAATAATGTTTTATTCTAATCCCCTCTAGTTCGTATGTAAATGTGGGTATATGTTAGTAATGTATGCAGTATGTATTAATTTGTATCTGCAATTCATTCATCTTTGGGGATAGAGTATACGATTGTGACTTTTTGTGAATTTGATGTGCCCGATTTATAATTGCCCACCTGGGCTTAATGAACTGTGGTCATGTGATGTCCGCATAGTATGGCAATACAATATTATGCATATGGACCTGCAAGGCAGTTTTACTGATTAGCCAACTGGGGCTTAATGTGGAAATCAAAGACCGATGATATTGGGTTATATGATTGATATTTGTTGCACAGAAATATATATTGCGGCAAAAAATGAAAAATGAATTATGTGGTACGTGATACGATGTAAATACAATCACTATTATGTCTGCCCACTGTGGCGTGTTATAAAATGTCCGGTATAACCTTGCATATATACAAGAAAAGCAATGAAGTATTAATATGCTTAATGGCTTTGGAACCGGAATTCCGTTTTACTGAAATGTTGTATTATGGGTATTGCAGTTTGATTAGAAAGGGCCGGTTTCTTTCTAAACACTAATATGAGATTAAGTGCTCTAAATGGGTTATTGAAGTTATAAGGTCAATCAATATGCTAAAAATGTTGCAGGTACATGACTCTTTATAAGTTTCAAATGTAATAATGTACAACGAAATGTATAGTCTGTTTGCACTGTCCGGTGAATTGAATGTTACACACAATGTCTAAAACTTTATTGTTCCTGACATGCCCTTACTTGTGATCAAGCAGCAGGCGCTACGAAACGCTTAGGGTAGACTTTGAAGATTAAACTCACTTTTGAAGCAATTCTGGGCTAAAGCTGGTTGTCCATTTTACGGAGAAGACAACTGTTTCTTGTGGATATATATATATATCTATATGTATATATTACCTACTGGCGGTCGCCAGTAGGTAGTTATAGTTAGGATTGGCTACCATAGGAAATTCCAAACATTCTATTGGGAATAACTTTGGTGCCGATTGAGGGATCTGCCTGTAATTTTCCTTAAAATGGTCTCGCTGCGCTCCACTCCTTCCCTGAAAGTTTCGGGAGGATTCGGGAAGTGGGGGCTGAGAAAAAAGGGGGGTCCCAAAACGTGTTTTCTCCATGTTAATTTCCATAGGACGGTCTGACAAGTCTACAGCCCGAACCGCTGAACGGAATTACGCCAAACTTGGCAAAATTGTAGGGACTGGTACGCAGATGTGCCTTTGCTATGTTTGGTGAAAATTGCTCCAGTGGTTTTTATGAAAATTAAGTTCAAAAACACATATATATATCTATAGGCGCGCTGCCGGCGCTCCCCGGTGCGCGTACCGGTGAGCGCACCCGGTGCGCTACGGGAGTGCACAAGCGTAAGCTGATTGGCTGTCGGGTGTCTGTCAACATTCTAAACAGTCCAGAGAGTCCGCCATCTTGTGTCTCGGTAGAATCGAGACACAAGAGGTGAAAAAAGAAAGGGGGATATAATTAAAAGGGGGCAGAGTAGACACCCCCTGACCCCCTAGGTTTTCTGAGGGGGGCCTAGAAGGACCATGAAGGGCTAAAAAACTTATTTTTTTAAAATTTTCACGGGGTGAGCGCTGGCGGCGCTCCCCGGTACGCTCTCCGGTACGCAGACCCTGAGTGCACCACGGGGAAAAAGAGTGTAAAAAAACATGGAGAAAAAAAAATGTTGAGTGTTTAGAGGAAAGTGATGCATTGCTGGAGTGTGACAAAAAAATGATGCAACTCCAGCAATGCTTCCTTTCAAATGGGGCCGGGCCTATGTGAAAGGGCCTGCATCAGTCTTACGCCTGCTGTGAAACAGGCGCAAGATTTGGACGCAACAGCGTCATAAAAGTGATGCAGTGATATCTCTTAGATTTCACTGCGTCACCTCTACGACCCTTTCTTGCGTCAATACACCCCTTTTGTATACATTACACCTGACGTAGGTATAATGTGGCACAGGCGTTTACAAAGTGAAGCATCTACCTAGATGCGTCACTTTGTAAATATGACTCAATAAGGTGCATTTTTAACAGCACTGGTGCGTCACAAAAAGTGACATACCGGTGGCGTAAAAGTGTCGCATGGCCTCATAAATTTGGCCTTCAGTCTTCAAATCATGCGTCATATTAAATATATGATGCATTATGTCGCAAGTACTTACAGATACGTCAGTATTTCAGACGTATCTGTAAGCGCAAAAGTGATGCATTGTTGGAGTGTGTCACAAAAATGATGCAACTCCAGCAATGCATCCTTTCAAATGGGGAAAGTCCCATGTGAAAGGGCCTGCATCAATCTTACGCCTGCTGTGAGGCAGGCCCATGATTTTGACACAATGGTGTCCTAAAAGTGACGCAGTGAAATCTCATAGATTTCACTACGTCACCTCTACGACCCTTTCTTGCGTCAATACACCCCTTTTACATACATTACACCTGACGTAGGTATAATGTGGCGCAGGGGTTTACAAAGTGACGCATCTACCTAGATGCGTCACTTTGTAAATATGACTCAATAAGGTGCATTTTTAACAGCACTGGTGCGTCACAAAAAGTGACGTACCGGTGGCGTAAAAGTGACGCTTGGCCTCATAAATGAGGCCTTCAGTCTTCTACTCATGCGTCATATTAAATACATGACGCATTATGTACATCAGACGTATGTTAAGCGCAAAAGTGATGCATTGCTAGAGTGTGTCACAAAAATGATGCAACTCCAGCAATGCATCTTTTCTTACCCTTCCACACCCCCGTTCCTTTTCTACATTTTCTTTGAATATCCACATTCCCCATATTCACTCTCCTTCTCCTAACTTTCCTTCCCCACACTCACCTTCTTTCAGTCCCCCTACTTCACTTCCTTTCACCTCTCATACCTTTCTGTTCTTTCTTACTCATTTTCCTCTCCTTTATCATTGCATTCCACTTCACTTACTCTTTTTCATTTTTTTAAGAATATGGGGGGCATATTACCAAGCAATAGCGATAATTATCGCCATTGCTTGGTTAGAGACAAAAAATTATCCATGACCTGCGGCGATCTTTATTGCAGATAAACCTTGATATTACCAAGGTTTATCGCAAATGTGATAAAAATCGGCCGCAATGCATGAATATCGCTGAAAAGTCAGCGATATTCATGCATTACCGAGCTAATGCTCTTAGACATGTTATCCACCTCCCATTGGATAACATGGCTAAGAACTGTTCAGGGCAGGTGTTAGCTTTTGGAAATATTTGCGACTGTGAAAGTTGAAGAAATTGATGTACATAGACAGCATTCATTCCCCTTCTTCTCCCACTCCTCTCCCTGTGAGCACCATGAATACCGTAAACTATTGACCGTATCACTCTGCCAGTAAGAGCCCATACCCCTATGCATATGTACAGCCAGTTTAGGCACCATGGCCTTTTACCCATTGGAATCCCCGGCTTCCCACCTGCGCGTACCTTACACCCCCTCTCTCATGCATAGACCATGAAACCCTCTCCCTCTGCGCGACCCTGCTGTGAAAGGCAACTCTCCTGCTTGACCCGCACAAAACCCCCTCCATTCCCTCTTGAAGAGGCATCCTTCGCCTTAGCTGACATAGCCCTCCCCAGCTGCACCCGGCTGCCCCCGCTCTCTCATGTACGGGTCATAAGATCTCTCTCTCTCTCTCTGTGACTCTGTCCCTGTGTCCACCCTGGCTACCCCTCCCTTCTCCTCACATGGGCAAGTCATAAACCTTCTTCTTCTGCAAAGCCCTGTCCTTGAGAGTCACGGCCGCGCCTGACCAACACCTCCTTTCCTTCCATGAATACCCCTCTGTTGACGAGCCTTCCCTCCGCGCTCGATTGTCCACGCGGCATGAATACCACTCCTTGATGACCCCTTCCCCCGAGTCCGGCTGACCACACATGTCCGAGGCCATCGCCTAAGCCAGGAGATACCATTTACTGCCCTTATTGTATGAAGTCACTCCTCCTCAAGAGACCCACTATTGATCCTAGCCACCCCACCCCCTGGGCTATGATCAGGCGTACACATCCTACGAAACACTCAGCTGCGTGATTGCCCTCCCCTCTTATCAGCAGGTCAAGGGTCCCCATTGTGAACACATGTGGGGTAGGATTGACACGAGGATTATAGGGATGTCTTTCTTTTGCGTCATACTGTCCTGATTGTGTTATCAAGTGTTCTGTAAGGTATAAAAGCAAGAGTCTCAGCTCACTTGTTAGAGCACCTCCCGAAAGACACTGTGTTTCGTGTCCGAAATGACTGGCTCTCCTCATGAGAATTAAACTCTGTTCTTGATTCCTGCTTCCAGCGCCCGTCTCTTTATTTGGTAATTATTCAACATGGGAACTAAGAGGCGGTTTGCGCCAGCGGCCTGGGCATCGATAGGATTATGGGCTCATGTTCCACAATTGGCGACCAACGTGGGGCCCATCAGTGACATAGGGTCCGATAAGAGAGATCCAGACGAAGAAGTGAACATCTAAATGATCGGGGTATGCCTGCCTTGAGAGGGCCCTCGCCCGGCTGCCGATCGACAGAACTTCACCAATTCTGAACTGACCTCTCTTGAGTGACCTATTGTCCTGACTGGAATCCCATAGGAATGCTACATGGAGTAAGAGAACGATCGGGCGCTGGAGGAGGGAGTCGAATAACTATCCGTATGGTCCGGTCCGGGTAAGATTAAGTAGGGTGTTTTTACGCCTGATGGTAGGGTGGCTCTATCCACCTGATTGATTGATTGTTTGTATTGGAATCGGTATTTGTATACTGATATTGTTGGTATTGGTTCATTTAGCTTTGAAGGCTACTTGACATATTGGTTCTCTTCTGAGAACGAGACATTCTCTGTTTGCAAACAGCGGCGAATAGGAACGTCGTCCCTCTTTGCAGATAGAGAAGGGTAGGTAATGCAGACTTTTTGTCCCCGTTGTAATTCGTCATGCCTACTTTTCTCCCCACTGGATTGTTTGAAGTCGATTAATAATCGATTGTTGTTCTTTGAGATCTTCCCTGTCTACAAACTGAAACGAGTAGAAATATTCTGTCTTCCTTTTTGGATAGCGAAGGGCAGGTAATGCAGACATTTGTCCCCGTTGTAATCCGTCATGCCTGTTTTTCTCCCCACTGATTGGTTGGTTGCCTGGACATTGTTGTTCCAGGAATTGTTTCGTTTGAGGTATTTTCTGCCTGCAAACAACGTGGAATAGAAATATTCTATCTAGTCTTTGCAAGTAGTAAAGGGTAGGTTATGCCCCTTTGTGAATTCGTCAGTCCTACCCACTCCCCACTGTTTGGTTATTTGGGGGGTAGCTCGCATGGTCCGCCCAGGAGACTACCCTTATGGAGGACATATGCTCCCCGCTCATGGGCCATTTAGTGGAAGTAGACCATCTGGTCCGTCCAGGAGGCTACCCTAGTAAATGGAAGTACATCGCTCGGTCTGTCCAGGATGATACCCTAATGAAGGAATATATGTTCCCCTTTTGATCGATAATCTCGTTCCACCCCGGACCATTTATTGGAGGGAACTCGTCTGGTCCGTCCAGAAGTACCCCCTAGTGAAAAGGACACATAAAAAATATGAAGTGATCACCGTTCCCTACTAACAGAAAGCTTTAGCTCGAAACACGCTAAGGAAGAGAAAGAAAAATAGAAAAGGAAATCAGGCTAAGTCAGTAACCCCCTGATGAGCTTTTGACTTCACTAAAAATAAGAAACATTAGAAATAGTTCATAATAAGAAATATAAAATGGCGAAAAGTTTGGCAGCAAAAATAGCCACGAGGTAGCTAGGCTTCACTGCCTGTTCCTGCTCCCAACATGCCTGCCTCATTGCCCGCCACGCCCAAATAACGGTCACATGAAATAGAAACAATCCAATAGGTACCTACCCCCATTCCGGAAGCTCCCGAAGTGCAACAGGTTCGCGGTTACGCCCATCCGGAAGGCGAGGCCTCGAGGCACGAGGGGCTCGCCTGGCCACGGTCAGGAGGAGATGATGTTGGGCAGGCGGTCCAAAGAATGACAGAGACCTCTCCTTCTCTCCTCTTCTGCTGCCCTGCAGGCCACGGGGGGGGGCTGTCTTGCCTCAGCCACCGACCACCCCCCCCCCTTCTGTCTCTCGCCTGGTCCGACCCACGAAGAAGGCCGAAGCCAAAAGCGAGAATGGCGGCGCTTCCAAGTAGTCCCGCCACATGTCAAATTCCTGGATAGTTACAGGTAGTCCCGCCACATGCCGACGCCTGGACAGTTCCAGGTAGTCCCGCCACATGTCAAGAGAAAAGGGGGGGCTGTCTTGCCTCAGCCGCCGACCACCCCCCCCATCTTCAATAGCCAGCACGGCCAATATCGAAGCGACGGAGCCGAGGAACGGCGCGGGGTCGCTGGAAGGGGGAGGTGACGCGAACGAGCCTCCCCCACCTCCCTCCAGGTGGAGGCTTCCAGCGACACCCCAATGCTCTTACTTAAAGAGGGTCAACATCAAAAAGCGGTCTTCTGCCCAGGACGGGCACACGCTCCATGCCTTCTCTCCTCGACCTTGAAGATTCTATGAGAGCCGGGGGGGCACCCCGATCCCTCCTCATGGGCGCCCCCGCCCCCTCACTGGGAACCACGACATCGGTGCAACTCCTGCCGGCACCAGCCTCGGATTGGAAATGGCTAAAATGCAGCCACGGCACAGACTTGTTCAGTTCCGGAGGAACACCAGGATGACCCGGTAGGAAAATTGTTGCCGCCCTTCCCACTCTTTGACTCATGGTCCATATTGTTAGACTGTTAACCACATAGCACAAAACTTTTTGAACTGCCAACGGAAGGTTCTGGGCCAACCATGCGAGACTAGAGACATTCTGACTATGCTGGAACTGGCCTGACCCCTCCCAAAATGGCGCCGACACAAAATGAGATGTTTTGAATAAACTTTGTTGCACCCTGATTGCGCAGCTTGTTGTCCCGAGATCTATATGCAGTTTTTGGATAATGAAAGTAGATATGAAGGATGTTGAGTATGTGCTTGGATAATGAACTGACTTAGGGTGGGTACTGATTATGATTTGGAAAATGAATTGGTGTAATTTAGATAAAGAATGAGTATTGGATAATGAATTTATGAATTAATTAAAACTGAATTCTTGACATGCATCATGCTTGCTCTGTAAGAAAATTTTAATACGATTTTATTGCACTGCTGCACTTTATGCAATGAACTGCCACCAATTTCGTTTATTTAAAGTATTTTGAAAAAGAAAGCATGGTTGTAGCAGTTGCATTAATGAGTTTTGGATGCCCTACTACTGTGAGCGAAGAATGAGTATGATGAAGGATGTAGATCAAAAGGGATCAGATATTTAGCAGCTACATTATGTATCGCAGGCAGCCAGGAAAAGTGTTTTAGACACCCTTAAAACGACACCACAGAAATGCCACCTGGCCGTCACCCTTGCACCCGACAGAGAGGGTTACGACCGAGTAACTCATGTAGATATGTAGATCGTCAATGATCATCTATCTGACATTACTGGTCCCTCTAGGCTTAAACGCCGAGATGGTAAAGAAATGCAGTACGCGGAGATAGGTCGAGTAGGTGGTAGGTAAAAACATTTTTGGACTACTACATGCTGATGTACTTTGAATGCTGCCCCCCCCACCCCTTCTTTTCCCTCCCTTCTGCAGGTCACGTCAGAACGTCGGCTGAAGTGTGGGAGAGCGACGGTCGGACCACCGACGAAAAAGGGAAAGAGGGAATATGTGTGTAGTCGTTATAACGATAAGTTTTTAAAAGACGTAGGCTTAACATGACTGTTCCTCCTTAGGACATAGCGACTGAGAGGATGGACTGACATAGAAACTGGACAGGTACTGAATGACGAAAAATTGACTAGAAATGACGTGTTAAATAATGTAACTGGACGTTTGACTAGGTAGGGAAAGGACAAAGAAAAATTATACGGGTAAGGGTTGCCACGGCACCACCCGTCTAGGAAGTTAGAAATGTTGCTGATGTTCAAAATGCACTACCCCCTTTCTCACACTCTTATAGATATAGCCAAGCTGTCCGACTGTTCTCCCGATCAATACTTGCCGTTGCCTCAGCCTGGAGAACTTCCCACCAAAGGAGGGAACAGAAAAATGGTTTAAGATCCAGCCATGGGTAACTAGCACGACCAGGTTAATTACTGATCGACCAACCGAGGTGTGAGTATTGGTAATTGGGAACGCTCGCAGGCGTGACAAGCGAGAAGGGAAAGGGGGGAAGGGTAGAAAGAGCTAAGCACGTAGATAAATAGGATAGTAAAGATACGTAGGATATATATAAAAACAGATCTTGTAGGCTAACAATTGTTTCCTGTCTTGTCGTGAATGTCTTGTATATGTGTAATACATGTGCCGTCTTCCCTGTCTGAGTTTGTGTGTGTGTAATGTACGAATTTATGTCTTCCCTCTGTCTGTATCTGCGTGTTACCTGACCTTTGCTGTTCCGTGTTGTGAGCGCACTAAATGACCTATTTTCGTACACGTCTCTCTCTCTCTCTCTCTCTCTCTCTCTCTCCACCCCCTTATCTCTCTCTCTACATGTCATACGTGTACCGAATGGCTCGTTTAGATTGCGGACGACTCTCACTCTCTATGAGAGTCTCCCTATTTTCTCTCCCTCTTTTTGGTAAAACTGTACCCCACCGGTACCAGTCTGATTTGATACATATTGAACGCGAAGGTGTTCAGCGAAATTGACCGAAAACTAAAATGACTGTATCTCGCCATATTACTGCCTCTCCTTTCTGCAAAATGAATGAACTTGAATTGGCTGAGAAGGAAAGGACAGGTAAGACGACTAAAGTCCCCCAAATCTGGCCATTTATAGGGGAACTGTATGTCAATGGCACCTTATGTCTGTTCTTCAGAGACGAACGCCAACGTCTAGATTGACCCCCAATGCCCAGATTGCCCCACCCCCCTTTTTTTGCACCGAAGCGTAAGCGCCCGAAGCATCCCCGCCCCATTTTTGATAGAACCCAGTTGCTGTCCCGGATATAAACATGATGACCATGAGTAGCTGTTGACCCTCGAGAAAATCTTGTTTTACCTGACTGTCGATGATGGCACCCCCGCCCTGTCTGAAAATGTTAGCCAGTCCTGAAGGGAAATGCTCCGTAATGTTGAATATGATGTAACGCACAGTTGATGGGAATCTCATTTATCCTCGCTTGAGTTATAAACAGGACAATGAATAAACCTGCCATAAACTCAGTAGGAATGCTGACACATGCACTGCTTGGTAATAGGACCTCTGACTGTGACCAATGAGCGTATCTCCCAAATGCGTAGAATTGAGGGAGGAATTCACATGCGTAGATATCTTCTTCTGCCATTTCTCTAAAACCTTGTCTTGTACCTATTCAAAGATTCACGATCACCGAAGGAGATGGGTCAGATGTGACGTACAGCCTGACTGCGGATCTTGGGACTCGTGTGACCTCGACCAAAGGTGGAGCCGCAGAGCAACAGGATACGGGACGAGACCGCAATTTCAACGTGGAAAATGAAAAACGATGGGCCGCCTCGAAGCCCCCCGCCTGCTAACCCACGTGTGCCTGGAGTCTCCGTCCCCCTTCTTTGGGCCCGATGGATGGGCCTGCCTGCTTGTTATCCTTTGCTCCCTTGGTCCCTTTTGCGTGTCCCAGGAACTCTGACCCAACTCCGCCCTCTCACCTATCGACTATTTGAACCACACTCACCCTCTTTTCCACGTGACTTTTTGCCAAGGGAAAGAACCGCATTCCACTGGGAATAGGGTGCTGCCATAGAACTATGGGTGCCGAGCATAAGGCGCCACCAACCGGATTGTTTAGGGAACAGGACTGTGGTCTAACAGCAGAGGACTGACCGCACCCTGCAACGCGTAAGGATAGAACCGAGCTGGACCTATAGCTCCACCGCCGGTGCTCAACAGCGCCAACGAAAGTACACGGACTAGAGCCTACCAGTGATGGCTCACTGACAAAAAGACACTGTGACGAAGAAATATTGTGTATTGAACTGAATTCCGCTCTCAACTACCTGGTCAAAACTGTTCATTGGTCACATTTTTTAAGTCAGAAAGATTTTTTGCTATGTAGTGCGTTTAATTGTTAGGAACTCAACGAAAAGCAATTTTCTATGTACTGCATTCTGCCCATCACCTTAACTGTCTATGATTGTACGCCAAATGTTAGTATCGACAAAATGCTAATTCATCAACGATGCCTGTCTACCTGTAAACCCATCAATTGCAAAAAATGACTGCTGTTATGTAAAAAGGGGCGACTGTGAAAGTTGAAGAAATTGATGTACATAGACAGCATTCATTCCCCTTCTTCTCCCACTCCTCTCCCTGTGAGCACCATGAATACCGTAAACTATTGACCGTATCACTCTGCCAGTAAGAGCCCATACCCCTATGCATATGTACAGCCAGTTTAGGCACCATGGCCTTTTACCCATTGGAATCCCCGGCTTCCCACCTGCGCGTACCTTACACCCCCTCTCTCATGCATAGACCATGAAACCCTCTCCCTCTGCGCGACCCTGCTGTGAAAGGCAACTCTCCTGCTTGACCCGCACAAAACCCCCTCCATTCCCTCTTGAAGAGGCATCCTTCGCCTTAGCTGACATAGCCCTCCCCAGCTGCACCCGGCTGCCCCCGCTCTCTCATGTACGGGTCATAAGATCTCTCTCTCTCTCTCTGTGACTCTGTCCCTGTGTCCACCCTGGCTACCCCTCCCTTCTCCTCACATGGGCAAGTCATAAACCTTCTTCTTCTGCAAAGCCCTGTCCTTGAGAGTCACGGCCGCGCCTGACCAACACCTCCTTTCCTTCCATGAATACCCCTCTGTTGACGAGCCTTCCCTCCGCGCTCGATTGTCCACGCGGCATGAATACCACTCCTTGATGACCCCTTCCCCCGAGTCCGGCTGACCACACATGTCCGAGGCCATCGCCTAAGCCAGGAGATACCATTTACTGCCCTTATTGTATGAAGTCACTCCTCCTCAAGAGACCCACTATTGATCCTAGCCACCCCACCCCCTGGGCTATGATCAGGCGTATACATCCTACGAAACACTCAGCTGCGTGATTGCCCTCCCCTCTTATCAGCAGGTCAAGGGTCCCCATTGTGAACACATGTGGGGTAGGATTGACACGAGGATTATAGGGATGTCTTTCTTTTGCGTCATACTGTCCTGATTGTGTTATCAAGTGTTCTGTAAGGTATAAAAGCAAGAGTCTCAGCTCACTTGTTAGAGCACCTCCCGAAAGACACTGTGTTTCGTGTCCGAAATGACTGGCTCTCCTCATGAGAATTAAACTCTGTTCTTGATTCCTGCTTCCAGCGCCCGTCTCTTTATTTGGTAATTATTCAACATGGGAACTAAGAGGCGGTTTGCGCCAGCGGCCTGGGCATCGATAGGATTATGGGCTCATGTTCCACATATCTCCAAAAGTTGGTAATAGGAGATAGCGATGTTAGCGACTGTTTCCAGTCGCTAACATCTCAGCACGCCCACTTTGCATGTCATTAGTGATACATTTCTCTGACATGCAAAGTGGGGCCCAAGATGGTCGCTATCTCCTACTAGCTGTCGCTAACTAGTGTTAGCGACAGCTAGGTAATAGGGAGATAATTTTATCTCCGCTTTCTTGGCTTTCAAAGCCAAAAAAGCAGAGATAAACCCCCTTGATAATATGCCCCATAGCTCTTTGATGAGAATTGGAGGAATTTCTGAAAATAACTTTTTTTTTCTTCTTTTTTCTTTTTTTAGAACAAAAACAAAAACAGGGAATGGAAACTGCTCAACAGGAGCAAAAAAAAAAATTAGGGCTGGGGATGGCAGCGATGGTTCTCCAATGCTCGAACCATGAGCAGAACACTTTGCTCCCCATAGCAAAGTAGCTGATCACAGTCTCTGCATTTAAGGACGCCTTTGTTAAATGCAGGCTGAATGTTCAGAACCAGCTCTTGTGATCTCCCCCTCACCGATGTTGTTGGTCCTCCGGTTGATGTAGAGGCCCCATCACTGGGAACCTCTTGTGCCAGAGCCCTGGCACTTTCCCGGGCAAAATTCTGGGGGTGCCTCCTCTCCACATGGCGAATCATTGTGGAGTTCCCAAAAGAATATTTTTTAGTGGGGTCACCCCGTGACAGGACTGTGTGACAGATCCTGCACTCCACTTTTGGAGCATTTACCTTCTTCTGGTCATCAGGAATTGAAAAAAACTTCCAGATGAAATGTTATTTCACCTTCGGCTGAGGAGGCTCATCTTCACTGCTGGATGGTCCGGCAGCCATGATAATCCAAGATATCCAACAAAGAACCGAGAGCAAAAAAGCAGGTCTTGCAGTCATAAAAGTGAAAGAAGAAGTGAAGGAAATGGTCACTGACCATGTCATGAATGATGTAATATGTGACATCATCAGCAGTGGATTGCGGGCGCGCGAGTTATAGTGAGTCCAACTAACTATAACGTGGGAATTTCAATGGTTTTGTATGAGTAAACTGTTCAGCTAACTATAACTGGTGGGAAACCTATGGTTTTTTCAGTGAATTTCAATGGTTTTTTAAATGCGAATTCCTAACTATAACGATTGTGAAACCTCTGGTTTTTTCACTGAATATATATATAGATATATATATTTATGTATATTACCTACTGGCGATCGCCAGTAGGTAGTTATAGTTAGGATCTACTTTCCATATGAAATCCGCAACATTCTATTGGGAATAACTTTGGTGCTGGTGGACGAATCGGCGCTCCTTCCCTGAAAATGTGGGGGGGATTCGTCAATCGGGGGCCGAGATAAAAGGGGGGTCCCAAAACGTGTTTTCCCCATGTTAATTTCTATAGGGCGGTCGAACTCACTTTTAGCCCGAACGGCTGAATGGATTTCCACCAAACTTAGCAAAATTGTAGGGACTGGTACCCCGATGTGCCTTTGCTATTATCAGGCTCCGCTTTCCGTCTTCCTCGGGGCAGTGCTGAGAGTCCAATACCCGCCCCCTCTGAACCGCCTCAGAGTCCGAATGTACTAATACAGACAACTGAGACAATGCAGACGTCGCGGGAAAGGAAGGGGACAGCGGGGAGGGAGATCTGTAATGACAAAGAACAGGGAATTAGAACACCCTACCTCCCTAAATCTACAAATGTCACCTTCCTTATGCCCTGTATAAGATAACCTCCAAGGTGAGTAGGCTATACCAGTAAAGGAAAATATAACTGGCCAAATCCAATGGAGACAGTTGTTTGAGGAGGTATCTGGAACTATACCCAACTGTGAACATAAAACAAAACACATTCAAGGTTCTCTGCTAAGTAGCCACAAGTCCAAACACATATGAGAAGGTATATAACACATACCATTTACTATGCAACAATTCTCTTAGTATGGGTACTTCACTGTTCCAATACTGCAATACCCCTCATGTCTCCTGAAGAAATGAAATAAGGAAAGAATAATGAACCCTGCATAACGTAAGAGGCCACAAGGAGAATGCAGGCGTGTAATATCCTTCGTGTTATTGCTTCACACAAAGGTTTACTTCCCCCTATGAAACATGAACACACAATAGTTCTATATGCACATGTTCCGAGTTTTTGATGGACTGCGAGGCTCAGCGTTAATCTCCCACCTATGAGTCCTATCGCACCACTCTTCTACTCTGTTCCATACAGTAAATAAATGTATAATTCTTTAGGGCAAAAGTAGTTATCACCGGGTGATGTCACAAACACAAGGGTCTCTATCCCTGTGACCAAAGTTGGCCCAACAACCCTCTGGTGATTTCAACGAGGCGTCTGGTGAATGTGTTCCTCTCAGCCGAGAGAAACACCAAGACAAACCAGCAAGTGGGGTGCGCTGTTGGGATCGATGGTACCAATGCCTCGCACCCCAAAATCAGAACACAGTACTCACAAGTTCGTAGGACTTGGGAAAACAAGTCAGAAATCCTACCGCGGCTTACTCCGGACCAAAACGGAATTATCGGCGTTTCCCCGCCGCTCACATCATCCCTCTATTTCCCGGTATGCGCGCGCATCTCACGTTGTTACGTGACGTATGCACAGCATGCCGGGAAATGTAGTCTGAAGTGCGGAATGCCCGTGTTTTCCGATGGCCCCACGCCACCGATGCTGCAGACCTTGACAGCTATGTCTCAAGATATATGCTCCAGTGGTTTTTACGAAAATTAACTTTGAAAAAATATATATTGGGCTACATTGGGCTATATATATGTTAGAGCCCAAATGTAGCCCAATGTAGCCCAAAGATGGCCACCAGAGACAAAAAAAAACAAATGTAGCCCAAATATCAGCCAGATGTAGCCCAACAATTTGCTATTAAAAAACCTATGAAATTCACTGAAAAAACCATAGGTTTCACACACGTTATAGTTAGGAATTAGCATTTAAAAAACCTTTGAAATTCACTGAAAAAACCATTGGTTTCACACACGTTATAGTTAGGAATTAGCATTTAAAAAACCTTTGAAATTCACTGAAAAAACCATAGGTTTCACACTAGTTATAGTTAGGAATTAGCATTTAAAAAACCTATTAAATTCACTGAAAAAACCATAGGTTTCACACCAGCTATAGTTAGCTGGAAATTTTACTGACATAAAACCATTGAAATTCCCACGTTATAGTTAGTTGGACTCACTATAACTTGCGTGCCTGCAATGCACTGCTGATGACGTCACATATTACATCACTCATGACATGGTCAGTGACATCACTCATTACATCACTGATGACACCATCCTTGTGACAGAGTCACATACCTCCTTTCAGTGTAATGTAACCCTTGAAACACATATTCAAAAATAGAAACTAAAATTTTCAAAAAAATAGAGATACCCATACCAGTTTCAACAACCAATTCAGTAATACCACCATCTATATACACATCCACTCATTCACCAACAGTTCTATATAGTCACTCATACATATATTCACTCATCATTTGTAGTGAAACACCTATACATCCTGTTACACACCGACAGTCATCCAAAAGTTACTCATACACATAATCACACATGCAAATAAACTATTGATCATCCATTTATTTGCATATACAGCTATACACACACTACCACCTTACTTCTAAGGAAACTTACACATACTTACTCTCTTAAACAATCACTTATAGAAACACATACTTATTTAAACAGGAACTCTTACAATCTCTCACTCTCACATATACTCACTTATATACATCAATACTCACATATACTAGATTAAAACATATGTAGTTACTCATTAAGACACTAGTGAGACAGTCATTCACTCACTAACACAAACATATACACACTCATCCACCCATACAGTCCTGCACATATGCTGTCTTTAAAACACATACAAACAGTGAGTCAGTCATTGATGCATCTATGTGCTAAGTAATACCCCCACCAAACCATACAGACACTCATACTGATACTAAAAAATATAAAACAACAAAAAAGAATAAAAAAACAGTGACACCATCCTTGTGACCGAGTGACAGACCCCCTTTCAGTGTAATGTAACCCTTGAAACACATATTCAAAAATAGAAACTAAAATATAAAACATATTGATGTTTCAGAAAGACACACATTCCCTGGATGGTGTCATCAGTGATGTCATGAGTGATGTCACTGACCATGTCATGAGTGATGTAATATGTGACGTCATCAGCAGTGCATTGCAGGCGCGCAAGTTATAGTGAGTCCAACTAACTATAACGTGGGAATTTCAATGGTTTTATGTCAGTAAAATTTCCAGCTAACTATAACTGGTGTGAAACCTATGGTTTTTGCAGTGAATATAGATATATATATATATATATACATATCCATATCCACCTGGGCATAGATAACATTCTGCTTCACATGGTGACAGGACACATGCATTTAGCACTATAAACAGAGCTCTTTTAACAACTTGAAGGTATATGAACTAGGTAACAAGCATTAGCAAAGCCAAAAGGGCTTGGCCGTGAAACAAATTAACTTTGCCAATGCTTTTGTTTTATCCTAGATGGCCACTGCGACTGTGCAAACATCCATGGTGGTCATCTTTGAATGGGGTTTGTAAAAATGTATTCAAATACAAGGACAGACATCTTGAAATGATCAAAAAACCTTTTTAATATTATGACAGCCGATAGCGACGCATATGGCAAATAATATGAAGTACAAAATTAATAAGGGGCTAGAGGATGCTTGGTGGTGTGAAGGGGGAGGGTAGAGAAAGGAGGAGAGAAAATACCCCCTCCATTGCACTGCAGCAAGATTTGTCATCAGCAGTGGAAGGATACAACATCTATTCAAAACACAGACTGATATACTCCTGGGTGGGAGAAACACCAGAAAATTGGTGCAAGCTATTGAATCAGGGACAGGGAAGGGAGACAGACAACAAAGCTATTCAATCATGAGCAAAGGGCTTATATAAAGTTAACTGTAAATATATATTTAATTTCTACAACAATAGATCTGCCTAGGATTCTTAATATGCATTACAGAAGTAGTGTGGCTCACTGGTTAGAGGCGGCAGACCCGAGAGCAGAGGACGGCCCGGGACCAGGGTTCGATTCCCGGCGCGGCAGGTTTCTGGACCAGGGTCAGCGGACTCGATAATTCTCTCGCCTCGGTGCCCACTCTGATCAGCGATCACACTCGGCAACTCTGGGCATTAGCTTGCCTCATCTTCACTAACGGCCCCACCAGACCGCCGGGGATGCCTGGTCTCACCCTGGAGATACCCATTAAGGGACCATCTCTCAGGGAAGCCAGGAAGGGTTTCGCAGCGGTCGAAGCGCCTTGGGACCCTACGGGTAAGTAGTGCGCTATATAAATGCCTATACATACATACATACAGAACAGGGCTATAGTCGGCCACACTTTGGTGCCGGTCTTGACTTTTTCCATTTCTCTTAGTGTATTGAATTTGTTGATGGGTAGTCTGATTAGTGTATCTGCAATGTTGGGGATTATCCCGGCTTTTACTGTGTCCTCTTCGCTATAGACAGGAGCGGATAAGGTATGCATTGGACCAAACCAATGAAAACCGGTTTGAAATAAATGTACAACGCACAGGAAGACAGTGAATTTAGATCGCTCGTATGAGAAAGACATGAGGGTGAAGAGAAAGATCATACCCTGCAGGTGTACTTTTGGTGTTTCTGTGGTCTACAGTGTGTGGATTCAAACAGAGGCTCCTACACTACTCAGTGGTGTTTGTAAGAGTCGGATCTACCAACCACTGGATAGCTTGGGATTGCGGACAATGACACTGTTCCTGGGGCTCAATAATGCAATATTGATATTGAGAATATTTATAAAGCGCAGCATATATCCGGAGGCATCATGGCACTAAGTGTGATCCGGAAGGGAGTGGTTCAGTTTGTAAAAACCTAGGATTTTAACATCTTCCTGAAAGCAAGAAGCTCCTATCTGTGGTCTTTAACACTTTCCGTGCTCATGACGAGCTCAGCTCGTCATGAGGCACGGTTGCGCTGTGCTCATGACGAGCTCAGCTCGTCATGACTGTTGGAACATTCGCACGCGGGGATAATTTCCCCGCTGTGCTAAACGTTCGAAAACTGGTGTGAGCACAGCGCCGTCGTGCAGCGTGACGAGCCGAGCTCATCACAAGCACGGCGGCGCAGCGCGAGGGCCCCTCGCCCCACACAGCAGGTGAAAAAGCCTCGCAGCGAAGGGGTTAAAGAAAGAGGGAGACCATTCCACTTGGTGGCGGTATTTCTGACAAAGCCCCTATCACCCAATGATATCCACTTACATGGAGGAACTACCAGGATCTTCTTAGCGCTAGATCGTAAGGATATCGTTGGAGCGTACCAGGCCATGTTCCTTTTTAGATAGTCTGGCTCGTTCCGTATAGGGATTCGTGAGCAAGGCACAGTGCTTTAAAGGTAATACGCTTTTCTGTAGGATGCCAGTACATTTTTTTAAAGCAAGAGATACAGATTCAAAACAAGGGATGTTAAAAAGCATTCTTGCTGCTATGTTCTGCACTGTTTGAAGTCTTTTCAAGAAGAGATTTTGGAGGCCTTGGAGGAGTCTATTACAGTAGTCCAAAAGGGCCAGTCCTTGTGCGGTGAAAACCGTTTTTAGCGGTCAAAAGAAAGCTGATAAGCAATCTTCGTAATTGTTTTTAAAATATAAAAAGAGTTAGAAACCAAATGATTGATTTGATCTATAAAATGTAAATTATCATCTATCATTACCCCTAGGTATTTCACCTTACTTTTTGGTTTAGGAAGATCCCCCAGCTCTTGTGGCCACCATGAAGGAGACCAGAACGATGTATCCCAAGAGCATAACCTTTGTTTTGGTGGAATTCAGCTTAAGGCAATTTTTGCTCATCTAGGGCCAGATGTAGGTGGCCATTTACCGACCGGTAACGGCCGCGGCCGTTACCGACCGGTAAATGGTCATTCCTGATGTAGGTGCCTTATTTTACCGATTCGGTAAATTTACCGAATCGGTAAAATACCGATTCAGTATTTTTTCCGATTCGGTAAATAGGAGATGTAGGTGGGACTCTTCTGAGTCCCACAGGCCTTACCGAATCGGTATTTTACCACCCAATCCAATTGGGTGGAAAATACTGTATCCAGGTGTGCATGCATACCTGTGCCATGTGACAGTCAGACATGCCCTTAGGGCATGTCTGTGTGCCACATGTCACACGTGCCTGAATTCGGGGTGTTAGAGGGTGTCAAAGTGACACCCCCTGCACCCTTGCAAAAATCGGTATTTACCGAATCGGTAAATACCGATTCGGTAATGACCATTGATTCCTATGGGCTTCAATGCCCATAGGAATCAATGGGCATTACCGATTCGGTATTTACAGAATCGGTAAATACTGAATCTTAACGATTCGGTATTTACCGATTCGGAATTACCTACATTTCCCCCCCTCTAATTTACCACTTCTTAAATACCGAATCGGTATGATTCAGTATTTTAGAAGTGGTCAATTAGAATTACCTACATCGGGCCCTAAGTTACTGACTTCCCTCATGCAGCTGCCTTCAACTGGTCCATAAGACAGCTGTGATTGACTGAGTGTCGAAGGGCGCCGACAGGTCCAGTAAAATCAGAGCTGCTCTGCCCCCTACATCAAGAGATGATCTAATCTCTTCCATAGCCACAATAAGCGCCAATTCTGTCCTTAACTGAACTGCGTTTTATCGAGATGATGATTATCTCTATATAAGCAGACAGTTTGATATCCATAGCCTTCTCGTCCACCTTAGCCAGAAAAGGTAGACTGGATATGTAGCCTGATTCATGATCGGGCCGTTTTGCGAGGCTCAAATAGCGAATCATAAGGAATCGCTATTTGAGACTCGCAAAACGGTAATCATGTAGGAATCGCAATATTAATTGCGATTCCCACTGATTCCTTATTTGCGATTAGCTAATTGCTAATCGCAAATAAGGAATAACTCCCCATGTATTCCTATGGGCCAAAAGGCCCATAGGAATGCATGGGGAGTATTCCTTATTTGCGATTAGCAATTTGCTACTCGCAAATAAGATAGCAATTTAAAGGGTGCCAGGGGTGTCCAAAGGACACCCTGTAGCACCCCTTAAATGCAAATTGAAACAGGTGTTGCGCACACACATGTCCAAAGGATATGTGTGTGTGCAACATGCAACTTAGAAAAATGCTTTTAAAAGCATTTTTCTAAGTTTTTGCTATTTACCGAGAGGTCTGACCTCTCGGTAAATAGCGGGCCAAAATTGCATTTTCGCAATTTTCAAATGCTTCATGAATTGCATTTAAGGAATCTCAAATAGAGATTCCTTAAATGTAATTCCTCGCAATTTAGCGATTTAGCAATTACCGATTTTTGCATTTGGGATGCTGAATCCCAAATGCAAAAATCGCACTCGCAAAGGGCCGGATTCTCAGAATCCGGCCCTTTGCGAGCCGATTTAGCCTTCATGAATAAGGCTGATGGTTCGGTAATATCAATCTCTTGGAACAAGCACTGCTGTGATGCAAGGAAGATGCTCAATGGAAAGGCTGGGAAACATTTGGCAGTAGGCATTTGAACACCCTTCTACTCTGCTATTTGTCAGCCAGTACATTTGTTTGAATAGTGGGCTGTACTTCACATCAGATGTTTGTGCAGAGTGTTTCTGAAAGTGCTCACACACAGTAGGACCAAGACCGCTATAATGATAAAGTACATATAGTGCATCGATTTAAAAATGAGCTCATGTCTGTACTTCTATCCACCAGATCCTTCCAAGAAAGAATTAATGAAACAACAAAAAAATATTCAAAGCACGTGCACAACAGACGATACAGAAGTCGAAACAAATCTGAAATCATAAGAGGGAGGAAAGGATTGAAAGATGATTTTAAATCTTAGCAATGCCGGAGTTCATGCGAGGAAGTCGCTACTGCAAGAGGCAGAAGAGGTAATAAAAGCTTAAAGAACTGCCCCTCCTTCCACTAACCCTCAAGATATAATTTTAACACCCTTCGGTCAGTTGGCCACGCTCATGGCTAAGCTACCAAAGGGAGATGCGCTGGTGGGGTTAGAAGTAACAACACAATGCAAAATAATTGGGATATAATGAACTTTAAGTCCACGCAAAAGCTTTTCATGTTGTTAGGGTAATTATTAATGGTAAGTACAGAAATAGTGCCCCAAAAGGGGTTTGGAAATAGGTACCATATAAAACTTCATTACATGGGATACCGAGTACGGTCTTTCGTTGTTATTCCCCTGAAATGCATCTTCAATCCTATCAGCGATACCTGTTCAACAGACCTGTCGATCTAAGGTGGATGATGCAGCCCAGGTCGGGGTAAACCAGCATTGTGTTCCTAGTGGCTGACATTTATGGTGTATGTTTGGATGACATCCAATCAAATCAAAGTCTATCTAAGTCATCCATGACCATTGAAAATGTAAAGGATCATGACAGCTACCATCGCAATCTGAGTTCAGGGGCGTCAATCAACCAGCTATTAAATGAAAAAAAAAACGATATGGATCCTTTTAGCCTTGTACCTGAGGAGATCGGTAAATATTCTGATTCACAACCAACCTTAATAGCTCAGATAATTAACCTTAGGTAGTCATGACAGCGTCCTATGATGGTCGTTCAAATAGATAACTGATTAAATTGTGCTGACCTCTCGTCCCGGGGTAAATATGACGTAACTACGTCAGTTTAAGCAAGATCTCCCAAATATCAAAATCCATCTGCTAATGGGGTATGGCGAAATGTGTTGGTAAAAATGGATGCAATAACAACAGCGCTACACTTCCACTCAGATAAACTTAATATCCAGGTGGAGCTATTAAATACTCTAGCCTGGTATGTGGCTGGGATAGACACCAAACTGCATAATCAAACAGATTTGGTGGTAAGATCACAATCTGATGTTAACAACCAACTAATAAGGTGCATGTGTTCACATAGTTTCGATTTTTTTTAGACCTTTTTACACAATCCCCTACCCACCCAGACCACCTAACGCTACACTGCTGGCATCAGTGCAGCCTCGGTCACACCACAGACCATACTTTGTAGCTCCAGGGCAAATATTTGCGAGTTTTATGTTATGTTTTAGATAATGTTTCAGCACATTCTAACATAGTAGATTCCTCATTGACAAAGTAAAAAAACTGGCTACACACCTAAAAGCAGCGTCACAAACGCCACCCCATTTGGGTTCAGGGGTGGGTGTTGCTGGTGAAAGCCTGAAGACTCAAAAAGCCTAGTGTGATGTCCCAAAATGTGCTTAGGTCCACCTAGGGGATACTCGGGAGTTAGAACGACCTCTGGGGTCAGAAATAGAAATGTTGATACTGAGGGAAGTCAAGTTTTAAATTCTACATACCTCTGTGAGGGTTCTACAGGGCAGCCTCCCTTAATAGAAATGGGCTTGAAAGAGGTTATAGAGGGTCATAAAGCCTTTAAAGTTTCAGACAATCGTCTAAACCTGTGCCGCAGTCCAGGGATTGTTATCCTATTTTTAAATCATGTGGTCAGGCGTTGCACAGCAGGATTTAATTTGAATGAGTACAGAGAACAACCCTGTATATAATCAAACAACCCATCTGAATCTACATCTTGGGTCCCAGTCATTGAGTCTTCCAATATCTGTTGAAAAAGAGATTGCAAGTAACAGAGAGGTTTGTTATAAACAAACTTTCACTGAACCAACTAAACGTAATGGGGTAGTGTCTGTGCCACATGTTAGAGCTATTCAGAGAACGTCTGGTTCCATGTTGGTTAATGGAAATAATTAAGTAGCTAATGAGAGCTCACTTTTCTCTATCAGAATAGTTTTTGTAGCCGGTGGTCCATCCTCTGGTATTGAACAGGGCCCAGTTGTCTCTACAATGGTCAAGCTGGAAAATCAATCTTCTAATGCTTTGAAATTTGTATTACATCTTCTAAAGGAATCCAGGGGTATGCATGACAGTCTAAATCGGGTTCAATTTTAAAACTGATTGCTATTATTCCTGAATTATCATCCATTAAGTCTGCAGATCTTTTATCCATTCAATTTAAGCAAGTTCACCCACATTCAGGTCATGAATCTACTATTACAAACAGGTCTGCAAATGAAATAGTAAATAACATTCTTGAATACAGTTTGTACTTTATAGAGTGGGGTATTGAGATTAAGAAATCCACCCCTATTAACTATCTGTCTATACTCGAAATAGAAATTCCAAAAATGTCAACTCCATTACTTAGAGGTGCGATTGCGCCACTTTATAACCCAGTTAATACCACAGGCCTTTCAATTACAAATACGTCACTAGGGGTCCGTACCTGTGAATTGCTATCTAAAAATATCATCTGAATATTGTGCCTGGCTCCCAGCAACCCTCACAGATACATCATCTGGTGCTGGTGACTACATTTTTCATAACGCTAGTGGAAATAATAAACAAGTGAGAATGTTCCTGAAATGTTCATGGTCTTGCTCGTTTGTTGGCTGACCCAGACATAATTTCCTTTCTACAAGCTTTTGAAATTCTAATGTTTCGGGGAACGTGGAGAGAGGAAGATACTCCATTACTTGGCTATAATGAACTTAACCTTACAAGTAAGCGCTCAACAAATCAAGAACGTGCTAAGGGTGGTTTTTTAGGTCTCGGCCTAGCGTACACTGCGCAGCAGTGTCGTACAGCCAAGATTTTATGTTTACAGTATGGGGTCTTGAACCCGCCCCTCTTCTCCATTGGCTGGCTTCCTAAACGGCAGCCATCCATTGGAGGAGAGGGGCGTCACTCCATTCAAGACCGGATTCGGGGGTGTATTTTTTACGTTCTTTCTCTTTTCTTTCTCTCCTCTTCCCATTGGCTGGAATTTTACCTTCCAGCCAATGGGAAGAGGAGAGAAAGAAAACCACGCCCCCGAATACAAAAATGACGCTAGTTTCTCCGAGGCATTCCTGCCTCGCCTCGGAGAAACATGGTGGTGTTTCCATGTCGTGGAAGCCCCCAGTCTTCCCCCCGCCGTCTTTGTGAGCCTTTAGAAACTCTCTGAACACCAGCGTTTAGCGCTGTTTTAAATGCATTAGCTTACATCGGGTGTGTCCATCCTTTGTTTTTAGTATGCCGGACGGGGTCAGTCTTGCGGCCTCGCTGACTAGTTTACATTCTGTGTCTGGCCTGATTCCAGTACCGATGGCGGGTCAGCTGGGAGAGTATGTCGGATTAAAGTACTTACAGCTTCTCTCCGTGCTCGGTTTCATTATTGGTGATGAACGTCCGTCTGTTCTTTACTGTCCGCACCGGCACAACTTTTATTCTTTTTTAACACTTGCTCAGTACATTACAGATGAAAGCAAGGACAGTTTGGATTAAGGTACAGAAAGGGACGCATATACCACTCATATACAATGTTCTCAACAGGGAGGTGACGTCTGTGAGTCATCGTCTGCTGTTGGGCCAGATACTACCGGAGCGGTTCCCGATGCCTGTAGGTCTTGAGGTCGGGGGTTGTAGTCTAGAGTGTCCCATACATCCTAGTGTTTGTTATGTACTTCTAGGTCTCGTGACCAGGCTTTTATTCTAGGCCGGCGTGTTCCGCCCGAGTGCAGGGCTTTCTAGGCCTGCTCTGCTGTATGGCGCTCCTTTTCTTCCGACCTTCTCTTGTCATCCTACAGCTCTTAACTGGGAGGAGGTATTTCTCCGACAACCTGGATCTGATAGAAGAGCAACATTGATGCCCCTCCCACTCCCGCTAATTTATGAAAGCGTGTGCATGCTGCACTTGGGCTGTTCGTTCATTCATTGGGCTGTTAAGCTCTGCTAGATGCTCGTTGGGAAAGCTTCAGGAAAGAAGCAAGACATCTCTTCCTTGCCAAACTATATGTAAATACTCGTTAGCTTGCAACATTTTTGGGCCTCAACATCTGTGGTATAGGCACATGTTGGGAGCATATCCTTGGGCATTGGTACTTGTCTGTGATATGCAAACATAAAATCAAATCATTAGAATTTTCTACCTGTGATATGCGCACAGAGATATTGCATCTCCTGAAATGCAGCACATTGCTCTGATATGCCCAAAAATTCCTCATTTTATTTATTGGAAGATCTTGGCTAAAGATTCTCTTGAGGTTGATGAACACTTATGGTTGCTATACTGTGACTGTCTTTTGGGCATTTATATGGGGGGGAGGGTTCCCGGTTTTCGTGCCTCTGTTTCCGGTTTTTGTGCCTCTGTTCCCTGCTTGTGATCCGGTTTTTGTGCCTCTGTTCCCTGCTTGTGATCCGGTTTTCGTGCCTCTGTTCCCTGCTTGTGCTTCTGTTCCCTGCTCGTGCCTCTGTTCCCTGCTTGTGATCCAGTTTTCGTGCCTCTGTTCCCGGTTTTCGTGCCTCTGTTCCCGGTGTTTGTGCCTCTGTTTCCTGCTTGTGCCTCTGTTCCCTGCTTGTGCCTCTGTTCGCTGCTCGTGCCTCTGTTCCCTTCTTGTGATCCGGTTTTTGCGCCTTTGTTCCCTGCTTGTGATCCGGTTTTTCATGCCTCTGTTCCCTGCTTGTGATCCGGATTTTCGTGCCTATGTTCCCTGCTTGTGATCCGGTTTTTCGTGCCTCTGTTCCCTAGGGCATTACTGGGCAGAGAGCTGTGTGTGTGTGTGTGTGGCTCTGTGTGTGTGTGTGTGGCTCTCTGTGTGTGGCTCTGTGTGTGGCTCGGTCTGTGTGTGTGGCTCGGTCTGTGTGGCTGTGTGTGTGTGGCTCTGTCTGTGTGTGTGGCTCTGTGTGTGTGTGGCTCTGTGTGTGTGTGGCTCTCTGTGTGTGGCTCTGTGTGTGGCTCGGTCTGTGTGTGTGGCTCGGTCTCTGTGGCTCTGTGTGTGTGTGTGGCTCTGTGTGTGTTTGTGGCTCTGTCTGTGTGTGTGTGTGTGGCTCTGTCTGTGTGTGTGTGGCTCTGTGTGTGTGTGTGTGTGGCTCTGTGTGTGTGTGTGGCTCTCTATGTGTGTGTGTGTGGCTCTGTGTGTGTGTGTGTGGCTCTGTGTGTGTGCGTCTCTGTGTGTGCGTGTGTGTGTGTGTGTGTGGCTCTCTGTGTGTGGCTGTGTGTGTGTGTCTGTGTGGCTCTCTACTACTCTCTAATGCTCACCTATTGCCATTGTAAATTACAATACCATTTATTTCTGTTTTAAAAAAAAAATGAAAAAAATGCCATTTGCAATGCCAATAGCTCCAACTTTAACAAAGCCGAGACCATTGCATTGTACATGCTTGTTGTTTAATATTACGACAGAGTTAAGCGTCAAGGTAGAAGCAATAGACTTGCAGCTTGCTTGGACTTAAGCTGCTTTTTTACAGTTTGATCGCCATCTGATGATAATTTTGAATGTCTACCTAAGTACGAGGAAAAGTAATGAAATGACTCATTTACTCACCCTGTGAGACACTGTAAAATTGCTAGCACTTAGATACCCAATGGCCGGTTTAATCATCTCTGGAGACTTTAATACTCACTTGGTTGCACTTAAATCTTTCGATTGGTCAAATAATGGTCCCGCTAAGCTGTGTCATGATGATTTGCAGCAGCTTGATTTAATTATGCTAGATGAATAATCTTTGTGTACATTCAGGGAAAGTCCAACTTTTAAACAGTCGAAATATGGATCAATTATTGATTACACTTTTATATCAGATAAGTTGGGCCCACAAATCATAGAGTTCAAGGTGTTTTTCAGAGTAGAAAGTGATCATAACCCCCATTTATTTACATTGTACTTGCCAATAAGATGTAATCATAAAGCCAAAGTGGTTCAAGATACAGCTCATTTAACATATCATTTGAAAAGCCTGGTTTAGCATTTAAAGAAACAAACAGAAATATTGAAGTTTGCGGACCTTTTGATCAATCATAGTGCTTTGGGTTCACTACGAGGAGGAATGTTGATGGGCAAGTGGAATTGCATTAGCTTATCATTGGTGGAGAAATTCACTGCACGGTATCCACGAAAGGCGAACCCCTTGAAATCCACCGTGAATAAATAGTATTCATCTAAACTAGTTAATTTGAAAAAGTCACTTATTAGAGCTTCAAGGGAAGTTTTTAATCATCAATATTGGCCATCCTATCACTCTCTCAAAGAATAGCAGAGTTCACCGAGAAGGCCATATAGACAGGTAGCCAGGATGGCAAAATTACAATACCAAGAAGAACTGTGGCATAGGTTATTAAAAACTACTAAGTCCAATATTGCTGAAGCATTTTGGGAGGTCATTGATGAAATGGAAACAAGAGGTATCAGCCCTATAGTGTGAACATTATGTTGAGGCATGGGAGATGTTTATTGCTAACCTGTATGGCCCTAGTACTGCTAATAGGTCAGACCTGAGCCACCATTATGTGGCACGTAAAAAGTCACCAGCTAGCAGTGATAGGGAGCAGCTCAGCTCCGGACTTAGAGTTTTAAAGTAATTAAGAAATAGCCACTCTTTTGCGCCGGATTAGATTGAATGGGCTACCTAATGCTATATTTTGTGTCAAAGTTGATTTGTGGACGAGGTTTTGACTCCCTTGTACAATGAGGTATTATCAATGAACCTTGTTCCAGAGTCTTGGCAAGGAAGCATTGTACAGACAATTTATATAAAAGGGCCAGCAGATAATTCTTCAAATTATCAGTTAATTGCTTTAACTGTGGTTTTTGGCTCCCGATTATTGATTGATTTGGAAGATTGGGCAACATCACAGAAAATAATCCCAATTTACCAGTCGTGATTTCTTAAGGGCCAATCTACAATTACTAATTTATTAACCCTTACTATATTGGCAGAGTGGGCTGTTTAAAAAAAGCAAAACCTATGTATTTGTTTTATAGATTTAAATGCCGCATTAGATTTTGTTCCATTATATATTATGGCAAAAACACACTGGATGGGGTATTCCCCAAAAGCTGCTTGACGCTATTATTATAATCTTGCACACAAATACTTGGGTCCAGGTTACAATACGTCATGGTTTTAGTTTGTCTTGGAAAATTAAAACTTGTAATTGTCTTAAACAAGGCTGAATACTTGCCCACTGCCTTTTTAGCCTTTTTACGTCAGACTTACTGCAGTACTTTTAAACTGTTAGTGCCCACCCTCCCAAACTTGCTAATGGCCATCTTAAATATATTCAATATGCTGATGACACTATTTTGCTGAGTCAAACTCCAATAGCTCTACAAAGCCAAATGACTGCATTAGATGAATACGTTTTAGGCAATGGTTTGGAATTGAATGTCAAAAAATTAAAGTTATGGAAACTGGCCCAGTGAAGTTTAAGTATTGATCTTGGACTGGGAGAGGTGGGCCAATTGAAGATGTGAAGACGTATAATTACTTGGGCATTTGATAATAAAGTCTTGTTTAAAAGCCATTCTAAAGTTCAAAGGTGTGAAGGTGCAGGTGTACCCAATGAAGACAGGACACAGGTATGGGGAGGTACGCTGATTTAATGTTGTAATTATCTTAGAGAGCGCCGAGCCGATGTGCTCCGCTCTCTGACATTCGCGCCTCTCACTCGGAATGCGCGCGCAGCCGTCAAAATGGCCGCCAGCACGTCGCGTCACCACGCGACGTGCATACACTAGAGCGCTACATTACATATCTCCCTTTTTTCCAAACAATGAAACTTTTAACTTACAGTCCGCCGCTCATGTCAAAGTCTTGAAACCTGGCTGGTCTCACCACAGTTCTTCCCCTCCAGGTCAGTCTTACCGGGGTAGGTGCGGTCTCCCTCTCGTGAGTCTCTGCACCGCCCCCTTCATTGCTCAGCGCGGCCGCGCTCTCCCCTGGTCTCCTTATGTTCATTTCCTTCACCATTCCCTGGCTGCTATTGTCATCTTGCTCCTCGCCACGTTCTCTTCTCCTCACGTCCGATTCCTCATCAACTTGTTCCTGCTCTGCGTTGGGTTCCTCCACGCCTTCTAGATACAATCCATCTTGGCTCCACTGTAGTACCTTGTTGCATCTCGCCTTGCGGTCCTGAGACCATACATTCCCATCGCTCAACAAGGCCGCTCTGTCATACACCTCCTTGACCTGCAGTGGTTTACTGTACTTGCTGTCCCCCTTCCTTTGCAGCGTTGCTAACTTGACTCGCACCCACTCGCCTTCTTCTAACCCAGTATCTTTCACGTTCCTGCGGTTGTTGTAGTGTTTGGCATATATTGCTTGTGCCTTTTCCAAGTTGGCTTGAACCACTGCAGGGGACCATTTACTCGTTATGGTTTTCTCTTTCCATACTCGGTTGTCCTTTGTCAAGGGGTCACGGCCCCTCAATATTTGAAAGGGGCTATATCCTGTTCCTGTGGGGGTGATTCTATACGCCCACACCATATGCCATATTTCCTTCTCCCAGTCCTTATTGTTTGATATTGCTGCTTGCACTGACCCCATCACTACTCTGTTGAAACGTTCTACCAGTCCATTTCCGGAGGGGTGGTAGATTGAAGTGTGTTTGGAGAGGATGCCATTTCTTTCCATAAACTGATCCACTTGTCTGAGGTAAACTGGGGGCCGTTATCACTCAGGATGGATTTGGGAATGCCTTCCCTCAGAAACGTGTTGGTCAAAAACCTTAAGATCGTCTCTGTGTCCATCACCTCCTCCACTTTCATTTCGGGCCATTTCGAATATCTGTCAATGAGTACGCACACATACTTTTGGATGCCTTGTCCATCCAAGATCGGGCCCAAGATGTCTATGGACAGTACCTCCCACGGATTCTGTGGAGGGTCGAATTTTCCCAGCGCTGGTCGTAGGGGTTTGAGTGTCTTGTCTGCTCCTTGGCACTGTAAGCAATCTCAGCCCGTAGGTCCATGCTTGGCCACCAGTAATTTTGCTTGGTTCTCAATTTCATCTTCCCTATCCCCAAATGACCTTCGTGGAGTATTGTCAATAAATTTGGAATTATGCCTGCTGGGGGTATGACTTTGACTCCCCTCTAAACAAACACTCCTTGATCGTCCATTGACAGCTCTTCCCTGATCTCGTAGTACAGTTTTAGGTTCTCATTGGTTTGTCGTTTATCAGGCCAGTCCTTTATAATGTATGTTTTCACCTCCTGCATGGTCTGGTCTTCACTGTAGGCTTCGCTCCATTCCTGATTACTAATAACTCTTTCCTGGTCCTCCATTAAGGCTACCATTTCTTCTCCACCTGACTGATCTTCTTCTCCAGGCTCCATGGCCGCCGCCCTGCTTAAGTAGTCCGCCACTCTGTTCCGACTGCCTGGGATGTATTCTACATCGTATCTAAATTCCAGTAGTTTCAGTGTCATCTTCGAAATCCTGGTAGTGGCGCTCGCATGTCCGCTGGACGTTAGTACCTTTCCCAGAGGTTTGTGGTCTGTCTTTAACTGGAACCGTGTGCCCCACAGGAAATGTCTGAACCTTGTCATTGCCCATACAACTGCCAGCATCTCCCTTTCAATTACACTGTATTTCTTTTCTGTGTCGCTCAGTGTGCGGGACGCAAAACTGAGGGTTTCCATCACTCCTTGCCCTCAATCCTGCATCAACACCGCGCCCAATCCCTTGTCGCTGGCGTCTGTTGTGAGCACTGTCCTGCCCTGGGGGTCATATCGTTGCAGGGGTATGGCTCCTACTACAACTTTCTTGATGTCCTCTAATTCTCTTTGAGCTTCCTCCGTCCAGCAAAACGCCGAACTCTCTCTTGTCAGCTTTCTCATGTGATGCGTCTTTGTTGCGAAATGCTGCACAAATTTACTGTAGTATTCTGCCATTCCTAAGAATGACCTGACATCCTCCTTGCTAGCGGGTGGTGTTGCTTCACAAATCGCCCTTACGTTCTCGGTTTTTGGTGTGATTCCTCGCGCTCCGATTTTGTGCCGCCGTGAGTCCTTTATCTTCCAAGATCATCAGTACTTTGTTTAGTTTTGCATCGTGGTCTAGCTTGTCTCGCCCGATCACCAGGATGTCGTCCTGGAAGTACTGGATGCCATCCATTTTTTTAAATAGTTGGTGCATAAGTTTCTGAAACACCGCTGCCGCCGATGCCAGTCCAAACGGCATGCGACGCAACTGGTAGCACCCGAAGGGGGTAATGAATGATGTTAATTTCCTGCTCTCCGGGTGCAATGCAATTTGGTGATATGCTGAGGTCAAATTTATGGTAGAGTACCACTTGATTCCTCTCGTCTTGGCCAACATCTCTTCGATCCTTGGCAAGGGGAACTTCTCCACCACAATGTTTTTATTCAATTCGCGCAGGTCTACGCATAGCCTGACCTTCCCGCTGGGTTTCATGACCACTACCAATGGCACCAGCCACTCAGCGCACGTGATCGGTTCGATGATCCCCTTTCTTTTCAATTCTTGCAGTTCATCTTGCACCGCCTCTCTCACTGCCAGGGGTACATTTCTCACCTTATGAGACACCGGTATGGCTACTTCCTTAAGAACTATTTTGTGTGAGAATTTTTCTAGCTTTCCCACCGTGCCTCCGAATACTTTGGGGTACTCTCTCTTCCACTTGTCCAGGTCTGGCCAAACTTCAGGTTCTGTGAGCAGTATCTGCTCTTTCCCTCCTGGATCCAGTTTGATGCCCAGGTCACCCTGGTCTAGCCATCCCAGCACATGTGGTCCCCTTTCCGATATATACAGTTTGCAGTTGGCGGTGCGTCCTCTGAACTCAAACCTTAAAGGCCTGAATCCGACCATGGGTATGCGATCTCCATTATACGTGACTGGTCGGATGTCCAATTTCTCCTGGTCTGGGCCCAAGTGTGGCTTGAATGTTTCGTTCCACACCGCTCTCTGGACTATGGTGTAGGGCGAGCCAGTATCTGCCACTATACTTATCGGCACTCCTCCGATCGTCATGTCCAGTACCGGCTTTGTCGATCTTTTGTTGTCTACGCTCAACACTTGGTCGTAGATGCAGAGTACGGTGTCATCATCCTCCTCTGCGTCTTCTTCCCGGTCCTCTCGTTCTTGGTCGATGTATTTCACCATGCTCCTGGAGGATTTCCTGCGGCACGCTTTCTCATAGTGGCCTACGATTCCACAGTACATACATTTGGCACGAAATGCAGGACACTTCCTGTCATGTGCTTCGTGGGCCCAGCTTCCGCATCTGTAACAGGCCTTCTTGTTGTTCCCTGTCTGTTTCCCCGGAGGACCTGGGTTGCCTTGCCACTTGTTAGGTCCCTTCGATGAGGATCCTTTATTTCTATAGTCCTTGCGGGGCTCCTCGTCTTCTACCCTGTTCACCATGGGACTTTACCCCGTCTCTCTCTTCGCCGCCTCGAGCACCTGCGCGCCAATTCTGCCCTCTTGACTATCACCATCACCTCTTTCAGCGTGGCGTCGCCGCTGGCCCACAGCTTGTCCTGTACGGCCGTGCTCGTGGTGTGCATCACAATTTGATCTTTGATGAATTCAAATTGGAATGTGTCATATTTGCACGTGGCCGCCAGTTTTCTTAGTGCCACCACGTACTCATCCACTGATTCCCCTGGTCGTTGCTTCCTTTGCTGGAAGTTGAATCTGTCTATCGATACAGACTGCCGGCTTATAGTGTTCATTTAAGTCATCTATGGCATGGGCATACATGTCGTCATCTGTGCTCCCTCGTTGTTTGGGTACTAGATTCTTGTAGATTCTGAGCCCCTCCGGGCCTAGATTATGTAACAGAATATGCTTCTTCCTCTTGCTGGTGAACTTTTCATAATTTTCGTCTTCGAGCACTTCTATGAAGTTGTCAATATAGTCTCTCCAATCTTCCCACTTCATGAGGGGTTCCCCTGGTTTAGGTAAGAATTGCACTGGGGCTGTTGCATACGCCGCTTGTGCGCACATCTTTTCGCGCCTTTCTGTGGGTGGCGTACCGCTGTGGCTTCTGGGACTGCCTGGCGCACTGTTTCCCTCATGCTTCTTGGTTTGTAGATCGGGCTCTCTGTGTCTGCCCCTTCGCTCTTTCCTGAGGTAGCCAGCGCTGATGCCCTTGGTTGTGGGGAAGTAGGTTATCTTGGGTGCCCTTGTCTTCAGCTCGCCCTTTTTTTTTTCTCCCCCCAGTGCTCGTTTGGTGCCAGTGGGGCTATGGGCTCTGCCGCACTCTCTAATGATAGCTTGTCAGCGTGTGGTTGCTTCCTTGCAGGTTGACGCTTAGCTGGTCGTCTCAGGTGCCTTGCTCAGCTAACCTGCCTCCTCTGTCCTGATTGTCTGTCTCTTTTGTGCTTCTTATTTTTCTATAGGTGTTCCTTTGTTCATGATCCCGCTGTTGTGAAGGTGCAGGTGTACCCAATGAAGACAGGACACAGGTATGGGGAGGTACGCTGATTTAATGTTGTAATTATCTTAGAGAGCACCGAGCTGATGTGCTCCGCTCTCCGACATTCGCGCCTCTCACTCGGGATGCGCGCGCAGCCGTCAAAATGGCCGCCGGTACGTCGCGTCCCCACGCAACGTGCATACACTAGAGTGCTACATTACAAAAGGGAAAAAACATCATCTTTAATATATGCTTTTAAGTCACTGTGTAAATCATTGAGATGCCACTCGTATGGACACCTTCTTTAAGTCATGGGAGTAAAGATACAACCAACTATTGCATATAGCGCTCCTATCACCAGGGAAAAAGATGGTAAATTATCAGATGTATTATCAAATAATGCTTGTAAGTCTGTCTTTGGGGTTTCTAAGTCAATTGGCCAAGCTGAAATCAGTTTGGAGTTTGGTCTCCGCAGAAAGCCTCTGGTGGTGCAAGGTTCCTATTTGTAATGCATGCGTTCTCTGTTTTTATCTTGTCTGGCCCCCTAGCAAAAAAAACTGCTTGTACGAATAAATCATTCCGATTATGCTGGTGCCTGGAAATCTTTCATTTTAACATGTTTACAGAGTTATAACTTGCAGTCGGGGTTGCAGAAATGAATAAATCTAGTTTTAAACAGTTCTTAAATAGAAAAATAAAAATGCACTTCTTTATTGTGGATCAAGAGGCCTTAGCGGTAAAGGAGCATGCCTGGACAGTGATTAATTTTCATCAGACTGTGCAAATTCAGCCCTATTTGACCACCGACTTTCCGGCACAAGAGGTATATATCTTTAAAATTAAGAATTGGCAGGTAGCCCACTAAGGATGGCACACTGAATTGGATCCAACACTGGTCATCTAGTGAATTTAGATTGTGGGTGGTCACATGAACCTTTATTTCATATTGTGTGTGCCTGCCCAAATCTGCTTAATGCACGGCAAATACTTTTAAAGCCTTCGCTTCTCAAAGCAGGGGTGGTATCTGTTTGTCAAGCCCTCATTTTATGTTTATCTGATGCTCCAGTTTAATTAATCTGTCCGACAGGGCACAAGTCGTAAAAAAATAAGTGGGGGGACGCTGTCACCGGAAGTGACGTCACAACCGGAAGTGACGTCATGAGAGGTGGCTTGCACCATCAGGCTTGGATTTTTTATTCAGGAAAAAGTGCCCATTAGTGCCACAAATACAGGTTACATCAAACATCCGTGAATCCAAATGGTACGTCAAGGAGGAGTTCAAAGCAAACACACAATGTTGATTGATACTTCCGGATATGTTACTTCCACCACACACGTAGGATGTTCTCTGTATCTCCTGCAAATCGAGCAGCGTGTTGAAATTCAATTAAAGCTTTAAACCATGTGCTCACAATACAAACATCAAAAATAATTAGACTGTCCTTTATTCCCAGGGCCGGGGTTTGTTGTTGAACAACCACCGCCTGGAGTAAGGTACATTGATTTACAGGAAATTGCCCGCTCATACGCGTATTTGTCATTATAAATACTACTGTCGCAGCCAATGAACCCTGATAAGCCGCGGTTATCTGAGCCGAGTGTGCCATCAGCGCGTCAGTGTCTTTTTACAAACAGCTCCCTTCCCTCTAACACACTCTTTTCCCCCTCAGAGTTCAGAAAAATATTTGTTTCGGATGGTCTTGTTTGAACCGCACGCAGCCTCCCTCGCGGCGCTTCTGCAACCTGCCTATGTCCTGCTAAATATGTTCAAAGAGGGCACCCGAACAGTCAAGTGGAGCGAGTAGACGAGTAAAGTGGTTTTCCTGGAAAAATAGTCTTCTTTAATTAAGAACAAAAAAGCATTTCTTTCTCTCTCCAGCTGTTTGGCAGGGGGGACGGCGTCCCCCCCACCGCCCCCGGTAAAATAAGTGGGGGGATGCCGTCCACCCGCGTGGTACCCCGACTCGAGCACTGCTGTCCGATGATAACGTTTCTAGAAATTGCTGTACAGTGCTTGTATCTGATGTTTAGCTTTGTCTGCTTATGTCTTCTCTGGAGGCGTTTTTATAAGATCAAACAATAGTAGGTTATTTGTTGAAGTCGCATATGGTCTTTTGCTGGTTATTCAATTGTAATGTACTGTTTTTCTCACTTAGAGATTTTAACTTAATATTTGTATGTTTATGTTATAAGTATTGCACTTTTATAGAATCTTTATGGTTCTTTCGGAGTCAGGTTATATGAATATTTACGTTGTGATCAAGTATATTTTTATGTACATGTGTATTTAATATGTTCTCTTGTGTGTACTGTAAAGTGTTGTTTTGTGAGGATGTTTGTGAACCAGACACACATTTACTACTACAGGGTGGTAAATAAAGTGTACAGTGGTAGAATGATGCTCTGGAAACATTTATTAAACAGAAATGGACTTCAAACACATAATGGCTAGTTTGACATGGGGGGGGGGGAGCGGATAGCAGATAAGTCAGGAAACTGAAAACGTAGCAATGTTCTGAATAAACATAGGCGATTTAAATGTTTTGAGGGAAAAAGTGAACCACAACCAAGTGTTTGGCCATACAGAACTTTCCTCACCATAAATTGTTAAAAAAGGATTAGAAGTATATGCTCGGTTGGTCATAAACTGGAACAAACCAGTCAACAAAGGTTGATTTAAACTATGATACAATGCCAGCTCTGCGAAGTGAAATGTGTTGTCTTATACATTTATTTCTACCCCAGAGCGACCATTTCAACTTCCTGTATTCGAAGGCAAGAGCTATTAGGCTATTGGACTTCAAACTTTTTAATGGTGCGTTCCCCCCAGTTATAAAAAACAGAAAAAAAGACATCAGCGCCTCCTCAAAATTATTCACAATTATTTGATTTAAACGGCAATGTTTAAATACGTATAGACTTATTTAATTATTGCGGTTCTGTTACCATTTAAAAAATGAAATCAAATACATCAGTGCCAAAGATTGTCGCTATTCTAGTTTGCCTGGCCTTACTAACGTGTAAAAGTATCCACAGTGTGATTATTTGAAATGGGGGCAGGGGTTCTGAAGAATATTTTGACACCTCCCAGCCAAGGTATAAATGACAAAAGAGGTTAGTGTTGGACCATTACAGAGCAAAGTACTGCTGCTCTCTTTTTTCCACTGAAGACAAAGCACTGTTCTCAGCATAATGCTTCTTTTGGTCAGAGCCTAGCCCCCACCTAGGGATCACTTGAGGCCATCCTAGGGGAGCCCGCCCCCCAATTAAAGACCCTTGCGTTAGGCACTCAGTACACCATACACACCAGTGCAAGTGTGTACTGCGTAGTGTGCCACACAGGGTTAGTTAATTCTTCTCGTGTGTTTGACTTCACTCATCTTCCTGCTCGGATGTAGCGTCTTGGAGCCAGTACCAAGCACCACATCCTCCACGCCGGCAGAGCTGTAACACAATCGCTCCCTGTATCACGGAGCTAAATGGATTCGGTCAGAGAAGGCGTGCAACGCCTTTGGCCAGAAAGGGCTTTTAACCTGCTCCAACACTGGTTCTTTGTCTCAGACCAGGCTGCACAGCTTCAAGGACGCACACAGTTCTTCACTAGCTTGCTGTCGGCTAGGCTGGGCAGGGGCTAGCGCCGCATTCTCCACCTTATCCACGTATTTCACAGGTCTTCACAAGATCATTTACTGTTTCATGAGTCTTTTGTTTGTGCTTTTTTATAGTCTCCCTTGTATCCAGAGGTGCCTTCTCTACCTATTCCTTCCATTTGTAATGGCTTTTGCTGCCAGATTTGGATAATGTATTTGTGGAAAATAAACTTTAGGCATGTCCATGAAGCTAACAATTTATTGCATGGCAAGCTAATAATGTATTAGTGTAGCATTAAATCCTTGATTGACGCCATAATAACAATACATTAAATTACATGAAATGTAATTTGTCAAACTCCATTTGCCAACCGTCGATCGTAACGAAACTTGAGGGGGCCCCCCTGCAAGATATGTGAAGGGGCCCCCTCCGGACTGTATCAGTAGCTCGTCGGCCGAAGTGCTATGCTGAGGGGGCCTCCTGAAGTTTGGGGACCCCCACACAGCGGGGGCTGCAGGGGCCTGTGTTATGCCCCTGCTTCAGGCTGACGTTACCGCCACCAGAAAAAAACACCTGCAAAGTCTGAAGGCGCAGTCCCGTACACGATGGAGATACAAACTGGGTGTACTGAAGAGCCTGCAGAACCAGAAGTAAAGTACAGGAGGGGCACACAACCTGAGGGAATGGACGTAGAGTGAACAATTTCTCTATGAACCTGGAGACAGTCCCAGAACAACCACCAGACCCCATTCAAGTGGACCGGAAAGTCTGAAAAGCCCATCTTGGAGGAATGAGGTAGAGAAAGAGAAAAGGGAACCACATTCATTCGAACACACCAAACCCCAAACAACTTCCAGTGTCAAACAGAAGAATACCTGTCAAACAGAAGAATACCTGGCAGACACCCTGTGGACGCTAGCACAAAAGAGGAGATAGAAGCTGAGAGACACTGCCACATGATGCCACCCCAACCAACTTGGAAATCGCCAGAGAGGGCACCAAGAAACTTTGAAACCACAGGGCAGAGCAAACCAGTGGAACCCGCCACACCAGACACACCACCGACTACATCAACAGTGGAAATCAAATAGAACTGGCCCCACTGGAGCCACCAGAACAACCCGAGCCTTCCCCTCTGAACCGGAAACAGAAACCTTAGGAGCAAGGAAACTGAGGGAAAGAAACATTAGGCCCACAGGCTAAGGAACCATCAGGTCATCCAATCTCAAAACCAATGCTCCCTACTTCCGGAAAAAAAACAGGGAAGAAGTGCAATGTCAGGGCACATAAATCGGCCCACCCAGGGGCGACCCCACGACCAACACACCTTGATAAACATGTGAGGAGAAGGGCAAAAGTCCAGAGAGGATGAAACTCCCTGCACAGGTGAACAGACTGACAGTCCAGAACTTTCTGAGCAAGAAAGCCCAGAAGAACTTAACAATGACTGAGCCCATAGAAATAACTGCCCTGCAAAGACTAAAAAGTCATGAGACAAAAGAACAGCCATCAGTGGAGCCAACATTATGGCAAAAATCAGTTGATCAGCCTACAACCCAAACGGCAGCACCAGGAACTGGAAAAGCCTCAACCTCTTCCCCCCCCACACACACACATATATCGAACCCCAGAAACCACTTAAGACACAGACATACAGGAACATGAAGGAACACTACCTGCAAAACGATCGCAGCCATGAGGACCCCAGGAGGTCTTGTGGGTAGTAGCTGCTGTAAGGATACAAGTTAAATGGAATGAGCTCCACCCATTAAAAGAAGCACCACAGACCTAACACCGGTTAAAATACCCCTGACTGAAATTCTCCCGGTAACCTTCAGTACCAGGAAAAAGGACAGCATACACCCCGGACCGATCAAACTGTTTGAAACTGGGATGACTCACCTTGGAGCAAGAGCAGGGGGAGGAAGGAAGATGAATTCGATAAGATTGCAGCTCCAAGCGAAGCTCCACACCCACTAGACGGAAAGTCAAGCACACATGCAGAAAGGAACGCAGCATTTTACCTTCCACAGATCATGAGCCCAAGGCCCCAAGCCAGGAGCACTGCCGAGAGACCCACATCGGGAAAGATATCCTGCCCCCTACCCACCTGAGCAGAGACAGCCCATATGGAAGGAATTTAATTGGGGGTCCGCACGTGGGAAACCCCTGGGCACCTCAGCAGCCAACTTGCATTGTAGTTCTTGTGGTTGTGTATCATTCTGTGTTTGAACAACACTAACATATTCAGAAATATATATGTATGTGCATTTAAAAGGGCACTTCTGAAAATTAATGTAGTGAGATTTGCAGAAGAAATTTCTGAGGCAAAGGTTGTGTCCGGTCGGCCCAAGTTCTCGCATTATAGTTTCCCATCAATGTTTCCCCATAGGTAACTAACATAAAAATAATCAAATTATTGTTAGTTGATTTAAACATTAAAATTAAACTACGTTATTTCATTAAGTAATTTTGCATTATTTGTGAGAAAAATTGACTGTTTTTCTCTTCAATTGGAAAGCCAATACTTCCACTGGGCCTGTGTTACGTGTCAGCAGATATTGATGGAGTTAAATTATGTATTTAATTTAATTTCTATTTAGCAGCATATTTTCAAACTAGATTTTTTCTTACCTACCAGTACTATTCTATCTTCAGGGCGGCTGGGCCTGCTACTTCCCCTGATGCTCGAGTCCCACAAGGTCCCGATCGCTGCTGGCATTGCAAGATGCAGGCGTAAGATAAACAAACCCGGTACTTGATCCAAATAAGCACTTTGCCTAGCTGCCAAGGTTTCTGATTGCTCATGTGTGACATTTTCATAATTTCAATGGAATTATGAGTGACATTCAACTATGAGTGACACTTTCGTGCGAGCTAAATCAAGTATTAAAGACCAGCGAACAATTTAAATATCAGAAATTTCACCCAACTGACTTACAAGAAACTCTAGGAAGATCTTAAAACTGATAAAAAAAACACCAGAAATGGAAGGGCTTTTAGTGTTGCCAGTGAACTGTCAAATGTGTGACACTTGGGGGGACATTTTCTCTCAAGTAAAACAAAGCAATGAAGTGCATGGAAAGAGATCAATATTCAAATATCAGACACTTGTTATCAACGAGAAACCCTAAAATACCTTAAAACTGCTTCAAAACACTTGAAATAGAAAATTAAGATACTGATACGTAATGATTTGTCTGCATAAAAGATATGAAAGTAAAGAAAATATTATGAAACCTTTCACATCCTCATGCCATTGGACTTTATGTCGTACATGCTGCAGAAATCAAATGAACTCAGGGCAGACATGGTATTCCGGCATGTAAAAAAAGTAAGCAAATTCACCTAATGCTGGTAAATATTTGCAACCTTCAACTGAACATTAATTAATTAGAGTAACCAAACACAGAAATAGAATGTTACAAATTAATACATCTGATGTTGTTTCCAGTTCTATTTAGCAGACTTGATAAAACAAATAAACTTCTCTTGGGAATGTGACAACCCTAGTCAGAGTGCTTGACTCACCTGACTACTGCTGTCCAATCCACCTGGAGTGGGTCTGAAGGCTGAATGCTTCGCTAGCTAACTTTTTTTTCACACTTCGCCAGCTAATTTATTTTCACACTGTTGTAGGTGCGACTTGTCTCGGCGATTCAGCTGGAGTTTAAAGCTGAGTTGCAGGAAACAGAGAGCCACATGCAGCTCTCCTTAAGATTGTCCTGATCTAATTGGCAGCAGTTTTTTTGATACAGGACCCAGAGCATGGTATTTTCGGGCGGGCCCGCCTGAGCACCAGTGATGCCTTCCTGGGGGCTGGCAGGATAATAAAGTTAAAAACACCCTGCCAGTCATGAGCGCTGACGACCCTCTCAGGTTTGAGGTTAGCACAGTGCACTGCTAATTAAGTGCCATTTGGACACGAGGGCGCCAGCCTCATACTCTCGCTCTCTCTGCTTCCAGGTGGCACCGTGGCGTTCCTGAAAAAGAAACTTGAATTTCCCGTCGTCACTCATTACTTCATTTGCCGATAATCCCAACACAGCATTTGTGCTGTTCTCAGATTCAAGACTGTGCAGCAGGCTAAAAACACTGGCGCTCAGAACTGAACCGAAAGCAGTTCCTCCACCACTGTACCATTGAATGTTACTGCGACTGCGCACTGCTGCCTAATAGGAGGTGTGGCACCAGGCAATCTAAGTAGGCGCAGCAAAACACTCTGCGTAGGAGTGCAGACGCAATTTACAGCCACGTTAACTTTAAAATGGAAGGTTAGAAAAAATAAAAAAACAAGAAATGTTATGTAAAGTTTTAAACTGCCGCGCACCATTTAATTAATGAGGAAGCTTGCTAGTTCCGCTGAGGGGCCCCTGGAGCATGGGGCCCCCCCGCAACGCGTGGGCTGCGGGGGCCTGTGTTACGCCGTTACTGGGATTAGATAACTCTGCATTCAAACAGCTCATCTGCTCCTTCCATAGCTCACCCTTCACTCTCACCGCTCACTCTATCTTCAAACAAGCACATCACTCACTCCTCTAACTCTAGTCATATGGGCATACCTTTCACCTTACATTGACATAGTTTCTTCTCTCACCCTGCACTCACACGAGCACTCTGTAAACCTGTCACCTACATAGCTCACCCTTCACTCTCATAGCTCAGGCTGTCCTAAAACGAACACATCACTTACTCTGCACTCGCACAACTCATTGTGCATACACATGGACACAGTGATCTGCTGAAACTAATGAGGACACACCGCTCAACCTGTACTCTTACTGCTAACCCTGAAATCTTCCCGCTCACCCTACACTCTTACCGCTCACATTGCACTCAACTCATGTGGGCATACTGCTAGCTCTGTACTCATACAACTCATCCAGCAGTCACTCCTGTCCCAGTGCACTCACACAGGCACTCACTTCACCCGTCACTCACACAGCTTACCCTTCACTCTCACTCCTCATGCTGCACTCACGTGAGCACAATGGTCTGCTGGAATTCGCAGTCATACAAGGCTCACTCTGCACTCACAATGATTACCGGCACTCTTGCCTCTGCGCTCAATCTCAATTGGGCACATCACTCACCTTCCACTCAGATCACTCACCTTGCAATCACATTGGCACACTGGTCACTCCCAGGGGCACACATCTCACCAGAGCCGGTTTTAGCGCTGGTGGCACCCTGTGCGACAGTATTTGTTGGCGCCCCTCACAGACTCACTCACTACTACCCTTTATCAGTGCCCCCTCAAGTCTCCATAACTACTCTCTCTCAGATGTATTCAATTAGTTATTTAGCGCCACCTATACCAGTGTAGGGTGTCAGAGCACTTTACATCATACATACATCACACAGAGACAATTAATCATACATGTTTAAATCAGTGTATAGGAAATTTTAAATAAGCTAGAAGACTACAAGGCGAGTCACATGTCATCAATACTGGTAGACAGTATAGTTTGAGTGCTTGGTCTGGTGAAGCAAAGACACAGAATTTAAAACATAACTCCACGGTTGGGGGTAAAATTTAATAATAAGGAATTTTTTTCACCGAAATGAACCCTTTTTTAAACATTAGAATAAAGAAAGACGGAGGAAAACATCATAATACTCTAAACTATATGTGGTGTCTTGATGTCATGTCTGGAATCAGGAACGCTGCGCGCTCGTGATTCCAGAGATTACAGTTAAGACCCAGGCTTATGGAAAGGATTCATACTTCTATGCTCTTCAATAAATCAAGTATTTATATCACTCACCACTCGTGTGCCTCGTCCAGATCTTTATATTGGCGACGATCGGAGGCGAACTTTCAAGCCTGGAGTCCTGCTCGATGCAGATCAGAGTCCTCAAGAGCAGTACAGTCAAATTTTTATTTCCATCGTAATTTGGATTACCTAAGCATTTCTCTCGACATATGACCACGATTCGCGGAAACCACGTGTGATTTAGAGGTCCGGTGAGTTTTTCATGCATTTTAATGCTGTTTCTTCACTTCGCGCTCAGAGCCCTTGAGCTTAGGGCAGACCCTGACGCTTGCATAACGTATGACGTAGGAGCGTCAAAACGTAAGGCGGCCATGTTTTGGGAACCAATCCCATATTAGCACATACAAAACCATTTCGAACAAGCTTTACAACATGGTTTTGTTTGTCATTGTATCGTAACTTTAATTTTGGCCATTGTTATTACAAGGAAAATACATTTTAACGCTTTCATTGCAAGATAAATTTGGAATTATAAATTTTAATTAAAAAAAAAAAAAAGAGAAAGAGAATACATTTTTTTATTATTATTATTTTTTATAATCCAAAAATGGATAATTTTTCTGCACCAGCACCTTTTCTAGCCTCTCCTGGTGAGCCTATTTTGGAATGGAAAAGATGGAAAGAAGGTTTCCAAGCATATATTGAGGCAATTGGTGGTGATGACTACACTGAAAAAAGAAAATTGGCTATTTTGAAACATTGTTTGGGTGCAGAAGATAGACACTTTTTAAGTCATTTACCTCCAAGTGGAAATGCGACATCCACCCCCGAAGGAGATGTGGATGTCTATGAAGAAGCTATGTGTCAATTGGATAAACAATATATTAAAAAGGTTAATGAAGTGGTTTCACGACACAAATTTCTTAGTAGGGGTCAGATGCCGAATAAATCAATCGATTCTTTCATGAACGATTTAAGAATTTTAGTGTCAAAGTGCAACTATTCAACGTTCCAAGACCAAATGCTGCATGATCAAATGGTGCATAAAGTTGCAGATGTGAAACTTCAAGGAAAGTTATTGGATACTGAAGACTTAACCTTGGACAACGCTTTGGACATTGCTCATCGTTTTGAGGATATGAAATTGGGATTGAAAGAACTTGCTGAGCAAAAGGTCTCTGAAGTAAATCTTGTCAAGAAAACTAACTGATGACAATAAACCGAAAAATAAGAGTCTGCAATTTCAAGAAAAAAAAGAATATGTTTGTTTTAAGTGTGGTATTTCAGGTCATTTAGCAAATGACAGAAAATATCCAGCCATCGGTCAAGTATGCAGATATTGTAAATTAAAAGGTCATTTCACAAAAATGTGTAGGAATAGGAATAAGTGCAAAAGGAAAAATTTTGATTGTAAAGGGCTGTCTGAAGAGAATGTTAAGGAAGTAATGAGTGACATGGAAGATTACGAGTCTCTTCTAGGAGTATATGAAATTGATACATCTGTAAAAGATGCTCCTTTTTGCACTGTTGTAATTGGAGGAAAAGAAAGTAATGTTATGGCTGATTCTGGTGCTAGGCACACTCTTATTGGTGATGAATGGATGAAAGAATTTCCCAATCTTACTCTATCACCTCCTGACATAAGGTTGCTTGGGTATGCTAGGAAACCTATTGATGTGTTAGGATTTTTCGAAACAACTTTAAGTTTTAAAGGAAAGACAATTAGTACTAAGGTTTATGTGGCTAAAGAGGGTTCTTGTCTTTTGGGTTGGCCACAACAAAGGGATTTGATGATAACTCTAGATCCTAATCATCCTGAACAGGTACTAGGGTATTCTGATTTAATATCTAGTGTAGAATCAGACCCTAGTTTAGAATGGGAAAGGAGATTTCCTAATGTCTTCGCCTCAGAGAAGTTGGGTCTATTAAAGAAATTTGAACATAAGATTGTTTTGAAACACAATGCCATACCAAAAGTGCACAAAGTAAGAAATGTCCCTTTACATTTAAGACAAGCTGTTAAGTGTGAGTTACAAAGGTTGTGTAAGTTGGATGTTATTGAGGAGATAGAATCTTCCGAATGGTTATCTCCAGTGGTTGTCGCACTTAAGCCCAATGGTAAACTGCGCTTATGTGTTGATTTGAGGGATCTAAATGATAATGTTTGGGTGTATAGACATCCCTTGCCAAATATAAATGATATGTTCACAAAATTGAAAGGGGCTTCAATATTTTCTACCCTAGACTTATCTAACGCTTATCATCAAATAGCTCTACATGATGACAGTAAACATCTCACATCATTTATCACTTCTGAAGGCGCTTTCTGATATAAAAGAATGCCATTTGGTTTGATATCTGCCTCCTCTGTCTTTCAGAGGGTAATGCATAATTTATTTAAAGATTTGGCAAATGTCTTATATTTCCAAGACGACATCTTGATTTTTGCATCCAATCCCTCTGAACACACAAACATTTTGCACAAGGTTTTATGCATCTTACAAGACAATGGTCTTACCCTCACAAAAGACAAATGTAAATTTGGTGTGTCATCTGTTGATTACTTGGGTCATTCGATTAGTAAAGCTGGTATTTCTCTAATTCAAAACTAGATGAGAGCCATTGACTTAGCCCCAGATCCTGAAAATGAAGATCAGCTAAGATCTTTCTTAGGGCTTGCTGAATATTATGCGAAGTTTGTTCCTTTGTTCGCTGATAAGACCTTTAACATGAGATGCTTAATGAAGAATAATGTATCATTTATGTGGGATGATAAATGTAAGGAGGAATTTAAAATGTTAAAGAAAAGTATTATTTCTACACCTGCGTTAGCAACTTTTGACACGGCATGCAGTTCTGTCATTGTTACCGATGCCAGCAATGCAGGAATTGGTGCAGTATTGATGCAATACCAGAAAGGTCAGTTAGTCACTATAGGTTTTGCATCCAGACTATTAAGGGACGCTGAGTGCAAGTATTCCACTTTGGAAAAGGAAACCTTAGCCTGTTGGTGGGGAATTGAGTATTTCCGCAAATATGTTTATGGTACAACTTTCAACGTCAGGAGTGATCATAGACCCTTAGTTGATTCGTTCACCACAAAGGGTTGCGGAAAAGCAACTTCAAGAATTGCAAGATGGCAATACAAATTGCAAGACTTTCACTTCAAGGTGGAGTATATTCCTGGTGCAAGAAATATATTAGCTGATTGCTTATCAAGATTACCTGCTCCTGATGACCATGTTGTAGAAGATTATATTGATTCAGAAAGTGTTATTTCTATTTGTGAAATTTCTAAAGGTTCTGGTCAAGAACATGATTGGAGATCTGCATGTGATAATGACAAGACATTGAGAGATGTTAAGTTGTATGTTAAGTCGTTATGGCCACGAAAAACTGATTTGGCAGAAAAATGTATTCCTTTCTTTATGATTGCTCATGAGTTATCCCTGTGTGATGACATTTTGTTTAGAGGTTTGCAGTTGGTAGTTCCTTGTGAGTTACAAAAAGTAATTTTAAATATGGCTCATGAAGGTCATCCTGGCATGACAAGCATGAAAAACAGAATTAGGAGTGATTTTTGGTGACCTGCAATGGATAAAGCCATTGAACATAAAGTTAGAGATTGTATGGAATGCTGTTTGAGTGATAAATCTCAAAAGCATATTTCTTATGAACATTTACCCCTTTCTAGACCTTGTCGTCCTTGGGAGTGTGTTTCAGTAGATATAGCTGGACCTTTAACTTATAATACATTTGTTGTTTATGCCATTATTCTAATAGATCAATTTTCTCAATGGCCTGAGGTTAAAATAGTTTCAAACATTACCTCAAGTGTAGTTATAAAGTTTTTGAATGAGATATTTGAGACAGAAAGCTTTCCCGATTCTGTTACCACTGATAATGGCGTACAGTTTATATCTACTGAAATGAAAGAATATTTGAGGTGTCATGGAATCATTCATAAAAGATCTTCTGTTTACTATCCACAGAGCAATGGAATTGTGGAAAGATGGATACGTGTATTTAAGGAAGGGTTACAATTGGCTCTGCGTAATGGAAGGGATTGTAAACAAGCATTAAGTGAGATTTTGTGGTGTTATAGAAATTCTCCTAGAAGTATGGGAGATTTGTCTCCTTTTGAAAAAATGAGGGGAAGGAAGAGTTGTTCTAATATGTCTCAATCGTGGATGTCAAATTTTACCAATAAGTATAACGCTAATATCTCGAAAGATGTTTCTGGTCAAATTGATGTCAATAATTGGGTCCGTGTAAAGAAAAGCAGATTAATCAAATCTGGCAAGTCACGGTATTCTGATCCTTTGAAAGTCATACGTGTTGGCAGGCAGGTAGTTGAACTATCGTATGGAAATGTGTGGAGCTTATCCAAAGTTGTTAAAGTTCCTCGTTGGTTGTGGCTCTTGAGAATGTGGTTTATGGCATCGAAGACTGCCTCCCAGTAGTTATGAAGGGATGGGCAGCTCCATGCAACATGGAGGAAAAAGGCATCCTCCGCACCACATTTCCAACATTTATCGTCCTCTCTAAGACCCATGCGATGGAGAGACACAGGGGTGCGGTAGAATCTATGTAAGAATTTGAAGTGGATTAATCGTAGCTTATAGTTAGGGGAAGAGTTCCAGTAGTTGCTTACAGCAGAAGGACCATTGGTCCTCGGTCAGTTGTGGGTCGAGTTCAGCATTCCACATGTGTATAGAGTTTGGAGTGACAAGGGGAGATTGTTCCTGCATCGCATTGTACAAACGTGATATCAGCTTCTTCGGGAACGCCCTGGCTAGGATATTCTGGAGAGCTTGAAGTTGTGGCGGCTCCTCTGGAAACCGGTCACCAAGAGCCTTACAGGACGATTTCAGCTTATGGTACATGAACCTTTCTGTGAAGGATGGGGCCGGGTCATCTACTGCCGCTTGTATATCGCGGAACATGCCATCAGGATAAAGGTCAGCGAATGTATGTAATGGCACTCCCGCCAAGGAGATGTCCCCTCCGCTGTCCTCCAGGCACGGCAACATCGGGTTTCGCCCGAGAGGGATTGCCGGCACGTATAAGAGAGAGAGGCCTGCCCGTCTACGCAATTCTTGCCATGCCCAGCGTAGCATATTCGCAGTGTCTATGTCTAGTGTTGGTCTCGGGGTTTTGTGGTAAAGGGCCACGCTGAGTGGAAGTGGAGACACTGAGTCCATATCTACCGCTACATGCGGCCGGTACGGAGTGGGGTACGCCCAAAAGTGTGCAAACTGAGCTTGTGCGCACAAGGCATATAGATGCATGTCAAGCGCACCTATGCCACCCAGCCTCAACGGCAACGTCAAGAGCGCCCAAGATAGTCTAGCTTGTCCGCCCGCCCACACCAATGTCAGCAGATGAGAGCGCAAGCATGTGAAGAACTGCTTTGTCAAGGGGATCGGGATATTCACAAAGAGATACAGGAACTTTGGCAAAACTACCATTTTTGCAAGGGCAATTCCGCCAGCCACGGATAGCGGCAGCTTTGTCCATATGGCCACCTTCCCTTCTAGCCAGGCCACAGCTCTGCCAAAATGTAGGGTCCAGATGTCCTGAAGTTTGCGGCTGATCCACATCCCCAGGTATTTGACCTCATCTGCCTCCCACCGCAGCGGGAATTCGGATTGTACCTTTCGAGTGTTGTCAGTTGGTGGAAATATGACCGATTTAGCCCAATTAATTGAAATGCCCGATAGCCCAGCGAATCTAACAAGCTCGCGGAGCAGCGGGTCCAGGTTTTCCGCCGGTTTCGAGACATACAGGGTCATATCGTCGGCATACAATGAGATCAATAGGCTTCGAGTGCTAAATCCTATCCCCCGTGCAGTGTGGTGCTGTCAAATTCTGGCCGCCAGAAGCTCCATCGCAATGGCAAACAGGAGCGGGGATAAAGGGCAGCCTTGTCTCGTACCCCGGGAAATAGGAAAAGGTGCAGATATTTGGCCATTAATCCTCACCCTTGCCCTAGGTGCCGTGTAGAGTGGACGAATTAGCGCGATAAACATGGGGCTAAATCCCATGCGCTCCAGAATTCTGAAGAGGTAGGGCCATTCAAGAGAATTGAAGGCCTTTGTGGCATCTAAGAACACAGCTGCGGCTTGTACATCTGGATGAAGGTGATGTAGTACTGAGAAAACAGTCCGTAGGTTGCGTGAGGTTGTGCGGCCAGGTATAAACCCCGATTGGTCGGGGAGGGCCACCATGGGGAGTAACAGCAGTAAACGGTCAGCAATAATTTTCGCATAGATTTGTACATCTACATTTATGAGAGATAGAGGCCGTTAGGAGTCTAGAGATTTGTTATCCATGTCCGGCTTTAAAAGCGTTACAATAAGGACCTCCCTCATAGATTCTGGCAGTATCCCCTCCACTAGGGTTTCAGTGAAAACAGCATGTAACCTCAGTGCCAGTTCATCTACATATGTTTTGTAGAAGGCCGTGGTGAGCCCATCAGGGCCTGGGGCTTTATTTAAGGGCAGGCCCTTAATGACCTTAGCAATGTCCTGGACAGTGACCGGGAGATCCATATATTTGCGGTGAGCTTCATTAAACCAGACTAGGGCGACGGAATCTAAATAGGTTCCGAGCAATGTCTGCGCTTGTACATGTGTGGACTTATATAGAGAAGAATAGAAAGTGGCAAAAGTCGACAGAATCTCCTCTTGGCCTATAACTACCTCACCATCGGGGTCAATGATGGTATGCACGTAGGCGGGCGCTGCAGCAGCATTAATGAGTTTAGCCAAAGTCTTACTGGGCCTGTCCCCTCACCATATCTAATCGCCTCAGGTTTGCCTAGGAATTTAAGCTCACGTTGCGCTTCCTCTGTATAGTCTAATAGCTTGGCCTTAATCTGCGTCGCAATTCAGAATTGTTTCTCTAGTTCTTCGAGGTCTTTTTCTAGCGCAGCGAGTGTACCCCTAATAGCTTTAAGCACACCAGCTTTGCGTGCTATGCACTGCCCCCTGATTACCACCTTGAATGCATCCCACAATATAGATTCCGTAGTGACAGAGCCAACATTAGTGTCAAAGGAACCAACAATTTCTGCCCTTATTTCTTCGGTGAAGGCAGCATCCAGCAAGGCGTGTGGCGGCAAGCGCCAGGTGAAGGCACGAGTGGGGGCATCTGGGATTCGCAGTTCCAACAAGCAAGGGGCGTGATCGGACAGCGAGCGGGCCAGACCTTCCACATTAACCGTTCAAGCGGCTACATCCGAAGTCACCAGCCAAAAGTCAAGTCTCGACCAGGCCCCATGATGGCTGGAAATACATGTGCCTTCTCTCTCCCTGGGATGTCTCATCCTCCAAATGTCTATCAGTGATCCTTCTGTAAGGATTTCATTTAGTGCTGTGCTTGCATGTGGGTGTGGAGGCCTAGCGGCACCTCTTCGATCTAGGGAATCATTGAGCACCACATTAAAGTCCCCGTCCCAAATAATTGTCGGCAGTGCATCAGTGTAATCTGGGCCCATACCTTCCTAAAAAACTCTGGATCATCTACATTGGGGCCGTAGACCGCCGCCAACACCACCATTTTACCCATGAGAGTCCCATGCAGCACCACATAACGCACATCTTCATCACATGAGCTCGAATGCTCCCTCCAATGAAGGCCCTTCTTTATCAGTATCGCCACACTCCGGGCATAATTTGAAAATATAGCCGAGTATACTGGGCCCCATTTAGCATGCTTAAGTCTGGGCGACGGCGAGGTATTTAGGTGTGTTTCTTGTAAAAAGCATATGTCAATATTATGCCGTTGCAGATAGCCATACAGCAATCTAGCCTTCCTACTGTCTTGCAGACCTCGAATGTTCCACGTTAACACCTTTGTCACTCCCATTCGCTCATTCCTGATCCATAGTAGTCACAATCTAGCTTAGCCATAGCATGACCATGTACAATGACAGCATATAGTTCAACAGAATAGCTCTGACCTTCAGCCAAACATCCAGTTTCCTCCTCCCTCCCCCCAACCACACCTACCCCCCAATCAGGTTGTGATAAAACCCACCCCAAAACGCCCAAGCCGTAAAAACAACATAACAAGTAAACAGTGGGAGATACCCCTCAGGAACCTGGCATCCCAAGCAAACACCCCCGTTTACACAGGGTGACTGCGTTAGATTTAAGTTAGATCAAGGCACTTAACTTCAAAAAACTGTATACGAGTACGATTGCAGAGGGAGACAATTACCCAGCACAGGAACAATGCACAAGGAGATAATACCAGATGGAACAGTTTTAACACTAGTGACACATAGCAAAGCGGAGCAGTGCTGGCTTCAAAGTAGTACGATCCATCAATCGATGATGTCCCTGTCAAAAGAAATGCAGCAGCGAGGAGTCATCAGCATTCAGTCATTGTCACTTAGTCTTGCCTCGGTTTCAACATCTAGTGTAGTCTTTTTTTTCGATCCAGGACCACATATGTGCTTCGCAAATTTAAGGGCGGAACGGGCATCTGTAAAGTAATTGGGAGTCCCTTCATGCATAACGCGTAGTTTTGCAGGGTAGAGGAGGGAATACTGAAGACCTGCCTGCAAGAGTAAGCGATTTGCCGGTACAAATTCTTTCCTAGCTGCCTGCACCAGCGGCGTGAAATCAGGATAGTAGGAGAGAGTATTACCTTTATGTGTCATTTTACCTTTCTCTCTCGCGAGTATGAGTATGAGGTCTCTGTCCTGATAGTTCAGTAGTTTCACTAGAATGGGCCTGGGTGTTCCTCCGACTGGCGGTTTCTTTCCCAGCGCCCTATGGGCACGCTCCACGGTGAACACAGGAGACAGGTGAGGGTCAAATATTTCATGTAGCAGGTCAGTAATGTAAACCTCCATCTTCCCAATCGCCGTGGTTTCTGGAATACCTGTGACTCGAACGTTGCATCTCCTAGAACGTGCTTCCAAGTCGTCGGCCTTGGCGCGCAAATTCTCAAGCTGTTTCTAAATACTGGTGAATCGTACCTTTGTGTCCTGTTGGAATTCACAGCATTCAGTGTTGCGATTTTCCAGGCAGTCTAGCCTGGTCTCGTGTGTGTCGACCTGTGTTTTCACTGCATTTAGCTGGCAGACAGTGAGTCCAATTTTGTGTCTATGCTTCGTAAGCCGGAGCGCACTTCCAGCATTGTTTTCACATCTATATCCTGCTCAGCAGCATGCTCCTCCGACTACACCGCCTCAGAGTCCTGAGGTGGCTGTTTATTTTGGCGCTTCTGTTCGAATGTGAGTCTTGGTTGTCGGGGTCCCCTTTGCCCATCGCTCTAGCCTGAACAAAGCACTGACCACACGTCTCCAGCAGTCTGTCTGCAATGCTCCGTGTCTACCAATAGATCCGAACCAAGAGTGATTGCAGCGAAGTCCCCATAGGCCCTAGCACACGAGCAGCAGCTGAAGGAGCTAGGCGGGTGTCCGCATAAATGGGCTTCGCCGTGATGTCCGCAGGCCTTGCAGGTCCTCTCAGCCTCACCACCGCGCTTGAAGGAGAGTAGCCGGTACTGTAGGGGTCAGGCACCTCCCAGGTTCCCAATGTCCCAATCACGCATACATCTGGGATCTACAGGCCTCGCAGGGGAAGCGCGCGGTAAACCTCATATTTTGCCGTATAAATTCTCCCTCTGAGCTTGCCAGACAGTACCTCGCGGCCGGCCGCCACCCCCAGCTTCAGCAGGCGTCCGCCATCTTATTGCGAATCTCCTCGGGCTGACCTCATGGTGTAACGGCGATGTCCGATTACAGCCGTTGTCGTTCGTGCACTCCAGGCTACGTGTATCGGATTTGCCTTGGTAATGTGTAATGTCTCTGGGCGAGCCCGCAGGTCAATGATCCGGCAGCGAACCCCCAGCGGGGTAGCCTGGATCTCCACCACACGGCCTAGCCCGATCCAAGATGGCGGCTCAAAAGATTGGTTTTAATGTTGCTTTTTGCAAAATGTTTATTTTAAAGCCTTACAATCCCCTGGACATCGCTTCAATCGGCCAGTAAAGCAGTGATTAGGCGTCCGCTCAACCCCGCTCGAGTCCGCAAGTTCCTCTTCGCCGAGAGATGTCGTCACCAGTGCGGCCCGCTTATCCACTGGCTCAAGTGGACTTAGGCGCCAAATGGAGGATATCGCCAACTGCAGCCTCCCTTGCCACTTCACTCCGGCGTCAGCAGTTGGAGCGCACGACTCCCGAACCACACACGCCGCGGTCTCCAGATTTGAACTGCGGGCGTCTCTCACCTACCACAATCGCACCTTGCAAAAATTTCCGATGTGTCATGCGATCTTGAAGGAGTATGTTAGGATTTATTGCGCAGTCGGCGGAGCTCGCTTATTCAGTGGCCATCACGCTGCTCGGTCGGCCACTTCCCGAATGCGGTATGAACTTTAATCATGATTTTAAGATAGTACACATTTAAAACAAATTCCAATACACCATCAGATGTTTTCTTAATAAAAGATCCTGGCGCCTTAATGATTTCCTTTCTGATTGGCTAGGAGGGGTTTAAATGACGACGGTCTTGGCGATTCAATTGCACACTGGGCTGATAGGACGCCAGATGTCGCCTGCCGAGACTCCCCGCATTCTACTACTATTTACTCCATAACCAGGTGAGGATTTATTAGTTTAGACGAACCGCTTCTAGGCGGTGTAATTTAGTTTTGCAGTCCCACTATTAGGATGGATTCTAAGGGTGTATTTTCACTCGTTTTTGCAGGAATGGCGCTTTTGAATGTATGAAGACAAGGTGAGGCAATAGTATTAGTTGAACAGGACTTTTGTAGAATTAAAACTTCTATTATTAGATGGTCTGACTCCTAGCTGTTTTCTGTCACAGATATCGTTTTTTCACACTAATGAACAGCATCTTATTTGAAGACTCATTGAATAGCATATCTTTTAATATTGGTAAGCATCCTTTATATTAACAAGCATTTACAATGCAATGGTTTTGCCTTTGTTAAAGTTAGAGCTATTGGCATTGCTCTTGACATTATTTTTATTTATGTTTTTTTTTTTTAACATAAATAAATGGCATTGTCATTTACAATGCCACTAGCTTTATCTCTCGCAAATGACACACACAAACACACACAGAGCCCCCCCCCACACACACACCCACACAGAGCCCCCCACACACAGCCACACAGAGCCCCCCCCACACACAGCCACACAGAGCCCCCCCCCACACACACACAGCCACACAAAGCTCCCCACACACACAGCCACACAGAGCCCTCCACACACCCACACAGAGCCTTCCACACACACCCACACAGCACAAGCAGGCAACAGGGGCACACGGAGGCACAAGCAGGCAACAGGGGCACACGGAGGCACAAGCAGGCAACAGGGGCACACGGAAGCACACGCAGGCAACAGGGGCACGAAAACGGAGGCACAAGCAGGCAACAGGGGCACACGGAGGCACAAGCAGGCAACAGGGGCACACGGAGGTACAAGCAGGCAACAGGGGCACATGGAGGCACAAGCAGGCAACAGGGTCACACGGAGGCACAAGCAGGCAACAAGGGCACACGGAGGCACAAGCAGGCAACAGGGGCACACGGAGGCACAAGCAGGCAACAGGGGCACACGGAGGCACAAGCAGGCAACAGGGGCACGAAAACTGAGGCACAAGCAGGCGACGGGCACGAAAACTGAGGCACAAGCAGGCGACAGGGGCACAAAAACTGAGGCACAAGCAGGCGACAGGGGCACGAAAACTGAGGCACAAGCAGGCAACAGGGGCACACGGAGGCACAAGCAGGCAACAGGGGCACACGGAGGCACAAGCAGGCAACAGGGGCACACGGACAGGGTCACGAAAACAAGCACAAGCAGGCAAAAGGGTCACAAGCAGGAATTGTAATTTAGACGGGGCTGAAGTGGAGAACGGTCAGTAGGGAAGTAGTGCGGCTGGTGCAGTGGTACCAGGCCGAAAGGTGAGAGGGGCTGTCTGCACCCCAGTTTGGACAGTTTCCACTACCTAACAGGGATTGGTGGGAGGGGGGCGTACTTCTTGCTTGCTTTAGGGCTGTTACTTCGGGGACGCAGTGCACGCTTTTGCCTGCTGCCTGCTGCCACCGGGACACGACAACAGGCAGGGAGAGGACAGGCTGGGAGAGGGCAGGGAGGGGACAGGCTGGGAGAGGGCAGGCTGGGAGAGGGCAGGGAGGGGACAGGCTGGGAGAGGGCAGGTTGGGAGAGGGCAGGCTGGAAGTGGACAAGCTGGGAGAGGACAGGCTTGGAAAGGTCATGGAGGGGACAGGCTGGGAGAGGGCAGGCTGGAAGTGGACAGGCTGGGAAAGGGCAGGGAGGGGACAGGCTGGGAGAGGGCAGGCTGGGAGTGGGCAGGCCGGGAGAGGACAGGCTGCGAGAGGACAGGCTGCGAGAGGACAGGCTGCGAGAGGACAGGCTGCGAGAGGGCAGGCTGCGAGAGGGCAGGCTGGGAGAGGGCAGGCTGGGAGAGGGCAGGCTGGGAGAGGGCAGGCTGGGAGAGGGCAGGCTGGGAGAGGGCAGGCTGGGAGAGGGCAGGCTGGGAGTGGGCAGGCTGGGAGAGGGCAGGCTGGGAGGGGGCAGGCTGGGAGAGGGCAGGCTGGGAGAGGGCAGGCTGGGAGAGGGCAGGCTGAGAGAGGACAGGCTGCGAGAGGACAGGCTGGGAGAGGGCAGGCTGGGAGTGGGCAGGCTGGGAGTGGGCAGGCTGGGAGTGGGCAGGCTGCGAGAGGACAGGCTGCGAGAGGACAGGCTGCGAGAGGACAGGCTGCGAGAGGGCAGGCTGCGAGAGGGCAGGCTGCGAGAGGGCAGGCTGGGAGTGGGCAGGCTGGGAGTGGGCAGGCTGGGAGTGGGCAGGCTGGGAGTGGGCAGGCTGGGAGAGGGCAGGCTGGGAGAGGGCAGGCTGGGAGAGGGCAGGCTGGGAGAGGACAGGCTGCGAGAGGACAGGCTGCGAGAGGACAGGCTGTGAGAGGGCAGGCTGGGAGAGGGCAGGCTGGGAGAGGGCAGGCTGCGAGAGGACAGGCTGCGAGAGGACAGGCTGCGAGAGGACAGGCTGCGAGAGGACAGGCTGCGAGAGGACAGGCTGCGAGAGGGCAGGCTGGGAGTGGGCAGGCTGCGAGAGGACAGGCTGCGAGAGGACAGGCTGCGAGAGGGCAGGCTGCGAGAGGGCAAGCTGGGAGTGGACAGGCTGCGAGAGGACAGGCTGCGAGAGGACAGGCTGCGAGAGGACAGGCTGCGAGAGGACAGGCTGGGAGAGGAAAGGCTGGGAGAGGAAAGGCTGGGAGAGGGCAGGCTGGGAGAGGGCAGGCTGGGAGAGGGCAGGCTGGGAGAGGGCAGGCTGGGTGATGGCAGGCTGGGAGAGGACAGGCTGGGAAGCAGAGAGGGTCTTACCTGAGAAGTCTGCCAGCGCGGAGCTCTCCGGGGCGCAGAGCAGCAGCAGGGCCCAGCAGAGCAGGGCGGGGGGCGGCAGGGGCTCGCAGAGGTGTCTCCTGGGGCAGCCGCCCAGGTCCACCATGGTGCGGCTCCGAGCCCCAAGCTCACATGGTGCCAGCGCTGCCCGCTGCCGAGCAGCGCCGAGTCTCCGGGGCGCAGAGCAGCAGCAGGGCCCTGCAGAGCAGGGCGGGGGGCGGCAGGGGCTCGTAGAGGTGTCTCCTGGGGCAGCCGCCCAGGTCCACCATGGTGCGGCTCCGAGCCCCAAGCAGAGCAGCAGCAGGGCCCAGCAGAGCAGGGCGGGGGGCGGCAGGGGCTCGCAGAGGTGTCTCCTGGGGCAGCCGCCCAGGTCCACCATGGTGCGGCTCCGAGCCCCAAGCCTCTGGTGGTGGTGCTGCTGCGCTCTGTAGCCCATTTAACTTACCGGGCACTCTGGCGGGGGCTCCTTGCGACGGCGGCAATCTTTTGGGCACTTCTCCGGTCTCCCTCTTCAGCATGGGAGACCGGCAACGTCCTCCGCTTCTCCCGGGGCTCCCTCCAGGCCACGGGAGCCCTGCGTGGGCCGCCATACTTCTTCTCCTGGGCTGCCGTCTTCCTTCTTCCCCCGGGCTGCGGGGGGGCGGGCACTTCCGGCCGGCCGCGCTAGGATTGGCCGGCCGGCTAGTCACTTCCGGGTCGCCGCGGGCAGCGCGGCGGCCCGTCTCTAGCTCAGGCAGGCGGGCTGCGAAGTTTCCCGAGGAGTGGGCTCCCTCGCGGATCGCTGATGACGATCTTGAAGACGAACACCACGCCCACGGAAGAAAACACAAAAACGCCTACGGGAACGCCTCCGAATCTGGTCCGCGTTGACAGACAGATTCAGCTCCCAATGGGGGGCCGGAGACACAGACCGCGGGAGGGGGGCGGGAACGGGCACCCCGAGAGGGGGGGGGGGGAAGGGCACGCCGACAGCGGGAGAGGGGGGGCGGGAACGGACACACGGGGAGAGGGGGTCGGGAACGGACACACGGGGAGAGTGGGCCGGGAAAGGGTAATCAAAAGGCAGAGCACTCACCTGGACTTCTTGGAGCAACGAGAAGTCGACGGGCCCCGGCGCCATCTTCGGCGCAATGACAAAAACATGACTTGAGGAAACCAAAAAAATAACCCCGCCCACCGCCGCATGACTACACAGAGGGAACGCCCATGGAAAAAATCTCGGGAACGCCCCCGAATCTGGTCCGTGAATGACGGACAGATCTCTGTTCCAATGGCTAGCCTCCATTTATGGAGCTAGCCAATGGAACAGAGGGGAGTATTCAAGTCCCCCTTACTGAAAACTAGAGATTTCTCCTGGGGGCGGAGCTAAAGCTCCGTGCCCCAGGCAAAACCTAAAAATGAAGGGACCAGCTCTTGCCTCACAATAACAGTCCCAGATTACTGATGTATTCTTTTAAATATTTTACAGTTTTCTTATATTGGAGGAATATTTTCCCGGAGGGGAGGTTGAGGCAACTACACTAATTTAGTATTGCTCTCAGGTGAGATAATTAGTACTAGTAAAATGTTCTGTTTTGCATATGGATAATGTGAATGATTACTTATGAACAGTCATTATTTAAGATGGGGTGGCCTAGATTATCCTTGAGGGACATATGTTTGGATTATTGCCCTCTTTTGTTTACATTTGATATTCTTGACTAAACTGATGAGTATGTGACATTTAGTTCAGTTAATATGAATCGCTTTCCCTTCTTTTTCATTATGTCTTTCGGTAATAATTTCAACTTTAGGAGTGAGTTTTTTCAGATGTGGATTAAGATGAATTCATTAAAGGGTCGTCTTACCATGTGATGTTTGTTGCTTTTATATGATCTATTTCTTCTTTGTAAATATGATATTTTTAGGTCTCGCGACCTATCGATGCGCGCAAGCGCATCGAGCGTAGCGAGAATTCATGTGGCGAAAACATCTTCAAACCAAAGGGCTTTCAGCCCCGCGGTTTTCATGCAGTGCCCGTGTACATGCACGCGGATCGCATGCAAGCCCAGCCCAGTCCTCCCCTCATTCACGCCCACCCACCAGGCTCTCCCGCCCCCATCAGGCTTCTCTCCCAATCCGCCTGCCTCCCGCCTGCCTCCCCTCGCGCATTCACGCCTCCCACCAGGCTTTCCCGCCCCCATCCGGCGTTCACGCCTCCCACCAGGCTTTCCCGCCCCCATCCGGCTTCCCTCGTAATCTGCCTGCCTCCCCTCGCTCGCATTCCCGCACCAGGCTCTCCCTAAACATTACTTTTTTCACTGCTGGCCGGCCCATCTAGTTTTGCACGGCTTTCGTTTTCCGCTTGTCTGTTTAATTTTTAGGTCGAGTGAAACTCGGACCTATTATTGTCAAACCAAAAGCTGACTTTAGATGTCTTTCATTTGTTTATTTTTCACTCCGCGCTTTAACTTCATCATGTCAAAACCACCTAGTCTTTTTACATGAGGAAACATTCCCTATGCAATCAAAGTCTCTTACGAACATTAGCTGTAACTACAAAATTAAACAAGTGCACGCATCTGAGTGAGCATGTAAGCAAGTGTTCACCTCCAATGCTTACCTATGTTCTATTAAACAAGCCCTTGCAGGTCGCTCTCCTTCCCCCTGCTATCTCAGACTCCCCTGGTTTCGTTCTACCCTCTCCTCACAGCTCGCTCTCCTTCCCCCTGCTATCTTAGGCTCCCCTGGTCCTGGGGCAGCCCCTCTCCCCTGCCTTTGGAATCTCATTCTTGTGCGATCTGTTCAGTTTCTGTGGACGTCCATGGATGAGGATGTATCCCGAGTAAGTGGGTTACATTCGTTTTGATAGGGACACGTGTTGGGGGAAGAAAGTATTAATCTGGAAGTTTGCTTTTACTTCTTGTTCAGCCCGTCCCGTCCTCCTGCTTGCGTTTCAAGGTCTTCTCTGTGCGCCACCATTGTCCAAGTTAACTTTGCTCCCGCCCCCTCCCGTTGTCTGAGTTCACCACCTCCCTTGCCCCCCCTCCTCGCCATTTTCAGGGTGTGTGGTGTTATATATGATGTGGAGCCCTACAACAATACTGCATGCTGCACCCGCACCAGGGCAGTAAGCACACCGACTTTCATTGCCCATCGGCTTCCATACACCTCACTCTTCCAAAGAAAATCATCTTTGATCGGCACAAACTGTTAGGAAGCTTCAGTAATGTGTTTAATTTAAGTTGTAGATTATTATTATAACAACGTTTTCTTCATTGTTTATGGTCTTTTATTGAAGTGAAACCACGTTATAAATGAAAGATGGCTGAAATGCAGCGTGAATTTGAAACGTCTAAGATTAATCCCGGCATCCCTGCTTCACTAATGTGTGTGATCCTGGGCAAAATCTTTTTCACCAAGCCGCCTTTGTGTACATCACATATGACAGAACCTTTGAATGTGTGAGTTCGGGGTGTGCGCTGTTCAAAAACCTCTCTTATGTTTGATTTTAATATTTTAAAATGTAAAATCTATAATAAATAACTAGGCCTTTTATAGTGTTCACGTGTCTCTTCTTTAAGCAACTTCCGGGCCAGGTCTCCTTCCCCTCCAGTCCACTCCACCTCAGTCTCTCCTTTCACGTATCCTAAGACCACCTCCTCTGTTTTTTTCCTAAAACCCCAGCGTGCGCTCAGCCTCATGCCAGCATTTCTCCTCCCCTAATTATTCACTTGTCGGCCGGCCAGCACATCAAAGGCTGCTGCTCTCCGTGCGTCTCTCACCCGTCCTTCCTTGTAATTATTTACATGACTTTAGTTTAACAGTTCTTCTTCCTCATCTCTGGTACACGCAGTTGAGTTTCATTGACCTTTTTTCCTCTTAAACATTAGTATAGCGAGAACAATCCCAGTGATTTTCAAAATGTGGGCACTTAATGTTTTGTTCTCGTCAAAATCCCAATGTGTTTTTAGCTTTGACTGATCTTACAGTTGCTTGTTTTAGCTATAAAGCCAATAAAATGGGCTATCGTGGTTATAATTCCTGTTCTTTACATTATGCCACGGTTTTGGATTTGAGGTTTTCTACAGTGTGGTCCGTCGCATCTAGATGCCAGAACACTTAGTTTACACAGTTGTTTAACAAAAAAGTATAAGCAAAGTATAAAATCAGAGCCACACCAGTTATATTTACATTAAATTAATATTCTAGAACCCAGTTTATTGAATTTGGTGTATACCTTCATGTTTTAGTGAAGGAGGAAAGTGTTTTTTAAAGGTCTCGTGCTTTTCTTCCAATAGTTAATTCGTTTTTGTTTGATCTTGGGTTATATAATCAAGAACATTTCAGGAGTTAGATTATCCCTTTCAATGAAGGCAGCACACGCAACGCCACTCACACACGCAACGCCACTCACACACGCAACGCCACTCACACACGCAACGCCACTCACACACGCAACGCCACTCACACACGCAACGCCACTCACACATGCAACGCCACTCATCCACGCAACGCCACTCACACACGCAACACCACTCACCCACGCAACGCCACTCACCCACGCAACGCCACTCACCCACGCAACGCCACTCACACACGCAACGCCACTCACCCACGCAACGCCACTCACCCACGCAACGCCACTCACACATGCAACGCCACTCACACATGCAACACCACTCATCCACGCAACACCACTCATCCACGCAACGCCACTCACACACGCAACGCCACTCACACACGCAACGCCACTCACACACGCAACGCCACTCACACACGCAACGCCACTCACCCACGCAACGCCACTCACACACGCAACGCCACTCACCCACGCAACGCCACTCACCCACGCAACGCCACTCACCCACGCAACGCCACTCACACATGCAACGCCACTCACACATGCAACGCCACTCACACATGCAACACCACTCATCCACGCAACACCACTCATCCACGCAACGCCACTCACACACGCAACGCCACTCACACACGCAACGCCACTCACACATGCAACGCCACTCACACATGCAACGCCACTCACACATGCAACGCCACACACACATGCAACGCCACACACACATGCAACGCCACACACACATGCAACGCCACGCACCCACGCAACACCACTCATCCACGCAACGCCACTCATCCACGCAACGCCACTCACACATGCAACGCCACTCACACATGCAACGCCACTCACACATGCAACGCCACTCACACATGCAACGCCACTCACACATGCTACGCCACTCACACATGCTACGCCACTCACACATGCTACGCCACTCACACATGCAACGCCACTCACACATGCAACGCCACTCACACATGCAACGCCACTCACACATGCAACGCCACTCACACATGCAACGCCACTCACACATGCAACGCCACTCACACATGCAACACTACTCACCCACGCAACGCCACTCACCCACGCAACGCCACTCACCCACGCAACGCCACTCACCCACGTAACGCCACTCACCCACGCAATGCCACTCACCCACGCAACGCCACTCACCCACGCAACCTCACTCACCCACGCAACCTCACTCACCCACGCAACGCCACTCACTCACGCAAATACACTCACACCCACGCAGTGCCACTTTTACCCACACAGCACCACTTTCAGACACAACGCCACTCACACCCACGCAAGCCCACTCTCACACACGCAACGCCACACTCACCCATGCAATGCCACTCACCCATGCAATGCCACTCACACACGCAACGCCACTCACACACGCAACGCACCCACGCAACGCCACTCACCCACGCAACGCCACTCACCCACGCAACGCCACTCACCCACTCAACAACAATCACACACGCAACGCCACTCACCCACGCAACGCCACTCACTCAAAGGCACTCACACCCACGCAGTGCCACTTTCACCCACACTGTGCAGTGCACAATAGGTCTCGCAGTAGGAAAGTTGGAGCTATTGGTTTTGTAAATGACAAAGCCCTTTATGTTTTTAAAATGAAAACAAAAATAAAAGGCATTGCTATTTGCAATTGTAATAGCTCCAACTTTCCTACTGCGAGACCTATTGGCAACGCCAGTGCTTGTTTTGTATTATGTCTACAGATAATCTTGTATCAGGTTGCGGGGCTATCGGATATTAATGACTTTATGATAGATGAAACTTAATCTCGCTTTTGCAAGTTGCATATAAGAAAGAGGTAGGCTGATTAGATTACTTTGTTAGCAACATTTTTGAATTAATTTATTAAGGGGTTCTGCCTTTTTGGACGTCGTGAGTGCCGCCTGCCTCTTGCTCCACATTTCATCTTTGTGTCCAGCGCCAGCAAAACCTTCACGCCTCGCGGCCCCCGCTCCGCGGGTGCCGCTCGAAGGCAAGACTCTATCCGCGCACAGGAGCACCATCGCGATTGAGAAGAGCAAAAATCAACCCTTCTCCTCGAGGCGGGACTGCGAGGACCAGCGTGCAGCGCGGCGCTGATCGGCCGCAGCTGGTCCTCTTCCCGCCCCCTCCACCGTTAAAGATCAAGCGGTGTGACAGGAGTGTGGGTTCTGCCTTTTTGGACGTCGTGAGTGCCGCCTGCCTCTTGCTCCACATTTCATCTTTGTGTCCAGCGCCAGCAAAACCTTCACGCCTCGCGGCCCCCGCTCCGCGGGCGCCGCTCGAAGGCAAGACTCTATCCGTGCACAGGAGCACCATCGCGATTGAGAAGAGCAAAAATCAACTCTTCTCCTCGAGGCGGGACTGCGAGGACCAGCGTGCAGCGCGGCGCTGATCGGCCGCAGCTGGTCCTCTTCCCGCCCCCTCCACCGTTAAAGATCAAGCGGTGTGACAGGAGTGTGGGTTCTGCCTTTTTGGACGTCGTGAGTGCCGCCTGCCTCTTGCTCCACATTTCATCTTTGTGTCCAGCGCCAGCAAAACCTTCACGCCTCGCGGCCCCCGCTCCGCGGGTGCCGCTCGAAGGCAAGACTCTATCCGTGCACAGGAGCACCATCGCGATTGAGAAGAGCAAAAATCAACCCTTCTCCTCGAGGCGGGACTGCGAGGACCAGCGTGCAGCGCGGCGCTGATCGGCCGCAGCTGGTCCTCTTCCCGCCCCCTCCACCGTTAAAGATCAAGCGGTGTGACAGGAGTGTGGGTTCTGCCTTTTTGGACGTCGTGAGTGCCGCCTGCCTCTTGCTCCACATTTCATCTTTGTGTCCAGCGCCAGCAAAACCTTCACGCCTCGCGGCCCCCGCTCTGCGGGTGCCGCTCGAAGGCAAGACTCTATCCGTGCACAGGAGCACCATCGCGATTGAGAAGAGCAAAAATCAACCCTTCTCCTCGAGGCGGGACTGCGAGGACCAGCGTGCAGCGCGGCGCTGATCGGCCGCAGCTGGTCCTCTTCCCGCCCCCTCCACCGTTAAAGATCAAGCGGTGTGACAGGAGTGTGGGTTCTGCCTTTTTGGACGTCGTGAGTGCCGCCTGCCTCTTGCTCCACATTTCATCTTTGTGTCCAGCGCCAGCAAAACCTTCACGCCTCGCGGCCCCCGCTCCGCGGGTGCCGCTCGAAGGCAAGACTCTATCCGTGCACAGGAGCACCATCGCGATTGAGAAGAGCAAAAATTCAACCATTCTCCTCGAGGCGGGACTGCGAGGACCAGCGTGCAGCGCGGCGCTGATCGGCCGCAGCTGGTCCTCTTCCCGCCCCCTCCACCGTTAAAGATCAAGCGGTGTGACAGGAGTGTGGGTTCTGCCTTTTTGGACGTCGTGAGTGCCGCCTGCCTCTTGCTCCACATTTCATCTTTGTGTCCAGCGCCAGCAAAACCTTCACGCCTCGCGGCCCCCGCTCCGCGGGGGCCGCTCGAAGGCAAGACTCTATCCGTGCACAGGAGCACCATCGCGATTGAGAAGAGCAAAAATCAACCCTTCTCCTCGAGGCGGGACTGCGAGGACCAGCGTGCAGCGCGGCGCTGATCGGCCGCAGCTGGTCCTCTTCCCGCCCCCTCCACCGTTAAAGATCAAGCGGTGTGACAGGAGTGTGGGTTCTGCCTTTTTGGACGTCGTGAGTGCCGCCTGCCTCTTGCTCCACATTTCATCTTTGTGTCCAGCGCCAGCAAAACCTTCACGCCTCGCGGCCCCCGCTCCGCGGGTGCCGTTCGAAGGCAAGACTCTATCCGTGCACAGGAGCACCATCGCGATTGAGAAGAGCAAAAATCAACCCTTCTCCTCGAGGCGGGACTGCGAGGACCAGCGTGCAGCGCGGCGCTGATCGGCCGCAGCTGGTCCTCTTCCCGCCCCCTCCACCGTTAAAGATCAAGCGGTGTGACAGGAGTGTGGGTTCTGCCTTTTTGGACGTTGTGAGTGCCGCCTGCCTCTTGCTCCACATTTCATCTTTGTGTCCAGCGCCAGCAAAACCTTCACGCCTCGCGGCCCCCGCTCCGCGGGGGCCGCTCGAAGGCAAGACTCTATCCGTGCACAGGAGCACCATCGCGATTGAGAAGAGCAAAAATTCAACCCTTCTCCTCGAGGCGGGACTGCGAGGACCAGCGTGCAGCGCGGCGCTGATCGGCCGCAGCTGGTCCTCTTCCCGCCCCCTCCACCGTTAAAGATCAAGCGGTGTGACAGGAGTGTGGGTTCTGCCTTTTTGGACGTCGTGAGTGCCGCCTGCCTCTTGCTCCACATTTCATCTTTGTGTCCAGCGCCAGCAAAACCTTCACGCCTCGCGGCCCCCGCTCCGCGGGAGCCGCTCGAAGGCAAGACTCTATCCGTGCACAGGAGCACCATCGCGATTGAGAAGAGCAAAAATCAACCCTTCTCCTCGAGGCGGGACTGCGAGGACCAGCGTGCAGCGCGGCGCTGATCGGCCGCAGCTGGTCCTCTTCCCGCCCCCTCCACCGTTAAAGATCAAGCGGTGTGACAGGAGTGTGGGTTCTGCCTTTTTGGACGTCGTGAGTGCCGCCTGCCTCTTGCTCCACATTTCATCTTTGTGTCCAGCGCCAGCAAAACCTTCACGCCTCGCGGCCCCCGCTCCGCGGGTGCCGCTCGAAGGCAAGACTCTATCCGTGCACAGGAGCACCATCGCGATTGAGAAGAGCAAAAATCAACCCTTCTCCTCGAGGCGGGACTGCGAGGACCAGCGTGCAGCGCGGCGCTGATCGGCCGCAGCTGGTCCTCTTCCCGCCCCCTCCACCGTTAAAGATCAAGCCGTGTGACAGGAGTGTGGGTTCTGCCTTTTTGGACGTCGTGAGTGCCGCCTGCCTCTTGCTCCACATTTCATCTTTGTGTCCAGCGCCAGCAAAACCTTCACGCCTCGCGGCCCCCGCTCCGCGGGTGCCGCTCGAAGGCAAGACTCTATCCGTGCACAGGAGCACCATCGCGATTGAGAAGAGCAAAAATCAACCCTTCTCCTCGAGGCGGGACTGCGAGGACCAGCGTGCAGCGCGGCGCTGATCGGCCGCAGCTGGTCCTCTTCCCGCCCCCTCCACCGTTAAAGATCAAGCGGTGTGACAGGAGTGTGGGTTCTGCCTTTTTGGACGTCGTGAGTGCCGCCTGCCTCTTGCTCCACATTTCATCTTTGTGTCCAGCGCCAGCAAAACCTTCACGCCTCGCGGCCCCCGCTCCGCGGGAGCCGCTCGAAGGCAAGACTCTATCCGTGCACAGGAGCACCATCGCGATTGAGAAGAGCAAAAATCAACCCTTCTCCTCGAGGCGGGACTGCGAGGACCAGCGTGCAGCGCGGCGCTGATCGGCCGCAGCTGGTCCTCTTCCCGCCCCCTCCACCGTTAAAGATCAAGCGGTGTGACAGGAGTGTGGGTTCTGCCTTTTTGGACGTCGTGAGTGCCGCCTGCCTCTTGCTCCACATTTCATCTTTGTGTCCAGCGCCAGCAAAACCTTCACGCCTCGCGGCCCCCGCTCCGCGGGTGCCGCTCGAAGGCAAGACTCTATCCGTGCACAGGAGCACCATCGCGATTGAGAAGAGCAAAAATCAACCCTTCTCCTCGAGGCGGGACTGCGAGGACCAGCGTGCAGCGCGGCGCTGATCGGCCGCAGCTGGTCCTCTTCCCGCCCTCTCCACCTCTCTTGCTCATCCAATAAAATCTGTGCAGCCCCAACGCGCACGCGGGGCGACTACCGGGGCGAAGACCGGGCAAAGAGCGGGCCGTTTAAGGCCGTTCAAGGACGGCAGAGGACGGCCCTGGCCCTGAACCCCTGCTCTTTTGCCCTCAATCATCATAACGTCTAAGATGTCGGCCATGCGCAATAGAACCAGAAGTTGCGCGAAAAAAGCTACGGCGGTAGCACAGGTGACTGGACCTATAGATCTTTTTATTTCCCGTGTACATGAGACTATTGACCAAAGTATTGTTTTATTGGAAAAGAGAGTCTCCATGGACCTTGCAAATGCTAAGCGCTCATCCTTGGGTTCTCTGGCAAATGTTAAATCACCCGCCTTGCAGTCTTCGAATAATTGCTCCCTACCCCTAACCATGCCCACTAATAGTGCTCCGACTGTACCAAATACTGTTGATTTATCGGTTGCCCCATCAGACTCAGACCCGTCTTTTGTTGACCTGGAGGTTACACCAGATCTAGAAGCCTGTCAGTCACCTGGCAAAGCGGCGCCGAGTCTGAGTGGGTTTAATGATGTGGAAACAGCTCCTGTACCTAAAGTTCCTCGGGGAAGGGCTTCCAATCTCCCAAAGGCTATATCTAAGGGTAAAAATAAAGTAAAAGCATCAGTTAGGAATCACAATCTGATTTCCCCTACTCCACAAATGACATCAGGTATTCCTTGCTGGGTGCAAAACATGGTAACAGATTTAAAATTAGACCTTGAAGCCACACTAGCAGCACAAATCAAGCCTTTAATTTCTAAACTGGACAGGCTTACATCTTTAATACATTCTAAATGGCCACACAAAACGCATGGGCAAGGGCCTGATCAGCTACAAGGGATTACAGAATTAGCCCCCAAATGTTCATCGTGTATCCAGCCCCCTAAAGATGTATTAAACAACGTTCAAGCAACTGTAGCCCCTGGGAACCTAGTTATATCCCATCTGTCGCAAACAGGGAACAATTCTGTCCAATCCACAACTATACCCACTTCGAAGGTGAGGGCTCCTATTTTGACTCATCAACACCCTGTTGTTGATAATAATACCACCACTATTCAAGTAAAAGATGTTGTAGGGAAATCTAATACACCTTCAGTACCTCTTCCTACGAACAAACCTGAAAGTCCTAAGCCAAAGCAGGCACGTTTTAGGTCAATTAATCTACCACCAGAGGTTTCCCCTTTTGTCGTTGTGTTGACAGCAGTCCCCCCGTTGAAGGAGGGAGTAAAAGAAACTTTCACTGAGCTTAGAAATAAATGTGCTCAATGGCTCCACTTACATAAACCTCTACCTAACAACATGAACGGTGAAATTCTTACCGTGCGTAGAGGGGACTGGGTGGGCAGAAGCAAGAAAACAATAGTAGGGGACGTAATTACAGTTAATTTTAGGGATATAGGGGCAGCTAGCTATATATGTAATGCACCCAATAGTGGTCCTGCGACTCAAATTAACCCACTTCCTTTGTCTTATTTTTTACCGATGTCTTCAAGATCAAACCCTCCTTGCCCCACTTTTCAAAGTAATAGAGGACCTGTGTACCCCCCGCAACATGCTGCCAAACCTTGGCAGCAACCACTACACCCGTCTCCTTTTCTTCCACATTATGTTAATTTTCAGCAGCAGCCATTAAATGCTCCATCTTTTCCCCTGCACCATGTTAATTCTCATTGGCAACATCCCCTCCATTTTCCACCACCCCTACTTCAGCCTGCCCATCAGTGGCAGCAACCCTTTCAGCCACTACAACCAGTTAAACACCAGTGGCAACAAACATGGCAGGACTTGCCCCCTTCCCAAGATCCCCTGTTTTCACAATTCGCCCATCCAAATAGATATGCTGTGCTAGACGAGGTAGATTGACTCAGCCCTACTGAAGCTCTGGATTCAAACATCTCTACGTCCTATTTAGATATGGCGAGTTCTTCTCCTGTCACACCTTTAGCCGCACTTCTTGAACCCTTAATGGTGTCATCGCTAATACCCCTCCCACGTATAGAAAATAGGGGTAGCCTTGATGCATGTACAGCTACTGTTAGCCCCAGATTAAGCCCAGATACCATCTCTCGGGAAGATGGTCCTGCCCTATTACCAGCAATTCAGCCAGAGTCGTCTGTTGTTGGCGATTCTGGTAAACCAGCAGGACTCTCTCTTGTTTCCTGGAACATTGCTGGCCTTGCCAGCAAATTAGGTACACCCTTCTGGACCAGCTTTTTGGGGGAGGGATTGGACCTAATTTTATTGCAGGAAACTTGGTGTCTGGACCCTATTAATATCGAAGGGTATGCATCTTACTGTCTTAGAGCAACTAAATCTAGCTCGGGTAGGGCTAAGGGGGGGGCCTTTTGTTGCTTTTATCCACCAAGCTGTGTGATTGTACGGTCAAATACAGTACGACTGTGGGGACTCACAGCCAAGTTATAAGGGTGGAGTGCAGGAAGAATATTGATTTAGTCGTTGTAAATTTCTACAACAATATTTTTGATGCTATTAGAGGGGATATTTTACTGCCTCTAGAAAGGGAAATTGTCAAGGCCCTTGGTATCTCGAAAAGAAAGGCCGAGGTTGTCTGGGCAGGTGATTTTAACCTGCAGCCCTGCCATTTGTCTAACGGGAACATCTGCGGCTTTGGTGCAGCAACGAGTAGCCATTGAGGGGGCCTGGGGGCGAGGGAGGATTCTCCTCACTTCCAACATTGCAGTTATGGTTCCACATTAAATAATATGCTAGTCACACTAGACATGACCCTGTTAAACTGCAACACAAACAACCAGGCAATAACATGCCCTACATTTACAGGCAGAGATGCAGGATCATTTATAGATCACATTTTGTTGTCTAGCAGTGGAGACTTTACTGATCTGTATGTAAACGAAGAAAGTCTCAGTGACCATAACAGCCTTCGTGTTACCCTCTTGGGGCATGGTACCTCATTAGTTTCAGGTGGAAAATGTTCAACCGACTTAGTACCTATTAGACCAAAGGGTCTAAGGATTAAATGGACTGGTTTAAATTCAAAAGTTAAGCAGAAGGAGGTTCTTACTCAATGTAAGAATCAAATTAGTTCCTGTTTGGATGATGATTGTGATTCTGGCTGCTTAATAGCTCACTTTGTCTCCATGAATAGTATTATTGATGGTATTTTTACTAAGGCCCCGTTAGCCAATAGTGGTCCGAAGCAGGGGTGGTTTGATAAGACCTGTATAGTCGCCCTCCGTGATCTAAAGAATGCTTTAGGCACCAAACCACGCGTCAAGACGGATATACAATACTTTAGGGCTAGATATAAAATAGCAATTAACACTAGGAAAAGGGTATTACAGACTGAGGCGTGGGATAAGTTGAAGGAAGCAGCCGAGACTAAAAACTGCAAACTGTATTGGGAAACAATTAACAGCCCGTTTCTCAATAAAGAAAATGTTCCAGAATTAACCTCTTATGTGGCATGTAGCGATTGGGTTAGTCATTTTTCCAAAATATTCAATCCAGAAGGGTTATCTTCTGAGTCACTATCACCAGAGCCTACTCCATGGCTACCCCTCTCGTTGGGAATAACATTAGAAGAAAGCCATGAAGCAATTTCTTTAAGTAAAGGAGGCAAGGCCCCTGGCCCCGATGGGGTCCCGCTGGATCTATACAAAGATGAAACGGCTTTATGGGCTCCCATCTTGGCGAGGATATTTAATTGTGCGGCAGAAACTAATTTTCCATCCACTTGGGGCCAATCGGTCATTATTCCTTTACATAAGAAAGGTGATAAATCAGAGGCCTCTAACTACCGCCCAATTTCATTATTGGACGCCTCTGTAAAGGTGATGAGTAGGATTTTGCTCAAGAGGCTGGAAGACTGGGCAACTGATTTTAACATCTTAACTAGAGTCCAATATGGCTTTCGGAAAGGCCTGGGCACATTGGACCAATGTGTAAATCTGGACCTTTTAATCAATAAATATACTGTGGCTAAAAATGGCAACCTCTTTTTATGTTTTGCTGATTTGAGCAGCGCTTTTGATTTGGTTAACCATAACATTCTTTGGGAGGTTTTGCTTGATGCAGGGGCCCCAAGGGAAATAGTTCATTTTTTGGCTAGACTCTACGAAAAACTCTCCTGTAAAGTCCGCTATGGCACCCTTGGTGAATGTACCCCGTTTTTTAAAGTGTCTCGGGGCATACGCCAGGGATGTGTTTTGGCCCCGCTTTTATTTTCCCTCTTTATTAATGATGTCGACCGTTCCTTGGTTGACATCCCAGCAGATGCCCCCCTGATTGGTGGTAAACCTGTCCCGCTGTTACTTTACGCGGATGACGCTGTTCTTTTATCCCGAACACAGATGGGCCTTCAGCGCCTAATCGATAATTTTATGCAGTTTATTCAAGTTAGGCGGCTTCGTGTGAACAAAACCAAGACGTATGTAATGTCATGCGGTCAGACAGCTAAGCAGGTAAAGCATACCTTTTTTCTGGATAAGGAAAAGTTGACTCCTGTCAAGTCCTTTTGTTATCTAGGAATTACATACAACAATAGTGGGTCCTGGACCGCGGAATTTGATTCTATCAGACTAAAAATGCTGCGGTCTACTAGCAGTATTTTTCGTTTTGCCTCTAAACTTGGCTCACGAAGCATTTTAGACATGATGAACATATACAATGTATACTGTGTCTCCTCTGCTCTGTATGGGGCAGGGGTGTGGGGACATAGCGAGGGTATATCCCTGCAGAAGGAGGAAAATAAGTTTTTAAGGAGGTTGTTATGTGTTCCCCCTTCTGCCTCCATCCAGCTGATCCATGAAGAAGTCGGGATCGAGTTCATTTCTGACTTAGCAGCAGTCCGGCCACTTTTATTGTGGCGTTCTATTTGGGCTAAGCCAGAGACTCGATTCACTCAGGATATTATTCTTGATTGTATAGGCTTGGACCACTCTTCACGCATATTGTGGTTGAGATACATTCACCGCTGGTATCTCCTTCTTTTTAATATTGATGTGTTCCGTGAGCCTGAAGAGGTTGTTTCTATCTCAAAAAAAGAAATTAAGACAACGTTCCTAAACTTCCGAAAGGCAGAGCGAGATAAAATCTCTGGCAATCTTGTTACCGTGAAATTTTATAAAGATTTAAATCTAACTTCGGGACTCCAATCCTATCTTGTGTATGTGACTCGTCCCTCTCATCAGTATGTTTTAACACGTGTCAGATTGGGCATTGTTCACCACCTGGTTGCTTTTCCAAACACAAGAACCAGTTCAGACATACCCTGTCCGTGTGACAGTATTTCCCGGCAGAGTAGTTGCCATTTCTTACTTTTCTGTAAATTTTTTCATTTTTTCAGGTTAAAATACCTTAAGCCAATTTTTATTAAATACAATATTCGTACTACACAAACAGCACTGATATTTTTATCCTCATTAGAGAACGAGGAGATTTGCTTTTTTCTGGCTACTTTTATTTTGAAATGTACAGCTGCCAGGAAAAGTATTGTACTATAATATTTTTATACTTACCTGTCTGTACCTATGTTATACAGCTGCCAGGAATTGTTTTATGTTGCTATTACTGTTTACATTCCTGTCTGTATATATACGCCTTCAAATTTTATATCAATTTCTGTAATTAAGGTATTATTCATATTTGTAGAGGTCCACAGTATATTATGATTATTTAAAAAATTTTGATGTACAGCTGCCAGGAAAGGCCTATTGAGTAATCCCTACTGATCCCCTGTCTGTTCATTTATGAATGTCTTGTATTTTATAATAGTATGTTGACATAGAGACAAGATCACTTATTAATTGTTGCACTCTAACCTTTTGCACATTGTCTTATCATCTTTTCCTATAAGAGCTCATATGGTGATTTTAAATATTTTAACTATGTACTTTTGCTTGTATGATTTGTATGTACAAATCGAATAAAAGCTTTTGAAATTGAAATTGAATTGAATTAATTTATTATGTGCGTATTGAGTTTCAGGGAATGATATAAATATTTGAATTAATGTTTTTCTATATTTCTTAGTTTGTCAAATAGGCAGGTGTCTGTGACTGTTGGATTGTCAAAAGTAAATCTGTTTATGTGTACTGAAATCTTTTTATTCATGAAACATTATAGATGATTAATCTATATCTTTTTTGATTTTGTATTTTTCGTACAACAGCCCTGATGATGTCCATGGTTGGACGAAACGCGTCGGCTGTTTGACATATGTATTGACTATTGAAACAACGAAGATGCACTACTAACTGATCGCCATCATTTCTGTTGAAACAATATCAATAAAGAACATTTTTGGAATTCACATTGTGAACCTTTCGGATATTTCTTGTGGAACTCGTCGCTCCCTCAATTCATTAGAATTTGATTATGGACTTGATTGGATTTTTTCGGTGGATCCATATGAGGTTTTGAGCCGACATTGGAATGTTTACTACTTGTATCACTTCATATATGAATTTGGTTATTGTCTGTGCTGACTGAGTAACCCTCACCGTTTTTTGTTTATTAGTACTTGCATGCAGTGAACCCACAGCAAAGTTTGAAAAAACATTTGGGGATCTGCTCCTGGCACACCATGAAAGTACTGGAATATTTAATGAGAGTCCTTTCAGGATATATGGTTTTGTAGCAAATTTATGTGAAATTTTATGCTTTAAAATGCACAACTTCATTCCACATTTTTTTAAAGACAATTTTGATTGATTTCCATGTTGAAAAAATTAATTCGGAGCAAACATCTCAGTCAGTCTCATTCCAGACAATAAAACGTGATAGTTATGATTCAATAGGCTAGAGTTATAGGATCCTCACACAGTCACCATCAGGACCACAACCCCATCACAGTTTTATGTAACTCTCTACTCCACGACTACATCATGCATTAATGATTTGTGTCTGTATCCCTGTGAGATCAGTATATTTCCTCTGTATTGGACCCAATCTTTCCAAATGCTATAATGTTTTTGTGTGAAACTCATACACTGATCGAGAACTGCAAAGCACGGTCACTACTGCAACAGAATCAAAAGCTGCAAACACCCGTCTCGGTGCACTAGACCGCAGTGCCTATCAAGCTAAAGATCAACAACACATTATATGTAAAGAGCTGAACCAGAGAGAAAATAACACTGAAGAAGGAACTTGGCCCTTGTTTATTCAAAATAGAATGCTTTAATTGAATGGAATGCGGTATAAACTTTAATCATGATTTTAAGATAGTACACATTTAAAAAAAATTCCAATACACCATCAGATGTTTTCTTTATAAAAAGATCCTTAACAAATGATTTTATTAAAGAAATGTAATGTTAGTGTACATTAAAACATTTATATCAAAGAGAGGCGAAAAATAAAGGTACAGATTTGCATTATTCACAGTTAAGCCCACATGGCAGAAGAACACTTTTGGAGGAGGGTAGAAGAGGAATCTGCTAAAGATAACGAATTGAAGTGTGGTTCATAAATTAGAGCATCTCACAATCCCCTTGCACCCTGGAAATGTAAGGTACTAAGCTTAAGTGTGTCGACATTTATTTAAAAAACTGTTACATTCTGGACATGAAATACAATTAGTAGAAATACATTTAGTTTGCATTTTGAACTGTGGTCATTACCAAATTTCTTCATGAACTCAATTTAGATTTAGCACCTAAAATAGCTAGGGTTGAAAAGGGAATAGAGACTGTGCCCAGCTGCGGTCATGGCAAGGTTGAAAGTTGTAGCAAAACCGAGACTGTCACAGAAAAAGTATCATTAATATTTGAAAAAAGGATTTCAAACTAAACGTAAAATTCAGAGATGGTTAGCAACCTTCAGCCAATACTTTCTCACTAAACGTTTCAAACTATAAGCATTTCCAGCTAAGTATTTTGAACTTTTACATAGAGTCAGAAGGTACACAGCACTGAATCTAAAGGCTGGTCCAACGTACAGGCAACAACCAGGAACTTACATTTTCAAACAACTGGAAAGAGTTACTTATTGTTCCACCATCTTCTGAAACCTTCAGTTTTTAAATCCCCCCCCACCCACTGTACAGGGGCTGTTCACTATGTACTCCAGTAAAAAGTGGTACATAGTGTGTAAAGGTGCAGTGAGTGCAGTTTTTGAGAGACACAGATGTTCCACGAACAATTCACAGGCTTTCATGTATTTACATACACATAGTTGACAAGTGTAACTGCTGTGCAAGGTCATTATGAGAGTTCAGTATGTTGTGGGTACCACAAAAGTACCAATGGCAGTAATATTGCTGCTGTATTTGGCATGAACCCTTCGTCTTAGTTCACCTCCCCCCTCAAGCGCCTCCAATGGCAGCCATCTTTACTTCCTTTTCTTTTTTTCCTCCTGCGCGTATTTCGGGTTGTAAAGCATGGTGTTCAGCAGCAGCAGCGACATCAGCAAGTATGGGGCGTAAAATGACACAAGAGTCAGGCGCTCATTTTGGGTCACAGGCTTCTGTGAGGACAGAGGTAAATCAGCAAACAAAACATGCACAATGATGGGCAGGACAGTCGTCGCAACGTGGACGGAGTAAATAATGGCTGGAATGCGGATCCATTTGCAACCACCTGTGAAGAATTGAAAGGAAAAAAAGAAACATGATTACTTATACTATATTATAAAAATACTTGCAGTAGCTCTTCATACCAGCAGGGAGAACCTCTGAACTACAGTGGTCATCTCCTCCCTCCCACCCCAATTCAAGCAGAACCTCTTGGACAAGCGCGAGCATATGGACTAATACTTTGAACTACACCAGCGGTACTACCAAGGTTGAATAGTACCATAACTCTAATCAAATCATTCATACAGAAGACCCAGGATTAAATGGAAGCTAAACCTACTATGGAGCTCCAATGATCCTTTAGTGACAAGGTGCCGTTCTATAAACACAAGTTGATATCCATGGTTTGTGTTATTCTTCGTGTGATGGAATAACATTTGGCGCACGTGGCAATGGAAAATAAGGATCCACAGATATAAAAAACTTAAATAATAGAAAGCCGATATCAACAGAGAATAATAGATGTGACAGAAATAGAAGAAAACGTGTTCTTTTGGATGTACCAATTTGCATCTACTCGTTAAACTAGTCAATGCAATATTCAGACTGTGCTAAATATTTCCACAGCATTTCCAACTCATTTGGCTAATAAGAGAAACATTCTCACCTGTCTATGTATTTGTGCAGATCCTCATTCAATTTTACATCAACTACTCCAGACTCAAACATACATATGATTTGTGGCTTATCAGTAAATTCTATGCCACGGACAGAAGATGGTGGATAAGGTGGACACATGGATGATACAGAAAATGTGCAAAATACACCTTCCCTTGTAAAACATTATGGATACACACATTACAGAGCAAATGCAACAGGTAAATAGCTTCCTTCCACAGCATAGGTTCTTGTCTGGATTGGTTTGTAGACTAAGATACTACAACCGGTATATTCTATACATGGATTTCATGTTATCGGTTGGCACTCAAACAGACTTATCTGCACTAGAAACAAGGCCTTGAGCATCAACTTAGCAACTCTCAGCTCCAGGTTACCAGCGAGTGATTTCTTTCATGCCATTGTCTACAGACGTTGTAGAGCCACAGGCCTGCGTAGCTTCCACACAAGCACAGTGCCTACTGTGAGCTTACTGTAAGGTTATTAAGGTCAGAGGGCCCTGAGGTAGCATTAGCACAGACAATATGGCTCCGCCGTGAAAGAATTAAACTTTGCCAATGCTAGATGACCACAGCGACTGTTCAAACATCCATGGTAGCCGTCTTTGAATGGGATGTGTAAAAGCAATAACTAAAATGCATTCAAAGGCAAGGGCCGACATCTTGGAATGATCAAAACCCCATTTAAAAAGATGCCAGCTGACAGGGCAGAGAATAGCAAAAAAGTAACAATAAATCCATAAACAAGGGGACTGGAGGCTGGAGGATGCTGGGTGGTCGGGTACTTAAGAGTGGGGGAAAAGGGAGAGAAAATAGCAAGGTCTGTCATCAGCAATGGAAGGATACCAAATGTTCATACAAAAGACAGACTGAAATACTCCTGGGAGGGAGAAACACCAGAATAGTGACGCAAGCTATTGAAGCAGGGACAGGGAAGTGAGACAGACAACAAAGCTATTTAATCAGGAGCAAGGTGTTGACCCAGAGCCAACTCTAAGTACATGTGATGTACTTAAGAATAATAGGTCTGCCAACAGATTCTTGATATGCATTACAGAACAGGGCTATAATCTGCCACACTTAAGTGACAGTCTTGTCTTTGTCCATTTCTCTTAGTGTATTGAATTTGTTGATGGGTAGTATGATTAGGGTATGCTGCAATGTTGGGGACTATCCCGGCTTTTACTGTGTCCTCTTCGCTTTAGACAGGAGCGGTTAAGGTACACATTGGACTAAGCCAATTAAAACCCGTTTGAAATGAATGTGCACCGCACAGGAAGACAGTGAATTTGGATCACTCAGATGTGAAAGACATTAGGGCGAAGAACAATTGATCCCACCCTGCAGGAGTACTTTTGGTCCAATATTGCTCCTGTTTAATCACAGATTTGGTGCTTCTGAGGTCCACCATGCATGGTGTTTGTAAGAGTAGGATCTACCAACTAGGATCTTACAACTGCTTGACAGCTTGGGACTGCGGACAATGACACCGTTCCTGGGGCTCAATAATGCAATATCAATCTCTTATGTACTCAGTTTGGGCGTTGGAACAAGCGCTGCACTGAAGCGCTGCCCTGGTGCACTGCAAATTCAAAATGGAAAGGATGTGAACCATGTATCAGTAGGCCTTTAGGCATCCTTCTGCTCTGCTACCCGTCTGACAGTGCGTTTGTTCGAATAGTGTGCGGGATTTGATTTGAGAGCTAGCATGACCTGACATTCGACATTAAAAACCAGAAAAGGAAAGCAATGCAACCATAAAGACAATAAGAACAGCCACGATTTTAAGAATGGACTGACTTTTAAGACGCATGGGCAATCTGTTCCAAAGTTGACAGGTGGAATAGACAAAACTGTGGCCGCCCCACAAAATCCTTATTAATTATTTCAAGAATGACTGAACTTGAAGCATCAGATCACAGCAGTCCATTTGGAAAGTACCACCTGATTTTCCTTTTAAGGTTCTCTGCTCCAGTTCCACCCAAAGCTTTACGTGCCAAACATAATGCCTTAAAGGCAACTCTCGTCCTGACTGGGAGCCATTGAAGCGGAGCCAAGGCACCAGAGATTCTGCAGCATCGGAAGCGGATTTAATAACAGCTTTTTAATGCCCAAATAAAGGGCATTACAGTATCGAGCCTAGATAAAACTAGAGCAAAGACAACTGACTTTTGCAATTCAAAAGGAATAAAGGGCAATGCCGTCTTCAACATTCTCAACATGAAAAAGCATCACGAGGTCAGTTTATTGGTCCAGTCCGCAAACGAAAGCTCAGCATACAAAACTATCCAAGGTTCTTACTTTAGAAGCTGGTAAGAGAGGAGTGATGAGGGACTGAGGCTACAAAGAATGACTCCAGAAAGAGGCATCTTTCCTGAAAAGGAAAACCTCTGTTTTTTCTGAATTTAACTTCAGGCAATTGCCACTCATCCAATTGAAAATGGCACCCACACACCTGTTAAACCGAGATAGACAACGATCGGGGTGTCGTCTGCATAGGCTACTGTGGCAAATCCAAAAGAGGGAATCACCTCTTTTGGATTTGTGGCTAGAGGAGCCACTTAGATATTAAAAAAGCATGGGCTAAGTAATAATCCCTATTGAAGCCCACACGGTAGAATCATTTTGAATTAAACTCCCCAAGGGCCACCGACTGCTCCCTATTTGTTAGATGTGAAGAAATAAGATCACAATCTCAATTGTTGCCAGACTCAAGAAGGACCACGTGGCTCACCGTGTCAAAGGCTGTGGATAGACCCAAAAGGATCACTGCAGCCTTTTCACCCGTGTCCATGATGAGTCTAATCTCTTCAGAAACCACAACCACAGCAGCCTCGGTACTGTGGCGAGACCTAAAGCCACACATTGCCTTGTTCAAAAATTCATGTTTCTCCAAATATTCCGATAATATTTTGTTAACCCCTTCGCTGCGGGGTGTTTCCCTCCCGCTGTGTGGGGGGTAAGAGGGCCGTGCGAGGCGCCGCTGTGCTTGCAACGAGCTTGGCTCGTCATGAGGCACAGTGCAGCTGTACTCATGACGAGCAGAGCTCGTGACAGCCACACCTGTTTTCGAACGTTCAGCACAGCGGGGAAATTATCCCCACCTGCGAACATTCCAACGCCCGTTACGAGCGGAGCTCGTCATGAGTGCAGCTCAACCGTGCCTCATGACGAGCTGAGCTCGTCATGAGCATGGAAGAGGTTAAGATGTTTTTCAAAACCTTTACTGGATATGATAATCATGATAGGTGGGTAGTTTCTCTACCATAGGATCAAGAGAATGCTTTTTCAGCAGAGGAAGAAGGGAGGCATTTTTTCATTCCCTAGGAAAAACGCCCGCCTTGGTGATAGAGTTCAAAGAGACAGTAAGAACTGGAGCTAACTTTTCACCATGTCATGCCTCCTGGCCTGGTGTGATCAATTAACTCAAAGACTTAGTCTGTTGTCAGAAAGAGAAAGTACTGAAGTGGAGTTTTATTAGAGGTCCAAGAAAAAAATAATCTATCTGGTGAGGATTGGGTAAATTCGCTGTAGACTTTCTCCACTTTGTTTATAGAAAATTCCACCAGCATGTCTCAGAAAATCTGGCTTGGAGGTAAACCATTCAAGGAATTGTTTAACCCAACCTTGCTACCTGCTGTGTAAACTGTCCCTTTCCCCCCACCTTTAGTCATCTACGTTGTTAAGGCACATTGCTGGCTGAGCCACGCGTGCTATTTACCCGCAAGCCGTACAACACTTTCCTTAACCACGAATGTGCCTTAACAACGTAGATGACTAAAGGTGGGGGGGAAAGGGACAGTTTACACGGCAGGTAGCAAGGTTGGGTTACTTTAGAGTTGCAGAGGATCGTTTTTAGGGCTCAGGCCAAGGGGGCTGGGTCGGGATAGATTTTGGGGCGTGGGCTTAATTTTTAGGGCTCAGAGCAGGCAGAAAAGGGACAGTTTACAGGGCAGGGTCAGGGTAGTTTAGAGATGTAGGGGATAGTTTAGAGCTCTGGGCAGGGGGGGCTGGGGTCTGGGTAGTTTTTTAGGTGTGGGTTTAATTTTTAGGGGGCAAGGCAGGGGGTAAAAAGGACAAGTTACATGGCAAGGGTTATAATCTTTAGTTCGCATGCCCCCTTACCCATCATGTCTTTACCACGAAATTGTGAGGTAAAGGCAAGCGTAATAAAGGCATGAGTGGTAGAGGCATGCGTGCTAAAGACCCGGTTGTGGTACAGACCATGTGGTACAAGCATGCGTTAATTTAGGAGACAACCATGGAGCAGTTGGACTTTTTCTATACGTTTTCAGAATTTAATAGTACCAATTTAGAAACGGACTCATTAATCCACTCAGTATAACTTGCTGCAGCTTCGGTTGGATAAGTATCAGTAGCCTGGCTTCAAGGCTTTCAGCTAAATCTTTGTTATTAACCTTATTCCAGTCCCCGCTCTTTATGTCCCTCCTCACAGGGTTTACTACATCTTTCAAAGTCGATGAATCGAGACTGAAGTGGATTGCTTTATGGTCAGAACAGATGATAGGTAGTAATCCTTCCATTTTCAGATTACAATTATTGGAAAATATACCATCTAAAATATGGCACGTATGTATAGCGGGCTTAACTTATCTCGATAAAATTGCTCAATGCGCATAAAAACTTAGCGTTGGGGCTAGGGGGCCTATATACCAAAAGGCCATAAAACATGCCCTTCTCCGATAATTTGCATTTAAAAGAAAGGGGCTCACTATCCGTAAGGTTAGTAGGTTCACACAGTAATTCTAGCAGATTGTGGTAATCCATCGCTATTTGGCCTCTTGTGCCCGCCTAGTCCAATATTCCACTGCCTCTTGTGCCCGCCTGGTCCAATATGCCACTGCCTCTTGAGTCTGCCAGGTCCAATATTCAACTGCCTCTTGAGCCCCCCAGGTCCAATATTTCACTGCCTCTTGAGCCCCTCAGGACCAATATTCCACTGCCACTTGAGCCCCCCAGGTCCAATATTTCACTGCCTCTTGAGCCCCCAGGTCCAATATTTTACTGCCCCTTGAGCCCTCCAGGTCCAATATTCCACTGCCTCTTGAGCCCCCCAGGTCCAATATTCCACTGCCTCTTTTTCCTGCCTGGTCCAACATTTGACTGCCTCAGCAGCCCGCCTGGTCCAATATTTCACTTCCTTTAGAGCCCGCCTGGTCCAATATTCCACAGTCTCTCGAGCCACCTGGTCCAATATTCCACTTCCTCTTGAGCCCGCCTGGTCCAATATTCCACAGTCTCTTGAGCCCGCCAGGTCCACTATTCCACTGCCTCGTTTGCCTGCCTGGTCCAATATTCCACAGCCTCTGGTGTCCGCCATGACCAATATGCCACTGCCTCTTGAGCCCGACAGGACCAATATTTCAGTGCCTCTTGAGCCCGACAGGACCAATATGCCACTGCCTCTTGTGCCCATCAGGTCCACTATTCCACTGCCTCGTTTGCCTGCCTGGTCCAATATTCCACTGCCTCTTGAGCCCGACAGGACCAATATGCCACTGCCTCTCGAGGCGGCCCGGTCCAAAAATTCCACGGCCTCTTGTGCCCGCCTGGTCCAATATTCCACTGCCTCTTGAGCCCGCCTGGTCCAATATTTCACTGCCTCTTGAGCCCCTCAGGACCAATACTCCGCTGCCTCTTGAGCCCCCCAGGTCCAATATTCCACTGCCTCTTTTTCCTGCCTGGTCCAACATTTGACTGCCTCAGCAGCCCGCCTTGTCCAATATTTCACTTCCTTTAGAGCCCGCCTGGTCCAATATTCCACTGCCTCTCGAGCCGCGTGGTCCAATATTTCACTTCCTTTAGAGCCCGCCTGGTCCAATATTCCACTGCCTCTCGAGCCGCCTGGTCCAATATTCCACTTCCTCTTGAGCCCGCCTGGTCCAATATTCCACTTCCTCTTGAGCCCGCCTGGTCCAATATTCCACTTCCTCTTGAGCCGCCTGGTCCAATATTCCACAGTCTCCTGAGCCCGCCAGGTCCACTATTCCACTGCCTCGTTTGCCTGCTTGGTCCAATATTCCACAGCCTCTGGTGCCCGCCATGACTAATATGCCACTGCCTCTTGAGCCCGACAGGACCAATATTTCAGTGCCTCATGAGCCCGACAGGACCAATATGCCACTGCCTCTTGTGCCCACCAGGTCCACTATTCCACTGCCTCTTGAGTCTGCCAGGTCCAATATTCAACTGCCTCTTGAGCCCCCCAGGTCCAATATTTCACTGTCTCTTGAGCCCCCCAGGTCCAATATTTCACTGCCTCTTGAGCCCCACAGGACCAATATGCCACTGCCTCTTGAGCCGGCCCGGTCCAAAAATTTCCCTGCCTCTTGAGCCCGCCAGGTCCACTATTCCACTGCCTCTTTTGCCGTCTTGGTCCAATCTATTGATAGCGCAGCCAGCTGGTAATACTGCGGCAAGATTCGGATCTGAGGATTTGTCTGCCCAGGTTTTCAGCCGAAAATACCAAAATGGGGACGATACAGATGCTGAAAAAATCTGAAATCATAAGAGGGGAAGAAAGGACTGAAAGATCATTTTAAATCTTAGCAATGCCGGAGTTCATGCGAGGAAGTCGCTACTGCAAGAGGCAGAAGAGGTAATAAAAGCTTAAAGCACTGCCCCTCCTTCCACTGCCCCTCAAGCTGCAACTTTAACACCCTTAGGTAGGTTGGCCACGCTCAAGGCTAAGCTACCAAAGGGATAAGTGTTGGTGGGGTTAGAAGTAACAACACAATGCAAAATAATTGAGATATAATACTTTTTAAGTCCAGGCAAAAGCTTTTCGAGTTTGAACGGCTCGTTATTAGTGGTAAGAACGGTAATCGTGCCCCATATGGGGTTAGGGATAGGTACTATATGAAATTTGATTACAGGGAAAATAAAGAGTACAGTGGTAGAATGATGACCTGGAAACCTTTTTTTAACAGAAATGGGCACATAATGACTAGTTTGAAACGGGAGAGCTACTTACCAACTAAGTCAGGAAACTGAATACGAGGCAACGTTCGGATTTAACATAGGCGATTAACATGTATTTAGGGAACAGGGTGAACCACAACCATAAAGAACTTTCCACGGCATAAATGATTACAAAAGGATTAAAAGTATATGCTCGGATGGTCATAAACTGAAGAAAAAAAAACAGTCCAGAAAAGTCGATATAAACCACGCTACAAGGCCAGCGCTGAGAAGTGAAATACGTTGTCTTGTACATTTATTTCTCTTCAGCGCAACCATTTCCACTTCCTGTATTCGAAGGCAAGAGCCGTTAGTCACTGAGCGTAATATATGTGCGATACACTTCACAGCGCTGCTGCAGCTCACAGAGGAATTACGTGCCAACATTTAGTTAGGTGTTTAAGGCGCGTTCATACGAATTCTGAGCAGGAATCTTTCTAATTAATGTCAAAGAACATTTCTTTTCTATACGGTCAGTACCCCCGTGTCTCCACTAGATGGCGCCCTTTCTCCACGGATCTCCCTTTGCAGACGAGCTGCTTTTATGCTTATTTGAATGTCATGTTACAGAGGCGTAATACTACTATAGCAAAGCGCATTTATTAACTTTACCACTGCAAGCTAACTTGTTCGAGTTGCCACGAAATATGAAACAGTTATGAAACGGGAGTCCGTGTACAGAGAATGTCCCTGAAGTTTCCAATGGACCTACACTGATTGACACTTCCGTTTGTACAGTGACAGAGCATTCTTTGCACACACTTCACTGCAACGCATACTAACGTTTTAGAGACCCCGAGTCTTTCCCCGCAGAGGGCACCTCCTTGCCCACCATGCGGGTCTGGGTGATGTAAGGAGTCATTTCGAGAGGACACCCCCTGTACATACCAGTACCCAATCTAATAGTGTATCCGGGGTAGGAAGAGTTTGCGAAAAGCTCTTGACTCCAAAGTTTGTGGTTGTAAACCCACCTACCAGTGCTTTAAATGGGCCGGTACTCACCGGTACTGAGTACCGGCACTTCTGAATTTTCAGGCCCTCAGTACCGGCACTTTTTCAATAGCCAGAGAGAGTACCGGCACCCTATTAAACGGGGCTGCAAGCTCCGGTTATGTCTCCCCGTTTGCACAGGATAGATGACGCCATGCTTCTCAGGAGCTTGTAAGGGCGCCAAGCCTCTTACAGAGTCCCTGCTGGTGATTCCAGCAGCGCCCATGTGAATGGTCTGAGACAGCAGGGGTCTAATAGGGCTTGCCTTGCGTCACGCTGTGATTAACAGTGCAGGTTCTAGACAGACCCTTCCCTGTTGATCACATGCGCAACGACAGTTCAGCTGAAAGTGCTTTAGCCTCACCCTGCCCCTCTCGATCAGTTGTGTGTAAATGGGTTCAGAAAGACAGCCAAAGCTTGTTTTCTTTGCATCTTTTTCTTCAGGACAGGCGCTGCTTCTCTTTGTGAGCCCCTCCAACATTAATCACTGTGTTAATAAAGTAATTTACATAATCCAAGTGCCTTCTTCCGTGTTCGTGCCCAATCATCTATAGTTTACATTTTTTATCCAGTTTGCATATGCATATGATGTCTGGCACGTCCCGTGGATACGTCTTGTTAATAAAGTAATTAGCATAATCCAAGTGCCTTCTTCCGTGTTCGTGCCCCCCCATGATAATTATCTACAGTTTACATTTTTATCCCAGTTTGGCCCCGTCCCGTGGATACATCTTGTTAATAAAGTATTTTGAATAATTCAGTGATGTCATCATGTCGTGCTGTCATCTTCCGCGTTTGTGCATCCCATCTCCCATAGCTAATAGTTTTAAATGTGATCCCGGTTATAAAGTAATTGGCATGATTCCGTGATGTCATCATGTCATGCTGTCATCTTCCGTGTTCGAGCATCCCATCTCCCATGGCTAATATTTTCACATTTGCATTCTATTTGCATAATCCAAGTGCCTTCTTCCGTGTTCGTGCCCTCCCATGATAATTATCTACAGTTGAAATGTTTATCCCATTTGGCCCGTCCCTTGGATACGTCTTGTTAATAAAGTAATTTGAATAATTCTGTGACGTCATCATGTCGTGCTGTCATCTTCCATGTTTGCGCATCCCATCTCCCATGGCTAATAGTTTTAAATGTGATCCTGGTTATAAAGTAATTGGCATAATTCAGTGACGTCATCGTGTCGTGCTGTCATCTATCCATACACACAGATAGATACAGACGGACAGACACACACACACAGACACACCACACACACAGACACACAGACGCAGACATAGACGCAGATACACACACGCACACACACACCTGACCTGACCTGCCTGACTTGCTCAGTGTTGGCCGCTCCCCGAACATCGGTGTCCCTGAACCCTGGTATCGTTACGATTTTAATTGCAATTGCCGCCACCTTTTTGCATATTATTAGTACATAGCGCTAATTTCATTTTAATCTGCCTATAGCGCTGGAATTTGCTGTAGCGCTGGAATTTGCTGTAGCGCGTGTTTAAATAGGGATTTGACCGCAGCGCTACTGACTTTGTGGGTACTGCCTGACTTTCAACAGCTGCACCTTCGCCCACTTCCCAGATATATTTCAGCTGATTGTGCCGACCTCGGCGTGTTATTGTTTTGGCTAGGAGCCATTTTGTTGTTGTGCCTGCCAGCCCGCCCATCCACCCCGATCACACCTCCCTGCGGCCCCTCCCTCTCACTGAGTGAAGAGTGCTGACCCGCCCGAGCCTCCTCTGTGACCTGCCTGACTTGCTCAGTGTTGGCCGCTCCCCGAACATCGGTGTCCCTGAACCCTGGTATCGTTACGATTTTAATTGCAATTGCCGCCACCTTTTTGCATATTATTAGTACATAGCGCTAATTTCATTTTAATCTGCCTATAGCGCTGGAATTTGCTGTAGCGCTGGAATTTGCTGTAGCGCGTGTTTAAATAGGGATTTGACCGCAGCGCTACTGACTTTGTGGGTACTGCCTGACTTTCAACAGCTGCACCTTCGCCCACTTCCCAGATATATTTCAGCTGATTGTGCCGACCTCGGCGTGTTATTGTTTTGGCTAGGAGCCATTTTGTTGTTGTGCCTGCCAGCCCGCCCATCCACCCCGATCACACCTCCCTGCGGCCCCTCCCTCGCTCCGCCCCCCTACACCCCCCTACTTATGTCAGTAGGACCTACGCGCAGCGTTCGAGCGCAGCGATCGCGCCCAACCCGCGCCGAAGGTGCGCCAAAGGTAAGCCCGTCTACGCCCGTCCGCGCCTGGACCGCGCCCAGCGCCAGAGCCCCTGCCCCACGCGCTGCCCAGCCCCCCCGCATTACCTACGATGCCGCCACCCTCCTAGCCCTTAACCCCGGTCGCGTCCCCAACTGCGTCCAAGCCGCTCCTGGACACACCCATGGGCCTTTCTCCTGCTACTCCTGCAAATTCATCGGCACCGACAACGTATCCGCTACGACCACAACACAGACCCCTGACCCCAACCACCTACATTGCATCCTTCTCAACACCCGATCAGTCCACAGACACGCCATTGAACTATGGAATCTACTAGACACCATCTCTCCGGACGTCGCCTTCCTAACAGAAACTTGGATGAACGCCTCTTCCGCCCCAGACATCACCATTGCCATCCCAGAAGATTATAAAATCATACGCAAGGACCGTACCGGCACAGGAGGAGGAATCGCTATCGTCCATAAGAAGTCAATCCGCATCTCAACCAACTCTGACGCCAATCTCACCAACTCAGAACACCTTCACTTCCAGATCCACATCGACCCCAAGACCACACTCAGAGGCACCCTCCTCTATAGACCACCAGGTCCCCGCGCAAAATTCAGCGAAGACATCACGGACTTCATCACTCCACACGCGCTCCCCTCCAAAGACTACATCCTTCTGGGAGACCTTAATTTTCACCTTGAAAAGATCAACGACCGCAACACCACCACCCTCTTGGACAATCTCGCCAACCTCGGACTTAACCAACTGGTCACATCCCCCACCCACATCGCAGGTCACACACTCGACCCCATCTTCACCTCCAGCAACCATGTCTCCTTCAGCCACACCACGGAGCTCCTCTGGACTGACCACAGCTGCGTTCACTTCACCTACAACAAACCAAAACCCACCAACCACCTCCAACCAACTCTGCAAAGAAACTGGAACAAAATCACCACGGACCAGATCTCCGCATCGCTCCTTCTAAACACCCCAGCCCACTCTTCTAACGCAAACGAAGCCGCCGCCAACCTCACCCTATGGTTATCCAACACCGCCGACACCTTAGCACCACTGAAGAAACGTCAAAACAAACCTGCCAACAAAAAGGCCTCATGGTTTAACGATGACCTTAAGAAGTCCAAGAAACTCTGCCGCTCCCTCGAAAAGGCCTGGAAAAAAGACCCAACTACTAACACCAAGGACGCCTTCAAAAACGCCACCCGCACTCACCACCAACTAATCCGAAAGGCCAAGAAAACAGCATTCAAGGATCGACTAGACAACAACGCCCACAACAGCAAGGAACTTTTCAACATCGTCAAGGAATTTGCCAATCCCTCGGCCAACTCCAACGACATCACCCCCTCTCAAGCCCTCTGCGACTCCCTAGCCTCTTTCTTCCACAACAAGATTGCAGACATCCACAACAGCTTCGACAACCATCCCGGAGACCAACCCACCCAACCATCTGCTGAACATTCTCCCCCCGTGAACACCCTTAACGACTGGAACCCAATCTCCACTGAGGACACAATCCGCCTGATGAACTCCATCCACTCAGGATCCCCCACAGACCCATGTCCTCACCACATCTTCAACAAAGCAGACTCCATCATAGCACCGCACCTCCGAGACGTCATCAACAGCTCCCTCAACTCCGCCACCTTCCCGGAAGACTGGAAACACGCCGAACTCACCGCCCTCCTGAAGAAACCCACAGCGGACCCCACCGAACTCAAAAATTACCGCCCCATCTCGCTCCTTCCATTCCCGGCCAAAGTCATCGAGAAAGCTGTCAACAACCAGCTCGCCGCCTTCCTCGAAGCCAACAAATCCCTCGACTCCTCACAATCTGGCTTCCGAGCAAAACACAGCACTGAGACCGCCCTCATCGCAGCAACAGACGACATTCGAACTTTACTGGACAATGGAGACACAGTCGCCCTCATCCTCCTCGACCTCTCGGCAGCATTCGACACAGTCTGCCACAGCACCCTTTTACAACGCCTCAATAACATCGGAATCCAAGGAAAAGCACTTGAATGGATCACCTCATTCCTCACAGGAAGAACTCAGAAAGTCCGCCTCCCACCATTCAAGTCCGAAGCCACCGAAGTCATCTGTGGAGTACCTCAAGGTTCCTCACTCAGCCCCACCCTCTTCAACGTATACATGAGCCCCCTCGCGACCATCGCCCACCAACACAACCTCAACATCATCTCTTATGCGGATGACACTCAACTTATCCTCTCTCTCACCAATGACCCCAGCACCGCCAAAACTAACCTACACGAAGGAATGAAAGAAGTTGCCGAATGGATGAAACAAAGCCGTCTGAAACTGAACTCAGACAAAACAGAAGTCCTCATCCTAGGTACCTCCCCCTCTGCATGGGACGACTCATGGTGGCCGGAAGCCCTCGGAAAGGCACCCACCCCGACAGACCACGCACGAAACTTGGGCATCATCCTGGACTCCTCACTCTCAATGAATAAACAAGTCAGCGCCGTATCCTCTTCCTGCTTCAACATTCTTCGCATGCTGAGAAAAACATTTCGCTGGATCCCCACCGAAACAAGGAAAACGGTCACCCATGCTCTGGTCACGAGCCGACTGGACTACGGAAACACACTCTACGCAGGCACTACCGCGAAACTCCAGAAGAAACTCCAACGAATCCAAAACGCCTCAGCCAGGATCATATTAGACATCCCACGCAACGAACACATCTCCGGTCACCTTAAAGACCTCCACTGGCTACCCGTCAATAAGAGGATCACTTTCCGACTGCTAACCCACGCACACAAATCACTCTACGACATCGGACCAGAATGCCTCAACTCACGACTGTCCTTCTACACCCCGTCCCGCCAACTACGTTCTTCCAGCCTAGCCCTCGCCACTGTACCTCGCATCAACAAGACCACCATGGGAGGCAGATCCTTCTCATACCTGGCCGCTAAAACTTGGAACTCACTCCCCGCTTACCTTCGCCTTACCCAGAACCACCTAGCATTCAGAAAGCAACTTAAAACGTGGATATTTGACAAATAATCCTCCTCTCCCCTCTAAGCGCCTTGGGACCCTCTGGGTATGTAGTGCGCTATATAAATTCTCTGACTTGACTTGACCCAGACACACGCACACCCAGACATACGCACACCCAGACACACGCAGACCCAGACACACACACACCTAGACGCACACACCCAGACGCACACGCACACACACTGCAGAACAAAATACTGGCCAGATGGCAAACTTAGGGGATGAGTACAGAATGGAGGTGAGAAAAGGAGACAAGTAGGGAAATAAACAGTGAGGAAATTGAAGACTTGTGGAGAGAGTAAGCAAAAGGTGGGAAGAAGAGAAGCAGAACTAGGGAGATAAGCTTAGAGGCTGGGTAAAGATGAGAGGCGAATGGAGAGAACATGCCTACGTAAAGGCATGGAACCAGGAAGGAGCCTGGTCGTAGGGAAAAGGGCAGAGGCATTGTTTTAAATGTGTGTAGTAGCACGTCTCTACTGCTGAGGAGAGTACCAATACTCATGAAAGGTAGGCTCACTGGCTGCTAGTGCTGGTGAGCACGAGGCTGCCATGGTTGGAACCTATTTGACAGCCACGGCGCTTCTATAGACCTGAGCAGAGCCGCTGTTGAACTATTCAGATTGGGATCATTTGTACACGATGTCGCTGTGTTCACCGTCACACAGTATTGACAGTGGAGGGCCCATTTAGGCCCTGTGCTGTTAATCACATTCCCACTATTGTGTGCATTTGGGCAAACACAGGTATGGAGGCAGAACATGGACAGCGGCAATTTAGAAAGTCATGGGAGGTAAGGAGTTTAAAATGGCTTTAATCCTACCTGAGACTTTTTGTGAGTGTTTGCTTATGTCTGTGTGCTTGCCGACTTGTGTGTGCCTGCTTTTCTGTGAGAAAAAAGGGAGGGAAAGAGGGAGAGAATCAGGACACTCAGAAGATTTTAGAGGGAGTGTGTGTGAGTGTGTGTGTGTGTGTGTGTGCGTGTGTGTGTGTGAGAGTGTGGGTGTGAGTGTGAGTAAGCCTGAGAGTAGATAGTATTGTGCCAAACAACAACAAATAAAAGTATGGCATTAAAAAGCAGCAAATATTACAAAACGAGGAACTGTTCACATATCATCCTGTTGGGATTTCATTTTGTGTAACGAGTTAACCTGTTTCGTTTACATACACATATTTTTCATGTGTTTTTATAGTGGCTGCAACTGGTACAGAATTCATTATGCATCATCATATGTTGCTCTTAACCCCGCCCCTAGCCCCGCCCACTTGCCACACCTCTCGCTCATATTAATGAGTACCTGCACTTTTTTTTCCCCATTTAAAGCACTGCCACCTACAGAGCAGCGAGGTTTGTTGCTCCTAAAGGAAGGTACAGGTAGATGTGTGTATGGAGAAATACTATGCTCACTGAAGGCAGGAGAAAATGTCCTCCTTTCGAAAAAAGACCCTCACACACCCAGTCAGCTAGGTGTCTTCCTTCATCATTGGGTCTGCTCCTCGTCGGGTTGGCGCTGCAATACCCGATCGGCACCCATAATGGGGCCTTTTGACAGAGATCTTTTTTCCTGGCCATTGGGTGCAGTGCGTGTGAGGCACCTTTCCTGCCTGCGGAGCAGCGGAGATTAAATGTGTGCCAATGAGTTGGTGGCATTGCTGCCTTAAATGCAGGGCCACACGCCTGTGGTACACTAAATACACAGGTTTTGTAGCACGCCACAGTGAGCAGGTCCCATAGACTTAGCATCCACATCCGGGAAGGAATACATCAGGCTGTCATTGAAGAGCTGGCAAAAATATTTGTAGGGAGTATTATCAGCAGTGGTGCCAGCCTAGAGAGGAGTCCTAGCTGGCATACACATGCAAGGTACATGTTTTATTGGGAAGGCGGTTCAAAGCCGCCGTATAATCTTGCGATGTTGAAAAGAATCAAATGCAAGAGAGAGAGTTCAAGTGATAGGTCTGCTGGTACTCCGTTTGAATCTATTGTAGTTGCAAAATCATCGCGTGTGGAACCCACTCTGCTTCGGCGCCACAGCCGGACCAGAACCTGTCGAGACAAGGTTATTTTCTTTGATGAGGCAGATCTTTCAATGTTTTTGCCTAGAAACAGTTGTTCATTGGCTGGGAGTTAGGAGGGGCCTTTGGTTGAGGGCCTGTTTGGTTTAAGAAGGGTTTATGGAAGGCATTTAGAGTTATTTTTGGAAGACACGTTTATGCAAGGAATAATTGACTGGGATTAGCTCAAAGCTATCCATGAGGATGTTCTTGAATATATGAGCAGCAGATAGGTCTGCTGGTGGTCATGCTGGTCAACAGGCTTTTTCAGCCTTGAAGACGTCTTGAGTGGCAGGTGATTTTCCAGTGAAACGCACTGTGCTGCTGGAATTGCGATTGAGCAGTTGAGAAGGAAACAGGGGTCTGAAACGGTCTGGAGGATTGGAACTGATGCATGTGTGTCATGCATGCAGCAAGGACCAGTGGTGAGGCCTTCATGATGCCAAGGCATCCCAATGTCCCAAGGTACCTCCACTTCCGGTACTGCGGCTGGATGACCCTTTTTTCTGTGAACTCCTCGAGCAATCTGTTGTTTGTGATCTCAAGCCCCCTCCTCAGCTATCCCTGTTCAGATCTCCTGACTCATGTCTGGGTCTCTTGATCCCGGTCTACTCCCCGCGCTGCAGGACAGCTCTACGGCAGGTCTCGCTGAAACATGGCAGGCAACAGGTCTCCGGGCTCGTTGGCTCTCATCAGGTTTCCTTGCTACCTACTCCGAGTTGTTATACAGAAGAAAAGAAAATGAAACCTCCATGGTGCTCACCATTGAAAGGGTGAGCAGTGCCTATTCCTGGAGACATGTGTTGTACAGACACAGGCAATGACTGAAAAGAAAATACATTTATTCCACGAGTATACATTCAGACACAATTATACATTAGTTTAGTATCTACAAAATGACACATTTGTAGGGATTGATTAAACATGTAATGAGTTAACAGACCATAAGAGAAACAATATTCATTTAAAAAAAAATATTATATTGCATGAACATACCCATTACTAGAAAGCCACTGTCATTCAGTTAATTCTTTTCTATTCTGCGAGTCTTGTAAAGCCCATGGATAACAAAAGGCCTCTCAGCGCTAGAACAGTCATCGTCTGAACCGAATCACTAGGAGAAACTGGATTCCAAACAGTCATGTTGTTAAAGATGTATGGAACTACAGCTCAAAAGGCAGCTGGCGCAGGTCAAGAGGGAGAGAGTTCCACAATGTTGGGGCGATGGCAGAAAGAACAGACACACCAGTGAGATCTGCTGAACCTAGGGACCTGTAGTAGAGGAGCAGAGGACGATCTCAAAGACCTTTTAGGAATGTAGGGAGTGGCAAAAGGTCCCAAAAGAGCAAGACCTCCCTTGTGACGAGATCTGTACAGAATACATAAGGCTTTAAATTGGACCTGCTGATCAACTGGGAGCCGGTGGAGATCCCTCAGGGCCTTTTTTGCAGATTGGTGGCGCGGAGATTCATCAAAAGTCTTGCCGCAGCATTCTGTGTAGTCTGAAGTCTCTTTGTGACATACCGTCAAGAACCCAGGTATAGAACATTACCATAGTCAAGGCGAGAGATGAGAGCTTGGACAATCAGTCTCCTCATTATAAAAAGGAAGAAGATAGAAAACCTTTCTTAGCAGTCTCAGTTGACCAAAACAGTTGGCTGCAAGTTTTTTTTTCTTTGTACTCCATAGTGAGGGTGGAGTCTAGCCACATTGTAGTAAATGTAAATGTAGTAGTATTTGTATAGCGCCCGAATCGACCCCCGAAGGGGTATCTCAGGCGCTTGTACACATACCACTGTGGAACCCTTCCTGGCTTTTCCCTGTGAAGTGTCCACTCCTGGGCACCCCCAAGGTGAAGCCAGGCATCCTAGCATTGTTGGGGCTGTTGTGGAGATTAAGCAAGCTATTGCCCAGAGTTGCAGCGTGGGACCCATGATTAGAATAGGCACGGAGGCAAGAATTATCAAGTCCGCGGAAATGGAGGCCAAGACCCGCCGAGGCGGGAATTGAACCCTGGTCCCGGGCTAGACCTCTGCATCAGGGTCTGCCGCTCTAACCATTGAGCCACACTTCTCACACATTCCAGCGCTTGTATCGCTTTTGGGACTGGGCAGTCTATCCAGGCCATTGGGCACAGAAGAGGGGATTATTTTATTGAAGTTGTTGCCCAATATCATGAACTCAGTCTTGTCTTCCTTGAGCTACAATTTACAATAGGCCATCCATTTGGCCACTTCAGTAAGACCGGGGATTAGACTGAGATGATAACTGGGATGGGGAGAAATAGAAATCACCAACTGGGTGTCATCAGCATAGGAGACCAATGACAACACAAATGAATGAACAATGTTGGCCAAAGGATACATATAAAGGTTTAAAAGAGTGGGGTGGAGGGAAGATCCCTGGGGTTCCCCAGAATACAACAAAAGACTATGTGAGTCCTAGGACTGGTCCTGCACCTGGAAAGTTCTGTCCTTCAAAAAAGAGGAAAGCAGTTCAAAGCACAGCCAACAACGCCCACTTTGGATATCCTATAGATAAGTGTTAAAAGATCGACTGTGTCTAAGGTCTAATAAAATGATGACTGCAGGCCCTTCTTTATCCAACAGAGATCTAAGCATCTCGAGCACAGCGAGCAAGGCAGCTTTGGTGCTATGCTGGGGTCTGAACTCCATTTGAGGTAATACTCAGATTCCAATGGAAGTCAGGGACACAATTGGTGCAGCTAGGTCCTGAGCAAGATTATTGGCACTAAAGGCAATAAATACTTGCATTGTATCGTGATTAGCCTTTCTTTTTTATTAAAAGAACCGTCATTAACGGAGGTGTTTGAAAACTTCTGAGATTTACAGATTTGCTTTTAGGCCGGGTCATAGCTCAGTTTTCGCTAGACCATATGTGAGCAACAAAAAAAGAGTTTTAGAAACAAACCTGAGAGAGGAGCTTTGGCTCCACCCACGTTGGTTACATTGATTGAGAAGACGTTGTGTGCTGCCACCAAGAAACAGCGCTTATTGAACTTCTATTGGCTCCTGAGGGGCGTTATCCCACCTAAATTTGCAAGGGGGAAAACCCCTCCACCGTGCATTATTGCATAGACTAAGACTATTGCGCCATGAGCCAGCAGCAGCATGATTGGCAGAAGTATCAGGACGCGCTTACTATGCGCATTACCTAGGGTGCAGATAATGTTTTGATTGTTATCAATGGATAAAAGACCTATACTATCTATATCAGTATCAAATGACCGGACTATTAAAGTAGAATCTTTACTTCAGGAAAAGCATTGCTTAAACCCTCCGACTTCCAATAAACACCCCCACAAGACACACCCATGTGCTCCACATAATGGATGACCAAGAAGCCTCACGATCAGCTCATTATAAATCTTGATCCTCCGCCAAAGAGCGATAAATACTTCTGCAACGTTATGTCAAAATGGGTACAAAGGCGTTTACCAATCACAACTACGACGCATCCTACATCACATTCAAGTACATATACGGGGCAGGTGCAGGTCCCGAAGGTAAAAAGAGCAAGAATGGGTGGAAATTTTTTTAGAGCCTCGACTGCTAGGCTATGGAAGATGCTGCCAGAAAAGCTGCGCTTGGAAAACTCGGAGCTCATATTCCGTAAAGAACTTAAAACAATCCTGTTCCCCAAACTTTAGTGCTCCAAATAGGTCCTCTTTTCACAATCAGAATCAAACGCTAATGGAAACAACAGCAGCAACTAGCGCGGGGACACACCGGCTGGTGTAACCAAGCGCTTTATAAAATATATAATAATATAATAATATTCTCATGGACTCAACGGCTGAAGGCTCACCTTTCGGGTTTGAAGTTTTGGGCGCCAATTGGAGCAGATATATACCCATACCTCTATTAATTTCTATATTGATGTTCATTGAGACTGTTTAATTACCACTTCCTACCAGATCTACGACGACTCATTTGTGAAACCTTCTCATTAAATCTGAATGGCATAACTAATTATGTCAAAAGGAAGAGGAAGAACGACCTTGCATCTTGGATTCAAAAAGCGCTACACACTGCCCTATTGCACTTTCCCCTCCCCCTCAAACTTGTAACTCCTACAGGCTGCCAAATTTCAAAGAGACTTGGTGGGCAAAATGATACGGCATCTGGATCCACTTACAGAAAAGGTGGGGTAGAGATCCCTATCCATAAAATGTGCTTGCGCAGGTTCTGAAGACCTGGTATGTCAAAACCAGCCATTTTTATTTGTCAAACTGTCCTTACAATGCTTTCAATTAGGGATCTGATCAGTAGATGCCCCCAGCGTGGGCAAATTCTGATTCTTCTCCACATGAAGCAGAATTCTGACTGAGATTGACCATTCCACATTATTGGTCGGCGGCTTCTGGAAAGTCTCACCAGATTTAGTGCTGGATAGATCTGGTCCTCCAAACAAAGAGTGCAGTCCGGACAAAGGTCTTCTTGTGGCTCTTGTGGACTATGCCTTACTAGCACCCTGGTGACAAACTCACCCCATCGATAGCCTATCCTTTTCTGTTGTGCGTCACACGGCACAGAACCAGAGCTGGACTCTTTCGTACTCACTGCTCCTTTGCCACGTGCTCTCACTATTGAATTATTGATCATGGAATTTCAGATCACTCCTTAAGCAAGACTGACATGGATGCGCAATTAAAAATGTTGAAATCACATCGATGGAGGATGCCAACCTTGAAATACAGAAATCCAGCTGATAAATTAATATTTTCTCAGAGACTGAATGAACTTGATCGAGTGCTCAGCTTCCTACTCCAGTGCAAGCAGAAAAGTCTTTGTCCGGGGTCAAATAATGGAAGACATAGCCATAACCAACAGTCAAACATTAAAGAAACAACATTAATTAGAAGAGGACCTTTCTATCTTCTTGAAGCAATACCGCAAACGACTCATAACTGACTTATTGACCACAATAATGCAGGCAAAATTCAAGCTTAACTCTATTTCTGCATCAAGAGTGAATGGGCCTTGGCAAGATTCTACCACAAGTCCTACAAACCAGGCGAAGAAGACAGATAGAATATTAGCATTCCAACTGAGACAAGACATGGCTTCTAGAGAGGTCCTAACAATACGAGCCTCCTCAGGAGCACTGGCTGAACATCCTCAAGAAACTGAAATGACTTTTAAAGACTACTACTCCTTCCTCAATTCATTGGAACCTGGCACTAAAGAATTACAAGACACCCCCTTCTGAGAGACACTCCAGTTACCCTGACTAACTCAATCAGCAGCAGCTTTGTTGAAGGCGGATATTGCAAAGAAGGTAATCTGTGAAGCCATCACGGAGATGACCAAAAATAAAGCTTCTCCAGATGATGGCCTTCCTCTCAAGTTTTAGAAAACAACTTCTTCTATAGTGATACCAATATTAACCCCTCCCATGCCCATGACGAGCTTAGCTCGTCATGAGCCACGGTGCTCCGGTGCTCATGGCGAGCTCAGCTCGTCATGAGCCATGGTGCTCCGGTGCTCATGGCGAGCTCAGCTCGTCATGGCCCGCGGAACGCTCGCACGCTGGGATAATTCCCCTGCTGTGCTGAGCGTCCCATTAAACGGGCGTGGTCATGACGAGCTGAGCTCGTCATGAGCATGGGGGTGGGGGCCACGGTGCTCCGGTGCTCATGGCGAGCTCAGCTCGTCATGAGCCATGGTGCTCCGGTGCTCATGACGCGCTCAGCACGTCATGGCCCGCGGAACGCTCGCACGCTGGGCTAATTCCCCTGCTGTGCTGAGCGTTCCATTAAACGGGCGTGGTCATGACGAGCTGAGCTCGTCATGAGCATGGGGCGGGGGGCACGGTGTGCGCCCTCCCACCCCCTAGCACAGCAGGGGAATAGCCCCAGCAGCCAAGGGGTTAAACAGGGTTTATGCTGAAGCAATCTCGCCTGATGGCTTAAGCCCTGAATTTAATAAGGCACTTATTTCCCTAATATTAAAACCGAACAGAGATCTTTAGTTATGTTCTTGCTCAAGACCCATTTCACTTAATAGAGGCATGAAGATACTGGTAAAGGTCTTGGCCCCCATATTGACAAAGTTTCTTGAACTACAGCTACACAAGAGTTAGGTGGGCGTTTCATCAGGCTCACCACCAGCCAACTATCTTCACACTTTTATTCATCTTTTCTGGAAACTAAGACATATTCAATGGGAGGCTTTAGTGGTCTCCCTCAATGCCTTTGATCGTGTAGAATGGCCCAACATGTTTAAAATCTTCAGGACCTTTAGCCTTGAACACAAACCCATTCATTAAAAAAATACACATCGGATGGCTGTACCAAATACCCATTACTATTGTCAACAGCAATACATATCTGAGAAGTTTCCCATCCATCACGGCACATGTCAAGGCTGCCATCTTTCCTCTTTTTGCTCATGCTTGAACTCTTGGCAACAGCAAACAGAAAAATGTAAAAAATGTATGGTATGTAAAACAGGTATGGCATCCTAACTGATGAACTGAAGCTATTGGTCAACACAGATATTATGTTGACTCTTAAAAATCAAGAACAGTCTCTGCATGTCACTCCAAGTATCATTTCCACCTTTCAAAGTTCTCAGTCTATAAAATAAACCGGGCAAAATGTACGCGCTAGCTACGAATGCCTTTACCATGAAAGCAACACAAGTGGAACTCCACTTCCGGTAGATGCCGTGCAATTTGAAATATCCTGGTATCTGGATCAGCTGTAACATTAACCTAATGAAAACGGAATTCATACGCCGATTGATACCTCAAGATGGACCGTTCTCTAATGGAAACACATACAACTGTTGCTCTAGGGTTGGGTAGACAATTAAAATGGTCATAGCCTCAAAGACTTAATTATGTTGTTAGCATATTACCTTTACAAGTCAAACCATACGTTTGGGTGGTCAACTGCAAAGGCTCAAAATGGAGAAATGATGTGCCCCTACAACAGCGGTAGGATTACAGTTGCTAAATATGGGACTGTATTATGTAGCCCATCGTCTATCACAGGGGGCCTCCATCTTCTCTCCTCTCTGGAAACCTTGGATTTAGCACTCATTGAGCAGCAACTATGGGAAAATCCTTTAGGGTTATTAGATCTATAGCATGGGGTACGGAATTCAAGTGAACCGGATAATCCACTGCTTGATGTCACAGAGAAGACCTGGATGAAAGTACATACCAGAATCAAGCGAATAGGGTTTCCTTAATCTCAACACACCCCTAAGGAACAATGCAGAGATCATTATTGATAGTGAAATGGTGGACTTGGTATGTTAGGTTTGTGAATTTGTTAGAGTGCGGCTAATTATCCACACGAGTATCCAGGCACCAGGAATCATGGCAGATGCCAAGATCAACACAATGCAACATGTTTTGGCAACTGAACCGAGTCCTTTTGGGAACTGGTAGTGGATTTCAACCTTCCCTGAAATCAAGAATAGAAATACCTATGATTAAAGTACTGCCTACACAGAACTCTAGAACCAGCACCGCTGATACTGGAGGAATCACCTCTTCATCCTTATTTTCAAACAAGGCGTAGCTATAAGGGTGTAATGTCTGGCCTTTTCTTATTGTCGATCGAAGACTTGTAAACCAAATCCTTGCGTACTCCCTCAAACAACTGCGGGGGTCTAAGCTTGCGATAACTTGATTGAAGTTCAGTTTCTTTAAAATACCGCATGGATGGCTTTGGTCGCCTGTGAAACACACTAAGGGGCACGTAAGTAGTCCAGACACTTACCGGAGGTGCTGAGCCCTTGGAGCGGATACTAATGATAGGCAATGCCATGACAAGAGAAACACACATGCGACTTACCTATCAAACCCTCTCAGGCTTTAGCATTATTAAATGCAGTGTCCCATATCAAGGGGTTCACAAACTACTGGAAGAGGTGGATAGACATCGCTGGCCATAACCAAAATTGACATACTGCGTAAATGGCCAACTAATCTCCCACCGACCAAACAGGACTCGATGAGGGAGGCTGTTGCAGCTTCTCATGATAAGCGATCTACAGACTGCATGATCAACAAGAGTTATTTACTCAGATATGAACCCCTGCTTATCCCTTTTATTGTCCTGATTAGATACTCTGGACAGTGATTAGATACTCTGGACAGAGATTGAACTGAGTCATGTACTGTACCAATGTTACTGCAAGAGACATGCTCGAGGAGTTTGAGATGGTTGGTTAATTTAGACCTGCAAAGAGGTAGAGACGTGCATTGTTCAGACCGCTCTTAACATCATCAGAAAAGTACAGATTAGTGTGATAGAAGATTGATGTATATGTCTTGCATAGCAGTAACTTCTCCAGGGTATAATTTTGCATGTCCACCATTGTTCTGACTATGTTTTTTATCCACATGTTTCTTCAAAGCCTGGTATTATGGACTCTGCATTTACTCGTGGTGTATCTGCAAAAACAATCACCCCCAGCGGCACTGCCACTCGAAATGATTATTATTGTCTTTCTTCTCTTCTACTATTCTCTTAATGATTTACTGCTGGGTATGTTAAAGGGTTGGCAGTAGATAAACCTGACCCACATATACTGGATGACAGTCGATTATGCAACTGAAGGTGAGAGGGCTCAATTGCTTTCCTGTTATTACAAATTCTTTTCATGTTTATACATTAGGATTGCCAGATTACATTTCACTTGTTGACAGGCAAACTGTGGTTACAGGTCAGTGAACTAGTAATTGATTAAGCTATAACTATACTTACCACGTTCAGAAAAACAAAACGTATTACAACATTAGTATTAGTGTAATGCTATCTACATAACCCAAATATATGTACGTTTACAAAAAAGAATGAACCAACTCTCAAACAATAAGTCATTCTAGATCACTCCGGATTAAAGGCTCACAACTCAAAATGTGTGCAGCAGCAGCAATAAAGCAATGTCCTGCCAAATACTCACTTTTATGAATAAAAGAAGTAGTTTATTTCTGTTGGACCCGGCCCTTTAGGCAGGTTCACCCCTAGACTTTTTGCTTTTTCCTAGCCTGTTTATGGAACCTGGTGGTGGTGATTTCAGGCCTCTGCGCACTTTTCCACTGTGGGACAGTGTAAAGTGCTTGAGCTCTCTGTGTATGCGTGGTGAGTGACCTGCCCTCCTATAGGAATGAATGGGGAATATGTATGCCCATGGTAGTTCCCGATGTGTGGGGAGTGCAGGGTCGAGTTTGATATGTACGAACTTGTGAGAGTGAATGCTGTGTAATGGTATATGCGGCATGATTGTGTCTAGTCTAGAAGCGCCACTTTTAGAAGTTGGCATATTTGTGTAAGTTGGTTCTGGCGTGTGATTGGCTGGTGAGCCTGGCCCAGAGTGCCTGGGCATGCTGTGGATTAACTGTCTGGTTTGAGGGTGACAGGGGCTGGAGAGCCCAGGAGGTTGTCTGAGTCAGCCCGTGGATGAAAGGCAGCATCTGCTGCCAGGGAAGTGGGAGGAGATCGCATCTGATAGTGCAGGGCTGTGCCTGCCTGACCACCCTGCTGGCTCCCCCTCCTGCTGGCCAAATGTCACCTCTGACCCTGATACTGACAGGCTGAAGGAAACCAGAAACACCCCAGTGCTCCAGCAACCCCAGAACTGGTTTAAACCGGGCTCAGGGCCCCCTTGCACAAAGACTTCAAAGGACTTCAAAGACTTTTCTGTGGATATAGAAGGGGCTGTGTCCCCTTCCAAAATGTTCTTGTGTGGGACTTGAATCTACCAGGGGCGGGCGCTGCCCAGCCCCTGGACGCCTGGAGAACTGCTGGGGGACTCCTCTGCCTTGCCTGGGCAGATGGGGGGGACATTGCTTTGCCCCCTTGAAATCTTTTGGACCTTTTTGCAGCATGGAGAAGCTGCATTTTCCTGCAGGAAGCGCAGTGCTTCCCCCTGAGCGCCTGGGAGTGCTCTGCCTGTTTTCTAGCGCTTTGGAGCGCTTTATTTTCGTTTGTAGCGCTGGACGCGCTGAGGTTTCTTGCCCGTATTTATTTAATAATCTGCGAGTGCCCACCTCGCTGGTATATTTTATTCCACGAGGGAGCCCACTCCTCGGTTAATTCAGCCCCCTGCCTAAGGAGAAGGGCCGCTGCGCTGCCTGCAGCGACCCGGAAGTGGTTGGCCGGCCGGCCAATCCCAGCGCGGCCGGCCGGGCCCGCCCCCGCAGCCCGGGAAGAGAGGAGGTGTTTTCCGCTTCCCCCTGCCAGGGGGAAGCCTTTGCCGGTGTTGCCGGTCTCCCATGCCTGGAGGGAGACCGGAGAAGAAGGCACCCGAGAGATGGCGGCCGGTGCCGCCGGTGCGGGGCTCCCATTGCTGTGGGAGAGCCCCGCAGGCACCAGCCCGCCGTGAGAAGAGAGCGGAGGGGGCGCGGGGCACATTGTCGGTGCCCGCCCCCACCGCCAGTGAAGCTGCCCGAGAGGAGGAGTGTGGCCGGCTGCTGGGGCTCCCGTGTGCAGAGGGAGCCCAGAGTGAGGAAGTGAGCGGCCGACAGGGCTCCCGTGAGCTGAGGGAGCCCTGCAACGAGAGGAGAAAAAGCCGCGAGTGAAGCGGAGTTCCCCGACCAGCCCGGTGAGTGTCAAAGGGCTGGGGTTAGGTGGGGAGCTTCGCGGGCGGCAGGACCTGATGGAGGCAGTGTTCGAGCGGCCCGTGGCAGCGGGCCGCTCCTCCGCGAGGTGGTTCTCTGAGCCCCGAGGCTCTTGCGGGCATTGGTCATTTTGAGCCCTGCAAGGCTCCCTCTTATGGGCACATTTTTGTGTGGTGCAAGCAGGGCGGCCCCGGTTGGCAGTGGGTCGCCCCACCGTTGTAGAGCCGTGAGGAGGCTCAAGGGGCCATTCTAGCTAAGGGGGGGGGGCGTCGGGGTACATTGCCGGTGCCCGCCCCCTCCTGCTTGCGAGAGGTTTGGTTCCAAGAGTCCAGGAGAGGCTCAAGGCACCCCAAGTGTTCCCGGGTCCCCCGTGAGGGACCCCACCACCTAGTGAGGCCGCATCTTCGTCCAAGAGCCTGTGTGGCTCCAGCATTTAACTAGGTGTAGTGTTTGCCAGAGCCTGTGTGGCTCCAACGTGCGCAGTGTTTGGTGTAAGAGCCTGTGTGGCTCCAGCAGTGGCGCAGTTTGCGCCTAAGGGCCAGTGAGGGCCCTGGCGCAGTTTTTATGATTCTCCAGCTGCCCAGCAATTAGTGGGCAGCTGCACCGTTTAGGCGCAAGATGGAGAGCGAGTCCCTGAGAGGGACAGAGATGGCACAGAGGTGCCCGGCCAGTCACAGCTGCGCAGCACTTAGTGCCAGCTGCAGCGTTTAGGTTTTGTGATTGTACTCAGGTGCCCAGCAAGTAGTGGGCACCTGCAACGTTTAGGTTTTGCGCCAGTGGCGCACCCTGGACTGGCGCTGCATGGCAGCGCACCCTGACATTTGGACCCAGGGCATCTTTGCCAGGGACTGCCACAGGTGGTGGCTTATGTAAGTTGTGCGCAATGTGGTTATCTGATATGTCTAGGATGGTAACTGCCTACTGTGTGTTTTTGCGCTATTGTATTGTTCTGGCACCTCTGAATGTTTTTAGGCATCATGTGTCTTTCTTCCCATGTGCTGCACCTCTGAATGTTTTAGGCATCATGTGTCTTCTTGCGCTGCACCCCTGAATGCATTTTAATGCATCATGTGCTTTATTCTTAAACACCTCTGAATGTTTTATGCATCATGTGTTTCCCGTTATTACTCCTCTGAATGTGTTTTCATGCATCATGGGTAATGTGTTATTTCCTAGACCCCTAAATGCTGTGTGATACTTAGGTGGTTGTTCTTTTTAGTACAGGTGGTCCTAGTAATGTCCTGGTTCCCTGCGTGACATTCTCCTACAGTGGTTAGGGTTGCGTAGTGTGTACTTACCTGTTCCCAGTAGATACTGGTTGTGATTTCTAACTGTTACTTTGTGCTATAGTGATTTTATATACTTATTCTAATTTCTAAAAGTGCTATTTCTAAAAGTGCTGATTATGACAGTGGCCTATGTGGCCCTGTCTTGTAAGTAATCCCTTGTAAATATTGCCCGTGCCAGTTGGTACAATGTACATGTGTGATTCTATCTGATATGTTTTGACAATACAAAAGTTATTTTATAATAACCTTGTGTGGAGTTTCTTTTGTGGTGTGCCTAGTATGTGTTGCTGTTGTGCGCTGGCGCAAATGCTTTACACATTGCCTCCGAGTTTAGCCTTACTGCTTGTGCCAAGCTACCAAGGGGGTGAGCAGGGGTTATCTTGGCGTGTGACTTCCTTGCCCCGACTAGAATGGTGGTTTCTGCCTGGCTTTGGCGTCAGCCTTAGCCTACCAGAAATAGCCGGTTCTAACAATTTCCTACTGCTATCAAAGGAAAATTATGACATACAGAACAACTGCACAATAATTGAGGATATGGCTCTAGTGTTTAAATGGCAATTCCCTGTCCCACTACTGCCTCGCGGGTTATTCCCCATACACGACTGGTATGCCCTACTGGCAGTCCGAGTCTCAAGAGCGTACTTTGACTCAATTAGCCAATGTTCTAGCGCTGTAGCGCTACTAGCGGCAAGTCCCCCAGGGTGGATAGGTCCAAAACCAGTCTTACCTGCATCAGCAGGAGGGAAGTGTTCGGAGTTCCTGAGTGCGCCCCGTCCGTGGGTGCTGACGCGTCAGGTAAGTCGTCCGCACGCGGAAAATGAGGTTGCACTCAGTGGGTGCAGGATCTCTCACTCGCGCACGACCGGAGGCTTCCTGCGGCTCCTTCTGTAGGGTAAGTGTTTATTTGGCTCCCAATGAAGAGTGGCAATGACGATCATGTGTTTGGTCCCTTGCCTGGTTGACGGTGCTCCCATAGCGTCCTCACTTCTCCAGCGGGGTAAAACATGTTGCAATCCTTGGTCCTCCCAGTGCCTCACTCTGGCATACAGGGTCACCGCAACTCACAGTCCTCAAGCTTTGCCCGATCGGACCAGTGATACTCTCCAGGGCACAACCTCCTGGCATACAGGATCACCGCTTCACTACCACACAGGGCTATGGCCCCTTTCTGCACTACAGACTTTATCTGGCAGCTGCAGGTGGTATACAGGATCGTCACTCTGCTACCTCACAGGGCTACTACACTCCCTTTCTGCATGGAATTCTGTCTCCGATGGCCCAATGTGGCACACGTGGTCACCGCACCGCTACCACGCAGAGCTCCGCCCTGATCACGAAGCACAACATACAGCTAAGTTCAAGATGGTTCTCTCCTGGTATATAAGAGGGTGATCGACTCCGTCTTGCACAGCCCAACTCTTTATAATTCTCCAACCAGCCCATCTTCTTCCTAAGATGTGCCCAAGCCCCTTCCTCATGACCCTTCACTGAATCGAAGAACATCCTGAAGTGTACAAGGGAGGCTGGTCCTCTCCTCCCGAGTATGTGTCCCACCCAGCTTACAGGAATACACAAATCTGTTGCGGGCGGTCTCTACCAACTCTCCATGCACTCACCATGGAGGTCAGGGTCTCCCAAATGGATCCCAGAGCCCTCCATGTAATGTGCCATTCAAAGACACACTTACACAAAGTGCATGGATACAGTATACATGCACTGCACAGTAACTTATCTCCATGTACTGAACCACTCACAGGCACACATACTCCCAGCACATGCAATTAACATGCATGCACTGCCCAGCACTGTGTCCTTTATGTATTGTACCACTTACAGGTACACATACACCCAGCACATGCATTTTTATACATGCACAGTACATCACTATATCTTTCAGGTACAGTACCACTCACAGGCACATGCACATCCAGCAAATGCATACACCATGCACACACTGTTCAGTACTGGTTTTTACCTGTACTGCAATCCACCCGGCGCCAATACATCACTTATGCGCTGCAAAGCACTTCACACTAACCTTATTTAGCTCAAGCATGAGTTAAGCGCACAGCAGCGGAACATTAGAGGCGAGCAAGCCTGAAGACCGCTCTCCTGTGAAGCAGGTAAAAAGGGAGGTGTTCACTGCTACTGATCACTACACGGTATGCTGCCACCACTGCACTGGAGCTGCCTGACTCCTGGGGAGTAGCCCTCCACCACTATGAGAGTAGGACTTTGGGCGCCCTTCCCAGCCCAACAAGACCACAACCCATTAGACAGGACAATGTCCCGGAGCACACATATGACCAGTTTTTGCCGAGGACATCAAAAATCAGCATTAGGGATCCAGACATAAATACAGTCTAGTCTATTACCATGTAGACGACGATTCCATCCTAACAGTGTTATAACCCGTCATGTAAAAAGAAAAGTTAAAAGTTTGCACTCACCTTTATAGAATGCATATGTTGCCACAGGGAAAAAGGGCAGCTGAAGGAGAGCTTCACAGTACACAAACGTAAGGAACCACACCGGGGGGTCTTGCATTAAGGGATCTTTGAAGTTCACTGTGTACCATTTCAGCAGATCTGTCAACTGAAGACAAAAACAGATGAAAAAAGCTGCGAAAGCATCATGAACGGGATAAAAAAGAAAATTAACAAGCATTGGAAATGCAATAGGTCTCGCATTAGAAAAGTTGGAGCTATTGGTTTTGTAAATGACAACTTTTTTTTTATGTGTTGGTCTTGAAAATAGCAAAATTAATAGCTTTGTCATTTACAATGCCAATACTTTTAACTTTTTCAAATGGGACACCTATAGCATTTGTAATGCAACATGTTTTGTATGTACGTGACTTACATGTATTCATATTACAAATACAAATGGCTTTTAATTTTTTTAAATAATTAATACTTAAATAAAAGTTCTTGTAATTTATAATAGCAATAGCTTAAACTATTGTAAATAACTTTTGTGAAGAATATGTTCAGTGTATTTTATTGTGACGAAAATGCAAGAACAGAGGTGAAATATTGATTTTACAAATAACAATGGCTTTTAATTTTTTTTCGAATAATTAATACTTAAATGAAAGTTATTGTAATTTATAAAGGCACTAGCTTAAAGTAAATCCAAAAAAAACAAACCATAGTGTAATATGGAAACATTTACCGCCGAACTGAGAACAATGTAATGTGAAAGCTCTTCATATTTGATTTTTGATGTGGATTTATATAGCGCGAAATTGCTGCCCGGAGGCGTCCAAGCGCTGAGAATACCAGATCCGACAGAGGGGGGAAGGCACGGGAGAAGGGGGAGGTTAGACTGAATGGAACAGGAAGGTTTTCAGTTGTTTGCGGAACGTCGTAAGGTTAGAGTTGGATCTTAAATGCGGTGGAAGGGTGTTCCAGGCCCTCGCCGCATTGTAGGAAAAAGACCTACCTCCAGCTCTGGATCTCCTTACTCTCGGGGTAACTGCTAAGAAAGACTGATCTGATCTTAGGTTCCTGTTGGGCCTGTAGTGATGGATTAGGTCCTGTGTGATCTTGGGGCCAGAGTTCCAAAAAGACTGGTGGGCTATGCATAAGGCCTTGAACAGCACCCTCTGGCGCACAGGTAGCCAGTGGAGAGAGACCAACCCGGATCTGACTGACTGTCTGCGAGGGATGTCAAGTAGCAGACGTGCAGCACAATTTTGCGCTATCTGCAGCCTCCTCAGAGTGGATTCTGGGGCTCCGAGATAGAGGACGTTATTAAAATCAAGGCGGGATTGAATCAGGCCTTGTATCGCTGCTTGCTTGGCTTCCATAGGAAGAAGGGGGAAGATTTTCTTAAGCATCTTCATGATGCCAAAGCAGGTGGCCGAGAGTTTGGTGGATTGTACATCGAAGGAGAGTGATCTATCCATCCATATTCCCAAACTTTTAATACTGTTTTTGGGGGTAGGTGGAGGACCCATACTGGGTGGCCAGAGGGTGGTCGGGAGGCTGGAGATCGAGTTGCCGAGGACCATAAGCTCGGTCTTGTCTCCGTTCAGTTTCAAGGATGATAAGGACATCCAGGATTTTACCTCTTCTAGACACTCTCTGAGTCCGCTCTGTGCAGGTAAATTGGTCTCCTGTGTAAGGGAGACCACTAGCTGCGTGTCGTCCGCGTAGGAAATTATCTTAATCCTGAACGGACGGACGACGTCAGCCAGTGGCCTCATGTACAGATTGAAGAGAGCCGGGCTCAGAGAGGATCCCTGGGGAACGCCACAGTTCAGGGGAATGCTGGTGGAAACTGAATCACCCTCGAACACCTGGAAAAGATCTATCCTCCAGGAAAGACCGAAACCAAGACCAAGCTCTGCCCCTGATCCCAACCTGGGCCATACGGTCCAGCAAGGTGGCATGGCTGACCGTATCGAAGGCCGCGCTGAGATCAAGTACAGCTGCAGACCTTCTAATGTTGATTAAGTGCACTATAAAAAGAAAACTCAAAGGAATAAATCTGTGTCACTCGAGCCCTGCGATGGGGAGAGTGATTTCCATATTTAGAGCATTACATTAATAAATGTCACAAGCTTTGTCTCTTGTGCCCGTTTACACAAGCGATTGAGGCATGGTCTGTGGCAAGCGAAAAACAAGGGGGAGGGGCATATCTGCGCCCAAAAAGATGAACCCCAGGACCAAACGCGAGGCCACCCCTTGATAAGCTGAAAGTCTGGGATCATTGGGAGTGTGTGGGGATGATTGCTAAACAGGACGTTCTAAATCCTTGTTTTGAGGTAATGTCTCTGTGCACAAACCAGCCTGCAGGCGCTGCAGCCAGGTCCTCTCCTAAAGTGATTGTAACATGGAATCTGTGAAGCAGATATTTGTTTTATTGTATTTACTGCCCCGGAGATCCAGGTTTACAAAAGGACAACAGAATGAGAAGGCCATAAAACGAGCCAAGCGTGTAATGCCCAGTGGTTCGGCTTGCAGCAGGCTGTGCTTCTGCACCACAAAGGAGCCGGCTAATGAGAGGTCCAATGCAGCCTGGAGAAACGCGAGAGACGGCCCGGCGGCCGTCAAAGTGAAAGTAAACAAGTTAAAAAAAATAAAAGTATTTTAACTTGTTCTTAGCTTTGTGCGCAGTGCACAGAATCACCTGAGCATCCAGACTCACCACAGAAGCAACCCAGCTCCCAGGATGCACTGCAGCTAGCTGACACAAAAGTAGGACAACAGCAAAGGTTTCAGACCGACAAGGAAGGCGGACTCTCTCAGCTTGTCGCCGTAAGTGAGCAACATCTCCTTCAAATGAAAAGCTTACGTCAGCGTTCGAATCAATAAATCAAACAAAGCAGGCAGGCATTTATTTTCAAAACGTTTTTTTATGCAACATAACTTTGCCTTTAAACACTAAATACATAATATTACTCTTATACTGTTACTAGATAATAAAAAAAAACGTTCGCATTTAGAACACCCCTCCCCCCAAAAAAGACGGACTTCTTTCAGAATGTATTAAAACAACCCAACTCAAAGATGGCTGTGTGTATTGTGACGCGTTCTACCAATCATCGGGAATCTGTCCCACCCAATCCCAAGCAAGGGGCAAAACAAATGTGCAATAGGTTTGATGTTTTTTATACTGCGGAACCACATGAACTCGACCACGCGGCACCCGTTATTATCGGCATGTATGCGCACACAATGAACGCCCATGTATACATACTCGTACCGGTGACTGAAGAGCGAGGGGAGGCCATGCAGTTAAGGGTGATAAAACGCCGAAAAAATATTTTGAGTTGATGCAGGTTTGTTAAGTCAGTGATTTAATGGAACCTAATTGTGTTGAGGACAAACATTTGGAAGCAAGAAAAAAAATTAATCGGGGAAATTGATTTTTATTTTCTCTGTTGACTTGCATAGAAGTGGAGGCAGCCCCTGAGATGCTGTTTTCCCGAAAGCTGACACGGCGGGCAGGGGAGGGGGCGGAGCGGGGAGAGGTGCGACACGGCAGGCAGGGGAGGAGAGTAGGAGGAGGAGGGGGGAGGAGAGTAGGGGAGGCACGGCCTAGCGGCCGTGCAACCAAGAAGTGAGGGGGCGGAGCTGGGGGAGGCTGTGAGAGAGAGAGTGGGCAAGGCAGGCGGCTGGGGGCATGTGCACGCGCTTTTAAGCTCAATGCGCATGCGCATTGAGCTTAAAAGTCACGGGCACTGCAAGGAATCGCCACGATTCCTTGCAAGTTAGTTAAACACTGTTTAAGCCCCCATAGTCTCGCAAGCTCGATGCGCATGCGCATCGAATAGCGAGACCTAAAAAGGGGACAATAACTAGAATATTTAAACTTTTATTTGAGTGGTTTATCTAACGCTGGCGATAGATAGATATATATATGCTCTCAACAATGTAAAAAAAGAGTTAGCATACCACTAGGTCTTGCCTTTCCAACTTCGGCCAAAGAAATAAAACCAGCGCAATGGCGTGTATGTGTGATGACGCACGTGTGTGTGTGTGTGTGTGTGTGTGTGTGTTAACACAGCTGCCTTTTTTTACTATGCCAATATTTTACGATGGCGAGCGTCAATTGGTGCATAAGCTAAAACCTTCATATGTGAGCAAAATGGAGTAGCATTCACAGCAAATCTCAGCTGATTTCTCGCAAAAAAATAAATGAAAACAAAAGAAAAAAAAACTTTATAGAACTGCAATGGGGGTAACAACAGAGGAGCTGGTGCAGGGAACAACAGCGGAGCTGGTGCAGGGAACAACAGCGGAGCAGGTCAGGGAAAACCATAGGCAGTGGGCGGGGGAGCAACTAACAGGCTGAAGGCCAGAAGTTTGAGGGATGGGTGTGGTTGGAAATTAAACAAAAACAATAAAAAGTCAGGATGGGGCGAAGCAATGGTCAAGGTCTGGCTGAAGTGGAAGAGAGGGAAGCACATGGAGGTGCAGGTCTATGAGTGCAGGATACAAGGGGCAGGAAAAAGAAAACACGTACATGCTCATGGAGTGCTGAAAGAAAAATAAACAAGCATTGGTAAAGCCAATCGATTTCGCCTATGCGATATTTTGTATTGTATTGTAATTGCATTTATATAGCGCTTACTACCCCTGACGAGGCGTCGAAGAGCTTTTTCTGCGGGTAGCACGCTACTCCGGGACCCACAGAGGATTAGTTTTGAATTAGTATAGTGAAACACGCAAGTACATTTTAAGTGGTGCAGAGGTTAGTCAGTTATTTGGATTTGGAATGATAGCAGAAGGATAGAGTAGGACAAAGGTTAGAATTTATTTATCGCTCGCTTGTTGACGCATGCTATTTGGGGAGCCTAGAAAGGATTAGTGGTGAATTAATATGGTGAAATATGAGGTAATTTTAGTGGTGGATATTAGTCTGTTACTTGGCGTGAGAAGGATTGCGGATGGATAAAAGGGGAAGAAAGATTTGCATTCATATAGCACTTGTTACCCCTGATGGGTGTTGAAGCGCTTTTTTGGCGAGTAGCACGCCACTCCGGAACCCATAAAGGATTAGTGTTGAAAATTAGTATAGTATAAATATGAAGTAATTTGAGTAGTAGATATGTTATTCAGTTATTTGGGCAGTATATTAGTATAGTTGAATATGGAACATGGAATTTGAGAAGTGAACATGTTAGTCTGTTAATTTTGATAGAAAATGGATAGTGGAGGGATAAAAGAGTGAAGGATTATTTTTTTTTAGGAGAAAAAGGGCAGCATTTCAGGCCCTAGTCCCGACCAGTCTCGAACAGGCCCAAACAGGCAACTACCCTTGTCCTCTCCACCCTTAACAGGCCCAAACAGGCAACTACCCTTGTCCTCTCCACCCTTAACAGGCCCAAACAGGCAACTACCCTTGTCCTCTCCACCCTTAGCTGAGACGCCCTAAGCCTGGCCCTTTTTGTAGCCCTAGTAATCAGGTGACCCCTTCAGCCAATGGGAACCCTAGCCCTAACACTATCCAATCACAACACTAGCCCTAACATCTTGAACCAATAGGAGACCAGGACCTTGCAGCCAATCTTAACCCTAGTCCAAGCACCCAATCAGTTCAAAAACCCTGATCTCGACATCCAATAAAGTCCTTAGTCCTACCGCTAGTCCCAACCCAAGTCCAAGCAGCCAATGGTACAAGTAGCCCTAGTCCCTACTTCCAGTAGAAAGCCTAACCCTACTCCTAGTCCCACAACTGGTCCAACAACCAATCACACCAGAAGCACTAAATAGCTACTTCCAATTAAAGGTCTAACCGTAGCCCTAGTCCCACCCTACTCCCAACAACCAATAACATAGGAAGCCCTAGTCCCTACTTCCTATAGAAATCCGAAACCTAGTCCTAGTCCCAACCCTGCAATGATTGAATCACAGACCGAGAAACCAATCAGAACCCTCAAATACCCAGTCAATGAGGACATTAACCCTAACCCAATAGAAACACCAGATACAACCACCAATCAGTATACACATGTGCCAACCATCAGCACACCATATAAGGTCCCAGCAACCTCAGACAAGGTATGCTGGCCAGGGAGTTGGAAGCTGCTTGCTCCTGTTCAGAATCTCCTAGGAGACAGACAGGCTCATTTCACAACTTTGGACTTCAGCAAGTAAAGGCTTCACTAACTCGAAATCTAACAATACTGTTTGAATAAAGCTTTACTCCCCCTGCTGGCCAAAAAACGAAGTGCACAGGCCCCAGTAAATACAGTTTCAACAGCTCACAGAAGCACCCTCTGATGTAGAAAATCCCTGTTGCAAGGGGAGGGGGAGGGGGGCAGGGGGGCTGGCCTCACTGGCTTGTGAACACAAAATGGTGGCTGGGGGTGCACTATTTCAGCACACAGGCCTAAGCACAGAGCAAAGGAGAAATTTGGAGGGAAAACAGATGTCACCAAGGAATGAGAGGGACAAACTACAGAAGTTGGACTGCAAATCCCACAATTCAACACACTAAATGAAGGCAATCATGGGCAGGGAAAACCAAACATTTAAAACTCAACACAGGTGATAAAATATGCAATTACAGGCAGGCTAAAACTACAATTTTTAACTGTAACAACCACAGGCATAGACAGTAAACACAGAAAGTGAAAATCGTTTTTTAAATAACTTTTTGTCTTGGGAAGAGGCAGCACTAGTCTGTCTCCTTACCACTTCCTGGACTCTGCAGAAAGCAATCTGGGGCACATGTGGGCTGCAACTCACAAGATGGAGGACATTTTTTTTACATGTTGCACAATTGAGCTGCTGTGCAACATGGCTTAAAGAAAAAAATAAGCGCTGTGACGATTTTTTCTTTTTACTTTAGGTCATTTTGCAATGTAATGGGTCTCGCGTTTGTGAAACTTAGAGCTATTGACGATGTAAATGACAATTTGTTTTTCTTTTGTTTTTTCTTCGTTTGCAGTTGAGTGATCATTTTTGTATAGCGCTATTGCTATTTGTAGCTAACCGAAGCTCCACGACTGGTTTCATTTTTGTTATCAAACGGCTCCTAATACTTACGAGTTGAGAGGGAATGGTTTTTTGAGAGCTTGGCAGGTGGAGAAGTTGCAGCACCGTCTTTGTTGTGAAGTAGCACAACAGAGTTTAGATGGAACAACATGGCAACAGCAAAGTAACACGATTGGCGCGGGGAGGGAGGGCGGTCCCGAGACCGAGTATCTGCCCTTAATTGGCTCCCAATTAAATGATTCTGCGTACAACTTATTAAAGGATTTTGGCAGACAGTCATGTTAACAGTATATTCGAAATACTAAAAAGTAAACTATTGATGACTTACACAGTAAACCCTGAAGAATGTGAGCGACTAAGTGCGGGACAGAGGAGCAAAGAGATGCAACAACACCACAGCTTCTGAAGTGACAGGAGGGTTGCACCCGGGCGGTTTATCCAGCAGCGGTGCTGCAAACAGTGCCCGCTTGCCGCCTGCTCTGAGCGCCCCTGGCTGAGCTCTTAAGAGTTCCCGCCCAGCGAGCAGAACAAAATAATTTGAATGTGAGCGACTTGGTGTGGCGGAGGGAAGAAAAGATAGCTGCCATGAAACAGACAACAGCTTCTGAAATAGGTAGAGGGTTAGCCGGGCTGACTGCTTGGAAGCGGTGTTTTGCACAGTGCCCCCTCGCCTCACATTCCGCCTGCTCCGAGTGCCACCGGGCTCCCGTCCAGGGTTGCGGGACAAAACAATTTGAACATGTCTGCAGGTAATTAAAAAAAATGTTTGGCTGTCTAGTGCAGAAAAAAAGAAATGCGAAAGCCGACATGTTAAAGATGAAGGGCATTGTGGCGCGTTCTAAAAAAAATATATATATATATATATATAAAAATGTTTTAATGCAGACACTCTTACGGAGCAGGTCACGCTAAGCAACAAAAATATAATTTTCAAAAGCAACTCATATTACCGGTAAAAAGTGTCAGGGAAGTGCGTAGCTGTCGTGCCTGTAACGCCAGCTACAACAAAGAAGTCATTAACAAAAGAGTGCTCCAAAACTGTAAATAAAACGTACAGAGTAACATGTAACAGGGGCATTCCATATGGGGGTTACAAGAGTAGAAAAGGAGCGTCTACTAAAGAAATTAACGAAAGAAAAAAATGCATTTCCAAAAGACAGTCTAAGGAATCAATTAAAAACATGGGCGGAGCTTAAAACCTATATTCTGAATACAACATGTCTCGAAGAGATAGCAGAAGCGCTGCCTAGGCAAGACCTTACAACATCGACAAAGCCAACAGATGAAGAGATGTGGGAGAAAAGACAAAGAAGAAATTATGGTGGATGCAGGGGTAGAAAGGGAAGCAAAGAAATGTGGGTGGAGAGGAAAAGAGATAAGAACGTTAGGTTCTAAATCTGTAGTTGAGCTGCATCTGTGCAGTGCTACCTGCATGCTCTGTCTTTGTAAACTCCAACAATGACCACTGTAATGATCACAACCAAAAATAATATACAATAAAAAGCACAAAATCTGTGTTTAGGTCCTCATTACGTCACTTGAATTTGCCCAGGATGGGAGCGGACAGATTTCAGACACTGCTGGTACTGCGCATCCTCCAAGAACTTAAGCCAAAGCTGCTGCCATGATGGAGTGACCAGGGCCCCAGGATGCTGCAGCTGTAATTGCCGGATAGCGGGATACAAGAACGTGTATTCCAGAAGCTGTATATTTAAAAAAAATCTTACTGCAGCCAGTGAACAAAGTCAGCAGTTCAATTTCCTCTCTCTCTGGTAAGATGCCAACAGTCTCAAGCAGGCCATGCGATGATTGAGGAATTACTGTGCAGTGTTGATAGTGCAATAACTGTGCGGCCACAAGACGTGATCTGTGAACAGCATGTTACTCCTAGAATCAGTGTGCTGGCCGTACTGTGCTAGGAATGAGGAGATATATATATATATCTATATATATATATCTATATATAGATAGATATATATATAGATATATAGATATATATATGATGAAAAAACTGGAGTCTTTCAAAGGTGCGTGGCCAATTGTGGCTTAGCATAGTGTGCCGCCCGACTTGTATTTTGCTGTTTCTGTCATTGTATCCAGATATAGGATTTTGCAAGTAATATCATACCCACAACAAGTCAGGACCATTGGCATTGTCAATGGTTGTTAGTTGCATGTGACATCACGACGATATTTCTGCTCCTGAGTTTCAAAAAGAGAATGGAAATCCAGAGAGAAATGACTCTTTAAATGATTTCCCTTCCCCTACAACGCTCACCAGGCATGACGTCTTGCCAGGGCACAAAACAGAGCCCTATAGAGACCCGTTTCGAGGGCCCCTTTAAACAAGCCTTGGCATAGCCAATAGGTGACCTTATAAGTATTTAGTTATGCAGCACAATATCCTTGGTGCAATAACAAACTGTTGCACGGCTAAAAAACTTATACTGTCCCAAAGGCGAGACCTATTGGCTATGCCAATGCTTGTTTTTAGAGGCCTGGCATGCAGTTTTAAATGTAGGCTGGTAAGAAAGGTGCCAACCGGAGGGGCAAGGTCTAGAGAGAAATAAGATAGGAAGAGAGGTGAGTTATAATGAGATAGCACAAATAGAAAGGTGAGGCACAGAATGGCAGGTCAGGTAAACAAAGTAGAAAGGCAGAGGCAGATAGAGGCGGTGGGATGAAAAATAGATATGAGAAGTAGAGAGTAAAGAGGTGCAGATGAGGTGGAGAGATGAGGCACATACAGAGGAAGGGTGAGGGAGAAGTAGAGAATGGTGAAATAGGGAGAGAGAGACAGAGGTGAGGTAGCACAGATGTATTAAACGAGCACGACATTGGAAGCAGAGAGTGAACGGAAACAGTGAAGTAGATAGAAAGAGATGAAAGTAAAGGGAGTGATAAATGGAGTGGAAGCGGTAGAGAGAGCATTGTAGAGAGAAAGAAATAAAATAATGGGAAAAGTGAGGGAAAGAGGACATCAATAAAAAGAGACATAGAAGGCCAAAAGGTGAGGTGCACTGAGAGGCTAGATAGTGTTTGAGAGGTGGGGAGGAGAGAGATGAGGCAGTGAGTTGTGAGGCAGAGAGATAAATGAAAGAGAATGGTGAGGTAGAAAGAGGCATGCGAGAGGTAGGGAAAGGTAAGGTATAGATGGCAAAAATTATAGAAAGGGTAAGATGAAGAGAGATGAAATTAAGAGGGAGGTGAAGTAAATGGAAGAGAAATAAAGGTGGATGAGATGCAAACCGAAGAGAGAGAGAGAGACAGAGCTGACCAAGAGCTAGAGATCTAGTGGTAGGATCGGAGAGAGGTGGCAAGTTGAGGTCATGAGCGGTAAGTGCTGTGGGGCACTGAGGTTTATTGAAAGAGAGGTGTGACGTACAGAGAGAGTTTGAAGGTAAAACAATAGTGTGGTAGGTACGTAGCCATGCATAAATAAACAGGTAAAAAGGGAGTGTTTAAGTAAAGGAATTAGACAATGGATAGAAAGGTGCGACAGAGAAAGAAAAGTATTGGGTGGTATAGAGAAGTGACAGCTAGTCACAGAGTGTGGTATGTAGAGAAGTACGTTAGAGAGAAGGGCAGGGAGTTAATCTCTGGTCAGGTAAAGAGAGTTAACTTACAACAAGAGAGGAAGAGAAAGAGATGAAGGAGGGAAATTTGAGTAGAGGTGGGAGGTAGAGAGGCAAAACAAAATTAAGTTGATATCCTTACTTTGAATCATGGGAACAGTGCAAGTAAAGCAGCTACATGCTGCCAAAAAAGAGGGCATACTTTACGAGCAAAAAAGAAATGGATGTGCGGAAAATCTAACATATTGCTTTGTCTTTTAGAAATAAAACTACCTTTTCGAAAAGCTCCAACCTGCCCATTGATTTTTGCAATTATGTTGCTTTTCAATGAAATAAAATAGTTAATGATTTGTCTATTGGTTTGATGTATACTTGCTTCTGTGCGTTATTTTGAGGTTTAAATCGTAGACATTGCTTACACCGGAGTCACTGGCGACACAGTGGGGGTCCACAGTACTCTAAAGATGAAGAACCACTGCCCTATAACAGGTGACTTACTACACGCTATTATCAGTAACAATGTTTGCCAGTTACAGATATGACTTCCCTCTGATTGCACGACAAGCCTCCACAAGACTGAGCACTGTCAAAAAATATATAAATATATATATCATTACTGTCCCAAATCAACAGCAACCTTAAGTCTCCCAGTGAAAAAAAAGCAGAATCGAGATAAATAAAGAGCGCCAATGAGATCTCGACCTGCAGTCAGCAGGCCATAAATTTTACACGTAGCCAACCACAAAGTGATTAACAAACTGCTTACTCATCAGAAACCTGTACACGGCTTTGTTTTCCAAAAGAGAGCAAGCCACTACTAACAGGGAAAAGATATATGGCAACATTTAAAAGGGGTAAGAGATTATATTATATCTATATCGATGGAAGTGAACTGTAAACCCATATACACACTAGATTACAGTGCCCCATCTCCAGGCACAACGTTTTACATATATTTTTTTCAACGGAGCACAAGGGATCCTTCAGCAACAGAAGTCAAACTAGCCTTATAGGGCAATGAGGCATGAGAATCTAGTGATTCACGATGCAACAAGAGAGTCAGACGGTGTACGGGTTACTGGCACTCCTCAAGGTGGTGAGTGAAGATACAACGCTAAACAATCAATTCATGGCTGAGACCAGCAGTGTGTACTATTAGCAGAGGATTCACTCCTGTGAGGAAGAATTCACTTTAAGTGTCTTTCCTTGAATTTCAATAACAGCTCAAAAGTGTTTGCGGTGTAACATTTCTACTGTAACCGGCAGACGCCGAGGCGCCAGGCTGGGAAGGAGCCAGCGAAAATCCCAGAGGCCAGATTGGGCCATGAGATTATGTTGTGGCAGTACAGAGGAGCCAGCAGGCCACCAGCAGTCATGGGGGGCACGGAGCCCACTGCAGCAAGTTTGAGACTGCTGAAGCCAGGCTCTACTGCCTGTGACAGCAGGCCATAATACACAGCCCGCATGACAGGGCAGGTCACATTCAAACAGTATCTGGTAAAAAAAATAATAAATAAAAGAGTACCAACTTGCTGACCCCAGCTGCATGCATGCACGCTTCTTGTACAGTGGAGACGAAGTCAAAAGGCAGCAGAGCTATGGCAGGTGGATGGCTAGACCACAGGCGAGCTTACTAAGAGTGAAGGGTGGCAGCTACTGCACCGTAGCGTAGTGTTTGAAGAGGGACCTCAGCAGCTTTTTTACCTGTAACACTACATTTCCTCCATTTCCAAGCCCGGGAGTTGTGTGAGCGCGCGCCAAAATAAAATAAAACAAGCATTGCTTAAAAGCGGATGCCCATTCTCAGCAGGTGAGCTCAGAAAGAGGGCTGCGCGGCCGTGAAAGTGACACGGCCACCCGTGAAAGTGAAACTGATCGCGATCAAGAGAACATGAATATAGGGGGGCGGGATGAAGGGGAACACAAACAGGAAAGATCAAAGAGCAAGGGGTGGAGAAAAATTAAAAGGAAAATGAAGCGGACGAGGAGGGAGTGGGAGAAGTGAGGGGTTAGGGGAGGGGATTCACACGCTGCAAGGCATAATTACAGAAAACCAGATGGCAGCTGTGCACGTTCACATGCGTGTTATCGCATTTTTGAAGCCAGCAAAAGCCTTTGGTAGCACTTTGAAAACCCAGTTACTAAATGTCTTGCCAGAGCAACAGATGCGTTAGCTCAAGCGAGACCTAAAAACTGACAGTGCTCAGACTCGGCCCACTTAAAGCCCTGTAATATATCGATGAGGAGTTACATTCGCACTTGTAGAGAAGTGATATCCGCCCTAGGCCCGACTCGATAAGGTTCAAGAGATGTTCCTTATTCTTTTTAAATATTTTTACAGAAATATCTGTACGGATATAATTTATTGTTTTGAAGGTCTCTGTTCATATTCTTTATTCGTTCAACCATATTATTGGCATTTACCATGATTAACAGGTTCTCAAATCATTCTGAATAACAAATGGACAAAACTGTTTAACGAACCATGTGTCCGATTAACTTTGCTGGACAGGAGATGTTTGGCTGCTTACACTGACTGAAAGCATATGCGCACCAAGCAATAACGATTTGCATGTACAATCCTCAGTATGCCTGAATATTTGACGATAAAATCACTGATCTTGCCTGATTTCCTTTATATGTACAGACATGTATGCAAAATCAATTATAATCATGAACAGCGATTCAAATTTTCTTTTGTATTTCTAATGATTTACACTATTTGCTAAATCACTCACATTAATGTCTGTACAGTCGTTTTCCATTGTTATGTGTACGCTGCGTTTTGCATGATGCTGCCACTATATTATTTCTTGAGCTTTGCACCTGGTCACGTGACCAAGAGCCAGAGAGAGGTCGAAACGCGTCTTTCGTGCCATTAAAGTTCAAAATTTTGCATCTCAAAACCAGAGTGGCTCGTTCTTCTCACTGTATTTGTGCGAGGGATTTCTTTTGCACATAATATATATATATCCATCGCTACAGGAACCACACTTTGAAGGAGACCACAGAAAGTGGAAATAATCTCTTTATTTTGCAATATGGCAGCTTGCTTGCAAAAAGTCTTGGTCAGGATGGCTCATTCACCGTATAACAGCCGGACGCGTTTCAGGATGCAAAATCCCTTCCTCAGCGGCGTGGTCATAAGCACAATGCAGGCGCTGAAATGTTGCACTTCATATCTTAATCCCACCCTGGTAGGCGTGGCCTTCACTGTGGCCTTGTGGGATCCGTAGTGCACGTTTAGTAATACCTCAGTGGGTGCGCTGGCATTTGTGGCAATAAATCCATAGTCTTTGATAATCCCATCCTGATAGACACATGCCCAGCTTTGTAGTGCCATACAGAGTTCAAAGCCAGCGCTTCCCTGTAAAAACGCCAGCATCGATATTTTCTCCCCAATTCCGACATCAGCGTGATGCTCGAAGCGGGACCGCCTACGGCGGCGGGTCTCCTTCACGACTTGGGCAAGCCGTTACAAATCCATCGCTACAGGAACCACACTTTGAAGGAGACCACAGAAAGTGGAAATAATCTCTTTATTTTGCAATATGGCAGCTTGCTTGCAAAAAGTCTTGGTCAGGATGGCTCATTCACCGTATAACAGCCGGACGCGTTTCAGGATGCAAAATCCCTTCCTCAGCGGCGTGGTCATAAGCACAATGCAGGCGCTGAAACGTTGCACTTCATATCTTAATCCCACCCTGGTAGGCGTGGCCTTCACTGTGGCCTTGTGGGATCCGTAGTGCACGTTTAGTAATACCTCAGTGGGTGCGCTGGCATTTGTGGCAATAAATCCATAGTCTTTGATAATCCCATCCTGATAGACACATGCCCAGCTTTGTAGTGCCATACAGAGTTCAAAGCCAGCGCTTCCCTGTAAAAACGCCAGCATCGATATTTTCTCCCCAATTCCGACATCAGCGTGATGCTCGAAGCGGGACCGCCTACGGCGGCGGGTCTCCTTCACGACTTGGGCAAGCCGTTACAAATCCATCGCTACAGGAACCACACTTTGAAGGAGACCACAGAAAGTGGAAATAATCTCTTTATTTTGCAATATGGCAGCTTGCTTGCAAAAAGTCTTGGTCAGGATGGCTCATTCACCGTATAACAGCCGGACGCGTTTCAGGATGCAAAATCCCGTTCTTTCCGCACGTTGGGAACTGCAAGCTTTGGATATATATATATATATATATATATATATATATATATATATATATATATATATATATATATATAATATGGAAAGAACGCCGGCGAGGAGATGGCCTGTAGAAGTAATCGTATGGAGTGTTAAGATAGCAAATATATATATTAGTACCTTCAGACTGCGTAGCCAAGGGAAGGATACTGGCCAGTGACTGGGAGCCGTATTTGGGCCTTGCTCCACGGCACGGAGGAGCACAGCAGGAAGACGTGCAAAGTGACAGCAGACGACGTGCAGACCAACCAGAAGCAATCAAATTAGAGCAATACTGGAATCAGCAAATGCAATGGGCGGTTTCTAAGCCAATTTAAGATTTTATTTTTATACAAGAGATATCGCAAGCACTGTGCAGGCGAAATCTAAAAACTTGTTGCCTGAATATGCACGTAGGAAGAATACAAGCCATCCAGGAAGTCCCTCAAAACCTTGATGTTCAACCAATAGGAACGGGCAGTGGAATCCCACAGCAGGACCCCACAGCGCCTCGAGACCCTCACGGGTGAAGCAGCCACGCTATAATAATCCTGATTGGATCAATCAATCAAAAGGAAGCTAAAAAAAGAACTATGTTCCAAAGGAGGGACAAACACAAGTATCTGATGAACAACCATTAAATAAGACACACGCAAACTAGAGTGACAAGAAAGCCAATCAATGTGGTATAACCCACAGGAGGTCTTTCCACAACAGACAATTAAAGGCTGCTTGTAGAAAAGACCTAAAAATAGAATAAATGCTGCATTAGTACAGCATAAATCAATGCTTTTTCATGATAAAGTTCACAGTCCAAGGAGTTCAGCTATCTACTCTGAGAAATAGGGAGATACCTTCTATGGTCTGGTCTTGTGAAAAAAGTGTACACAATATTGCAACCTGTAGAAGAACACACTGCATAAGTGTATTTATTTGACCTTGTGTGGTCATGATGGCACACCCCCATCAACTGCTAACAATATCAACTGAATAACTTATCAGAGGCAGATTATGAAAGTGCACATGATTTCATAACTAAATTGGCTTAGATGCAACAAGGGGATACATCTTATCACAGCAGAACAGACTGTATTGTGCAAAGCGGACTTCACGCCATAATTTGACTTCAAGTTTCTAGCCCTGCTACCAAATACAGAGCATTACACTAATAATTTTTTAACAAATGATTTAACACCTTTAAAATGCAACTCGCCTAAAACAAACCATATATAAAATGACATCTTCCATTCATGGACACACACTATTACCCCCCACCCCCTAACTATTTCACGGTCTCCTGTCCTAAAAATAGACCATTTCCAAAGTCAATCAATCAATATTATTTTATTTCAGTCAGAATGTGACCATGAAAGACATAAAACAGTTTAATCAAAAGGTAAGAAAAAAAAATACAATGATCAGAAAGAAAAAACTGAACTGTATAGGATGTACAAAATCAGCAGACATTTCAAAGCTTCTATATCATTACATCCATCTTAAAGTGTCAGCTAATCTAAAAACAGACTGAAATGTACAGCAAAATTAATGTGCATATCTTCGTCTAATATAAAAGGCACTTCTAATTTTTATTACAACAAAACATGTATTAAAGCGCACATTCACCCCCAACGGGATATCTTGGCGCTGAATAACATATTTGTATTTTTATCCAACTCAATGGTAGTCATTTTATCGACCTCAGAAAGGATGAGAGACTAAGTAGACCCTCCAGATGTGAACCTGTGACCATGATATGGTACATAAAGGCCCCTGCAGTGGATGCATTAGTCCACTAAGCCACCAGACCGGTCTGTACATGTCTGTACAAAGCACAATTGTTGTAAAAAGAAATCTAAGCACTTTTGTGTTGTCTTATTTTTGACAGTTTTAAAACCGGTATTTAAAACCTCCTCCAAAGAACTGCGTACTAAGAACATTAAAAAATGTAAAATGCTTTGTGTAGTGCAGTTATCGCACGTGCAGGTGGGTATAAATGTAAACCAAGTGCTCTGGGTAGGAAAGGCACAACAGAAATGGATAGTATTCAACCCCAGTCTAGGTAAATAAATATATATTGGGTGTTGCAGTAAAAGGCAAGATAGGGTTTCAAGGCATTGGATGGTCCAAAGTCTGGGTATGCTCTCACTGTAGGCACATTATACCCTTTTGAAGTGAAATCAAGATACAGAGATTTAACTAATTCCTTGCTATGGGGATTTATCACTGTGAGTTTAACATCGAGTTCTTTAGGACCCAATTTCTCCAAAGACTGATTCACATACAACAGCTAAATTATTCTATCCGACCCATCCAGAGCCAGGCAGTCCTGCCGAACCATCCTCGAAAAGGCCGTTTCTGGCGAAAACCAGAACTTAACCCCCAAAAGTAAAGGGGAAAGATGGACCACATCTTCAAGATAGTTCAGGCCCAGCTTGTGATGGCCAATGGGTGAGGCTAAAGAGGTGGGGTTGAAAGCATACGATTTACAAATCTATTTTCCAGGGTCCGAAGAATTTCAACATCAAATTGACCCCACCCTCCCGCACCACAGGGCCTCACTGGAACACTTCTATACAAAAGAAGCATACCCTCTACCATTTTTGCACTCAACCGTGAGGGGAATCGAAAAATTGCCTCAATGGCACCCTGAAATTGATGTGCTCTGGTACTAAGTAAATGCATCCAATTTGAAGAGGTATCTAAAGATATGTTCAGGTATTTAAAGGTCGGGACTCTCCGAATAGTGACCCTTCCACCATTTGTAATCTAGATTTCATCTTTCTGGGTCCCATAATCATCATAAAGGATTTATCAAAATTAACTTTTGAATCTAAATTGCACATAAAGGCCGTAAAAATGTGAAGAGCCGCTGTAACCCATTGGCTATTTGCACTATGAGCACTGAGTCACCTGCATACACTACAGGTAAACCTCTCCCAGTCTTAGTTATGTGTGGATCCAGACCATTGATATACAGCAGGAAAAGAAACTGGGCCAAAATCCATCCTAGCCAACCCCCTCTACTCGATTTAAGGGGGGGGGGGGGGTCAGCGCAGTCCACATTTTGGCCAAAACGAACTTTGATGACGATATTCGAGTGCAACCTCTGTAGGACATCCACTCAAGCCTGCTCCACCCCCAATAGATTCTATCACATTCCATAACTTGGCACGGTTTACATTACGAAAAGCACAGGAGAGATACATCGATGCTACATGTAAGGCATCACCCCTGGCTTTGACGTACTTACCGGCTAGAAGTGACAAGTTTGAACATTGTTCCACCATGCCCACCCCTGGACAGAAACCAAAATGGACAGGCAAAAGAATATTGTTGGATTCGGCCCACTTCTCTAGACGTATAAGATGAACCCGCCCCACAATCTTAGACGTAGTATCCAGTAAGGAGATAGGTCTAACAACCTGGGCCGGATTTGTCCCCCTTTTTAAAAATAGGGACAATAAATGACTCCCTCCAAGAGGGTGGTATGTGGCCAATCATCACAAAAACACTAAACATTAGTGACTAGAGTGGCCTATAGTTCTATATTGGCTTTACAAAGCTCCATGGGCACTCTATCTGAACCCAGATGCTTTATGCAATACTCTTTTATAGCCAGTTCCACCTCCATATTATCTATAGAGAGGCTTAAAGCAGAAAGGGCACCACCATCTGCAGGGGCACTCAGGGACTTGCCTCCACTAGTTGCCATAGCCTGTTCTTGGCAGAACAATTTAGAAAAATTAGAAGTCTAGGATTCAGATGGTATTACACAATCAATATTTGTCAATTTCCGCTCCGAGAAACGAGTTACAATTTCCCAGAAGCTGGAGTGGTCCATGGTCCGGATTGATGCTTCTAGTTCATCCCAAGCTGCTTTGCAGATTCATCCTTCTAGACACTAGGGTATCTTTACACATTTTCCTGGACAATTTAATTAGGGTCTTATCAAGGTGGTTTTGAGTGCCCCTTTCAAATTACAGTGGGTAACACTGCATGCATTATTATACCAACCACTTGCTTGAGTAGTTTGCCTAGAATTTTTAGCAGTTAATAAAGTGGAGACCTTTAAACAGAGTAACGCAAACTCTGTCATAATCACTTTTGGGCCAGCATCTGGGGACAGGCAAGAAGCTACTGACGACTCCGCTCCTTGTATTAGATCCTGCATGAACAGATGTACTTTATTCCATTTTAATCTCATACCACATTCGGGCGAGAAAGTAGATTCTCACACATTTTTTCCCAGTGCCCTCTCAAAATTCAAATTCAATATTAAAATAAATAAACTATGATCACTCGAAAAATTATTCCTGATTAACAAATCACCAATTTGCGGTGCAAGGTCACTCGTGACTACCAAAAAGTCAATTGAGCTAGTCTCGCCATTTCCATGAAATGTGGTCGGTAGTGAGAATACTCTAAAGAAAAGCTCTGGAACAAAGAGCAAATGAGGTTTGGTAATGATCTTATTTAAGACCTCTCCATAGGGGGTTTGCAAAAAGTGAGTAATCATGTCACCATTTGGAGCGATTAGGCCACAAACAAGGTATTACTAAAATTACAAAGTTTAAATTGTGTAATACCTTTATTTTAATTGAGGGAAATTTTACTGAGACCAGGACCACGAAGCGCCCTATTGCTCGCTCCACTGGTAATGAAATCTCTGGGAAGCAGTACGCGTGGAGAACATCTAAATGAAAGGGGGGTTCACCATCCATGTTTCCTGTAATAAAAGTACATTGTATGTCCTAATTCGAGCTAACCAATCTGGGTTGTCAAGTTTACCCCGTACTCCAGGAAAGTACACTAATAGATGAAAACACACTGCTGGAGTCCCTACCAGGCATTTCATTGCCCGAGTCTATACTTTTTGTAGAAGCTGGATTACCCATCTCATTAGCCTGTCTTTCCAATATTTACATCTGGGCAACCCCCTTACCTAGTCTATGATATCCCTCCATATCATTGTGTCAATCTAAATCCTCCAGATTAGTAAGGGGTGCGAAACGATTTTGTGCATCTATATTAATTATGAACTAGGGGCCTAGGAACTGTTCTCAATGATTTATACAAGCATTTGCAATGCAATAGGTCTCGCATTAGGAAAGTTTGAGCTATTGGTATCGTAAATGACAAATTTTTTATTTATGTGTTGGTTTTGAAAATAGCTAAATTAATAGCTTTGTCATTTACAATGCCAATAGTTTTAGCTTTCGCAAGTGTGACACCTATAGCATTTGTAATGCAATATGTGTTGTATTTACTTGCCTCAGATGTATTGATATTACAAATAACAATGGCTTTTATTTTTTTAAATAATTAGTACTTAATTAAAAAAGTTATAGTAATTTATAATGGTAATAGCTTAAACTTTTGTAAATAACTTTTGGGAAGATTATGTTCAGTGTATTTTATTGTGACGAAAATCCAAGAACAGAAGTGAAATATTAACATGTTTTTTGTGACATTTGTAATAAAGCTTGAAACATTGAGAGAACATATTTGAACCAGTTGTTGTTGAATTGAATGGTTGCACAGAGTGATGCTGTGGCGTTCAGTGGTTCTGAGCGATGCTGTGGCATTCATTGGTGCTGAGTGATGCTGTGGCATTCATTGGTGCTGAGTGATGCTGTGGCATTCAGTGGTGCTGAGTGATGCTGTAGCATTGAGTGATGCTGTGGCATGCTGTAGCATTGAGTGATGCTGTGGCATGCTGTGGCGTGGAGTGATGCTGTGGCGTGGAGTGATGCTGTGGCGTGGAGTGATGCTGTGGCGTGGAGTGATGCTGTGGCGTGGAGTGATGCTGTGGCGTGGAGTGATGCTGTGGCGTGGAGTGATGCTGTGGCGTGGAGTGATGCTGTGGCGTGGAGTGATGCTGTGGCGTGGAGTGATGCTGTGGCGTGGAGTGATGCTGTGGCGTGGAGTGATGCGGTGGCGTGGAGTGATGCGGTGGCGTTGAGTGATGCGGTGGCGTTGAGTGATGCTGTGGCGTTGAGTGATGCTGTGGCGTTGAGTGATGCTGTGGCGTTGAGTGATGCTGTGGCGTTGAGTGATGCTGTGGCGTTGAGTGATGCTGTGGCGTTGAGTGGTGTTGAGTGAAGCTGAGTGATGCTGTGGCATTGAGTGATGCTTAGTGATGCGGTGGCATTTAGTGATGCTGTGGCATTCAGTGGAGGGATCCGTGAGTGGATGGATGAATGGATGGATGGATCAGTGGGTGGATGGATGGATGAGTGAGGGGATGGAAGGTTGAATGGATCTATGAGTGAGTGGATGGATGAATGGATGGATGGATGGATGGATGGATCAGTGGGTGGATGAATGGATCAGTGAGTGGATGGATGCATGGACGAATGAATGGATGGTGGGTGGAGGAATGGATGGAAGGCTCCGAGTGGATGGATGGATGGGTGGTAGGAAGAATGGATGCATGGATGAATGAGTGGATACACGGATGGATGTATAGATGAATGGTAGTCACCGAGACAACTCAGAGCACAAAGTACGCAATCAGTGCCTGCGTCTATGCAAGCCTCACGCACACCTGCGGTTATGCAGGATCCGAGTTCTGCCATTATGCTATCAGCGTGGCTCACCCGCCCCGGCTCTCCCTGCTCCCTCCCCTCCCCTTTGTACAGCGGGAACAGCTGTGCGAATAAATAAGCCTCGAATGAAGGCACTTTATGTCGTCCCCGCCGCCATGAATCTGCTGTAGTGGCTGAACTCGGCCTCAGTACAATGGGCGCCACTCCGCAAGAGTAAGATAACAAGCATCAAAGGGCTGGGAGAGGGAGAGAAAAGAAAGCGCGAGGGGGAGGGAAATGTAAACAGAGAGGAAATAGGAACCCCTAGGCAGTTTAATGCGCGGTGAACATTCTGCAAATGGGTTAATTCAAAGGAACATATCAGAGGGGACATGAGGGAGTGGGAAGAAGGGGGAGGGAGTAAAAGAAAACACGGCGAGAAGGACGACCGAAACAGAAATAAACCCGTATGCAAGAAGGTTCAATAAATGCATGGCTGGGAGGCGCGCTGAGTCTGATGCGCAGTGAAGGCTCGTGAATGAGTTAAAAACAGGGAGAAAATGCATTGACAGCATAAGCGCCTTGTGTGCCAGGATCTTTAAAAGTGCAGAGTGCCCGATGTTACAATGATGCGGTCAAGTGAAATAGTGCCGGTATTCGTTTTAAAAGACAAGCCCAGACGGGGCTAGCAAGCTCCATGTGTGTGTCTGTACAGTTGAAAATGCCGATAATCGTTTGTAAATACATGCCCTGATGGGGCTGGCACAATGAACCCAAGGAGTATTGGCTGAACTCTAAAAACTGACGATGCAATAAATATTAAAATCTCATGTAACGCGTCCAATACAATTAGGTGGAAACTAACAACTTTTACCTTCGGGGTTAGTTCGAAAAGCTGGCAAAAGTGCCTGAACTATTAACAAGAGCATGAGAGAAAGTTATCTGCGGGCATTTTGCAACGAAATCACGCAAGAAAATATTGAATGTGTCCGTGTGTAATGTAGCTGGGCCTCATGTAAAGCGCTATAACAACTTTTGTTAGAGTTCGCGCTATATAAAACTACAAAACTACAAAAACAAGTTGTGAATGAAAGAAGGGACAGAGAAGAGGAAAGGTGGGAGGGAACACGGCCTGGGGGAAGCTGGCTGGGGAGGGGGAGGAGAAATCCAAGTAAGGCTGTGTGCAGGGAGAGAGAGGGGAGGTTCTGGAGCTGGGGAACAGATGGCCGTGAAAGTTTATGGCCCAAAAGCGCGTGCCTGTGGCCACGTGAACTCGAAGAAAAACGCACCAAAAAACCCTTGGTTTGACGAGTATTTTGAGCACTTGAATTCTCTCCATTTTCCATTCCTTAGGAATGGAAAAGGAGAGACCTAAAAAGAATCGCAGGGGGGTGGGCCTGGATACCATTGGTACTTATCTTTGTATGGGTGAGGCGATTTAAAAGTATCACCACAAGCTTTGGTACCTTAAAATTTACCACTTCCCAATCTGTTTGGGGGTTACTCGGAGTATAGCCAATTTTCATAATTCTTCTTACAAAAACAAATTCATCAAGCAGGTCCTCTCGTCACCCTGAATTTTGCATGAGCCAATGTACCACTTTCGACTTTAAGTCACCCACATTTTCAGACTTCCCAGGGGCCAGAGGAAGAGAGTTCCTTAAAGTTACTACAATAAGTGTGCAGGCTGGAGGCAAATCAGGGTTCGCATGAGACGGTATGTTACTCGACTCTGAATTCTGTATGTCATTGTCTAATTTTTTGTTTTTTAGGTCTCGGGGCGTTTACAGCACGAAGCGCTGCCTCGTCAGAGACCTATTGTCAGCGACTCAGCTTTCCAGGAGACATGAGATGGCCACCCACTTCTTCAAAAATCGTATCGGAGAGGGCTGCGCGCATGCTGTGGCCATCTCCTGGGAATCTCCAACACACACACAGCCACACCTCCCCCTGCACGCATACATAGACACACACACACGAGCGCACATACACGCACACATACAGAGACACCCCCCGCCGTCGCACACATACACACACATGCGCGCACACACACACACACACACACACACACACGAGCATCAAGACCACCCTCCGCCCCCCCCTACAACTAAGGCCCACTTACCGCCACTCCAGACATCTGCAGCCTCCGTGGGGCTCTCCCTCACGACTGCTCCTCCAGACACTCCGAGACCATTCCCCGCACCCTGCCGCCCCCCCTTCAACTAAGCCCCACTCATCGCCCGCCACTCCGGACTTCCTCAGTCTCCTCTGCGGGGTGCGCTCCACGCGGGGCTCCCTCAGCTCACGGGAGACCCGGACTGCTGCGCACTCCATCCCCGCCCATGTCCCAGGCAAGGTGGCAGCACGCATGCTCAGTGCGTAAGCGTGTGTGCACGAGCAGCTATTGTGCCGCGCACTTTCAGTTTCCCTTCACTGGCCCTGGGCTGCTCCCAAAGTCGGATCCCTCATTCCTAGGGGGCATTCCTTGCCACAGAGGGCCCTCCCTTCCCCCTGGTCAGCTGGTTTATTTTTTGGTTGGTGCATTGGAGCAAGTCCTTGCCCCAATGAGTTGGAAATCAGACTACTACGACTCTATAGGAGCTCCTGGATCGTGACAATCCTACGCACTACTTTGCTGTGGGAGAGCAGGCTGTAAAGAATACGATATCAACTGATTCTGTGGGTGTTCCGCCGTTCATTCAGAGACAACGATCTGGGGTGACATCTCTTGATTTGGCCCAGCAGGTGACTCCCAGCCCTCCCACGCTAGTCATTGAAAATACACTGGTTGGCATCAAAATGTGCTAATTTCCCTGTAGGCCAGTGGGCCTCAGCCTGTCCCCTGCCCACTCGCGTGCCTCCACGTCACCGTGCAGCGTCAGCGTGGGACGCGTCAGTCTGAGCGGCCTTCCCTGGGGAGGCTGCTGCCTGCGCAAAGAGCTCAAACAAAACAATTAGACACAGGTGAGCTGCACGTTAAAAGTGCTCGTGCAGGTGTGACCATGACATCAGCATCACCAAGGAGATGGGAGAGCGGGAGCCCGGGAGAGAGCAGGGCAGTGGTGTGTGTGCCCGAGGCTGGAGAGGAAGGGGAGACAAACAGAGCTCGAGAGGCAGGAGGTGGTGCGAAAGGGCAAGGGGGGAGCCAAAGGTGAGAGTGAGGCCCCAAAGGCGCGAGAAACCAGGATTATGGGATGAGAGACACGTCAGTGGCAGTTTGTGAAAGTACGCGAGAAAAGAGGATATAATATAAGACTGGATGGATGGACAACAGGTAAGGTTCACAGGAAAGAGTGGCGGGCGATGAGGCAATGAAGGCATAAAAGAGTGAGGCCCAAGGCCTGAAGGGCGAATGAAAAGGCACCGCAAGGAGCGCAAGGTCGGCAAAATCAATAAAGCAGCAGGTACGTTGGTAAGGGAGCCCAGGGGCATAAGGGAGCCTCTGTATGCGATTATGGTTGAATAGCGCTACTCCAACCGATGGGACGGTGTTCCTCAGATGGGGCGATGTTCCTTGCCTGCAATGGATAGCATCCTTGACACGCCGTGAACGAGGGTGGGTGGCCGCTGGTGAAGTACTAAGATGATGAATACGGTAAATGCCAGTGTACGGCACGAGAGAGTTGGTGAAAGGGCAACGGGCAGAATGTGCTGAGAGGTTCAAGTCGGGAAGAGCGGGAAAGTAACAATTGCCCTCACGGATTTGAAAGGGCACGACCCCGACCCCAAGAAATCTGTAGGTCGGTAGGAGGGAAGGCAGGCATAAGGTCCATAGACATTGGTAGGTTGGAAAGACGGAAGGCAGAGAGACATACGAAAAGGTCGGTGCACTTGAGGACAGACAGGCAGAAAAAAAGAGTGGTCCGTTGACTAGCGATTGAACAGTCGACGTAAAAGATGGGATCGCGGTAGACGCTGCAATCAAAAGAATACGGAAATATGATGGTAAAGACAAGCAGAAGAGTTCAATACAGGGAAATTGGAGAAAAAAGCAAGGCGTCAGGCGAGCAGTAGCAGCATGTGCCATTCAACATTTGTGACTCTGAGGTGAAGGGCATTTCTCCAGGGAGCAGAGGTGTCAGATTTTTTTTGTTTCTCGAGCTGTTTCCTTTGGAGGTGAGCGAACAATCAAATTAACAGGAAGCGCCGAGCCAAGGACACGGCTTGCATCTCAGAGCCAGGCGCGCAACACCCATTGGGCTCGCGGGGCTACAGCCCCCCCCCCCCCTCCCCGTCGTGTGTGTTAGCTCGGGCTGACACAGCTTCGCGGGCTGGCGATCATCTAAATTGCAGCCGCACCTGAGTGCTTAACAGGTCTTTAAAGACCATTTACGTGTAAATGAGGCTTTTTAGTGTGTTTACCCCTTCTTACAGCCCTTCTGTCTTTTGTTTGAAGAATTAGCCCCCCCCCCGAAATATTTTTCAAACCCGACCCTCCCTCCCCCCCGAAATGTGGCTTTAGTTGCTCGACTGCTCAGAGCCTTGCACTGGCCGAGCCCTGAAAATATTAGTTATGTAAATCATACAACTAAACTACTTAACATATGACAAACTTTCTTCAGAGTTCAAACGGTGTATTTCTTTAACTCGTGGAAGTTTTGCTGTTAAAAGGGGACTTTATAGCACTGTACTGAGATGTACTTTGAAAGTGGTTGTTTTTTAGGACTCGACGAGCAATGCTGTAGGGGCTATTTGAGCACTTGATCCTTCTTACGTCGATGGTCTGCGCTCCACCTCTTCTTTAGCTAGTGCAGGCGGCAGGGAGGGTCCCTACTATCCCTGCTACCTCGAGACTCAATTGGCTATCGTTTGTGTCTACATATCCGCCTACCAACAAATGTCAGTGCACACTTTTCCACCAGGCAAACACACCAACAGCCTTCAGTGCACGCTTCCAGACACACACCATCAGCTTTCAGTGCACACTTTCGCGGGGCACCAACACAACCAGCTATCAGTGCACGCTTCCACCACACACACCACCAGACGTCAGTGCACGCTTTCACCAGGCACACACACACACACACCACCAACCGTCAGTGCACACTTCCACCAGGCACCCACACCACCAGCCATCAGTGCACATTTTCTACAGGCACACACACCACCAGCCATCAGTGCACGCATCAATTGTTGACAAATCCACAATTAACTATTGTAGCAATCGCAGTATGGCGCACTTTACTTTTAAACATGTCAGTGCACGCTTTTTCACCATGCACACACACCACCAGCCATCAGTGCACACTTTCAACAGGCACACACACACCACTAGCCATCAGTACACACTTTCAACAGGCACAGACGCCATAAGTCATCAGTGCACGCTTTCACCGGGCACAAACACCACCATCTGTCAGTGCACGCTTTCACCGGGTACAAACACCACCAGCTGCCAGTGCACGCTTCCACCAAGCACACACCACCATCCGTCAGTGCACGCTTTCACCGGGCACAAACACCACCATCCGTCAGTGCACGCTTTCACCGGGCACAAACACCACCAGCCAATACAGAGTTTGCAAAAGAATTCATGCAACACATTGTCACATACAATGCCAATAACTCAAACTTGAATGCTGCGAGACCTATTGCATTGCAAATGCTTCTTTTTGTTGGGGCGGATCTAAATGTACTCTTGGTTGAATAGGTGTGACTTGCTCCTCAGTAGGTTGGAGTCTTTCTAAATTAGCACTTTGTGGGGTTCCTAACATATGGCTCCCTATGGGGCTGGGCGTTTGTTAGGAACAACTTTTCCTCAATAGATTTCAGGCGATCACATTACAACATTCCGGCAATTTTATGCCCCAAATTTTAAAAAATGTTGTGCAGGGTTTATTAAGGTTGCCGCATGCCAAGTGCTCTCCCTGCCACGGACACTCGTCTACCGCGTGTATATCAATACTCATATGGGGCCAGCAGATCTCTTCCTCTACAGGGGGCCGAAAATCAAGGCCCCCATCCCCCTTCTCTTTTTTGTTGTTGTTGCGGTTTTATATAGCGCGAACTCGACTTGAATGTATTGGAGCGCTTTACAAGAGTAATAGTTACATTACACAAGGACACATTCGTTTTTTGGTAGGCACGGGGAGATTAAGGGATTTGCACAGAATCACAGGTTGTTGAGCCGACGCCGAGACTCGAACCTGGTTCCCCAGCTCTAAAGTCGGCAGCTCTGACTTGTAAGCCTCTTACTACTAACAACTGCTCTCTTTTCATTTTAGTCGGAGGGGGATTTGTAGACCCCGGGCATACAACAATTACTTCCAGCTGCGGATTAGTGCTACTACAAGGGTTTTCTTCTGCGCACTATTTGCCATTTAAGCCCATCAAGTACCTTGCAACTTTTTTTTAGAAATGCCCCCCCCCCCCCCCCCCCCCCGGGTTTAATTTCATGACCTGTCTTTACCACTCCTGCAGGGGGTGGGTCTTATGACTGATGGTGAACGTTGGTCCATGCGTTCTTCAACCAGATCTAATTCCATGCAAATTGCCCCCACTAGGCGGTGTGGCTTGGAGGGCATTTGAAGGGACACCGTTCGCAGAATCAGCTTTCCTTTATCCAATTTTCACTCGTTGCTGACAGGGGTATTGCAGGGTCGGACTATCAAGGCCAAGAGGGGTGGGTTTAATGAATGGGCTCTCCCGGAATAGAAGGAACGGAGAACAGAATTAGAGACAATAGGACTGGGGGAATTTTATAATTTTCTACCATCATATCAAAGGATCCTACCAGGATTTAGCAGAAACCAGGTCAGATCCAGGCCAGAATGTGCGAGGGTACTTGCCTTTATAGGAATAGGGAGGGGTAATTACCAACCTAGTTATTCATAATAATTTATTTATTACATCATATATATTCAGTACTAAATGTATGGTATTTAACAGCACTGTAAACTTAAAGGACCTTCTGACAAATGCCACCACTTTCTCAGATCACGTGACAGTGAGTAGAGGGGTCGCCCCCTCACTTGTAAAAACATGGTAACACTTCAGGCGTCACTTGTGGGGATGGCAGAGCGGCCTGACCACACTAAACACAATCTTACTGATGCAAACCAACAGCTTGGAAAACACTGGAGGAGATATTAAAAAAATTAGCATTAGCAATGCAAACGGTCTCGCCTTTGGGGGGGAGAGGGGAGAGGGGAGAGAGAGCGCAACATGGCATGAGCACAAATTACATTACAGAAGAACACATTCATTTGTGGTAGGCACAGGGAGACAAAGCGATTTGACTGGAATCACAGTATGTTGAGCTGATGCCGAGATTCGAACGTAGCTCCGCAGCTCTAAAGTTCACAATTCTAGAACTTGTGGCAGGAGGTGTGTCTAAAAGTGTATGTCTGTGCTGGCCATCAATGAGAGAGACCTGTGCATTTTTCAAATGGGTGGTGAAAAAATATGAGTATGTTGCTGGAGATTTGGGCCGCCGTGCCAGCAATGTACTTACTGAAGTGGGGGGAGGGGGGGCAAACACCCATTATTCCGCAACTTTCTTTCCGCATACCATCACTCCGCATACTTTCATTACGAAAGTATCATGACTCCGCAATGCCATTATAACGCATGGCATTACATTTTATATGCTTTTACCACGCATACATTTACAACGAAATTAGTTGTAAATGCATGAATGGTAAAAGCATGTTTTTTTATGTTTGGATAAGGTAAGTATGGGTATATGTTTTGGGGTACGGAGGTATAGGTTTTGGGGTGTTTGGGTATTTTAACCCTACGCATGCTGGTGACGAACCCCAGCAGTCACACTCCGTGGTGCTCGTGTGCTGATGACGGCTGGGGTTCGTCGCGGCCCGCCCTGTTCGTTTGTTTACTGCACAGCGGCAAAAACGGGCCAACAGCGAAGGGGTTAAGGGTTCAGATATAGTTTTGGGTTATGGGGTACAGGGGTAGTTTTAGGGTTTAGGGATAGGTATGGGTTTTGGGGTACAGGGGTATTTTAAGGGTTCAGGGCTATTTTAAGGGTTCCTGGCTAGGTTTAGGTTTTGGGGTACAGGGGTATTTTTAGGGTTCAGGGCTAGGTTTTGGTTTTGGGGTACAGGGGCATTTTAGGGTTCAGGGGTAGGTTTGGGTTTTGAGGTACAGGGTTATTTTTAGGGTTCAGGGGTACAGGAGTATTTTAAGGGTTCAGGGCTAGGTTTGGGTTTTGGGGTACAGGGGTATTTTAGGGTTCAGGGGTAGGTTTGGGTTTTGGGGTACAGTGGTATTTTTAGGGTTTAGGGCTAGGTTTGGGTTTTGGGGTACAGGGTATATTTATAGGGTTAAGATGGGTTAGTGTTTAAGGGTGTTGGGTTATTTTAAGGAGTACGGGTGGGTTATGATTATGGGGTGCAGGGGTATTTAAAGGGAGCAGGGTGGGATTAGCACACAATATGAGATGGCATGAGGGAACGTACCACACGCCCCCAGCGATTGTCACGCCCCCAGCACACGCAGACACGCCCACAAGGGACTACTTTTCTGGCACAGTTCTTTTACCTTTTCAATGTATATTGTGGGCGTCTGCATAGCCTATGTCCTTCTGCTGCAACTGCCCTTTCCAACGCTGTATTGGGTGTTGTGATTGGTGCTGTGGTTCCTCAGATTACCTGCCTCAAAGGTTTGGGCTCTCTCTTTATTATATTAGTATGGATTTAGCTATGTAGCATATTAGCCTGGGTGCAGAAATATCTACTGGTCTTTAACATGGAGGAAAAGTAAGCACCTAAACTGTGTGACATGCCAGGTATGGGGAAAAAAGGAGAGAAATGTCGCCTTTCATCGGGTATTGGCTAAGTCCAAAGCTCTGTTTTTAATATAAAAGCGGTTCCTTTGGTGGTTATATCACTGACAAGACAAGATTTGAAAATAATATTATTGTCTACGGGTGCTTGTGGACTGGAATCTAGAGAATGCTAAAGTGATTATGGTATTTTACTGACCTCTGTTGGTCGTTTTCTATCAAGAAAGTTAAATAGAGGCAGTTGCCAGTAAAAACAAGCATTTACAATGCAATGGTCTCGGCATTCTTAAAGTTAGAGCTATTGGCATTGCTCATGACATTATTTTTATTTATGCTTTTGTTTTTAAAACATAAATAAATGGCATTGTCATTTACAATGCCTATAGCAGGTCATAAGCCTCCTTTTGTTGGAGTCTCCTGGCTGTCAGCAGTCAGGAGCCTCACACCTGATGCAAATGGAGCGGAGGGCTCTGTGCGTGTGTTTGGGGAGCTCTTTGCGTGTGTGTGGGGGGCTCTTGTGTGTGGGGGGCTCTTGTGTGTGGGGGGCTCTTGTGTGTGGGGGGCTCTTGTGTGTGGGGGGCTCTTGTGTGTGGGGGGCTCTTGTGTGTGGGGGGCTCTTGTGTGTGTGGGGGGCTCTTGCGTGTGTGTGGGGGAATCTTGCGTGTGCGTGGGGGGCTCTTGTGTCTGTGGGGGGCTCTTGCGTGTGTGGGGGCTTTTGCGTGTGTGGGGGTCTATTGCATGTGTGGGGGGCTCTTGCGTGTGTGTGGGGGGCTCTTGCGTGTGTGTGTGGGGGGGGGGGCTCTTGCGTGTGTGTGGGGGGGCTCTTGCGTGTGTGTGTGGGGGGGGCTCTTGTGTGGTGTGTGGGGGGGCTCTTGTGTGGTCTGTGTAGGGGGCTCTTGTGTGGTGTGTGTGTGGGCCTCGTGTGTGTGTGGGGGGCTCTTGTGTGTGTGTGGGGCTCTTGTGTGGGTGTGTGTGTGTGCAAATGCAATACGTCTCGCATTTGCGACAGAGTAAGCTATTGGCATTGTAAATGACAATGCCATATATTTATCTGTTTTCAAAACCAACACATAAATAAAAAGTTTGTCATTTACAATGCCAATAGCTCTAACTTTTCCGAAGGCAAAACCGTTGCATTGTAAATGCTTGTTTATAGCCCTAGTAATCAGGTGACCCCTTCAGCCAATGAGAACCCTAGCCCCAACACTATTCAATCACACCACTAGCCCTAAAATCTAGAACCAATAGGAGATCAGGACATTACTGCCAATTTTAGCCCTAGTCCAAGCACCCAATCAGTTCAAAAACCCTGATCTCTACGTCCAATAAAGGTATTAGCCCTACCAGTAGTCCAAACCCAAGTCCAAGCAGCCAATGGTACAGGTAGCCCTAGTCCCTACTTCCAATAGAAAGCCTAACCCTACTCTTAGTCCCACAACTAGTCCAACAACCAATCACACCAGAAGCTCTAAATAGCTACTTCCAATTTAAATGTCTAACCCTAGCCCTAGTCCCACCCTACTCCCAACAACCAATAACATAGGAAGCCCTAGTCCCTACTTCCAATAGAAATCCTAGCCCCAACCCTACAATGATTGAATCGCAGACCCAGAAACCAATCAGAACCCTCAAATACCCAACCAATGAGGACATTAACTGATGGGTGATAAAATGTCACCTATTGAGCAGATACTTTCTCTTTTCCTTAAATTCAAAGAAGCTCTTGAGATATTTCAGCAACCTCTGATCAGTGCATATCGGATTTTTGCTGCTCATATTTTAGTTAATGTCATTTCACACCATGCATTGGTGCAGTCCGAGAGGCCGGAGCCCATAGTGTTTGAGCGTGGACTGTCATGAGGTATATTCATGGCCACTGGAATCGTATAGCAATGGAGGACCAAAGTATGTGGCTGCGTTGACTGAGTTATGCAGCAAGAAAAGGCAAGTTAAGATGCACAATGTGGAATGTGGCAGCATTAGTTCACCATTTTGTCATTTCAACTTACAACAGTACTATCTGGGCAGTAGTTTCACCTCATGAAGTACCAGTTTAACTCCAGAATGTATGTGAAAGTTGACCAGTTAACCTCTGTACTTGGACTGTAGCCTCTGATTGTACCTCAGCCAAGCTGAAGTAGAGAGAGAGAGAGTTAGTCCATCAGGGCAGTTGCATCTGCAGCCGAGTTAGCGGCTTTGCAATCGCTGCTTTTGTTATTTTTGTGTGTCACTGTGCAATTAAAAACCATATGCTGACCAAGAGCAGCAGGCATCCTCCATTTTTTGAGTGCTAAAGGAAGATTGTTTCTCCCGAACAGCAATAATTAGACATCCACAGTCTTCATTCTGTGCAATGAAGCTCTACTCGGGGTGGGCCATCTTTCTAGTTTACATATTTTTCAGTCCTGAAGTAGAAAGTACTAGCAGCCTCAACAACACTCTTCCATAAGCCGCTTTCTGGAATCCACGCACTTGGCATCTGCCAGAATCTTTTATTTGGTATGTATATAGCTTGCTCTGCCACTGTATGTTGCGTAGTCCAAAGGGTGCTGTTTCCATGTTAGGTTTCATGCAAACCAGGAGGAGCTGTTTGTCCTTTTCGGGTTACGTGCAGAGTTGGGTCTATTTCTCCGGTTGGCTGTTTTGGGCCACAGGCTGCTGTAGTGTGCCATGTGCTTTGGCATTTGGCTTGTGGTTGTGTTGCTCAAAGTTGGTCAAGTGTGCATTATTAATGCTGGTATTGTTTGTAACAATTGGTGAATTTCTGATTTCTGCTGCTGCCAGTCAGGCGGCAGTAGAGAGCAGTAATGGCCAGGGCACTTTAAGTTTAAAGTGCGCATTGCTCTTTGGCCGGACGTCTTGCGACAGCCAGCCAGACATGACATTTTAAACCTCTCTAACCCAGCAGTCTAAGACAGCTGTGTTAGAGACATCATAAGACTCCAGTGTCCTCGGAGCGCTGAAGGAGACCGCTCCCTTCATCCTGGCGCTAATTTCATGCTGCTTTTATTTATTCATTACTTTTATTTTTGTCCCCCCCACCACCCTCCGTACATGCCGGCCACCACTGAATATACGAGTTTCTACTCCATTCTATTCTGTTGGGTTTGTAGAGCGCATGGCTACCTGTGGACGTCCAGTGCTAGCATCCAACCGACACTTATGGTACCGTGTTAGTGGTGCATGGAGGTCTGCTGAGCTGTGTTGTGCGAATTCACAAGGAGCTGCTATGTTCTGGCATTGCTGCCTGCAACGCTTTTCTAGACAATGTGACTATGTTGTTGCATGGCGATTGGCTTGTGTTTGTGGTGGTGTCAGTGTGTTTATTCAGGCTGAGGTCTGTGGTGTGCAGTCATGGGTAGGACTAGGGTCGCATATTTGTTTACTGGGTGGTATTACGTTCGTTTGTGTAGTAGGCCGCTGTTGACGTTGTGGTTGCTACGCGGAAAGGTATGGTCTGTATTACCGGCCTGTGCCTTGCTGAATTTTGTGTTCTGTCGTTTTGAGTTTATTCAAGGTATGTGATCGTGATTATGCAAAGTTGGATAATGCCACGCTTTGTGTGCAGTGTTTCGAAGTATAGAAGGCAGAGGTTGGCGCAGCTCTTGAGGGTGGTCGGTGGTCGCTATTGGTAAACTCTGAAGGCACCAGTCGGTGTGTACTATAGTGATGCATTTTTGGGTTCACGTTTGATATCTGTCTGGCTGGTTAATTGTTTGTTTACAGGACTGTTATATTCATAAATGTTAACTCATTTCAAGATAAGTGATAACTTTCAGGGAAAAAAAACGTGACGTTCCATTGAGCGCACACAAGGAATTGGAAAGAGCAGCCTAATGCATTTTGGAAGGTGTAAAATGCGCGCGGGACATTCCATGTAATAAAACAAGCGAAACCTAACGTGGGGCGGGACTGAGAAAACGAAACCTATCGTGGGGCGGGACTTCCGTTTTGTGAAGCCCGCGCCCACGGAGTGCCTGGAGGAGCACCGAGGGAGAGCCCCGCGGTCGGAGGGCCTTTGACCGGTGAGCGGAGCGGAGGGGGGGGGGGGGGGGGGGGGGGGAGAGAGAGAATGCCTGTATGTCTGCGTGTCCGGAGGGCCTTTGACCGGTGAGCGGAGCGGGGGGGGGGGGGGGGGGGGAGAGAATGCCTGTATGTCTGCGTGTGTGTGTGCGCGACGGCGGAGGGGTGGGGGGCGGGGTGCGACGGCGGAGGGGAGGGGTGCGACAACGGAGGGGTGGGTGGGGATGCTCGGTGCACGTGTGTGTGTGTGTGTGTGTATGCATGCGACGCTGGGTTCGCTGTATGTGTGGGTGCGTGCGTGCATGAGCGCTCGTGTGTGTCTGTCGCTGTTTCTGCGCATGCGCGTGTGGTGTAGCTGCTTCCCAGGAGACAGCAGCTGAGCGCGTTCGCGAGCGCGTGGCCAGCGGAAATCGCCTCCAGAGAGGCAAAGCGCGCGACAGACCCTGTCTCCTGGGAAGCATCGTCCCTGACATAAGATCTCGGCGGAGACGCGCTTACGCGCGTCTTTTAGCCGAGACCTAAAAAAATGTAAGTCCCTTAGCAGAAAGCAATTCTGATATTTTACTGACCTCTGCAGGTAGTTTTCTATCGAGACAGTTAAATAGAGGCAGATAATCAGAATAAAACGTCTCTAAGTGGAAGCAGATAAGTCGTAGGGCTGATCTCCAGAGACCACAAGGTACATACACGTATAAGTATATACTAAAGTATATATACTAAATAAAGTATATACAAGAGGTCTGGAATGCTCGACCTACAAAAGGAAACCCTTCTTTTGGAAATGTGGTCTCCTGTTCTGCAAGTCACTGTTTGGAGTGGTCTGAATGGCCTTGTTTCTAAACTGTTTTAACACAGTTCAAGTCAAACATTAATAAGCAAAAACTTTTCTATCAATGCCAAAGTAAATAAAACTCTGAAAGGCACGGTCATCCAGTGTGGCCTACAATCTGAACTCACACAAAGGACCTTGTACTCTTGGTATACAACCCAAGTGTGCCTAACTGCAGATAACCAACCTGTAAGTACCAAGGTTCTCGCAACGTGCCGCTCGAAGGTTGGGCATAGTGCTAAGTCACAAGACAGCCTAGGCTGCCCAGCCTGCACAAGGCCTCTCTGTATCTTATCACACACTGCAATACTCTGCATCAAAGAGAAAGCGGCACCTTGCACTTACTCTGAGTGGAGGGAGATAGGGTTCTGCTGCAAACAGACTGTCCACAGCCAAGAAGAGGGTGTGATCTGAGGGACTGCTAAAATGCCAACTTTGTTTTTAATGTGTACAATTGCACTTGGAGTCTGTGAGCTTAGTTGTGTGGTCTACAACTCGTCATCTCATTTTAGCTCGGTTACAGAGCTGCACATATATTTAGTTACTCACAGTCACTCATATAGAAGGAATCGTGGGCTAAGACTAACAAAGTGCACTCAAATATCTTCACAACGAGGCAAAAGGTCTTTCTGAGAAGAAACATAGGACTTCAGTTCGGTCAATTTCCCTAGTCTTTTTGATATTTTCGCTAAACATCTTTGGGCCTATGCTAGTCTTCTGCTGCATGCTTAGCCACATAGCTATAAGCACGGCTACATAATGTGCAGAGTAAGTGTGAAGTACTTGAGACTTTTACAAAGAGTGAGGACACTTCCAGCCAGAGCACCAGGTCAATGAAGCCTTACTGTAGAAGTCTTGCGTCATGTTAAACTCTACCAATGGAGTGCATAATGTTAAAGTGCTGCTTGGAACATATGCCATGCCTTATCAAACAAGCATTGGCATAGCCAATAGGTGTCGCCTTTGGGACCTTATAAGTTTTTAGCTAGGCAGCACAATATTCTTAGTGCAACATAATCAACTGTTGCATGGCTAAACACTTATAAGATCTCAAAGGTGAGACCTATTGGCTATGCCAATGCTTGTTTATGTTATGGGGTGGGGGGACACAACACGGAGTTCAGGAGGGGCAAACACCAACATGGAGGGAGGAGGAGGACGAGAAGGTGCAAAGAACAACACAGAGGGCAAGAAACAACAAGGGGCAGTAAGGGACAATCAACTACCCGGAGGACAGGGTAAGCAGCATCACAGGGGGCGGTTAGGAGTTGGAAGGCAACAACATGGAGGATGGAAGTATGGGCAAGTCACAACATGGGCTAGGGAGGGTGAGGACGTTAAAGGAACAAATGCAAAGTAATATTTGAAAAGTACATATAGAGAGAGTAAGAATAATTATTTGTCACGGATTGTATGTAAAAAGAAGCATATGGCTTAGACGTGTACATGCAAGGAAGTGTTTCGACAAAACGAAAAAGTTTGCTCACACAAGGCAAGAATTGGAAGGAAAGAAGTACTTTAACCATGCTTCCAGTGAGGGTCAAACAGACTAAAAGAAGTGAAGCTGCCATGCAATGACCAAAGAGAATCAAGCACATGACTGATGATTAAACCAACCCACTTGTAGACAACAGGAGGACTGTAAGCCCACTGTAAACTAATGAAATGTCTTGCAAGCAACAGCACATGCGCAGTCTAAGGTGGGACCTAAAAATGTGAATTAAGTGAGTTGTGAGGCCCCATAGTACAAGGTATTTGTCTAATAAGCAGAAGAGTACTTTGTGAAGTTGGGAATGAAATGTGGCACCAGTTAGCACAGTGGGCCCATTGCAAGCACGTGTTTATGTAGTTGTATTGTACAGCACCACCTTGTGACATGAGAACCACTTCATAGCACTATTCAAAGTAAAAGTTGTCATTTTCAGGACTTTTCCTACTGGATCAGGGAATCCTTCTGGTTTTTTTTTATTTGTTGACTTACTGCAAAGGGGAAAATATTGTCCTTCGTGTGACCCTGTCCTCTAAAATCAAGGGGAGGGGCCCTGTGACTTTCTAGGAGGCATAGAAAGTTTTTCTCGTTTCAAGATTTATTTTATACAATGTCAGATTTGGTTAGTTTCACATGCACCAAGGTAATTTTAAGCAGTGGTTAAAAGCAGCACCTGCCTAAACTGGGTCGGTTACAATATACGTTCCAGAAATTCTGCCACAAAGAGCACCCTGGCATAGGAGGTGTTGCATATAGTAGCAGGACCGACAGCGGGGAGAGGAGAGAGAGAAAGAGAGGAGGGGAGAGAGAGGGAGAGCGAGAGGGGGGGAGCGAGAGGGGGAGTGAGAGAGAGAGTTTTGCAATGTGCTATATTGTGGGGGGTTTTAAGCTTCGCAGCATAGGCATACATATTTTCCCACATCAAATGCCATACAAAATGTTTTTCTTAATCCCAAATGTGGGCTTTGGAAATCTACTGGCTTAAGGGGGACTGCGTGATCCTTGCTCAGTTGTTCTTAGCCCTTCTATTGGTTACTCATTCTTACCACCCCTGGGGGAGGAGGAGTTTGTGTGAGGGAACCAGTTTACGTCCCGATTGCCCAGGCTCATCTCTGTGAAAGGCATCAAGGGAGTCCCGACTGGGATGCCTCTGGCATGGTTATCAGGTCGCGTAAGAGCTACAGCTGCCTTCTCAGTCCGGGAGCGGACTACCTTAATTTTGGCAGATCCCTTGGAGGGCGAACTATGAGTCTACTGACTATCTCAAAATGGATGATTCCGCTTTAAAAAATGTATAGTCTACTTTGCGCTGTAAATGTATTTTGCATATGCTGATCTGTCATGTCAAAAATTGAACTAATGATTTGTTACTGTAATAAATATGACCTGAGATGTAAAAAAAAAAATGACAGTCGCAGGCCCCTTTCATTGTTGGGTCTTTAATCTGAGGCCCTTTCCACTTGGGGAGTGCCCATCCTATAAATGTTGCCTACATTTACACAGATTCATGCATTGTTTTTCTGCTGTACCTTAGTGCACAAATAAAGTTCTTCGTTAGGTGCACAGCTGTACCACGGTGGTGGCATCTTTATTTCTACAGATGTAGGTCTACCCGACAGGACCCTTAGATCGACATCCTAAAGTAATCGGACTGGTGACTCCCCCTCCTCCTAAGCATAGCCCAGAGCAGCCTGCGCAAGCCTCGGGGACATCATACCCTCCGGCTCCCTCATTAGGGAGCGGCAGGGGCCGGGGCCAGCTGTGAGGAACCTGCCTCACCTGAGGCTCCCTCGGAGGTCGGCCCGACCGCTGCATGCTGGGCAGTAATGTGCTAGGAATGCGAGGCCTCTGAACCGCGGAGGCTCGGCATGTGTCGAGCAAGGGCTAAATGCCCGCTGCTCGAGGCCAAACGTTTGCTGCATTTATGGGCTTAAAGGCACTTGGAACATTATAAAAACAAGAGTGCGAGCCACAGCCCGGAAGGACGCCACGGCTCCTCAGGAGCGTGCAGCTGCGACAGCCGATATAAACCACGGTGACGCACACCTACAGATTGTATTAGGCGGCGCTGCCTTGCAGTGGTAATTGAATCAATTAACAATTAAATATTGTCTCAAATAATAATAAACAAGCATTGGCCGCGCGGCAGTGAAAGTGGCAGCAGGGGGAGGCGGCATGGGCGATTTCCTTTCGGGAGCGTGCGACCATATGGCGCTGCGCGCTCCCGAAAGGAAATCGTCAAGGTGTGCATGCGTTGCATTAAAAGCAATGCAACGCGTGCACTTCTTTGCTGAGAAAGCGGTGCCAATGGCATTAGGTCCCCTCCTATGCAACGTATGCGCGTTGCGTAGGACGAGACCTAAAAAGTAAAGCGTTCACATAACATTTTCTGCCACAAACTAACAACCTTGTAGGCCTCTATACAAAAGCAGCTCTTGTAATGACCACAAATATGACTTATTTTATCCAGTCGAGCAGAATGAAAAGCCTATTAGGGCATTAAGAAAGAAACCAGCGACTACAGATTGCGCGTAGACTGCTGCAGGAAGTGTAAACCCACTGTGTTCTTTTACACACTTCCACTTGAATTAGTCATTGAGAAGTAAAAGGAAAAGTGCTCCCTCAAATATAAGTGGGGTCGAGACACCCAATATTAAGCAGACCCTACAAGAACATGGGCCATCGAACATCTTTATTTCCATTCGGTCCTCTCCAGGTAGACCAAGCTAATCTGTAGGGGAAAGAAAGTGGACTTGCGTGGTCCATAGTACTAAGCAGGTTGAAGCCAAATACTACTCTATCAGTCACATCAACAACCTTATCGCAGGTTGCATAAAAACTGTTCCAGAGACTTTCAGACCAGCCACACTGAATAAAATGTCCAGCCTGGAAGAACAGCAAGAAAGGGGCCCTGTGTGGGGATGAGGCGCGCACTACATTGGCTCCTTGATTCAAGTGAAATATATTTCAAGATTCTCTGTCTCCAAACACTTGGAATAAAACAAAGCATGCAATTAAGTTTTAGCACCACACTGTCCCAAAGATTGGTAAAACACGACCACCTACAACTCCCTTGGAGGAAGGAGGCAGAGTTCATGGCCCCATGTTAGGAAATAAACACTCACAAGTGTGCATAATTGTGGGCAGCTTCAAAATCAGTCGAAAACTTCATAAAGCTCTCCTTTGCCATGAATATTGCCTGCTACACTCTGCCTATTCCATCTGCATAAGGAACACCCTTAGCTTCAAAATGGATGGATGGCCGTGTCTGAGCACCACATCCATTTACTCGATCACTTTCAATTGGAATCATGCCTTATATTTCCAGTTAAAAATATATAAGAGTATAGCTGTTCTACTTAACTGCAAAGGGCACGTAAGGGCCAAAATCAAATCAATGTTGTTTATTTAGTGGCTTAACATCTTAAAGGGCAATGGTTTAGAAAACTAATTTATATCAAAATCAACCTCATAGATTAGTATCTGTTAAGCTGAACTGGATCTAGAATAATTTGCTGCCCAAACCAAGCTACCAAAGGTAAGCCAAGTACACCTACAGTGAACCCTATTCACCTTTGTGTGCCCTTGTGTTTGGGTGGTCGCAGCTGACCTCAGACTGTGCTGCCTGTGCCAATGGATGCCCACCGGCTACCTGTCAGACTAGCTGCCTCCAAAACCAGTCAGACTTGCTGCCTCCAATACTAACAGGAAAGTGTCAGACAAAAGCCACCTGATCGGGGTCCGAGGATGGAGGTGGTAGTGATAGGGCAGGCACACAAATGCCAATCTTTTCGTGCCTGGTTTTGGTATTAGAGTTACATTTGTCTCTCTTTTGTTTCAGTTACTTTACCGATCCTTACAAAGGAGCTAGAGTGGTTCTAGGGGGTTTACCAAGTCACCATGGAGCGCTCTGTTCCACTCCTCTGAAAAACCCCTCGGCCAGAAAGACTTCCTCTGTCTATAGTTTGTGGCCCTCGCCTCCTTATCTAGTACTCTCCAACAGCGCCTTCTGTTGGAGAGTGTTGTAATAGAGTATCTGAAAATGATATGTCCCATCTTGGGCAAGTCTACCACAAGAGTCGGAGGTGTACACATTCGGACAGACATTTTAGAGTTTGCTGCTTTCACCCCCGCCCTACCTGAGCAGAGCCCATGTCCGCCGTGGTTTAGCTTTAGACTTGGTTAGTCAGCCTGTATATTTCTGTTCCAGGTCTTTACGTTGCTGGTCCCTTTCCGTGACGTTTGCTCGGCTTGTCAGGCCAGCGCTGTGTCCTTCCAACTGAGAAGTGCTTTCGATTTATCCGAATGTGCGGCTTTTAAAGACCCCACTCCTTGCGTATCGACGTATACGCTCCTATGTGACCCCCGCCCGAACTCCTTATAGACGCGCCAGTGACATTGACCCTCCGTTGGAATGAGCCCAGCTTCATAGGGGTCACCTCACCAGAAGTTTCTTTCACTTTGTAGGTAGGGTACCCACAACTTCCCTACAGTTCAGCCCATATTAAGCAACCCGCACAGGCCTCTAGGGAAATTGTGCAAGTACAACCTGTTCCCCTCCAAATTTGGACCGGATCATTATTAACACGTTTTTAGATGCAGCGCTGTCGGGGTGACCTTTGAACTTGTTCTGTCAAATAACCGCCTGTAAGAATGGATCCAACAGTGCCGTGTTAGATACACAAAGGTGAATGAGCCATCGATTTCTTTTTCTCCTGCCTGCTACAGCCTCTTCGAGGGTTAGAGACAGCAGCACGCCGACTCATTTCAGATATTTGAAGGTTTGAAATAAGGGCTCGCTTTGCACATTTTGCCTGTGTGCTCTTAAGCAGGCAGACCTGCTCAGGCTGTCTGTGCAGGCAGTGGGGAGGGTGCAGGGGCTGGAAGCCCTGTGCAGCCCGAGGGCTCTCTGTGCAGGGATCGGGTAGCGCCCCGTTCTCCCTGTTTGTGTCTGGTGCTGCCTCGTTTTATTAGGTCTCGCCTGGAAATCGCATCCGAAGGATGCGTCCAGGTTGGAGACTTCTAGCTAGCTGACACGGGGAAATGAAGGACAAGAAACTGTCACAAGCTTTTTCTCGGCTGGATTCAGCTGCGTGCACACGCTTTTTCCTTCAGTTTCTTTCACAATGTTTCTTTCTTTGTGTGAGCTTGCCTTCACTTTCATTTCCTGTCTTAGACCAGAGCGTGTTTGTTTCCACTGTTCGCTTTTACTATGGGCATTCTTTGAACACGAAATAAATAGAAATGCGGCATTTAAAAGTGTGCGATGCACGGGTGATTGCAGAGGCATCGAAGGTGACACTACTGTGCTTGATGTTTTAATGAAATAAATAGAATATCATGTTTCTTTCTGCCTTGACTTTCGTTTCCTGTCTTAGAGCAGAGCGTGTTTGTTTTCACTGACCGTTTAACAATGGGCATTCTCACTAAATAAATAGATCACAGCCACACCTCCTCCCTCCTTCCCCCCCCCCCCGTCGCCGCACCTACACACACACACACACACACAGAGAGCAGGCTGTTCAGAACACATGCACACGCAGGCAGACACGAGCGCACACATACAGACACACACTATACCTCCCCAGCCCCCCCCCGCCGCCGCCCACACACGAGAGTACACGCACAGACAATCCCCCCGCGCATACACACACGCGCGCACGCACACACTGCATACATACACGCTTCCCCCCCCCTACCTCACCAGAGACACACGCGCGCGCACACACATCCCTCTCACACCCCACTCACCAGGTTCTTCTTGCGTGTCCCTCGGCAGCCAGCGGGTCATTCCGGTTAACAGGCGGGGGCCGCGGGGCTCTCCACGAGCACGGGAGCCCCACTAGCTAACACGGAAATCCTCCGGCGGGCACAGGAGCGCCTGCTTCCTGTTTTTGTCCGGCCCCGCCCCCGTCCCAACAAAGGTTGCCTGGCTTCCTGTTAAAGCCGGGCTGTGGCGGTGAGTTTGCTTGTTTTCTCATTGCGGACCTTTAATTTGAGGATGCAACGCGATCTGACACTGGCACTCATGAGATCCTTTCTGACTTTGCGGCAGCCTGCTCTCATGCCAGGCGTTTCCCTGTGTTTCTCTGCAGACGCGCATGCATATGAACCTGCCTGTAACAAAGTTAGCGCGGAAAGGTCTAGTGCTCACATGACCGGGGTCCCGCGCCAGGCACCCGGACTGGTGTGCAGCAGCAGGCAGCGCCCTCAGGCAGCAGAGGCTAACTGGGAGGCTGTGATGAAAGGCGCGAGCCTGCCTCTGACACAGGTGTGGTGTCTGTGCACATTAAGGCTGCCTGCACGTAGAGGCCTCTGATTGAATTATGGGATCGGTGCTTGATACCCAAAAGCCGCGGATTCAGCAGCCAGCGAGGGGAGCTGCTGGGGGGCCTCCCTCCCCTCTGCTTATGGCTGCATTATTTTACCTCGTTAATTGTCAACGTTGCCTTTCGCAGGTCTTGGACAGACTCTTTGTTTTGCAGATGTGTGTATACCTCTCACTGTTTCACTCTTGCTGGTAGCGAGTGTGCCTAGCGCAGCACGTCATATATTCAGAGCAGGTCCGATTCTTTATCATTATTCGATAGTGCTCGTGGTCCGGCGCGCAGAAAGAGCAGCTGCAGTGGGCATGATATTGAGAAACCCTTTCTTAAGTAGCACTCACCAGTTTCCGTGTGATTATTCAGAAGTGGGTTTCGCATTTCCCTCGAATTACGTTAAAATGAAACTTGTGCTCCCAAAATTGTTTCTAGGGATGGCATGTCTGTAGCCACACTGCACCCTCACACACACCGCACCCTCACACACCGCACCCTCACACACCGTAACCTTACACACACTGCACCCTCACACACACTGCACCCTCACAGACACTGCACCCTCACAGACACTGCACCCTCACAGACACTGCACCCTCACACACCGCACCCTCGCACACACTGTTCCCTCACGCACACACTGCACCCTCACACACACACACTGCACCTTCACACACCGCAGCCTCACATACCGCACCCTCACACACCGCACCCTCACACACCGCACCCTCACACACCGCACCCTCACACACCGCACCCTCACACACCGCACCCTCACACACCGCACCCTCACACACCGCACCCTCACACACACAACACACCGCACCCACACACTCTGCACCCTCACACACACAACACACCGCACCCACACACTCTGCACCCTCACACACTCTGCACCCTCACACACTCTGCACCCTCACACACTCTGCACCCTCACACACTCTGCACCCTCACACACTCTGCACCCTCACACACTCTGCACCCTCACACACTCTGCACCCTCACACACTCTGCACCCTCACACACTCTGCACCCTCACACACTCTGCACCCTCACACACTCTGCAATGGAACATACACTCCAAATACCACTCAGTGCCACATAATTATATGCAACATAATTGCACACCTCATACTTACACTCTACTCAATGCAACATAAATACACTTTATCTATCTGTCTATCTATCGCACTCACTCTATCGCCCTCACTATCTATCTATCTATTGCCCTCCCTCTATCTATCGCCCTCCCTCTATCTATCGCCCTCCCTCTATCTATCGCACTTACTCTATCTATCGCACTCACTCTATCTAGCTATCGCATCACTGCAGCATCACTCAGCACCACCACAGCATCACTCAGGGGCACCACAACATCACTATGCGCTACCACAGCATCACTGAACGCCACAGCATCACTCGTCACCACCACAACATCACTCAGCGCCACCACAGCATCAATATGTGCAACCATTCAACAACAACTGGTTCAAAAATGTTCTCTCAATGTTTCAAGCTTTATTACAAATGTCACAAAAAGATGCTAATATTTCACTTCTGTTCTTGGATTTCCGTCACAATAAAATACAATGAACATAATCTTTAAATATTTACAAAAGCTATTGCCATTATAAATTACAATAACTTATTTCAGTATTAATTCTTAAAAAAATTAAAAGCCATTTTTATTTGTAATATCAATACATCTAGGTCACGTAAATACAACACATATTGCATTACAAATGCTATAGGTGTCACATATGCGAAAGTTAAAACTATTGGCATTGTAAATGACAAAGCTATTCATTTCGCTATTTTCAAAACCAACACATAAAAAAAAATTGTCATTTACAGTACCAATAGCTCAAACTTTCCTAATGCGAGACCTATTGCATTGCAAATGCTTGTTTTACTACTCTTCGGGAACAAGTACGGGCGCCGGTGCTAACCAGGCTGTGTATTGGGGGTTAAGGGGCTCCTGCTAGGTCTGTGGAGGGGTGGGCTCCTCCGCCTGTATACGTAGTGGCATGTATCAAAGCTGGAGCAGACCTGGCTTGTGTGCGTGTGCAGACGTTGCCTGTTCTGCCAGGTCGGTGTGTGCTGGGCAGGAGCTGTACACCTGCGTGTGTAGCAGGAGCTCTCAGCTCTGCTGTGTGTACAGAGCAGCAGTTACTGCAATGCCAGTCTGTGTGTGCCACCGAGGTGTGTGTACTGCGCGCGTGTACCCCTGCAGGTCTGTCTGTGCAGGTACACAACTGATGTATGTTCTATTTCAGCATGGTTGGGCAGCCCTGTTGTGTTACGAGAGCCAGAGTTCTGCACTACCTGTCTGTGTGTGTGCCACATGGGCGATACTCTGTACGCACGAGTGGGCAACCCAGCTGTGTGTTAGAAAGCTGCAGTTCTGCAAACGCCTGTTTGTGTGTATATGTGTGCATCAGGTGGTGCAATGCCCCTCTCTGTGTGAGTACGAGTGGGTAACACTGTTGAGTTACGAGAGCGGCAGTTCTGCACTACCTGTCTGTGTGTGTGCCACATGGGCACTACTCTCTGTGTAAGCACGAGTGGGCAGCCCAGCTGTGTGTTAGCATGCTGCAGTTCTGCAAACGCATGTTTGTGTGTACATAACAGGTGTATTTGTGTGCAGCAGGCGCAATGCCCATCTCTGTGTAAGTACGAGTGGGTAACACTTGTGTGGAAGAGAGCAGCAGCTATGCAATGCCTGTTTGTGTGTATGTGTGTGCAACAGGTACAATTCTGCTTTCTCTATGTAAGCAGGAGCTGTGTGTAAGGGAGCAGCAGTTCTGCAAACGCCTGTTTGTGTGTGTATATGTGTGCAGGTGGTGCAATGCCCTTCTTTGTGTAAGTACAAGTGGGTAACCCTGCTGTATGGAAAAGAACAGCAGCTATGCAATGCCTGTTTGTGTGTATATGTGTGCACGAGCTGTGTGTAAAAGAGCAGCAGTTCTGCACGAGTGTGTGTTTCGCCTCCATGCTCCGCTCTATTTCATCAGGGGTGGGCAGCCCTGCTGTGTTGCTGGAGCAGCGGCTCTGCACTGCCTGTTTGTGTGCCACAGGTGCAATGCTGCTCTCTCTCTATTTCAGCTCGGGACGGCAGCCCTCTGTGTGAGGGCAGGGATTCACAGCCCTGGCCTCGGTGTGGCAAGAAAGACAGGAGCGGTGTTACCGTCTCTCTCCACCAGGACCCCCCGCCCTGCCCTCAGCCCTGGTACTCACGCAGTCCGGGTAGAGCCACGCAGGCAGGAGGATCTGCAAGTCCACGCAGAGGGTGATGGGGATGTGCGAGAAGAAGTAGAGGCAGAAGATCCACTCCAGCATGCGGGTGAAGGAGGCCATGGCTGCGGGTCAAACACACTGCACTGGCGCTGCTACAGGAGCCTGACTGAAAAACAAGCGCAACCTCCCCTAAACACATGCCGAAAAGAAGCCCAACCCAGGGACTGACGACGACTGGCTAAAGCACACACAGGATGACCTTCCCATAGGGTGAAATACAACTGGAATTTTTATGAACCACTGGCAAAGCACACCGGTTTGGCTTATTGAGTGGGTCTCAGACAAAAAAACATTGTACTGCAGCACTTTTATGCACTTCTTGACTGGACCCTAAAGCGGTGTTTCTTGAATAGAAAAGTACCAGAATATGTGATCCTCACTGCAACAACCGCTTGCTTCACCCGATTTCTTCTTCAACAGGAAGCGTAAAATGACTCCATTTATTTTATTAAAAGACGGAAGCCTCATATAATGGTATATGTTCATGCTATTTATCAACAGCAGCAAAGCTAGAAAAGAAACTACATTATCCAGGAAACCTGGCAAATGAACTACAAATAGTGACATCATAATATTACAATGTTGTATATTTGTGCTTCATGCAACATGGCCACTTGTGGTCATTAGCCCTTTCTTTGTGTTCTCACTTACCTAGCCTTCCAGAATACCTGTGAGTATTCTAGCTTGTACTTGAGTGTTCCACTCTGGTCAGTTGATGGTCTGTTCACCTGGGAGGTGTCCGCTCAGCTGTTCTCTTAAATAAATATACTTGTGTAACTTATTGGAAGTGTCCTGTTCCAGTATAACCTTATCTACAACATACAACCAATAGGACGTTGAGTAACCCAATAATTTTCTTGACTGCAGCAACAAATCCTCTTTTCTTGCTGCTCACAGTCAGGATAGACCCCGTATTGTTTTTTCCCCTTTAACCCGTTGACCGTGGCGGGAATTCCGCCGCAGTGCGGGTGATTTATGACTGGGCGTGGTCAGGACGGCCGTGACGTCGGACGGTCGGGGGCCGTTCGACGCACGTAGAGGGTTAATATTGTGTTTCACTGACTTTCTTTGCTTTCATTACCATAGTTTTGCATTTGTGTGGCACTGTTTCGGTTCCCCTGCACGCACGCTTTCAGTAACGTTTAACTCTGCCTCAAGCGTTTTCACCGCTTCTTCAGCGCTGTCGACTGCAATTTTTTTCCATTCGCTTAAGGTTTTTAGGTCTCGCCTGAGCCAGCGCATGCGCTGCCCTGGCAAGACTTTTAGTAAGTGGGCTTCAGAAAATGCTACCACACGCTTTTGGCCTAGAGCTTGCACTTACGCACGCGGGCGGGCGCGCGCTTACGAGCAGAGGCGCCATCTGTCTTTCTTCTCTCGTCAGCAGCGCATGTCACATCATAGCTAAGAGGCGATTCTATATGGTATGTTTATTTTTGTTAAACTAATTTCTTTTGCCTTCCTTTTAATCTATACTTGGTCATGAAATTTGTATTAGGTTCAAGTTTCTGTAATTTGTTATTTGTAAGGAAGTGAGCTATTCTGGTGATGTCTGTGTGGAGAAGTGTGGCTCAGGGGTTAGAGACGGCAGACCTGGAAGCTGAGATCGGCCCTGGACCAGGGTTCAATTCCCCGCCTCGGCGGGTCTTGGGCCCAAAAAATTCCACGGGCTAGATAATTCTCGCTCCGGTGCCTTCTCGACTCACGGGTTCACACTCTGCGACTCTGGGCAATAGCTTGCTTAATCTCCACAACGGCCCCTCGCGGCGGGATGCCTGGCTTTCACCTTGTGGATACCCTGCCGGGGTTATCTCATAGGGGAATACCAGGACGGGTTCCCTAAGCAAGCGTCGGGAAACCCACTGCGGGTAGCTGTGCGCTATATAAGCTCAAATACATTTACATGTCTGTGTCACTACAGTCCACATTCCATGTCTCCTTCTCAGGAATGTGGAATGTGGTGTGAGCAGTTTGAGATGAGAGCAGTCCCATGATGGGGAGTTGCTGCTGGACTGCGGCCAATAAACCTATGTACTTAAACCCAACATGACTCATGTCGCTTCTTTGGGGCCGTGTCACCACACTGTGGCCATCAGCTCCTGGACAGCTGAGTTGCAGGCGCCAGGTCCTATTGACAGCAGAGCCACTGGAGAGTTTTGATCAATACAGACACTCCAGAGAGGTTTGTACCAGAATTGATGTTGACTTTTCCTGACTGACACATAAACCCAGGCGGTGAAATGTGAAGACGGCTATTAGGAAGTCCCGATGTACCCCTAACAGCAAAGAGGTTTATAGAAACAATCATCAAAATGAGGGTAAATGAAAAACGTATGAGATACGTTACAAACACTGCCATACACTCTGTGAAAGTTCTTGGTCACAAATTTACAAAATTAGTGCTAAATGTAAGTGCTCCCTGAGAATTGAAATTTGTACGTGATCTTTTGCAAATTGTCCATGCTGGACAAGGCCCTTGTTATAGGTTTTTCCCCAGACTTTTAGCCACAGCATCACTCAGGGCCACCACAGCATCACTCAGGGCCAGCACAGCATCACTCAACGCCACCACAGCATACCTCAGGGCCAGCACAGCATCACTCAACGACACCCACAGCATCACTCAGTGCTTCTTACACTTTTTAATTACAACTTCTCAGCATGCTGCACAGCAGCCACACTTCTCTACAGCACAGCTTAGAAACATTGTCAAAGTCAATAGCTCTACCTAAACACTTATTAGGCGCCCCAATGCATAGCCAATAGGTCTCACCTTTGGGACATTGTAAGTGTTTAATTATCCAGCACAATATCCTTCATTAAACAACATTAAGTGTTGCATGACTAAACACTTATAAGATCCCAAAAGCGAGACCTATTGGCTATGCCAATGCTTTTTTTGTATTGTGTTGTGGAACTGCTTTGCGGTAACATACTTTCTCTCCCTTTACTCCTCTCAACTGCACTCTTCCTCTGCTGGTTAACTCCTCCCCAGCATACAGGCACTCTTTCCTTAGAGCCACGCCCATCAATGTTTCCTTTTCCTTTAAGGGTTGGTTGTATTAACCCTTTCCTGTCACTTTAGTGCAGATATTTATTTACTATTTGCTTTTACTTGATTTTCTGAAGGGTTTCTTTTAATGGGATATTTATTATTTATTAACCCTTTACTCTATTCACAATGGCAGAGGAAGAAGAAACTCAATCTTTTAATCATAATTTGAAATCCTTTAATAAGGATTCTGTTCAGAAGGCGGTAGCTGTCTCTATGCTGGATGTATCAAAAAATGAGAGGCTTGAATTTAAAAAATTCTCTCTTCCTCTACTGAAATTCCCCCAAGAAAGGATAAGAAGCATGCAGAGACCCCTGGTGGGTTTATAAAAGGCAATTTGTTAAAAACTGGTCCTCCCAGAGGTTAAAGAGGTTTCTTTTATGGGGCTCTCATCTTCCCCTCTTCAGGTTACCCACTTAAAAGAGACTGATGATGATGATATGGTGAATGGCACACAAAAAGTTTTGATGGATCTTCAGACCCATTTAATTATGTGCTTCCGGAGAAAAGACAAAAAATGTTACCTAATGATGGTAGTGATTCTCACCCAGTGTCTAATGAACTAATTGGCCATCTTTGGGAACCCATGCTTGACCCCTCCCTTATTCATCACCCCAGTTCCACAGGCGGGTCCCTTTGGAGCATGTGGCAGAATATATTTAATTTTATCTACACCATGCTCTAGATAAATCTTCTAGAAAAAATAATTAAAGTCAGCAAGTCCCTGCCCTTTCCTTCCAATAACATTATGGCTACTCCTGTCATTGATCTAAACATGCTTATATTGTTTTACAAAATTTGGAAAGGACCCGAAGAAAGGGGTTGACAGGGCCTGGTCCAACTGCCAAGACAGGATTTTGGACTTGGTTGGTCCCCTGACCAGGATATTGGATTTGACGGAAGAGGCAAGAATTGTGGGCACTCAAGTCGATCCGGATACCCTCTCTAGTTGGGCCCAGTGAGTTATATATATTTTGGCCAATTACAATGTTCATATTAAACAAGAGAGGCAAAAATGTTGGCTATTAAAAATAGACCCCAAGCTTATCAGTCTCTCTACTAAGGAAGAGGGTCCACTTGCTAAGGCCTACTATTTAGGGATTCTTTTAAAAAGTAACTTAGAAAATATGTCTCCATGTTTGCCATGATAGACAAGGCCCAGCTCTCCCTAAAGACATTTTTTTCTTATCTGGTGTTTGCCAGGGCCGGTAAAGGTAGGAGTCGCTTTGCTGGCTGTTACCCCACACGAGGACAATCCCTTAACAGAGGCTCCTTCGATCAAAGCTCCCAAGTCGACTTATATACTGGTTACAAACCCCAGTTCTATCCCTGTCATTCCAGAGCCTTCTGGTCCAGGGGATATAGAAATAAAGGACAGCAATACTCAGGTAAGAGTTTCCAGGTCTGGCCTTCCTCACGGAGGAGGCTGATTAGCTCTCTGTCTGAATGCTTGGCTTTCTCTCAGCACAGATCCCTGGATAATACAAATGATTCAAGGGTATCATATAGAGCTTTTCCAGCCCGCAGTGCAGTTGCAACATCCCCGTCCTCTTCATTTTTCTCAGGATCAATTCCTTCTGGTCTAGGACGAGATTCAATCTCTTCTTTCAAAAAAAGCAATTGAACAAATAGAGTTCGACCCCATGGGTTTCCTCAGTACCATCTTCTTGGTACTGGAAAACATTTTTTTTGCCTTGTAATAAATGTAAAGGTTTTAAACAACTTCGTAGAGTATCATCACTTCAAGTTGGAGACCATTCTTCACCTCAGAGACATATTTCTCCAAGACGACTGACTGGTCAGATTAGACCTTCAAGATGCTTACTTTACAATTCCGGTTCATTCCTTGCACACAAAATATCTCCAGTTTCAATGGGATCCTTCGTCCTTATGCTTCAAATCTCTTCCTTTCGGCCTATCATCAGCTCCTTAGTGTTTCACCAAGATTCTAAGGCTGATTGTAGCCTTTCTCAAGGCACTGGGGATCTTATTATGTGTGTACCTTGACGATTTTCTAATCATGGCCCAGAACTAAAAGCGATCTTCTCTCACATCTTTGCCAAGATCTTCTACTTCTACTAGATTTCCATATAAATGTTCAGAAGTCTGCACTAATTCCTTCTCAACTGCTGTAATTTATAGGGCTCCTGATAGATACCTTTCGGCCTATCCTTCAATTCCCTCAACATAATGTGGCTCTCATAAAAAAGTAGATTTGACATTCTTTCACTCTTACTCATTTTTCTCTCAGATCTCTGTCCTGTATTGTGGGTCTTCTGGCTTCTTTGATTTAGACTATTTGTCCTGGCCCGCTTCATTATCTTGCCCTTCAAAGATTAAAAATTGAACATCTTTGAAATGACCTGGCCTTTATAGATTCAGTTTCCCTAGAGCCAGAGTCCAGAGAGGAACTCCTTTTGTGACTGACTCACTTCGACGCTTGGAATGGGAGAACGATTTTCTCTGCTGCTTCATATCTTGTCTTAGAGACCCAAGCAAGCCTGACAGGTTGGGGCACAATATGAGGTCAGTCTTGAATGGAGGTACATGGTCTCATCAGGAGTTTGTCTTGCATATCAATAGTTTAGGGATGCTTGCAGGATTCTTTGCCTTCCAGTCCTTTACAAAAGACAAAGCAAAATGCACCATTCTCTCACGGATGGACAATCTGTCAGCAGTCAAATATATAAATCATCACGGGGGCACAAAATCCAACCCTCTTGCAGATCTCGCCAAATATCCTTCGGAGTACTATCTTCTCCCCCGAGGGAATTCTGAAAGCAATATTGCTAAATTGTGTATTTTACACCCCGGTTTTTAATAAATGTACTCATCAATCTTTTCTCTTTATGCATCCTTTCATCTCTTCAACCCCTTCCTTTCCCAATCCTCTTCTCCCCGCTGCCTCTCTAACTCCTGTCATGGTTCCATCATGCTATTCTCTTCTACGGTTCATGTATGTGCTTGTATTTAAGGACAAGTATCTCCATTCAAAGACAAAGGGGCCACAAGCAGTATTTAGCGCTGACCACCTCCTCCTCTGCTGCCCCCTGATTGACATGCAGCGCTACAGGCGGCTGCTACAGCACTTGGAAACCCATGCCTAACACAGGAAGAAGCAACGCCGCACCTGCTTTGCTTCTCCTGTGTAGACACAGCTTTTCCAGGGTCCCCCTGCTAACATCTGTGGCCACCAGAGCAGTAATGATTGTGTTTACATCTCACCAATTCGCAGGGGGGGGGGGGGGGGGGGGGTTGAGAAAGAAAGGAAAAAAGATCACAGAGATGTAGAGAAAGATGAAAAGGAGGGATAAAGAGCACGAAAGAGAGAGCTAGAGTGGCAGAGTCAGGGAGAGGTAAAGTAGGGAAAGGTAAGAGAAAATAAAAGTAAAAAACAAGGGAGAGACACAGCTATAAAGACCCAAGCAGAGAGTGAGTGTGATAGAGTTTGTGACTGAGGTGTGTATGACAGAATGTGAGAGTGTTTGTGTGAGTGAGTGAGTTTGAGTGTGAAGGTAACTGTGTAAGGTGAGAAGGCATCCTTAGAGCATGGCCTCTAATCTTTATCATACATCTTTGAAACATTATTATTTTTTGTTAGCAAGATTGGGCCTGGGTATTATCATAGAGCATGGCTAGTGATGCCAGTCATACATCCTCAAAAACATTCAGGGGCACATTTACAAGGAGGCAACACCACCAGAAATAGTTTTTCCGACATTCTGGTGGCGTTAAGTCCTTTGCCTTATTTACAAGGCGGTGTTAAGCCACTAAACGCAGCTTAACACCGCCTTCTAAATAAGGCCCCTATTCAAGCAGCACTTAGTGTGAAAGAGGTGTGCAATGGGTGTTTCAGTGGGCGTTCCACTGCAACGCCTTTTGTTGTTTGACATTGCCCCCTATTTACAAGGTATCAGGCAGAACTAAAAATATCACCAGGGAATACCTGGTCTTGAGCAGGCAAGATGTAGAGAAATGTTTAATTTCTCCTTGTATTCTACATACTGCAGCGCACATAGAAGTAGCAAATCACAATTATTGATTGTTCATGTACAGGAAGGTGTTCCTGCCTGCACATAAACAATCACCCCAGCAGCACAGGCAAACTTGCAACATGGCACAAGGGTGCCTGCGCTGGCGCTAAACAGCTTCTTAAGTGCCAGTGCTAGGGAAAATGCAGGAGTGGGACACATTCTTGTAAACATGGCACATCCCTGTGTTTTGAAACTGACATAGCGCGACATCACCAATTTTAACGTAGCACTGCGCTCCGCCAGTTTCTAGTAAATATGCCTTTCTGTGCTTTTGTCTACTCACTGAGCTTTTAGAGACAAACTAGTCCTCTGGCTCGGCTCTAGCTTGACTCTTCAAGTTCCCATGAGTTCTGTGACTTGCTCACCTCTACTGCTTGGTGACGGAACACCTCAGTTTCCATGCCATCCAAATGTTGCCTTTTTTGGAGAAAAAAAAAAGATATTTATTTGTTTACTAACTTAGCTGGCATAGAACAAGTGAACCAGTTGTGGGGGATTATGCATCTATTATATGTAGACATATAAATAAATGCATCATGAGACTCCAGTGAACAATAAACATTGTAGGCCCTCTTTTGGAAAAAAGAGAGTTATAAATAGCTATTAACAGTTTGTCTGAGCATCAATAGTTTTTCATAAATCTGTTTGGAAACACTATCCATGACATTTGTTTGGAAGCAGCACTGTATAGCTGTGTATCACACTGAACTCTGAATGTGAATAAAGATTTTGGAAGCACAGCCCTACTGTGTGAAGCAGGGTTGCAGATGGGAACTTAGACTTTCAACAATCTCAGCTGAGAGGCCAAGCAAACAAGCATTTGCAATGCATTAGGTCTCGCATTTACGCAAGTTTGAGCTATTGGCATTGTAAATTACAATGCCTTTCATTTATGTTTTGTTTTTTTAAACAAAAGGCATAGTCATCTACAATACTAATAGTGTAAACTCTTGCAAAAGCGAGACCTATTGCATTGCAAATGATTGCCGTGCTGCGCCCCTACAAACACAGTGCAATCAGTTACCTGGCACCCAGAATCAACACGTTCATCACATGCATGTGTCTGTTGTCTGTTTGCACCCCTTGCATAGTGTTTGCCTCCTTCATGTCTATATTGTCTGATGGTCTCAGTTAACGTAAGGCTACCACCTCTCCAGATAATGGAGCGTCCAGGGCATGCATCAGACTACACCCTTGGAAGACCATTGTCGGCTCGTTATCACTGAACTTGTCAAATAAACACTCTTACCCATCGTTTTACGGGTTCCTTACTCATGGAAAACAGAGGCATCTGTTCACTCATGCCAAGCCTGAGAAAACAGGAGTACAAGGAGCAGTTCTATTGCTTTCCACTCCAATTCCAGCCATATTAAAACTATGCCCATCTCAATAGTCAAACAAGCAATCCCCCCAAAAAATAAATGTAAAAAAGCAAAGAAAAACCGGAAAAGCAAACAAATGAACTGGTGTTGTTACTCACCCATACCGTATGTTTCCTGTTTCTTGGTGGGGGCCCATGGAGTAGTTTTTAGAGGGAGGTTTGGTGGGGGTGCCCTTTCCTTTGGAAGCGGTATCTGGGGTTACTGACCACCCCCCCGGAATCCCTTTCCTTCCCGTCACACGAGCGCAGGCAGGCCATTTTGTATATCGCGCAGGCCGGCCATTTTCTATATCTCTGGCCAGCAGCAGGAAAAAATGTTGCCAAGACGGAATGTGTGGCTTTTGCACTGCTGCCGGAGAGAGGCGAGCTCGGGAGTCTAATGGGCCCAAGAGCTGCTTGGCAGTGGGTCCTGTGTTAGGTGGGATGTTCAGTGGGGCTAGGGCCGGCAGGCAGCAGAGTCGTGGATCCCAGCTCTGGAAGGGAGCAGAGTTGCGGGTTGTACGGCTCGGAGTGGGAGGAAGCTTATACCTGGCAGCAGAGTTGGGAGGAAGGTCAGCTATGGCCTCGGGTAAGGGAGGAAACTCGGTGGCGGCTGGGTCCCGAAGAACAGCTGGGGCGGACACAACCAGCTAGTGTGACGCGTGTTTCTGAAATATTGTAAGATCTTAGTAAAAAACTTAACACATGGGAAGGATGTTGACCTAGTGTCTAAAACTACATGGTTACTGACATGCTGGCCTTAAATGAAAAGAAAACATCAACAGCGTCTTCTTAGATTCAAATGGCTCTTTTATTAATGATCACGTCATAGTTTTTGATCACCAGCACGCTAGGTTTATTTTGTGTGAGGGACGAGCCCGGATGTTGGTTTTGCGTTGTGGGGAACTCTGCGCTAAAGGCAATCACCTCTGGAAGCTCACTCTGCCCCGTAGAAGCAGTCTGGACCTGCAGCGCTGCCCGGCAGGCATGTAATTTAAAGACTGGTGGAAGCGCTGCGCGGGTCTTCAGCCCTGTAATCTACAGGCGAGAGTGCTGTCTGTGCACGCGTTTACCAAAGGGCTTTCAATGAGTGGTCTTGAAAGCACAGGGCGACCAGACTAAGCAGTACGGGGTCGTGCTGTCATTGGCGGCCGCCGAGGCAGGAAGACAGACAAACACGGAGGAGACGTGGGCGGGGCCTGATCGAGGTTTTCGCTTCCCCCTGCCTGGGGGGAACTTTAGCTGTCGTTGCCGGTCTCCCATGCGGTGGAGGGAGACCGGAGTTGCTGCAGAAAGCCCCGGGTCCCAGGAGGGGGCCCGGGTGAAGGGGAAGCCGGTGGAGCTGTGCGGGGCTCCTGTATGATGGAGCGAGCCCCGCGCTACATGAGGAGATGCCGCTGCAGGAGCCCCTAAGAACGGGAGCTCCAGAGTACACCGGCAGCCTACCGGTAAGTGGGGCCGGTGTTGTGGTAGCAGAGGGGGGCGTCGGGGCACATTGCCGGTGGCCACGCCCCCGTGTGCTTTCCCTCCCTGCGGGTGCCCGTGTTTAAGACAGTGTGCACGGCGCCGTGCTGGACGTGCGCGTTCGCGCACCCAATTCCACACGAAAAGCTCGTAACACCTTCCTGTCCATAATTCCCCCGAGACGGGCAGCTATACGTCTCTAGCTGGACGCATCCTTCCGATGCTAACTCCAGCGAGACCTAAAAAAGGAATGGCTTGTATTTACTTCTTGAACAGCGTTAAACACTGATGACAATATTGAAAAGAGTGTGCTGCTCTGAATTATCAACTACTGTTCACTTAGCATCTTGAGACAGAAGCAAAGCACAAGAGCCTAGTAGCAATTCAACTGTTCGATTGTGCTTTACAAAAATAATTCTCTCGGAGGTGGACTAGTTGCAATTTAGCAAGCATAATGGTACAGTATCTAGGTTAGTGTTTCTGTGATCATGTACAATTACTGAAGGAAAAAGCTGAACATCTCAAAACGTGTCATGAGCATTCAGAACTTGAGTTACACAGAGAACAGGTGAGAAACAAGACAACTGAAAGGAAAGTTTCTAGATACATTTTGTTTTGCGGTTATATATAGCGCGAACTCGACCCGAAGGTATTGGGGCGCTTTAAATAAGCACCAGTTACTTTACAAAAGGACCCATTTATTTTTGGTAGGCACGGAGAGATAAAGGGCCATATGTATGAAGCTAATTTCCTGTCGCAAACGCTGCGAATGGGTAATAATAGCGTTTGCGACAGGAAATTAGCAATTTCCAATGTATGAAGCAGAAAATGCTCGCAAAACAAGGAATCGCTATTTAGCGAGTCCCAAACATTGCGAGAGCCTGAAATATGCGAATTCCAGAGCGATTATCCAATTTGCGACGAAACCAGGTAGCGAAAATCGCTAATCTAGAAATCGCTATTAAGGATTCGCAATGATATGTATCAAAAAATCGCAATTTGCGATTTGATGAAAATCGCATTTTAAGGAATCGCAATTACCACCAAGTGGGAGCAGGTGGTAACCAGGTACAAAGTATATAAGGAAGCCCACAATGCAACACACTCTTTTCCACAATGTCTGGGCTGTACATCATTGCGAGGAGGCGAAGACTGAGAGCTGTGGCGCAGAGGAGGAGACGGCAGGAGAGGATATTCCGTATGCGCACCACCATCTACCAACGCACTGAGGAGGACATCTACACCCACTACAGACTGGAGGAAGAGAGCATACTTGATTTGATAGAAGAACTTAGACCCTATCTAGAACACCCCACCCGCAGGACACAAGCCATGCCCACTCACATCCAGGTCCTGTGTTCACTACACCTGCTTGCCTCAGGTAGTTTTCAGGGGGTCATAACCACAGAAGGAGGGGTGTCACAAAGTGCCCTGTCGTGCTTCTTCCATGCGTTCCTCGATGCCATGACACATAGGATGCAACACCACATAACTTCCCCAGCATCCCACAGGAACTAGCACAAACCAAGCAGGACTTCTACAACATTGCCCAATTCCCCCACGTAATAGGATGCATCGATGGTACACATGTTGCAATATGCCCCCCTCAAACAGAGTACGTATACAGGAACAGGAAATGCTACCACTCACGCAACATATAGGTAGTGTGTGATGCCAAAAACATAATCACCGACATAGTGGCAAAGTATCCGGGAAGCACACATGACGCCTTTATCTTCCGTCACAGTGGGCTATACCGTAGACTCAAGAGGTGATTTTGGCGAGGGATACCTACTAGGTAAATGCTCACATACATAGGCCACATTTCCACTGACTAGCATGTGCATTACAGTGACTAACCGTTAACATTTCCAACCACAGGTGACAGTGCTTATGCAGTCCGGGATTTCATCCTGACACCCTACCTCAATCCTGCTACTGCTGGGGAGCAGCGCTACAACCGGGCACACATTTCAACAAGAGGCACCATCGAGAGAACATTTGGCATATTGAAGAGCAGATTCAGCTGCATTCATAAAAGTGGAGGAGCTCTCCAATACAGCCCGGAAACGTGTTGCAAAATTGTTGTAGCTTGTGCCATGCTGCACAACATCGCCACCAGGAAAGGGACACCACTGGAGTTGAGCGATTCAGACGCCTCCGACGTGGAGGGACCTGGACCTGTACCCATGGAAGGTGGCGTAGCTGGTGCTGCAGCTGGGCGACAGAGGCGAGATGAGATCATGCGCAACTACTTCTAGGTGAGTAATAATGACACTATGACAACTTAAATCTTTGAAAATGTGTTTTAATTGCTACAGCAACAATGCCACACATCCTCATATGCAAGTTCAAACACTCCTAATGTAATGCACATGTTAATTTCCCAGTGCAAATATTTAACTGGAATGACTGCACAGTGAACACTGTAGTTGTCCATATTTAGTCCCTGTAAGTCATCGTTATTTGACTGCACATCCTATTGGTATGTAGCAGGCCTGTTGGTCCAGCCACTATAGCGCCTCTCAACAGTGGGTGGTGGGGTGTTGGAGCTCCGCACTGACTGGGAGTCCTCCTCACTTGGAGTCAGCACTCCTGGTTCTGTGGTACATAGGGGACGCAGTTCATCCAGGGCAGAAGTGGACTGCACTACGACAGTTGCAATGCCCTGAATGCCGTGAGAGAACTCCCGCTGGGTTTCAGTGGTACGGCTGGACAGGATATTGGTCGATAAGGCCAGGCGGTTGATTGCGCGCATGTAGTGGTCCATGCGGGCCAGCTCTGTGCGCCTAGCAGAGCGTTCTGCACGTAACTCCGCAGTGAGCTCTTGCACAGCACCCCTCATTTCCTCACGCATGCCCCTGAACCCTGCCCTCATCTCACGCTGTATCGCCTTCATGTGTTTTGCTTGTAGGCGCTGTACTTGGAGCATATGCACTTCCAGCCCTTCAAACACTGAATCTTCCTGCTGATCGATTGATCTGCTGCATGTGCGGGGTCTACGCCTGCCTGTGACCTGTGGAGCCTGGCTGTGTTGTGGCATGGACTCCTGCTGCTGGGAACCTGGTGCTTCAGACTGCACTATGTCATTGTTGTCCTCATCATCGTCCTCAATGACTGCCAATGGCCTCACGATCTTCCTTCTGTGTCCCTTTGGTGGAATTGCAGGGCTGTCCTCCCCATCTGTGTCCTGTACCTGGCTAGCGTCTCCAGAGGCTGGGGGTCCTGTGTCTCTTCCACTTCCTATGGGCTTATTAGTCGCAGGTGCTGTGGATAGAACAGCACACATTAATTTCATTTGCTAATGTATGATGTGAAAATAAAATATTTCACAGTTATCCCTTACTTCACTTTTGTCATTCCCCTTCCCTGACCTGCACATGTGAAAATTACCTTAGATGGATGCTACTTCCAACATTAATTTCTATTGTGACTACATCTCCCACAATGCATTGCTGTGACTGCCTGTGTACTTTCTCTAGTGTGACATGTTGTTCCCATAATCCCTAGGTTTCTGCAGGGGGTGGGGGGTGGTTTAGGGTGTGAAGGCATGCTTCTTACCTGGTCTGGCAGCTGGTTGGTCGGAGCTGTCTAGCACGGACACGCCCGCAACACTCTCTGGAGCCAGTGTTCCCTCTACCAGTTCCTCTAGCAGTGTAGAATCTTGCACATTGGAGGTCCCCCCACCGGTGAGCTGTGACTGCCAATTTTTCTTTGGAGCGCTGGCGCAGGTCGTACCAGCGCTTGCGCAGTACTTCAACACTCCTGTGTGTTACTCCTAGGGCATTTACTTTCGCCTGTATGCCTTCCCAGATGCGTCTTTTCCTTGCTTCAGGCACCTTGTGTGAGCTTCTCCCAAATAACAAATCATGGTTTGGCACCATTTCAGTGATGAGTGTCTCAAGTTCTGCTTCTGAGAACTTCATCTTTCTCTTCCTAGATGTTTCTCCTTCTTGCTGGTCCTGCTGGGTTGTAGGCACATCCTTGTTCCCACTCTCAGCCATGGCTCCTCAGTAGCAAACCTCACTCTCACACTCTCTCACAATCAATGCAGTTGCATCATGGGTAATCAGGCACTTCCTGGATGGTGATGTCATCAAACTGCATCAGGATTGCGATTGGATGATTCTAGAAAATTGCAATTTTGCGATTTTTTCCGATGTGAAATCGCAATTTTGCGTTTTTTTCCGATTTGTCCTCGCAATCTTGCGCATTTCCTACATTAAGGAATCGCTATTGAATCTATCGCAAATATTTAGCGATTTTGGCCGGAATCGCTAAATATTTGCGATTGTGTTGATACATTCCGATTAGCGATTCTGGAACTGCGATTCGGTAAAAATCGCAGTTTCCGAATCGCTAATCGGCTTCTTCATACATATGGCCCGAAGTGATTTGCCCAGAATCACAGGCTGTTGAGTTGATGCAGGGACCCGAACCTGGTTCCCCAGTTCCAAAGTGGACAGCTCTGGCAGTTATGCCTCATCCTCTGCCCTATTCGTTCGGTGTCACTACAAACATATTGTACATCAAACTACTTTCTGCATTAGCCTCTTGAGGAGCACGATGTAAACATGTTTTTACTCACTCTCTCATCAAAGAAACTGATAGACAATTTCACTGAGCGCTATCAGTTTCTTCTGGCTATAATTTCTGAAGTTAATAAAGCTGCGAGAAGGTAACAAAGGGGCATATGTATCAAATACCATTATTGCGATTCTCAAATAGCGATTTTTAGAGAATTGCTATTTGAGAATCACAAATCGGGACGCAATAAATAATTCGCAAATATTTTGCGAATCCTTGGAGTTCCTTAATTGCGATTTGCATATTGTGAATCGCAATTAAGGAATACCTTCCCATTCATTCCTATGGCCTAGAAGCCTTGAGGCCCATAGAAATGAATGGGAAGACATTCACAATTTGTGAGTACCCATTATGTACTCGCAAATTGCGAATGCAATTTCAAGGGTGCAAGGGTGTCATAAGGACACCTTGTTGCATCCCTGAAATGAGCATGTGTGCACATGTGGCGCACATACACGCCCTAAGGGCATGTATTCGCGCCACATGGCACTTTGAAAAATGCCAAAAAGTGAATTTTTCTAAGAAATTACTTGAAGTTGGTGGTAATTTGCGATTTCTTAAGGAGAAATCACACAACTTGGGTGCTTTCCATATCGCATTTAAGGAATCGCAATTTGCGATTCCTTAAATGCATTCGCAAAATAGGGAATTGTAAATTTTGCGATTCCCTATTTTGCGAGGGCATTTTGGGATGATACATCCCAGAAGACTTTTTCCCATTGGCATATGGGCCGATTCTGAGAATCAGCCCGTTTGCGAACGGGAAATGGGCTTCATACATATGCCCCAAAGTTCTTTAAACATAATAGTGCTTCTCTAGAAAAGGAAGGATTAAAATAATGAAATATGAAAAATAAATATTCTGAACTATGTATTGTTTCAAATCAACTGATCTCTGTTTTTCTCTTTCTTTCTGTCTCTTACAGTTAATACTGCCTTGTTGAGTATTGGCTTCACCTGGCACCTAAAGTGCATTGACATATCACAATTCAATGGTACCTTCTACCAATACAATTATCGAGAATTTACGAGTACTTTAACATTAGGGATTCCAATCAACAGATTTGCTAATTTGTGTATGTTCGAACAATCAGAGGATGAGAAACTATCAATGAAAGCATTGGCAGTGCATCGGGTTCGCCTATGTGATGAATAAAGAGCTGTTTTCATTCAATCATGTCTAGAAGAAGAAAGAGCTCCCTGACAACACAGGAGTGGAGAAGATGTGGTGCAGCGGCCAGAGCTGCTGACTCCAGAGCTGGGGATCCTGGTTCCAGTCTGGGTAGTGGCACCATCCTGTGATTCTATGCATTCACTTAATCACTCAGGTGATACATTTTTGTATAAAAATATGCTACAAGAGTAAAAAGAGGCAACATTTTATGAAAAAATTGTTTCACCAAAGCAGATGCTAACAGTATTTTGGCTACGGGAAACTGATAAGAGAAGCAGATGAGGAACAAGCATTGGTAAATGCAGTGAAATATGCTAATCCAATAGAAATGGAGTCCCTTTTAAGTTTCTATTAAAAACAATAGATTTGTCAAGCACAGCAGGTGAAACCTAAAAATGATCAGCTAATTGCCCCGCACCCTTGCCTAACGGTGAGAGATATGGCCGATATATTGACATCTCGGTGTAGGTCTTCACACAGCTAGCAGGAGTTAAAGAGACCCACATCATAAGACCCCCTTTGTTTCTGTCTGAAGACGATAGCAATGCAGGGATAACTAAAAGTTTGTGGCATAATCTGTTATAAAGTGGAGTGTCGTTAAGTAGAGTGGAGTGTTATGGAGTGGTGTAGAGCTGAGTGAAGTAGGGTTGTGGAGGGAGTAGAGTGTCGTTGACTGGAAGAGTGTAGAGGGGAGCAGCATGGAGCGAGTAGTTCGAAAAGGTAAAAATAGATTGATAATAACACAGTTATTGTCATTTTATTTTTCCATTCTGGCTCAGCTGGGGCGGGACTGGGCTGTCACAGGAGGAGTGGTGGGCACTCTCTTAAGTGCACATGGCAGTTTGGCTAGCCGTCTTGGCTGGCCAAACAGTTATGCGCACTGTGCATGTTCTCCACCGGGCTATCATCATGGTGATGGCAAATGGGAGTCCGGGAGCTACCTGACTCCTGCTTCGTGCTTCGATAACCGAGAGGCAGCGTCCGTCCCCAAGGTAAGTGGATTTGTTTTTCACCACCTTACCCCTGCATCACCGCCCCCATTAATCATCAGCCGCCACTGGTTAAATGACAGAGTGGAGTGAAGTGTTATAGACTGGAGTGGCTTAGAATGTCGTAAAATGGAGTTGTGTAGAACAAAGTGGCGTCAATGGTGTTGCTTACAGTGGAGTAGAATATTGTACAGTAGAGTAGCGTAGAGCAGAGTAGACTGGAGTGGCATAGAGTGGGCTGAGTGAAATGGCATAGAATGGAGTAGAGTGTTGTAGAGTGGAGTGGCATAGAGTGCCATAGAGTTGAGTTGAGTGGAGTAGTGTGCTGTAGAATAGAGTGGAGTTAAGCGGCATGGCGAGGGAGTTATATAGATTGTCGTAGAGTGGAGTAGTGTCGTAGAGTGGTATTGAGTGGAGCAGAGTGTTGTGGAGTGGCATAGAGTGGAGTAAAGTTTAATGGAGTAGAGCATTGTAGAGTATTCTGAAGTGTAGTGTTATAGGGTGAAGTGGATTGTTATAGAGTGGCCTAGAGTGAAGTGGAGTAAAGTAGAGAGAAGATTGGCGTAAAGTGCATTGGTTTTGAGTAAAGTGGTGCAAAGAGGATTAGCGTAAAGTGCGGTGATGTAGAGTAGAGTGGCTAAGTGGCCCAGAGTGGAGTAGATTTAAATGGAGTAGAGAATCATAGAGTAGAATATTCAGGATTTTAGTGTCGTAAAGTGAAGTGAAGTGGAGTAGAGTAGCCTAGAGTGAAGTAGCGTAAAGTACAGAGTAGATTTGCATAGAGTGGAGTGGCATAAAGTGCACTGGTTATGAGTAAAGTGGCGTATAGTGCATTGTCGTAGAGTGCAGAGACGTAGAGTAAAGTGGTGTAGAGTACAGTGGAGTGGAGAGTCGCAGCGTAGCGTGCAGTGACATAGAGTGGAGTGACGAAGGGTGGAGTAGAGTGGGGTAGAGTGCAGTGGCGTAAAGAGAATTGGCATAGAGTAGATTGTTTCAGAGTAGAGTGAAGTGGTGTACCGAGCACAGTGGTGCATAGTAGAACAGAGTGGCGTAGAGTGCAGTGATGTAGAGTGCAAAGGTGTAGAGTACTGAAAAAGCCATAGGTTTAACACTAGTTATAGTTAGCTGGACATTTTACTTATACAAAACCATTGAAATTCCCACGTTATAGGTAGTTGGACTCACTATAACTCGCGCGCCCGCAATCCACTGCTGATGATGTCACAAATTACATCATTCATAACATGGTCAGTGACATCACTGATGACATCATCCAGTGTCTGTGTATTTCTGAAAAATAAAAATACAATTAAGTTAAAGTTAATAATTTACATATTGAAGAATGAGTGGATGTATGAGTGTCTGGATGAAGGATTTAGTGGGTGCGTGACTGACTGCATGAGTGAGTGATTATTATTATATGTGAGCAGTTAATTCTCTTGGTATATGGGTTCAAGAGTGCATGTGGAAAGAGCTGTATGGGGGGGTTGACTGTCTGCATGAATGTGTTGGTGAGTGAATGGCTATCTCAGTGCTACATGTCAAAGTAGGTACATATGTAAAACACAGTGCATGTGAGAGTTGCCATATATAAATGACTATACATGAGAGCCTGTGATTGCATATGTGACTGTATGGTTCAATGTGTACTTGTTTCAGTGATTGTAAAAGAGAGTAAGTATGTATTACTATATATTTGAATAAGTAAGGCTTAGTGTGTATAACTTTGTAGTTGAGGAAATGGGAGTGTGATTGATTCTCTGCATAACTGACTAGGCGTTTGAGTAACTCTGTGAATGAGTGTCAGTGTATAAGTGTCTGTATAGGTATATGACTGGATATGATAGTGTTCTATTGATGAGTGACCGTATGTATGATTGATTGTATGGGTGAATGAGTGGATGTGTGTGTAGACTTAGAAATCAGTGAGTGTTATGTTGTTATGTTATGTTAATTTTAATTTCTATAGGGCACGGCTACTCCATTGGAGTGTCCCGGCGCTTTTATTGGCAGCTCATAAGAAGAAAAACATAACACAGAGAAAATAAAAACATCCATTAACAGCAAAGGAGACATACTAGAGGGTAAAAAGCCAGGTTTTAAGGCCCCTCCTGAAAGACAGCAGATTAGAGGTACAGCGTAAGGCCAATGGCAGAGTGTTCCAGAGCTGCGGTGCCCTCAGTCTAAAGGAGCGCCCCCCGATGCGGGCCCTCTTTACTCGGGGGACCACCGCAAGAAACAGGGATTCAGATCGCATAGATCGGGCCGGGCGGTAAAAGACAAGCCTACGTTGAAGATATTTTGCTCCCGAACCAAAGAGCGCCTTATGAGCCAGAGTCAAAGCCTTAAAAACTATCCGCTTCCGGATAAGCAGCCAATGAAGCGACTGCAAAAGGCCGGACACTCTGGCTCGCCTATGAAGGCCAAAAATGGCACGCGCAGCGGAATTCTGCACCACCTGCTGCCGCTGTACAAGATATTCCGGAAAACCCAGATAAAGGACGTTGGAATAGTCCAATCTGGAGCCAATTAAGGCTTGCACCGTAATCTTCCTGTGCTCTTCTGTGAGCAGAGGAAGAAACTTCCGAAGCATCTTGAGAATGTCGAAACATGTGCCCGTAAGACCGAGGATCTGAGATCTCAATGTCAGACCATTATCGATCTTAATTCCCAGATTTTCTGCCAGCTGGGACGCATGTGCTGGGGGGAACATATTAGTCGGCCACCATGTCTGCCAGTCAGGGTCTGAGGTACAGCCAAAAAACAGTACCTCCGACTTGTCTGAGTCACATTTCAGGCTGTTCAGCTGGAACCAATTAAAAACAGCCCCAAGACACTCCCGAATGCTCTCTCCGTCGAAATCCTCTCCTTTCCCGCTCGTAAAGAGGAGCTGGGTATCGTCGGCATAGGAGACGATCTGGGCCCCAAAAGACTCCACCAGTGCCGCCGAGGGGGTCATAAAGATGTTAAAAAGAGTCTGGCTCAGCACAGAACCCTGCGGGACTCCGACTCCCAACGGCGACATCTCAGCAGAGCTAGGAGAGGCCCAGACCTTTTGTCGACGGCCAGCTAAGAAAGATGTAAACCAGCTGAACACCGTCCCCCTCCGACCGATGTCATAAAGTCTGGCGAGGAGCCCCTCGTGGGGGACGGTGTCGAAGGCCGCCGACAGATCAAGCATGACAAGCATGGCTTTGCCTCCTGAATCCAGAGCCTCCTTAATGGCCTCGGACACCTCCAAAAGCGCTGTCTCAGTGCTTAGATTGGGGCGGAAGCCAGATTGAGTGGAGTGCAACAGGTCATTGGTTTCTAGAAAAGCAGAGAGCACGCTGTGCACGTGCTTCTCCACGATTTTGGCCAGCGCCGGAAGGAGATAGGCCTATAGTTGGCCAGCACCTCGGGATCTAGGCCAGGCTTTTTAAGGAGGGGGATCACCATCGCCCGCTTCCAAGTCTGCGGGACCACCCCCTCCCTCAAAGAGAGGTTCAAAAGTGGGTTAGCCAACGGGTTTACAACAACCGCCATCTTCGCCAGGAATTTGGCCGGGCATGGGTCTAAAGGCGACCCAGATTTAAGGTTGGCCAAAAGTGCCAATGACGCAGAGGTAGAGATAGGCGGAAAAACAGCCAAGACAGAATCCAGGGTGGCAGATGGAACTGACCCGTCCCCACAACTGGGACGAACTTCAACCAAACTCTCAGGAAAGGAGTCCTGAATCAATTTAATCTTAGCCGTAAAAAACTTGGCAAGATCACAAACCCACGACTCAGAGGGAGCGGCTTGAGATAAATTAGACCGAGGGGCCGTAAACTCCCTCACAATAGTAAAGATCTCCTTACATGAATTGGAGGCTGCCTCTATCCGCCTAGCAAAGTAACCCTTTTTCTCATGGAGGATATCGCGATGATATACTTTGATCGCAGTCCTGTAAGCAAGTCTGGCCGCCGGGTCGTACTGTGAGCGCCAAGCCCTCTCAGCTACCTTGCACTGCCGACGAGAAGCAGACAGTGCTTCCGTGAACCACGGAGCAGAGACCCGCTTTGATGTTACCCGAGGGGCCATCGCAGGGGCTAAATCATCCAGCCTGTCTGTCAGCCACACCTGCAAAGACTCTAAATCCCGCTCTAAGTCGCCCGAGAGGGGGCACGGATGGTCAAGAGATGCCTGGGCTAGCATCTCTGGAGTCACCCGATGAAGTGCCCTAGAGTCTGGTCCATGCTGTCTAGGCGCATTGCTAGGCAGTTTCTCCATGCCCGGCACATAAAACCTAGCCAACCTGTGATCGGACAGAGCACCGGAAGAAGTTCTATGCCTTCTAAGGGGGCCGTAGAAAAAACCTGATCCAGGGTGTGACCCTTGTCGTGTGTGGGGCCTAAAAGAAACGGGGCAAAGCCAAGGGGAGCCGTGATATCGAATAGTTTGTTCGCATCCGGATCCTCACCCTCGTCCATGTGGAAGTTAAAATCTCCCGCCAACACACAGTGCTCAGCTCTCAATGCTAACCCCGAAATAGCTGCCTGCAGTTCGTCAAAAAAGGATCCCGCCGGTCCGGGGGGGTCTATAGACCAGCAGCCCTTTAAGAGCTTGATGAGGGGCCAGTGTAATAGAGAAGGCCAGGGATTCAGAACCTGTAATAATATTCATAGGGATGATAGAACAAGCGGCAAGCTTATTAATAATAAAAAATAATAATAAAGGCATTTCTAAAGCGCCTGGTGACGCCATCACGGCGTGTCCCCGCGCTGTGGAGAAAGAGTCATAGAGGAGGAGGATCCGACTATCCCTCCTTGGCAAACAGATGTGTTTTCAACATTTTACGGAACAGGGTTTCATTTTTGGCCATTCTAATCCCAGGTGGAAGGCTATTCCACTGGGTAGTGGCCAGCACCCGAAAAGAGCGGCCTCCCATCCTGGCCTTTCTAACTAGAGGAACTTTCAGAAGACCCTTGCCCGCCGAACGAAGTGCTCTTTGGGGACGATAGGGGATGGCCAGATCCTTCAGATACCCAGGCGCTTCTGCATAGGTTATTCTGTAACAGAAGAGGAGGGCTTTAAAAAGGATTCTTTTCCTTACAGGCAGCCAATGGAGGGCAGCCAAAGTAGGCTTGGACGCTGTTCTTTTAGGGAGCCTGAGGGCTAAACGGGCCGCCGTATTTTGCAGCACTTGAAGTCTCCTCAAGTTTCTCTCCGTAGTGCCTAATAGCAGCACATTCGCATAATCCATGCGAGAGGTGACCAGGGCTTGGATCATAATACGTCTGGCCTCCAGAGGCAGTAGGTCCAAAGTGCGATTCAGGGTCTTCATAACCCCGAAGCATTTTCCCACCACCTTGTCCACATGGCTCTCAAACGAGAGTTTAGGGTCCACCCAGACCCCCAGGTTCTTAGCCTCATTGCAAGGGATGGGCAGGGAGCCAAGGCAGGGCGGCCACCATTCATGAGACCAGCTCGCCCCATCTCCCCCTATCACCAACACCTCCGTTTTAGCCCCATTGAGCTTAAGGCAGTGCTGATTCATCCATCCAGCAAGTTCTTGCATGCAGGTTTTAAAGTTCGCCGCTGCTAGTTTCGGTGACTGAGACAGGGAGATGAGCAGCTGCGTGTCATCGGCATAGGATACAAGATCTATGCCGTATGACTGAACAACCGCTGCCAGTGGAGCCATATACAGGTTAAACAGGGTGGGGCTCAAGGCAGAGCCCTGAGGCACCCCCTGTTCCAAGGCCACACTGTCGGAGAGGAACACACCTCTCTGAACCTGGAAACTGCGGCCCAAGAGGAAATCCTTGAGCCATCTCCATGCAGCCTTTGTAACCCCGGCGCTGCTCAGACACCGCAGCAAGGTGGAGTGTGCTACGGTGTCGAACGCGGCGCTGAGGTCTAGCATGATAAGTGCCATGGTGTTCCCCTCATCAGCACCCATCCGTAAAGTTTCGGTTCACCACAAGAGCCACCCCTCCTCCCCTCCCCTTCAATCTATCTTGCCTAAAAATATTATATTCCGGCGGGATTGCCGCAACGATATCGGGATTGGACAGATCCCCCAGCCATGTCTCTGTCAACATTAGACATAATGGTTTTTCCATAACAAGGAGATCAAAGATCTCCAGGGCATGTCTGCGCACTGATCTGGTGTTTAAGAGCAGGCAGAGATGTTTCACATTGGCCCCTACCCTCTTCAATGAAGCGGCAGGGGTATACCCTGGTGACCAACCACATCCAGGGCAATGCCTTTTACCCCTATAGCGACCAGGAAAAACTGTATGAGTGTGTATGTAGTTACTGGTATTGGTGTGTCAATAATTTCAGGAATGGTAGTTTGTATTTAACACTGTATGTATCAAAGATTAGATTAGAGTGTGAGGAGATGCATCGTATTATCACATGGATGATGTCATCAGTGAGGTCATTTGAGATGTCATCAGTGATGTCATCAGTGATGTCACTGACCATGTCATGAATGATGTAATATGTGACACCATCAGCAGTGGATTACGGGCGCGCGAGTTGTAGTGAGTCCAACTATCTATAACGTGGGAATTTCAATGGTTTTGTGTGAGTAAAATGTCCAGCTAACTATAACTAGTGTTAAACCTATGGTTTTTTCAGTGAATTTCAAAGGTTTTTTAAATGCTAATTCCTAACTATAACAAATGTGAAACCTATGTTTTTTTTAGTGAATATATATATATATATATATACTTAAAATTTGTCTTTCCAGAATATAAAGCTCTTTAAAACATATACATCCGTGCTTCATGTATACTTTATGTTGATTAATATATGTTGAAATATCTGTGAAATGCTTTTGTGATATGTACACTCTATGACAAGCAAATTAAAATAGCCAGTCTAAACTGAGGATAATAATTGACACAGAAATCACTTAAAATAAATCCCTTGTAGGCGCCTTTACCTGTTAGCAGAGAAGGCGCTATAATGAGTGATGTTGCATTTCAGTGCGGTGATGCGGACAACCACACTGAAATGCGTTAGACTAACACCTGATGCATGATACTTGGCAGGACGGCCTAATATTTTGTCTGATCGCTGTTTTCTGTTACGTTTGTGCCAAATAGCAATACTATTCTTTATTTCAAAAATAAGACCAGACTCAGTCCTAGAGATCTGATCTAAACTTTAGAACAAACATTTTGGTTATGATGGAAATAAACCTGCTTTGAATAAAGCTCTAAGGACCATACTCTTTGTATTCGATCAGCAATCTAAAGAGCAAGAAACCGGGGTATCAGGGGAATATGGGTTTCAAAGTGTAAAGTATGTCTGCCATGGTTAGGTACCTGTGGAAAAGCAATATAACTATATGCATTTACAATTTAGGAGGTTGGAAGAAGCGTTAAGAAATGAAACATAGTACATGTCCCTTTTATCAATGTCACATTTAATGTTTTTACCATCATACTGTACTTCATATCTACATTGTACAAGGTTTTAGCAAGTGTGCAACACAACTTGACCAAATTCAGATATTTTCTTTCTCGTCATGTGTACATCTGCACTTTATTTTGTTTCAACAAACGATTTTCATCCAATTTAAATGAAATGCATCTGTTACTTTTTATTCTTATGACTCACATAAAAATAAAAAAACACCACAAAAAAAGATACATCTCTGTTTTTGGAATTCATATGTTTTTCTTTCAGAGCAACATAATTACTTCATTGAAGTTAAAACGTTCCACCCTCTCTCCCGCCATCTTTTCACAAGCAATCAATTATTTCAGTCTCATTAGTACAGAAAGAAATATTTTTCTTAAAACAGATAATTTAAGATAACTTTCAGTAGTTCATTATCCAGTATAAATATCATTTCTACCCAACACCAATATTTGAAATAGTTTATTCCCTATTTTTCTTCGAGAACAATCTATTTTGGGCTGCTTTGTCCAGGTGAAAAACGATCTTCAATGTTCATAACTTCTTTATTTAAATATAAAAGTTGGAAAGGGACATTCAAGTTTCCAGTCTCCACACTGAACCTAAAAATATATTAATTATCAAGTGGAGTTAAACAAACCAAGTTGTATACTCCAGGAGGTAGAGGCCTTCAGCTTGTACTTATATACATATGCACATATAAATTCAGCGTTTCAATAAAAATAGATCAAACAATGGCAAATTCTAAACGACAGTGACACGCACAGATGCCCAGCCTAATTTGCTTATCATAAACACAATAAACATAATCCTTTATGTGCTGTTGCGTGTTTATGTTCTAAAAATATCCAGTGGAGGGAAGAACAAAAGTAATTTCCCCACATTTAAAGGTGCATGCTAATTTAGCTCTGCACGTTAATAATGCTCAGAGGTGAAGCAGCTCTTTTAAAACTAGCTCATCAATGAAATTATTTACAGCGAAGAAAGGGAAGCGTGCCTAGGGGCTCTTAATATAAGATAGACGTAGGGGTAAACGGGACCTAATAAAAATAGATTAAATATATATATATACATATTTGTATACATATATACACACATGATAAAATTATAGTGAGCAGATTACTAGCAATTCCTTCTCCTCGAGAAACAAGAGGACATGAACCTTTTGCTTTCTTAGCAACATATATTACCAGTGCAACTCAATTTAAACACTAATTTATTGAACTGGGTAGCAATGTTAAGATGCTCATTCACAGGTCTGATTTCGGTTGAAGGATGTGACTATCTAGGATTGTTTCGGGGCTCATTCAGGATCTTCTTGATAAAATATCTACATTATGGCTGTGTATCAAAAGGGTCTTGATTTTTGTACAATAGCAATTTAATATTTAAGAAAACACAGGGCCATACTTGAAAAACACCCTATCCATCCCCTGCACCCACTAACTGGGTTCAATTCTCTATCTGTTCTGAGCCAAACAATTGTATAACATTTTGCAAAGCATTTACAACTCTGGGAAAACACTTCTTCTAAAAGCACAACCATTTCACAAGATTAAAGGTTGCTAAAACAAGTTTGCCCCCAAGCATTATTCGTCGTACACAAGCAGTGGCTGTTAAACTTCATTCATTAGTAAAATTACAGTGCACTCATGATTAACCTCAATAACTGCAAACCCTAGACTCCAGTGAAAAGCTACAATACATGTCCAGTAGTATGTATCTTCTGTTTTTACTCCCAGACCAGAGGAGATGGTGGCATTTCAGATGGTTGAGCCACTGTGGAACTAGGAAACCAAAGAAAAGACCAGAAAAATGTTAATAAAAATCACAAGAGAAATGCCATTTAGAGTTATTTTTTAATTTTTCACTTCTGTCAATTTATAGTGCTTACATTACGTACCAAGTCTAAGAAAACTATCATACATGTAAACTTCTTTGCATTATGTACTGCACAGTTGTTAGCACCTCGTCACAATTCCTAATTTTAGAGAGTAAATGTTCACTCTCCCAAATATTAGATGTCTCAATCTCCGGATGATATATATTTCTATTTGTATTTCGGACAACCTGTTTTCAGTTCAAATCTCAAAAGACCAATAGAAGTCCATCAAATAAAAAATAGCCCCTAACAAGTGTCTATTTATTTCTAGAACGGAAATAATTAAAAATAGGTAATTACATTAAAAATGTCTTTACATTTTCTTTTTTTATACAACACATTTTACTGCTTTAGGAACTACCAAAGGAAGTAGAGAAAAGGCATTGCTTCATGTTACATTAGCATACTGTTTGGTTCATGAGGTCTCAAATCTCACCTCCTTAAGGGGCGTAACACAGGCCCCCACAACCCCCGCGGTTCGGGGGGCCTCGCACTCCAGGGGGCCCCTTCACTCATCGGAGCCAGCCAGCCTCATGTTTTTAAGGATTTAAATGGTGCGTCGTTGCGCACGCCCGGGCTCCCCACAAATTAAATGGTGCGCGCAGCCACGCACGCCACGTCCAGGCTGCCTCTACATTAATTTAAATAGTTGGTGCGCACGCCCGGGCCCCGGCCGGGCCTCCGAGGCTCCTCGTGAATAAATGGTGCATGGCGGCATTCAGTTGTTTCCGGCCTCGTCTGCGCGGTCTTCATGGTGAGGCATAATAAGAGTGGGGCTAGTGATTAATACGCACCTCGAGTCAAGTCATCTCTCCCGCACAGTGGCCGCGCTGCCTCCCATGGATGTCGTGGCTGAGCTGGCCCGACAAAAAGTAAGTGCTCGCCTCGCAATGTGAGTTCAACAGTAAGTTCCTGTCACAGTGTGCCTATGGAGCGTGTTAATTATAATGCAGGTAAAATGTATTTTATGCAACTAAATAGCGCGGCTTGCTGCAAGGCACTTTAAATCATACAGCGCCCTGGCTCACTCCGGGGGGATGGGGAGGGGATAAGTGTGTGCGTTTGTGCGTTTTCTCCCGAATGAATGCCTGCACTGGTGCTCTTTACCGTGGCGGCCGTTAGTCAGGGACTTTCAAGTATGTTGGCTCATTAAGGCAGCCGGAGTGGTGGTGGTCTGGTGTCGTGGCACTGCAGCCTGGCCCTGAAGTATGTTCTTTCCACAGCTTTCTGTAATGTCACTGCTTTTAAAGGTAATTCACGTCTCTCCACATGATATCGAGGTACGAGCTCCTGTGGCTTTAATAAAGCGACAGTGTTCTTTTGGATATGGCTCCCTTATGTGAGCACAATAAACTGCGGACACCTCGGGGTGAGCCCAAAAGAAGGAGGAGTCGGTCAGTGGTAGGAGATCTTTGGGTGGATGTGCACCGGCCAAGCTCCATCCGGTGTAAAGCAGTCTGGAGGAATCCTTGCTCGCCTCGGGGAGGCGAAAACCGCTGCTGTGGCGGCCTGGATCCGTCACTGCCTCGCTCCCCCGGACTGAGGCTGTCACACAGCTCTGGACCGGTCGGTCCGTGCGCATCTGTAGGCCCCTAACACCAGCATCCCTCTGCAACCCCTTAGGGTGAGAGACGCTAGATGTTGCAAGGGCTGTGACCTGTCTATGTTATATGTGCAGGAAGGGAGAACTGAGTATTCAAATTGATAAAACAGAGTGGCTTCAGTACTCTTTACTTTGCAGCCACAAGACCCCAGTATGGTAATTGCAGCGGGTGCTGCAGGTAAAAGTTAATGTGCATTGCAAAAGCTGTGTGACATACTCAGAACTGAGAGGCATTTGTAGAGTTGTGTGCGACTGACTCAATCTTGGAATAAACAGCATATTGATAGGAGGTACACTTTCCAGACAAGGAGAGTAAGAGAGAGAGGGCATGACGTTGTTAATGTTTAAACGTACAGCATCAGGATGCACGGGCGGGAAGCACAATGGTTGACACCAGGCCGGATTCCAGGATTCTGAATGGTTTTAGGCATATGGCCATTAAGGGAAAGGTGACCCTAAATGTCAATTCAGGAGCTACCTGAGACTGAAAAGCAGAAGAGAATAGTCAAGTCCTCTGCCAGATCACCTGTGAATTTGGCTCCTCTGGCCCCCTGGATCAGCAGCCGTGGCCCCCAGGATGAAATCTCTGCCGCTCGGGCAGGCCCACGTTTAAAAACTCATCTGCCCTCCACGTGTGTTTGGAGGGCAGTGGGAGCACATGTTTGTGTCTGGGGATGAGCGCTGCACTCCCCCAGTGAAGTCTTTAAAAGACATTGTTAAACTTGTCAGCTGACTCAGCTCACCGTTGACTGCAGCACCGTCTGAGCCCGCCCTCCCCTCAGTCCAGAGAAAGAGGCTTGGAACTTGCCTACCGGTGCGATGCCAGCAGGGCCAAAGAGTCCAGCACTGCGCAGCATTGAGGTACATGCAGTGTAGCATCCAACATTTACAATTTCATTTGGTATTTAACTATGAAAAGGAAGAGTTTGGATTTAATTATCAGCCTTATGGTAGAGTGAATAGAGTCAAACATGGTCAGGCATTGTGATTTATCCATAGTAGTGCAAGCAGGTGAAGTGGAGCAGGTGTAAAATTTAGGATGTGTAGAGATTGTGCAAGTGTATGGAGGCGTTTTCGAGGAGAGTCTATTAGTGACATTCCATTCAAGGTTTTTGTAGCCGTTTCAAGACCTCTTTAAAGCTTCTCATTGCTAAAGTGTCATTTCTAATATTTCTTTCCATACACTTTGTTGCTTTATTTTGCTCGCGAAAAATGTCACTCAAAGTCGTTGAATGTCACTCATAATTACACTGAAATTATGTTATGTTATGTTATGTTAATAACTTTTATTAGGCGCACAGCTGCCCCAGCGAAGGGGCGTCCTGGCGCCTGATCAAGTGCCACAACACAACAAATCGATGCTGGAAAGAGAGGGGATCAGTCAGCAGTAACGAACAGATGAGTTTTTATGGCGCGTCTGAAGAGAGTCAGGCTGTTCAGGGCACGAATATGGACAGGAAGAGAGTTCCACAATCCTGCCGCCAGAACTCGAAAGGAAAGACCTCCCATCCTACTCAATCTGAACCTGGTCTTAATCGCCAGATGAAGAGATTCCGACCTGAGAGCCCGCGTGGGAACATAGGGGGAAACAAGACCCGCAAGGGCTGGAGGAGAGGAGAGTTTCAAGATCTTAAATGTTAGACAGAGGGCCTTGAATTTAATTTTCTGTCTGACCGGCAGCCAGTGAAGAGAGGTCAAGACTGCAGAGACAGAACAACGCCTCGGAAGGCCAACAATGGCCCGCACCGCGGCATTCTGCACCCTCTGCAGCCTAGTAGCCTCCGCCTGATTCACTCCAAGCAGCAGTGCACTCCCATAGTCCAGCCGAGAAAGGATGGAGTCTTGGACCACCAGTTGCCGAGTAGGGGGGTCGAAGAATTAGAGGACTGGTCTCAGTCCTCGCAGAATACCATAACAGGTAGCTGCAATCTTCTTTGTGTGGCTGGTAAAGGAGAGTGTAGGATCCAGCCAAACCCCCAAGTTCTTAACTTCGGCAGCTGGGATGGGAGTCACCCCCAATTCAGGAGGCCACCACTGATCTCCCCAGAGTTCCGCCTGCTTCCCTAGAATCAGGACCTCGTTTTTTTTGGCATTTAACTGTAAGCAGTTAATGCGCATCCAGTTAGCCACGGCTATGAGTCCTGCACGGAATCTGGGAGCAGTCACCTCAGGGTCCCCACTGAGTGTCACCGCCAGCTGCGTGTCGTCGGCATACGATGTCATGGTTAAGCCACACTGTCTAATGACTGCAGCCAGCGGTTTCACATATAAGTTGAACAAAGTGGGGCTCAGCGCAGAGCCCTGAGGGACTCCCAGTCCCAATGGATGGAAGGAGGACTGACCAGGTGGAATGGCCACTTTAAAAAACCGGTCCGAAAGGAAAGAGCGAAACCATTGGAGAGCCGTCCCCTCAATTCATTATGAAAATGTCACACATGGCAATCTGAAACGTTGGCAGCTATGCCACCACCAGCCCCCGTTTTCGAGCCTCCAGGGGCCCCATCAGCGCTGTAGCACACACAGGCAGCACTACACTCTCTCGCTGGCATTGGTTGCACCAGTGAGTTGCCTCATAACAGTCCTACTTCATAAATTAAAGGGTGCGTGCTGGATGCTGTGGGTGCAGGTGACCTGAACTTCCAGGCCCAGAAACAGGGGTTATTGAAGGCAACTGTCTCGAGGCCGGAGACCATTTGCATATTTACATACCTTTTGTAAACTGGTTACACAGGCTTAGTTTTTTTCTGGATCCAGTACTCCCTGGGCCCCCACTCTGCCTTTTCTTTGCATTTGAAATTTACATTTACTGCTGTAGTGTGAGAATGCATTTCATGAAAAGGAATATAAAGTAGGGTTGTCATAAGAAAAATGTCAGCCATGTGTTTAAAGAGCCTGGAAAGACTTTGTCTTGACACTAAATAGGGTTATAAATAAAAAAGTATGGATTCATTTGTAATGTGACTTTTCTATCTTTGTTCCCTTTAATTATCAGTCACGGATCTCATAATTCAGGCAGCACTAGAACACAATTAAAGTGCATTCTATTTATATTTGTTGTTCGCAGTATGCACAGATATGTGCTGATTATACAGCTTTAGGTGACTGCTTATTTTTATTGGTGGGGGAAAGTGGTAGGTGGTGGGCCGGGCCGCTGGGGGGGGGCCCTCATTGTGCTCTGCAGGGGGGCCCCCTCAAGTTTCGTTACGCCACTCTTTCCCACCCTAGCATATCACACATATTTCTCATTCCCAAAAGTACAGCTTTTTGTGTCCAAGGAGCAAGCAGTTTGTTGGAGGGACTTCAATGCAATGTGTCTATATTGAGCGGATTCACTCCAAATCTTCTGTATTAGGGACACACAGACTGGTCTCATACATTGATCAACAACTTTCCTCCAGGGAAGATCCTTCCATTTCTACACAATGCCTCTTTTGTAAGAGTAACGATCAAGGTTTATGGTAATTTGTAATATACAAAATATGGCCTAACCCACCAACAACACTAATTACTTTAGTCTTCCGTGACAGAGATTCTTGGGTTTGTGCAAACTCACGTTAACCACACAGTTATTTATTTCTGTCCCAGTGTCTTTTCTTAAATAAATGTAAAAAAAGGGGAAAGGGATTAAAACATGTTTTGTCAAATACCATCAATACACCACACCATTCATTCAATGAAAAATATGTGGAGAAAGAGAGAAAGTACCTCACGGTAGAACCGCCAATAGGGTTGCTGGCTAACAATTACCAGTGTACCCACTTATCATCATAGGTAACTTACTCTCTTGTAGTGGAAAAAGAAAAGAAACAAACAAGAAAAAGACCAAACACCATACAACAGTACTTTTTCTTCACGAAAACCAGAAAGCGTGCTGGTTATTCGGGCAACAGCAAGGCAAGGAAAACCACGTTTGCTATTGTGTGTACACATACACCTAAATTACCCTGTGAGAAATAATAAATGTGAATCTCACCATTAAAATTAAAGAGCTAGCTGGCCACTTTTTATTTTATTCTGAGCTGCGAGCTCTTCAAATTAAGACCGGTTCAAACTGAACCAATTTTTACTGTAGCCAACATGTTTCGTTGCTCTATTTTACGCAACTTCTTCAGGGCCAACGAGGGGTTATCTTCTCATATTTCCACTTCAATATTTACACCACCTGTGATGGTAAGAATTGACATGAAAATTACTGAGCCCAAAAATCCAGACCCGCCTGAAACGGAGGGCTAGGTCAGATAAAATTACAATTTTGTAGCACTTAGATCGTTTAGAACATAATCACCTGGAGGTTGCGTCGTGGTAGCATACCTGCAAACCTCTCACTTAGGACGCCAGTGTCAATTTTGTAGCACTTAGATCGTTTAGAACATAATCACCTGGAGGTTGCGTCGTGGTAGCATACCTGCAAACCTCTCACTTAGGACGCCAGTGTCAATTGATCACGTGTCCAACAGAAAACCAACTGCAGTGTGGTCTTCTGTAAATATACATGAAACCAGTGTGAGGCAATGCACGGGTATGTCCCATATTGACTATCGTTTCATCTCCATATCACCTCCAATCCAATTCTCCTCAAATCTGTTACCACCTTTCAACCATTAAACATCTTATACTTCGAAAAGTGTCAACGACACGCGATGTGTATAATGCCAATACACACGTGCTAGCCAACTTCCAAAGTTCAACTCTGCTAGATTCACACCGGCACTCATTCTCACTCGCACCATCCTGTCCAGCTCTTACCAACCATTTATGAGTCGCTTACCCCAGCCGATTCACTCCAGCGTCGTGAACTCGACCCCATCTACGAGTTCCCGTTCGCATGTTAATTTAACTTTGTGCATTTGTGACGCCCACTACGTCATGTGATTCCAGGCGTCCTGAGATAGACAGTAAAAACAGCGGCCATCTTTAAGTGGACCGCGATTGTTGTGCTACCCTCCATACTCAGTCGGAGCTTACTTTTCTCCGCACACTATGCCAGCTTCTGTTGACCGTTCATACAAAAACTAATTTGATCACGTTTTGGTTCAAAATTGCAATGTTCGCATCGAGTCATCAACCATATTGATCGATTCCAAAAAAATCTGGGTAACGTTTGCCCAAACTAGGTCCCACGGAGGTCATACAGTTCCCCCGAGACCTACTTGCACACTGGAGCACCCCGCCCATCAGAGTCATATCGTGGAGGGCGCCATCATGCTATTTCATCGGCCATCTTAGAACGGGTCCCCATGTCAATAAAGTTCGTTTTTACAAAATCAATACCATTCACTATATTTAATTCATATCAAATGGTATATAGATTTAAAGCTGATAGCACAAGCCTTACTACATACACAAGCTCTGTAATATCAATCATAGTGTCCTATTGATTTTGGTTCTTGAGGCCCCTCAATCACAACCAGCATGATATTCGTGCACAAGAATGGCTATCTAGGAACAAGATTCCAATGTCAATAAAATCTCACAAACTCTAATGTTCATTCAACAACCCAGTTTTAACAAATTAAATAACCTACACAGTTCCAGATGGTAACCAGAGCGTCACAATGTTTACCAAAGCTATGATATCAATCATAGTGTCTTATTGTTTTATAATGTCTAAGGCTCGCCTCTTAATTCCAGCAAGCAAGATGTTGTTGCGCAAAGGTAACATATAGACATGAAACCAACTGTTCCATATTTCGGCGTGATCAGTTCCACGTGCCAGGGGGAAAAGGGGTAACAAAACTCATATACCACCCACTGAAAACGTGCTACAAAATTAGCGCTTACTAATCTTGTTCCACTCGATAGAGTCTTTCAATCCAGTCCAGAGACTGGCCACCAATGTACATCATAAGAAAACCGACAAGAATTCCCTACTCCACTATCGGTCATTCCACCCCCGAGATATGCGGGATAATCTTCCTGTAGGTACATTTTTACGCTATCGGCGCAATTTTTCAACGACTGAATCCTTTATGGAATAATCTGAAGAACTTGTTAACAAACTAACAGAAAGGGCATACCCGATAAGAGTGGCGAAGCAAAGCCCGTAAGCGAGCGTTGAACACTTCCCGTGAGGCACTCTTGGAAAGGAACAGTATGGTGAGACAAGACTGTATACCAGTAGTGACAATTTTTGACCCCCTGTCTACCAAAATAGGACAAATCGTGAGGAAACACTGGTCAATTCTTGATACCAGTACCAGCAAGAAGCCATCTCCACGGTTTGCCTTTAAGAGAGCTACCAACCTTAAAAGATAAGTTGGTCCATACTCGGACCCGCAATGCCCCTGTGAGTACCCTGCCAGCTGGGCATCATCCTTGCGCCAGTTGCTCAGTATGTAGTTTGACTCAAACAACTAAGATGGTCACTTTGAGAGATGGCAGAACCTGGTACCTTACCAGGTTTAGTAACTGTAATACAGTGAATTTGATCTACAGATTAACATGTACCTGTAGACTTCACTACATTGGTTTAACATCAAGAAAAGTGAAGGTCCGAATACAGGAACATCTCAGTACCATAAAAGTAAAGAAACGGACTACACGTTTGGTACAACATTTTAGTGAGAAGGGACATGACCCCAGGGATCTCAAATGGGTGGTCCTTGAGAGGGTGGTCGGTGAAAGCCACAACATCGAGAATATACTGGCCAGAAAAGAAGCCCGATGGATCTACCAAGAGCAGGTTGATAGGGATGAATTGAACGACTATCGAGTGGAACAAGATTAGTAAGCGCTAATTTTGTAGTACGTTTTCAGTGGGTGATTTATGAGTTGTGATATGACAGTTTTTGTTACCCCTTCACCCCCCTGGCACGTGGAACTGATCACGCCGAAATATGGAACAGTTGGTTTCATGTCTATATGTTACCTTTGCGCAACAACATCTTGCTTGCTGGAATTAAGAGGCGAGCCTTAGACATTATAAAACAATAAGACACTATGATTGATATCATAGCTTTGGTAAACATTGTGACGCTCTGGTTACCATCTGGAGTTGTGTAGGTTATTTAATTTGTTAAAACTGGGTCGTTGAATGAACATTAGAGTGTGTGAGATTTTATTGACATTGGAATCTTGTTCCTAGATAGCCATTCTTGGGCACGAATATCATGCTGGTTGTGATTGAGGGGCCTCAAGAACCAAAATCAATAGGACACTATGATTGATATTACAGAGCTTGTGTATGTAGTAAGGCTTGTGCTATCGGCTTTAAATCTATATACCATTTGATATGAATTAAATATAGTGAGTGGTATTGATTTTGTAAAAACGAACTTTATTGACATGGGGAGCCCGTTCTAAGATGGCCGATGAAATAGCACGACGGCGCCCTCCACGATATGACTCTGATGGGCGGGGTGCTCCAGTGTGCCAGTAGGTCTTGGGGGAACTGTATGACCTACGTGGGACCTAGTTTGGGCGAACGTTACCCAGATTTTTGGGAATCGATCAATATGGCTGACGCTGGGTTGATGACTCGATGCGAACATTTGAACCAAAACGTGATCAAATTAGTTTTTGTATGAACGGTCAACGGAAGCTGGCATAGTGTTCAGAGAAAAGTAAGCTCAGACTGAGTATGGAGGGTAGCACAACAATTGCGGTCCACTTAAAGATGGCCACTGTTTTTACTGTCTATGTCAGGATGCCTGGAATCACTTGACGCGCCAGGCTCGGCATAGTGGGCGTCACAATGCACAAAGTTAAATTAACATGCGAACCGGAACTCGTAGATGGGGTCGAGTTCACAACGCTGGAGTGAATCGGCTGGGGTAAGCGACTCATAAATGGTCGGTATGAGCTGGACAGGATGGTGCGAGTGAGAATGAGTGTCGGTGTGAATCTAGCAGAGTTGAACTTTGGAAGTTGGCTAGAACTCGTGTATTGGCATTATACACGTCGCATGTCGTTGACACTTTTCGAAGTATAAGATGTTTAATGGTTGAAAGGTGGTCACAGATTTGAGGAGAATTGGATTGGAGGTGATATGGTGATGGAACGATAGTAGATATGGGACATACCCGTGAATTGCCTCACACTGGTTTCATGTATATTTACAGAAGTCCAGACTGCAGTTGGTTTTCTGTTGGACGCATGATCAATTGACACTGGCGTCCTAATTGAGAGGTTTGCAGGTATGCTACCACGACGCAACCTCCAGGTGATTATGTTCTAAACGATCTAAGTGCTACAAAATTGTTATTTTATCGGACCTGGTCCTCCGTTTCAGGCGGGTCTGGATTTTTGGGCTCAATAATTTTCATGTCAATTCTTACCATCAAAGGTGGTGTAAATATTGAAGTGGAAATATGAGAAGATAACCCCTTGTTGGCCCTGAAGAAGTTGCGTAAAATAGACAACAAAACATGTTAGCTACAGTAAAAATTGGTTCAGGGTGAACCGGTCTTAATTTGAAGAGCTCGCAGCCCAGAATAAAATAAGGAGTGGCCAGCTAGCTCTTTAATTTTAATGGTGAGATTCACATTTATTATTTCTCACTGGGGTAATTTAGGTGTATGTGTACACACAATAGCAAACGTGGTTTTCCTTGCCTTGCTATTGCCCGAATAACCAGCACGCTTTCTGGTTTTCGTGAAGAAAAAGTAATGTTGTATGGTGTTTGGTCTTTTTCTTGTTTCTGTTTCTGTTCTTTTTCCACTACAAGAGAGTAAGTTACCTATTGGCGGTTCTACCGTGAGGTACTTTCTCTCTTTCTCCACATATTTTTCATTGAATGAATGGTGTGGTGTATTGATGATATTTGACAACATTTTTTTTACTCCCTTTCCTCTTTTTTTACATTTATTTAAGAAAAGACACTGGGACAGAAATAAATAACTGTATGGTTAACGTGTTGGGATACTGTGAAATTTTGCACAAACCCAAGAATCTCTGTCACAGGAAGACTAAAGTAATTAGTGTTGTTGGTGGGTTAGGCCATATTTTGTATATTACAGTTTGAGTGGGGGGCGGCCTTTTTCCCTTTTTCTCCCCCTTGTGCTCCCATTATATTGACTATGGTAATTTGTAACAAACTCATCTTGGGGTCATAAGGAAGTGACCAACCAACCTGGCTGTTGCGCGAGGCGCCTCGCGAGGCAGTTGTTGCTTCTTACTCATTCTGGTCCTGCGCGGACACTGTCGTTGTTGGGCTTCTTTGTGTCCCTGCGAGGACCCCGTCTCACCTGCACTGGCACCGAGCGGGCAGCGGATGACTGAAAGGTGGAGCCCTTCACTGCCCCCGGCCTGTGGGAGCCCGCCTTAGTGAACTAAAGAAAGAAACCTTTGTTGGAACGACTTCTGACCTCAAAGCTCTCCTCCTTCAAAGACACCTCCAAATGTAATTCAAGCCCTCTCTATTATCTGAAGGAAGACCCTCCATTATAGAGAATTTTTTTCGCCATGACTGTGGAAGTGCCTTCCCAGTGTGTTCTGCCAGTCATTGCAGTGTTACCCTTCTACCTGTGTTTGGTACTCTCTTGTAACATGCACACGTCACTTTTCTCTTGTAACACACTGCTTGCTACCTCCTTCATTTTGTTTGCTTTAGATACTTGCACAAGTGCCACCCTTGCCTACGTAACGTTTGTTCTTGTGTTAGAGTGTCTGCCATATATTGCAGTATTACACCTCTACTTGTACTTAGTAGACCTTTGTGACCTGCACACATGTCACTTGTTCCTCCTGTATTGCACCGTTTGTTACCTCTTGTATTTTGTTTTCTCACAATTGTCACTTTTGCCTCATGTAACTCAACGTTTGCTTTTGTAATTTGTTCACTTGTAATCTTCTCCTCATGTATCATTACTGTTCCTATTGTGAAGCGCTCTGACACCTTCGGGTAAGGTGGGGCTCTCGTTAGGAGAGAGAGCCCTGCAAGCGCCGCCGCAGGTGAAGAGACCGGGGAAGGAGAAACTGCCCCCAGAGCTGGTGAGTGAGGGCTCAAGGGGACGGGGTGGTACCGATCAAGGGACAGATTCCAAGCGGGCCCGCCACGAGAGCAGGCCGCTCCACCGTTGGTTAGCCCCCGCTCACCCGGGCCCAGAGGAGCCCATTCTTTTCATTGTGCATGGGGGCGTAGTTTGTGACAGAGCCTCCGGAGGCTCCAACGTGGTACAATCGCTTTTCGAGCCCAAGTGGCTCCAACAATGGCACTATTATCTTATGGCTGGCTCATAGGGGCCTTTTATTTTCTCCCGTAATTGCCCCAGCCTCGGGCATACTTCATTTTAAAAAGCGCTAGTGCACTCCACGTTCTTGGGGGCATAATTTGTTCTACAGAACACAGGTGGCTCCAACGTTTTGCAACATTAGTGTCAGAGCCAGATGGCTCCAGCGTTTTAATAATTATTTACTGAGCCCCGAGTGGTTCCAACAAAGGGAGACACGTTTGTCCTGAGGGCGAGTGAGAGCCCATGCTGCATTTTCACTTTCACAGCTACCCAGCAAGTAGTGGGCAGCTGCACCATTTAGGTTCTTCTTTATTTCAGGGGACATGACTTTTTACTCCATGAGTGAGACACACTCTTTTGCCTATCCCTACCTTGGTCTGCACAGCTGCGCAGCATTTAGTGCCAGCTGCAACGTTTAAGCCCTTCATTGAAAATTCCAAGCTGTCCAGCTACTAGTGGGCAGCTGCCACGTTTAGGTTTGCGCCAAGTGCGCCCCCGGTGACCGTCGCTGCATTGGCAGCGAGCCCTGACTTTTTGGACAGAGGGCATTTGAGCCCTTATAGATGGCCAGTTGGCCCAGGGGACTATTAGGTTTGTAGGGCGCCAGGCCCAAGTGTACTTTTTATAGGCGCTAGGAAATTTAATGTTTGTAGTGTGATTTATGCATCTTGATTTATGCTTATAGATGTGCTTTTATGCTTAATAGGTTTTACCTACTGTCTTATGTTTTCTACTGTGGTCTAGGTTTGATTTATTCCCTACTGCAGGTTATGTTACTAAGTTTAAGTTTATTTCCTGATGCAAGTAATGTTTAGGAGTTGCGGTCTACTAGATTTCTGCTTATGAGGTTGGTGCAGAATAGAGTTCTCGCCTTATGTGCTACTGTACCTATTATTTGATGTAATTATGTACGCGAGGAGCTTGTATGCTCGTATGGGCTGCAGAACGGGAGGGCTCCCTGATTATTGCAGAATGACTCTGGAGACTCCATGCCAGACCTGCCACTCACCCCCTCTGAAGACATGCGGACACTGGCCCTGTCCTCCTGCTGCTTCATGGCATAGATTACACCCCCTATGCTTTGGGAATTTTGGGGACCGACTGAACTCAACACCAAGGTCTCAACCCCCCATGCCTGACCTCAAGTTGGCAGCCTCAGTCGGTCTCTCCACGATGCTCTAATGCTCCCGGACAATAGAACTGGTCAGCGTCCTGACCTTAACCACATCCCTCACCTGACCTTGATACTGCTCTCCCTCCTGGACATGTATTCTGAACCTTCCCAAGACCATAGAGACCCTGCTATTTGTCCGATGTACCTGTTAGCTGAAGAGGAGATGGGTTGTGGATTCCCCCTCGGCCGTCACCTACCCATCCGGATTTTGGGCAGACTTTCCTTCGTCTCTCTGTCGTTTCCCCCTCCTACCCTTTCACCCCATCCCCTTTCCCCTCTACGCTCCCTTCTTCTCGCCCTCTTCCCCTTTAATGTTTTTCTGTTGAGACCTATCCATTTGACCGTTGCACGGTGGGCCTACCTGATAGCTGAAGAGGAGATGGACCGAGGATTCCCCCTCGGCCGTCACCTAATCAGCCGGACCTTGAACTACCCTTTTTGCCCTCACCCCCTTTCCATTCCTCACCCCATTTTCCTTTTCTTCTATGCTCCTAAAAAAAAAGTTTTTTCTGATATCTTTTGTAACTATTTTCCCCTCGTCTCTACTTCCTGTCATCCTCCTACCCCTTAACCCTATCCCCTTACCCTTTCTGCTCCAGTCACCTTGGTCCCCTATGTTCTTTAAATGCTTTTGTTGATACTTATGTAACTTTTAACTGATGTAATTTGCAACATTATTGTCCGTCATGTATAGCGCTCAGATTCCATCGGGTCTAGCCAGCGCTATATAATAACTCATTAATTAAATTTGTTCCCATTTAGTACTCTTTATCCCTTTGCCTACCTCCATAGCTCCTATCCTCTCTCCCCTGAATCTCTCACCTTACCTGATAGTCTGCCTAGCCCCCTGTCCTTTGTGCCCTTTGACTAAGCACTCCTTCTCCTCTTGTTGGGGAAAGATCCAATATTTATACTCTGGAGTCTCAGCGTACCCGCTGAGAGAGTCCACTGCGCCAAGGGAGCCACTTAAAGCTGAGGTATGGTATGGCACCCCTTGCCAAAGCACTCCCTCTCCCCTTTTTGGGGAAGGATCCAGTATGTAGGCCTGGAGTCTCAGAGACCCCTCTGAGAGAGTCCACTGCGTAAAGGGAGCCTCCCGCAACAGAGATAGGGAAGTGATACCACTTCCCCTGGGATCACAGCTTACTGGACTTTGGACGTTGCTTTGACTTGTCTACCGGTTTGTGATCCCCTTCGCCCTTCCCCTCCTCTTTCCTTGCGATGTCCTTCACCTTCCCCTCCTCTTTCCCGCCTTCATTACCTATCTACTTCCCCAGCTCCTTCCCCCCTCCCCTGAATCTTTCCCCTTGCTTGCTTTTGACCTTTCATATTTGTGCTTATTGTTTATCTTGACCTTACAAGTAACTATGTTGCCATGCTCTAATAACTGTGTAACCTTTGTAACGATGTAACCTGTAAGTACGGTCTGATGCTCATGTAAAGCGCTCTAATACCTCCGGGACTAGCCAGCGCTATATAAAACCTTTGAAATAAAATAAATAAAAATAAAACTCCAGGGAGATAAACATCTATGGCACATGGGTGAAGCCACTAATCCCATTCTCCATACTTAATATCGAATGAGATATGTTTGGTGCAGACAGATGAACTAGATGAGCCTGACCTGTGGGGCAATATCAGATTCCGGGGGAGGAAGCCCACACCTTCCGCCAGTCATCATCAGGGAGTGGACCCAGATCGCACTCCCATGCATCCCCTAGTCGGGGGAAAGAATCAGAAGAATTGTTTACCAATGCTCTATAAACTACCGAGACCTTATGCTCCTGAAGTTCTTCCATCAGAAGCTTGGCCGCCAATGGACTAAAATTAGGAAGATCCTCCAACCTCCTTGTGAATGGCCCCAGAATAGGCTTGTTATTTTTAATGCCTTACTTAAGACGGTAAAACAATTAGGGTTCGTAACATTAGTCAGTAGTAAGCAACTTTGTAAGTGGTGGTATTTAGCACAACACAGTTAGATAGCCATAGAGTCTGAAGAATGGTTTATGATCAGTCAGTGCTGTAGTATGTATACCTTCAATGTCGCTACAATGTCATAGTGTTATTACCTTGTCGCAGCATTTTGGTGGTCTTGAGGATTCAACTAATATCCACTGAGGAATCTGACACAGAGTTTCTGTCTGGATGGCAGTCAACTTCCTAAGCTCCTCGTAGCACTCACTTCGTAGGCTTGTATGTGCTCTGACTGAATTTTACTAATAAACATTTTTCAAGTACCAATTCTATGCCTTTTGTCTCCTGCATTACAGTATTTGGTGACGAGGATTATAATTTTTTTAAACAAGCCTAAGGTAGGAATTCTTCACCGATGTGTACCACAGCTTTGGATACTTTCCTGTCTAATGCCACACCCTAGTAAACCCACATTTTAGAAAGCTAAGGTATGTTTTATTTGCATTCACATTCAAGTTAATTCTTAACTTAATTGACTTAATTGACCGGAAGGTGCTACCTGTCTCGCGCCCATGAGCTCTGTGTGCAAAGCCTGTACCAGGCCTTCTGGCATGCTGTTAGTTCCATTATCGGCGCAAGATGATCCCCACCCGGACCCAAGTGGAAAAGGCATGCATAAATAAATACACAACACAACGTTTTTGTTTGGAGAAAATATGGCTACAGGTTTATTGCATACAACAGTATGCAAATTATGGTGGGTTATCTTACCGACGATCCAAAGGCAGGTAGCCGTACTAACCTATGCTACCCTGCCCGCCTGATGAGCCAAGTACTGTGGAAACCCAATCGGCGCTACCCTTATAGGGGTGATCCCCTTACTGGATCACGTGACACATTGGTCCCTTATTACTCACGTCCCTTTCAGGGCGGAGCGTAGCAAGGCAAGCCCCCGGTTGTTCAGGCCCACAACCGCCCGAAGGACTAACGGGGCGCCAACGTCATTGTTCCAGGACCCTTCCCCGAGGCTTTTGGGATTTGGCCCTATCACCCTTATTGTGCTCTTGCAGAGGTATCCTTCTGTACTCAGACTGCTTCCAGATCGCCCTGCAACTCCACCTACAACAACAAAGAAAACATTACAACATCCTCAAAATTCCCTTGCCTGCCCCATGCCGGGTACGCGGTGGGGTGGGAGACGGCGTGTCGGGCAGCAAAGAGCTACACTCAACGAAAGGATGACGCTTAGCGAGCGCAAACGGCACCTTCCGGCCCGAGGAGCAGCGACGACGAAACGATGGGCAGAGACTACGTGTCGGGCAGCAAAGAGGCCCAACAATGGCGGGGGAGCCTAAATAGCCCTCCCCATCCCACAGCGCGCCGGACATGATGTGTCGAGCACTCCTGGAGTCCCGCAAAAGCCAGTGGTGAGGCGCCTAAATGCCACTAAGGGTGGTCGCCCTCTGTGGGGACCGCAAGCAGCTGCATAGTTACATTATCGGCGCAAGATGATCCCCACCCGCACCCAAGTGGAAAAGGCATGCATAAATAAATACACAACACAACTTTTTTGTTTGGAGAAAATATGGCTGCAGAAGGCCCAGGAATTGACCACCTGATGGTGAAAGGGAAACCCGCCACATCAACCTACGGAGGTGAGTCCACGATAACCTCAGACTCCTTCCTTTTAAGAGACATCGATGTATTGGATAAGGAGATTCAAACCATCGAACGCAGGCTATCCATGGGGGATAAGGAGGCATACGCCAATTTGACTGAACCTTCAACCAGTGAGCCTCTCATTGTGGCTGTATCAGACACCTTACTTCCAAACCCAGAGTTAACCACTACTTGGTCCAAAAGCCTGATTTCCAGTACAGACAATGTCCTACTCCCACCCCAGTACCTTCAGAACCTCCCCCAAAGAGTCAAAAAGGAGGGAGACCAACTAAAGCAAAAATTCTTGCATCCCAAGATCCCACTTCACTCACCTAATCTTTTTCGGATTCCTTGATTTTAAAGATTGAACAGTCAATTTCAGTTTTACTCCAACCATTGATAGATAGACTTTCCAGAATTGAGGCCAACATAGCCAATTTCCGTTCTGCGGGAGAAGATCAATCTCACCATAATTTAGGCTGCCATATTAATTGCTCAGGTAACCCGGGTCTAATGAGAGTGGACACTAATTCCCATTTTGGGTGTATGCCACCAGTGCCCTCAACTATCCAGCCAAACCTGTCGTACAAAATTCCAACTGCTTGGTGTTGAAATCAACCAGTGACAATCAAAGTGGCACTTTGTTCCAAGGAACATTTAAGGACACAACACTGCTGCCTACAAGACACCTATAAGACCAGACCGAAGGACTGCAACAGAAAAAGGGGGTAAAAAGGACTACCATACGAAAATGGCACTTCCCTCGGCAGCTTGTCCCCAAGTTGTAATACTGGCAAATGTTCTCAAACTACATAGCACCCAAAAGGAGACCACAGACCAATTGATGTCCAAAGCAAGCCACTGGATCAGTAAACATCCGGGGTAGGGAGCGATGTTGCAAATTGTAATGGGCAGAAGAGTAGGATGGGTGGGAGACTTGGAGAAAAACATTGAGGGCGATTGTGTGGTGGTTAATTTGAACTACCAACAAATGGTCCAGCATTTATTTCAACGGCTTCTGAATGAACCATCGCGGCTCACACAAATATTAGCCTTACCACTGGGGTATTTTTATAAACCCATAACAATCCCACTGCAGGGACTACAACTCCCGCTCCCCGGTCCCTTCCCCCAATTCAAACCCTACCAACACTCCCTGGGTCAGCACCCCACTTATATTTCTACATATAATCGATTCAACTAACTAAAAGACCTAGAGGGCATTGATTGACAGAGATTGAACAGGAGAGTCCCAATTCCTGTTCAAAACTCATCTATATCAGAGCCTGATACTCCCATAGTCAAGTCAAGTCAAGTCAAAATTTATATAGCGCACTACATACCCAGAGGGTCTCAAGGCCCTTGAGGAAGGGGGGGAGGTTTACTTATCGAATATCCAGGTTTTAAGCTGTTTTCTGAAGGCTAGGTGGTTTTGAGTGAGGCGGAGATGGATGGGAAGGGAATTCCAGGTTTTGGCCGCTAAGTAGGAGAAGGATCTTCCCCCCATGGTGGCTTTGTGGATGCGCGGAACAGTGGCGAGGGCTTGGTTGGATGAATGCAGCTGGCGGGTGGGGGTGTAAAAGGAAAGGCGCGTGTTGAGACAATCAGGCCCAAGTTCGTAGAGGGCTTTGTGTGCGTGGGTGAGGAGACGGAACATTATCCTTTTGTTGACGGGGAGCCAGTGCAGGTCTTTCAGGTGACCGGAAATGTTGTCTTTGCGAGGGATGTCTAGTATGAGTCTGGCTGAAGCATTTTGGATGCGTTGGAGTTTTTTCTACACCTAAATGCAACATATCCTCAGATTGCATCTATCACATTTATGACATGGGATATTACTGGCCTCAGTAGTAAAATGGCTGACCCTGATTGGATAAAAATTGTTACAATGTATGATTGGATCTGCTTTCAGGAAACTTGGGAAACCAAGCTGATTAATTTAGATGTTTACAAAAAGGGGTGGTGAGGGACAGAGTCTCTGAATTAAGCAGAAAGCTCTCACCCAGTCAAAAGATCAGGGCTAGATCCAACACCGTTTTTTAGCTCACTGCACCATCCCAGTTTCAGAACCTGGCTGTATGCAAATTAGTCCGTTCCTGTCCCAGTGCATGATGGGAACAGGACAAACCAAACTACAGAAGCCAATTCTTACACTGGGAAGGAAACAAGCTCCCGGGGACCGGTTTCTGGCATTACAGCCGTCTTCGGCCCGGTTTGCTTGAATCCTGATGGTGCAATGAGCAAGGGTCTCACATCTGAGAATACCCTTCCACGCTTAGGGTGGACAAAAATATTTACAAAAAGGGGTGGTGAGGGACAGAGTCTCTGAATTAAGCAGAAAGCTCTCACCCAGTCAAAAGATCAGGGCTAGATCCAACACCGTTTTTTAGCTCACTGCACCATCCCAGTTTCAGAACCTGGCTGTATGCAAATTAGTCCGTTCCTGTCCCAGTGCATGATGGGAACAGGACAAACCAAACTACAGAAGCCAATTCTTACACTGGGAAGGAAACAAGCTGGGATGGGGCAGTGAGATAAATAACGGTGATGGATCAAGCCCTGATCTTTGGACTGGGTAAGAGTGGTCTGCTTAATTCAGACACTCTGTTCATCACCACCCCCTTTTCTGAATCGTTTTTGGCCACTATTGGTGTGGCAGGGTATACTCAGACATGAGTCCCTTTCTCACTGCTCCATCAGGATTCAAGCAAGCCGGGCCGAAGACGGCTGAAATGCCAGAAACCGGTCCCCGGTAGCTTGTCTCCTTTCTGGTGAAGAATTGGCTTGGTAGTTTAGTCTGCCCTGTTCCCATGATGCACTGGGCCAGGGACAGACTGATTTGCATATAGCCAGGTTCTGAGCTGGGATGGGGCAGTGAGATAAATAACGGTGATGGATCAAGCCCTGATCTTTGGACTGGGTAAGAGTGGTCTGCTTAATTCAGACACTCTGTTCATCACCACCCCCTTTTCTGAATCGTTTTTGGCCACTATTGGTGTGGCAGGGTATACTCAGACATGAGTCCCTTTCTCACTGCTCCATCAGGATTCAAGCAAGCCGGGCCGAAGACGGCTGAAATGCCAGAAACCGGTCCCCGGTAGCTTGTCTCCTTTCTGGTGAAGAATTGGCTTGGTAGTTTAGTCTGCCCTGTTCCCATGATGCACTGGGCCAGGGACAGACTGATTTGCATATAGCCAGGTTCTGAGCTGGGATGGGGCAGTGAGATAAATAACGGTGATGGATCAAGCCCTGATCTTTGGACTGGGTAAGAGTGGTCTGCTTAATTCAGACACTCTGTTCATCACCACCCCCTTTTCTGAATCGTTTTTGGCCACTATTGGTGTGGCAGGGTATACTCAGACATGAGTCCCTTTCTCACTGCTCCATCAGGATTCAAGCAAGCCGGGCCGAAGACGGCTGAAATGCCAGAAACCGGTCCCCGGTAGCTTGTCTCCTTTCTGGTGAAGAATTGGCTTGGTAGTTTAGTCTGCCCTGTTCCCATGATGCACTGGGCCAGGGACAGACTGATTTGCATATAGCCAGGTTCTGAGCTGGGATGGGGCAGTGAGATAAATAACGGTGATGGATCAAGCCCTGATCTTTGGACTGGGTAAGAGTGGTCTGCTTAATTCAGACACTCTGTTCATCACCACCCCCTTTTCTGAATCGATTAATTTAGATGGTTATCATTCTTTTTACACAGCTGCCGTCCCGTCAAAATCAGAAAGAGCCAGGGGAGGGATTTTAACTTTGCTGATAAACACGTTGAGACTGGAAATCGTGTCATTTCATAATGTTTCTAATTTTTATCACCTATTTCTTTTAGAAGGACCAGACGGAGACACAATTTTTTTAGCCAACTTTTAGAATAATAACTTCACAGGAGACATGGCAAAAGGTTGGAGACCAGCTGGAGGAGGATAGTAATAATCTTCTTAGTACTCTAAAACATATTCCAAAAATTCTATGGATGAGTGACTTTAACGCAAACTGCTGTCAGTTTTCAAATTCAGCAGTATGTTGCATAACTGATGACGAAGGTGATCCAGTATTTAATTATACTATAATATCCATATCAATATGGAGGAGCTCTGAGCAGACTTCTTGTGATCAATAATTTAGAGATCTGAAACCCTATCGATATACCATCAGGTATGCTACAAAATACATTTGGTACACCCATCTAGGGTACCATAATCGATTACATAATCATAGCGGCACCCCTTAAAAAACTCATTTCTTATATCGAGATTAAGTACTTACATTTTAGCGATCACGCTACCAGTATTAGCGAGCTGGACTGGGCAGGAATTCACTTGGATCAGCCAAGGCATGTTAAACCCGCGATAACAAGGACCAATGGGATAACTCTAAAATGGGCTTTAGCAGATAAGACATCCCTTGTCCCGATCGTGGTTGCAAAGAGGCAAACACGACATCCTAACGTGCCTAGAAATAGCCTCTAATCAAATTCAGGTAACTAAGGCATTTGAGTCAATATTATCGGAGATAAGGAATCATCTAACTAGAACAAATCCTACTGCTAAAACATCAGGTCCCAGATGGTTTGATCAATCATGCATTAATTCTCGAGCAGTTTTACATCAGGCCCTCAGAGCTATGCCTAGAGATACGGCTTTAGTTAAGCACCTCTGTCTCCAATATAAACAGGCCAGGAAGATCAGAATTAAAACTCTAAAGGAAGAAGCATGGGAACAACTCCATCTAGCCATGCTATCCCAAAAAATGGCAGGGAATTTTGGAGCACTATTAATGTTCCTTTCCTCAAACTAACCACAGCACCAACATTGGATTGCCATGTATATGAGGAATCCTGGGTTACATACTTTTCCCGAATATTTGATCCAAATGTTGAGGGGGTGATGTCACAGACTGTATCTATGACCATGCCAGTAGCTATATCCCCTCTCACCAAACCCTTTTTGACTTTTAATGCACAAGTTACTACTTGTGTAACGATATATCTGTAAGATACATTAGTTAGTGATAGATTCCTTACCTTAGAATATCCCCAGGTGTCAGACTGGATCCGGAAACTTTTGCGTAGCAGTACCCTTGCGCGTCGGTAGGCGTTGTCTGCGGCTCCACGTCCGTCGTCGGCGTCGTGGGCGCCGTGATGACGTCGCCGGAGTACTTAGAAGCCGCCTCCGCGTGCTGACGTCAGTTCTTAGACACAGCTTTTCCGCGCCAGAAGCGCAGAGCCATGCCAAAAACCAACACTGGTGCCATGAAACTAGGGATGAACTTAACCCTAGATATCGGTTTGCAAAACGGGGAGGATGGGTGGGTCGGTAAGGAATTTATCACTAACTGTCTCTTACAGATATATCGTTACACAAGTAGTAACTTGTGCATCTGAAAGAGACACGTTAGTGATAGATTCCTTACCTTAGAATAGATACCCCAGAAAAACCAACCCCGTGGTGGTGGGTCTGCGAACCAATAATCACACCAGAAAGTCCTGGAGGACGGAACGGCCAAAGTAGCCATCCCTCCGGACTTGACTGTCCAGGCAATAATGTCGTGCAAACGTGTGCAGCGAGGCCCACGTAGCCGCCTGGCAAATGTCCTGCAAGGCAGTTGTAGTGGCTGTGGCTCGAGTGGAATGAGCCCTCAGCCCAACAGGGGGTTCCTTCTTAGCCAAGGAGTAACACGCCTGGATGCAAAGATGATCCACCTTGAGATGGTCCGCTTGTGCACCGCTTTCCCTTTCTTAGCGCCCGCGTATCCAACAAAGAGTTGGTCATCCACCCGGAACTGTTGTGTGCGGTTCAAATAAAATGAGAGCGCACGTTTTGGGTCCAGACGGTGGAGCCTCTCTTCCTCTATCGAGGGGTGCGGAGGCGGAAAGAAGGTGGGCAAGGTGATGGATTGCCCAATGTGGAAGGCCGTGACTACCTTGGGTAGGAAGGAGGGCCTTGTTCGTAACACAACCTTGTCCGGATGGACTGAAAGGAAAGGAGGCTTACAAGATAGAGCCTGGAGCTCACTCACTCTCCTGGCAGAGGTGATGGCTACCAGAAAGGCAGTCTTCAAAGAAAAAAGGCGAAGAGGACAGTTGTGAAGTGGCTTAAAGGGAGCGCACATCAGAAACGTAAGAACCAGGTTCAAGTCCCACTGAGGCATCACGAAGGGAACAGGAGGGAACGTATGAGTGATGCCCTTCAGGAATCGATTAACGTTAGGGGACTTGAACAAAGAAGGTTGATCAGGCAGCCTCAGAAAGGCTGAAAGAGCTGAGAGATAGCCCTTGACAATGCCCAGAGCAGAGCCCTGCTGGGCAAGAGAGAGAAGAAAGAGGAGAACCTCCGAAAGAGGGGCAATAAGGGGATCCACAGCCTTTGCTGTGCACCATGCCACAAATCTGTTCCACCTGCAGGCGTATACCGACTTTGTGGAGGGACGCCTGGCTGCCAGAATGATGTTGCAAACTTCAGGAGGCAAGTCAAATGGCCTCAACTGTCGCCGCTCAATCTCCAAGCATGGAGGTGTAGACTGGACAGGTTCGGGTGGAGGACCGTCCCCTGCTGCTGCGACAGAAGGTCCTCCTGAAGAGGCAGACGAACCGGGGGATCGACTGACATACTGAGTAGCTCTGGATACCAGTACCTTCGTGCCCAGTCCGGAGCCACAAGGATGACTTGTGCCCGGTCGCGCTTGATCTTCTTCAGCACTCTGGGCAGAAGTGGTATAGGCGGAAAGGCGTACAACAGACCGCAACTCCACTCGCGACGAAAAGCGTCTCCGAGCGAGTACCGCCTTGGAAATTCCAACGCGCAGAACTGATGACATTGCGCGTTCTCTTCGGTGGCGAATTGATCTGACCAAGGCTCTCCCCACTGCTGAAAGAGACCTTACGCCAAGTCCGAGTTCAGACGCCATTCGTGATGCATCATGCACCGGCGGCTGAGTTCGTCCGCCCTGGCGTTCAGAGAACCTGCCAGGTGTTGAACCATCAGAGTCACGCCCTGATGTTCCAGCCATTGCCAGAGGCGCAGAGCCTCCTGGCAGAGGGTCCACGACCCCACCCCGCCCTGTTTGTTGCAGTACCACATGGCGGTGGTATTGTCCGTGAACACCTGCACTACACTCCCTCGGACAGACGGGAGGAATGCCTTCAGTGCTAGACGAATCGCCCGCAGCTCCAAATGGTTGATATGGAGCCGAGACTCCGCCGGAGAACAGAGGCCTCTGACCATGTCCTACTTCTGGCCCAGGAACGCGCTTGATGGCCCCCTACGCCAAGAGGGCCGAAACTTCCTTCTGCAGGAGCCGCAAGTGATCCCCCGATACGCGGTGGTGTTGCGGTGGCATGGCTTGAGGAGTCGTCTCGAAGGGGAGGGAGTAGCCCCTCCGGACGATCTGCAGCACCCACCTATCCAAAGTGACAGTGCGCCAGTGAGAGTGGTGATGGCGAACCCTGCCTTCCACTGGCGTCACATGGGCCGAAAAGCACGGACTAGGAGGGTTTAGAGGTGGATGCCGCGGGGGCAGGTGTGGACTGACTCCGCCTGGTCCCCCGACCGCCTCCGCGGTGGTTTCCACGGCCGCTGCCGCGCTGGATGACAGTCTGCGGCGAGTGGCTGGCGGCACGTGTGGGGGCGCCCCTTCCCTGGCCACGAAAGGCACCAGTTTGCTGGCGCGGGGCCGAGAAGCCCAAGGACTTGGCCGTAGCCCTGGAGTCCTTAAAGCGCTCAAGTGCGTGGTCTGCCTTGTCGCCAAAGAGGCGACGGCCATCGAACGGCATGTCCATCAGAGTGTTCTGGACATCTGCCGAGAAATCGTCGGATCTCAGCCAGGCGTGGCGTCTCACCGCCACTGTCGTAGCCATCGCTCTGCCTAGCGAGTCAGTAGTATCCAGCCCACACCTGATTGAATACTTGGCTGCATCTTGGCCCTCCACAAGGGCTTGGCCGAGGTTGGCCCGTACCTCCAACGGGCACTCTGGCAGCACTTCCACCACCGTCTCCCACAGAGAGTGGGTGTAGCGGCCCAAGAGGCATGCGGTGTTGGAAGACCGCAGTCCCAAACTAAGGGAGGAGAATATCTTCTTTCCATAATTCTCATACCTCTTGGATTCCCTGTCTGGCGGGGCCGTCGGGAATGCGGTCTGGGAATTAGGGGCCTGGGTGACCAGACTCTCGGGGGTGGGGTGGGAGGACAGGAAACACGGGTCGCCCGGAGCCGGGCGGTGGCGTCTGGCCACGTTCCTATCTACGGGCGAACCCGTACCGGGCCTGGACCAAGTGCCCAAAAGAACGTCGGTCAAGGCCTCATTAAAGGGCAGCAGAGGCTCAGCCGAGCACGACTGCGGTATAAGGACCTCTGTGAGGAGGTTAGTCCTCACGGCCGCGACGGGGAGCTCAAGGTCCAAGTCCTTGGCAGCCCTCGTCAACACCACACCATAGGTAGCCCCCTCCTCCGAAGCCACGGTAGGAGGAGAGACAAATCCAGTGTCTGGAGAGGTGTCCAGGCCACTGGCCTCCCCAAGGTCTCCTGCCCAGTCCATATTAGACTGACACTCCTTGGCCAGAGGGTCCTCAGACCCCTCCCAATCCTCATCACCCATCTCCTGAGATTCAGGGTTGTAAATGAATGAGGTCGGTTCATAGAAATGGAAATCTCCAAACGGCGTCGGGTACGGCGCCGATAGGCGCCGTCCTGACGTCGGAACCGAAACAAAGGAGGTATCGGGGATGGCGCCGCCCGAGGACGGCGCCGGAGGTGACACCAGACGGACCGACGCCGGGGGGGTCGTAAGGTCCACCGGTGACGATCCAGAGCCCGAGGAAAGCCCAGGTGTCGGGATCGTGGGGCCCTGCGGCGCCGGCGGCGTCGGGGCCGAAGCACCCAACGGCGTCGGGGTCGAAGCCCCCGACCCACTAGGGCCCCCAGACGGGTCCGCTGGGCCCGGAGGCGCCGCGGAGCCCGTCGGAGGAGAAAGGGACCTCATGGCCATGAGGAAACGCTCAATCTCCTCCGGCGTCGCGTTCAGCCCAGGGACCGGAGGGTATGGGGCCGGACGCGACTCCCGCGACTCCCGAGGAGCCGCGTGGGCAGTGTCACCCGAACCCCCGGCCGCATCGCGCGAGCGCCGGGGGGAGTCTGAAGAGCGATGATGCCTCTTCGACTTCTTGTGTTTCTTACCTGACGACTTGGACCAGGAGGAGTGGTGCCAACTCCCGGAGCTGTGACGGCTCCGTCCCCGCGACCTGTCCCTCGACCTCCCGTGGGACCGGGACCGGGACCTCACGCGGCGCGGGGCCGACTGCCGGAGTTCGAGCTGCCTGCAGGACTGCTCCCACCTGGCTTTCCTCGAGAGGGCCCGACAGTCGGGGCAGGCCTCGTCGTCGTGGTCGATGCCCAAACACGTCAGGCACAGGCGGTGAGGATCCGTGACCGACATGGTGCGGTCGCAATCATCACAATGCTTGAAGCCGGGCATCCCTACGGCACCGTCGGAGTCGCGAGACTTCGAAAAGGATCAAACAAATCACCAAAAGTTTAGTCAAAAATTGACTGGGTTACTGCTTTTTCCAGATCTGCGCTGGCTGGCGCGGAAAAAAGAAGAACTGACGTCAGCACGCGGAGGCGGCGTCTAAGTACTCCGACGACGTCATCACGGCGCCCACGACGCCGGACGCGGAGCCGCAGACGACGCCTACCGACGCGCAAGGGTACTGCTACGCAAAAGTTTCCGGATCCAGTCTGACGCCTGGGGATATTCTAAGGTAAGGAATCTATCATTAGCGTGTCTCTTTCAGATTACAATGATATTAGAGAAGCCCTTATGCAGTGCTCTAGTAGCATGGCGCCCGGGCCAGATGGCACCCCCATAGATTTTTCCATTACCCAGCCAGACTTATTGGGACCTGTGCTGACAAATGTTTTTAAAGCAGTCGCCAAGGTGTGACAACCAGACTCATGGAAGAAGTCAACTGTAATCCCTATTCCTATTCAAAAGAAAGGAGACAAATCCGAGGCCAAAAATTATAGGCCAACTTTGCTAGCACAGCAAAACGTATGGGAGGGTTTTATTGAACAGACTTGAGGAAAGGGCAGCCAGTAACAAGGTGTGATCCTGGTCCAATACAGCTTCAAAAAGGGAATGGACACCCATGACCAGTGAATTAATTTAAGTGTCCTAATCGCCAAGTATACCCATGCCAAATCTGGCAAGTTATACTTGGTGTTTATGGACCTATCAGCAGCATTTGACAGTGTGGCACACCAACACCTATGGAAGATTATAGTAGAAATAAGCATAGATGAGGCCATTACATCTTTTATTTGGCAGCTTTATTCTTCCTCCACAGCCAGTGTCAGATACAGGAGACAGGGGGAGAGCACTACGGAGTATCCAATTAATAGGGCTGTCCGACAGGGTTGCGTACTCTCTCATTTCTTTTTTCTTTTTCTACTCTTAACTCCAGACGTCTCCATTATCAACAATGTACGCACCCCAATTCTCCTGTATGCGGATGACCGCACGGGCCTGGCCTTGCAAAAGCTACTAGATACCTATGTAAACTACATGCAAAAACTAGAGCTAAAAACGAAAAAGACCAAGTCCGTTATTTTAATCGCTGGCTGTAAGGACTGGAGGGACCCAAGCGTATACATATCTGGTCAAAAAATAGCCCAGACAGACACCTTTTCATACCTAGTTGTAACATTTGATAGGCAACTATTATGGTCCAACATGATGACCTCAAGGGGCTTATCACTTGAGAAAAATAATATTGCTCTTTATTAAAAAACTGGGTGTCAAACCAATTGACATGGTTAAAAAAGTCTATGCAGCCCATTCAGTGTCGGTAGGAAGCCATGGGGCAGGCATATGGGGTTATATTAACCCCTCAGCACTCCAGACTATAGAGGACACCTTTCGAGAAAAAAAAATGACCTCCTCGTAAGCTGCTCCAATTTTATTTCACATACAGAATTAGATGTTCCATTTCTTACCGATAGAATTAGTCTGGCTCAAATCATCTTGTCACACTATCTGGAGAAGGGAATCTATGCATGTCACCCAAAAGCTAATTGAAGACTGCCTATCTCTCGAATAAGGATCCCTTGGATCGCTAACATCAAAACCACTCTTTCTTCTCTTTGGCTGGAGCTTTTATTTGTTTCCCCCAGTGATTGCTCCAATATCTCAAAACAGGAGATAAAACCCTGTTTCCTCAATCAAAGGGCCAATAAAGACTGAAGACAAACTACACAAAAGTATTGGTTAAATCATATTCAGAGTGACCAATGGCGCAGGAAGGGTCAATTGGTCAATTTCATATTTATTCACTGCCAAACTCACGCCATAGATTCTATTTAATCAGATTTTGCCTGAATTTTATTCCTTGTATGTTAGCCCATCCAGCAAGAATTTATTCCATAAATGATTTACCATTCTGTCCTTGCGATGACGTCTCCGTACAATCAAATTTGCACATTTTCTTTTTTTGTAAATTTTATATGCGACCCGCAAAAGATTTATATTGTCACTGATGTGTAAATATTATTTTAAACAATGGCGTGTAGCTATGTACTTTTTACAATCTTTGCCTGACCCTATGGTTTGTTTTTCTGTGGTGTATTTTTTAATTCAATCACGGAAGATTAGGCGATTCCATAATACCTGAGAATGAATTGTAAACCTTTTACTGTTTTAACAGTTATTTTAAATGGCTGTTTTTTAAATGGGGTTACCTGTAATTTTATGATTCTATTACTCTAGTATCGAATAAAGTGAATTGATTGATTGATTGACTTTGTGAGTTCCTCATAGCGCTCGCCTCCTGATATTGTATATGCTCAAACAGGATTTTACTAAAACCTTTTTTTAAACACCACTTCGGCACATTTTGTCTTCTGGATTACAACAGTCAGCTTGCAAGTTGATGTTCACGAATGAGACAACAAAATTATGCTTTATGCTTTTCTCACTATGGTTTGCTTGGCACAGAGATGTGGAGTTTACATGTGACATATAACTATGTTCTTTACATTCTATGTATAAAATTTGAGAGAATCAGAATTTTTTTTTTTTTAAAGATTCTCCCATTTTGTCGCTGACTGGTATGGCAAATGTCTGATTTACCAAGAATCCTTACCTACAAGTCAACGTAGCACAAAACATGCTAAACAACCCATCTGTTAACCATTCAATGCAATACTTAATGGCACGACTGGTATCTGTGGAAAGTGAGTTGGCCTTATGTGTGTGGGAAGTAGTGAAGAAGAAAATACTCATAGTTCGACACCATAGGTATTCTAATATTTATAAACAATAGAGTATTTCCATGCTTGTGCAAGATCTCGGAGCACAATTTAAAAAATAAGAAAATAGATTTCCATACTTTCCAAATAAACATAAAACATGCCCAAAAAGGCAACATTTACTCTTTTTCTACAAGTTAGCCAACATACAAGTCAAAATAGTACATTTGACTGGAAACATGACTCTAGAAACGGAATTCTTTTAGCAAAAGAGAAAACACAAAATGGAACCCCAAAGCAAACCATACACACATTAGGAATTAAATCCTGCTTCTTTAAAAATCTTGGAAGACTTCACTATACACATCATACCCACTAGGGTGCCAGGAAGGGTTTTTTTCAGCATAGTGAGGAAGTTCCTGAACACAATCTTGCAATCTAAAGCGGTTTTTGGCAACAACCATCACATTTGAGGTGGGTGAGTTTGAAAGGGGGGAATATTTGTCTATATTGAATGTCTTTGAATGTTATATTTCTTTTACAAGTTTTTCCAATATATAAAAAAAGTATTTATTTCCTCTGATGAACAAGTTACTTACCTTCGGTAATGATATATCTGTAAGAAACATTAGTTAGTGTTAGATTCCTTACCTTAGAATATCCCCAGGCGTCAGTCTGGATCCGGAAACTTTTGCGTAGCAGTACCCCTGCGCGTCGGTAGGCGTCGTCTGCAGGCGTCCCCTGCGGCTCCACGTCCGTCGTCGGCGTCGTGCGCCGTGATGACGTCGCTGGAGTATATAGACGCCGCCTCCGCGCGCTGACGTCAGTTCTTTGTACACAGCTTTTCCGCGCCAGAAAACGCAGAGCCATGTGAGAACCAACACTGGTGCCATTTGAAACTAGGGCCCTGAAAGGGATGTCCTTAACCCTAGGTATCAGTTCGCAGAACGGGGAGGATGGGTGGGTTTGGTAAGGAATCTAACACTAACTAATGTTTCTTACAGATATATCGTTACCGAAGGTAAGTAACTTGTTCATCTGAAAGAAACACGTTAGTGTTAGATTCCTTACCTTAGAATAGATACCCCAGCAATACCAACCCCGGTGGTGGGTCTGCGAACCAATACATTCCTACACCAGAAAGTCCTGGAGGACAGAACGGCCAAAGAAGCCATCCCTCCGGGCTTGACTGTCCAGGCAGTAGTGCCTCGCAAAAGTGTGCAGCGAGGCCCACGTAGCCGCCTGGCAAATGTCCTGCAAAGGGACTCCCCGGCCCAGGGCAGTAGTAGCCGCCGTGGCCCGAGTGGAATGGGCCCTCAGCCCAACAGGAGGCTCCTTCCGAGCCAAAGAGTAGCACGCTTTGATGCACAGAACGACCCACCGAGAGATGGTTCGTTTACACACCGCCCGTCCCTTCTTCGCACCCACGTAGCCAACAAACAGTTGGTCATCCACCCGGAACTGGCGTGTGCGATCCATATAAAATGAAAGCGCACGTTTTGGGTCCAGACGATGGAGCCGCTCTTCATCCTTTGAGGGATGCGGAGGCGGGAAGAAGGAGGGGAGGGTGATGGACTGCCCGATGTGAAAAGCAGAAACTACTTTGGGCAGGAAAGAAGGCCTAGTCCTTAGAACCACCTTGTCAGGATGAATGGACATGAAAGGGGGTTGGACAGAAAGAGCCTGGAGCTCACTCACTCTCCTGGCAGAGGTGATGGCAACCAGGAAATCCGTCTTTAAAGTCAGGAGACGGAGAGGACAAGAATGAAGGGGCTCAAAGGGAGCACACATCAAAAAGGTTAGAACCAGGTTCAAGTCCCACTGAGGCATCACAAACGGAACAGGTGGATACATGTGTGTAATGCCCTTCAAGAATCTCGTTACAATTGGGGACTTGAACAAAGAAGGTTGATCAGGCAGCCTCAGAAAGGCCGAAAGGGCAGAAAGGTAGCCCTTGATAGTGCCCAGAGCAGAGCCCTGCTGGGCAAGAGAGAGAAGAAAAAGAAGAACCTCGGAAAGAGGGGCAGAAAGAGGATCCACAGCCTTTGCTGTGCACCATGCCACAAATCTGTTCCACCGACAGGCGTATACCGACTTCGTGGAGGGACGCCTGGCTGCCAGAATTACATCACAGACTTCAGGAGGCAAGTCAAATGGCCTCAACTGCCGCCGCTCAATCTCCAAGCATGGAGGTGGAGACTGGACAGGTTCGGGTGGAGGACCGTCCCCTGCTGCTGCGACAGAAGGTCCTCCTGAAGGGGCAGGCGGATCGGGGGACCGACTGACATGCTGAGTAGCTCGGGATACCAGTACCTTCGAGCCCAGTACGGAGCCACAAGGATAACTTGGGCCCGGTCGCGCCTGATCTTCTTCAGCACTCTGGGCAGAAGTGGTATAGGCGGAAAGGCGTATAACAGACCGCAACTCCACTCGCGCCGAAAGGCGTCGCCGTGCGAGTGCCGTCGTGGAAACTCCAACGCGCAGAACTGATGACATTGCGCGTTCTCTTCTGTGGCGAACAGATCTAACCAAGGCTCTCCCCATTGCAGAAAGAGGCCTTGCGCCACGTCCGAGTTCAGACGCCATTCGTGATCCATCGAGCACCGACGGCTGAGTTCGTCCGCCCTGGCGTTCAGAGAACCTGCCAGGTGTTGAACCGTCAAAGTCACGCCCTGACGTTCCAGCCACTGCCAGAGGCGCAGAGCCTCCTGGCAAAGGGTCCACAACCCCACTCCGCCCTGTTTGTTGCAGTACCACATGGCGGTGGTGTTGTCGGTGAACACTTGCACCACACTCCCGTTGACAAAGGGGAGGAATGCCTTCAGTGCAAGACGAATCGCCCGTAGCTGCAACAGGTTGATATGGAGCCGGGACTCCGCCGGAGATCAGATGCCTCTGATCTCTGCCTCTCCCAAGTGGCCACCCCAGCCCTGGAGGGACGCGCCCGTCACGACAACGTGCTCCGGTTGGGGAAGGGAGAGGGATCTGCCACTGACCCAATCGCGGTCCGTAAGCCACCACTGCAGTTGCCTCGCAGTGCCCTCCGAGATCAAGACGTGGTCGGACAAGTTGCCCTGATGCTGGGCCCACTGAAACTTCAGGTCCCACTGCAGAGCCCGCATCCGCCACCGGGCGTGATGCACCAGAAGGATGCAGGAAGCCATCAGTCCCAGCAGCCGCAGCGTCAACCTGACCGAAACCCGGGATAGCGGCTGAAAGATGGGAATCAAAGCCTGAATATCCCGGACCCGCCGTTCCGGAGGATAAACCCGAAACTGCGCCGAGTCCAGAACCGCTCCGATGAAAAGGAGCTTTTGAGAGGGACACAGGTGTGATTTCGGCACATTGATGGAGAACCCCAGGTCGTGCAAGAGGTCTGCCGTCTTCTGAAGGTGGTGGACGACTGTCTGGGGCGAGCCCGCCTTCAACAACCAACGCTACCATCCAGTCTTGCGGGTCTAGAGCAGCCAAGACCTGAGCTAATGTCAACATCTTGAACTTCTCCTTCCGGAGGAAGCCGTTGACGTTCCGTAGATCCAAGATAGGACGTAGGCCCCCCTTGCCCTTCTTGGGTACCAGAAAGTAGTGGGAATAGCAACCACGCCCTACTTCTGGCCCAGGAACGCGCTCGATGGCCCCCTTGGCCAAGAGGGCCGTAACTTCCTCCTGCAGAAGCGTCAAGTGGTCCCCCGACACACGGTGGTTCTGCGGTGGCATGGCTGGAGGAGTGGTCTCGAAGGGGAGGGAGTAGCCCCTTCGGACGAGTTGCAGCACCCACCTGTCCGATGTAATTGTGCGCCAGTGAGCGTGGTGATGGCGAACCCTGCCACCCACTGGCGTCACATGGGGCCGAAAGCACGGACTAGGAGGATTTGGAGGCAGATGCTGCGGGGGGAGGTGTGGCCTGACCCCGCCGTTGACCCCGACCGCCGCCACGGCGGTTTCAACGGCCGCCACCGCGTTGAAAGGATTGTTGCGGCGCGTGGCTGGCAGCACGTGTGGGGACGCCCCTTCCTTGGCCACGAAAGGAGCGAAACGAACCCGTTTGCTGGCGCTGGGTCGAGAGACCCAAGGACTTGGCCGTGACCCTGGAGTCCTTGAAGCGTTCCAGCGCGTGGTCCGCCTTGTCACCAAACAGGCGACAGCCATCGAACGGCATGTCCATCAAGGTATTCTGGACATCAGCCGAAAAGTTGGCGGATCTCAGCCAGGCGTGGCGACGAATCGCCACCGTCGTGGACATCGCTCTGCCTAGCGAGTCGGTCGTATCAAGACCACACCGTATAGAATATTTAGCTGCGTCTCGGCCCTCAGCCACAGCCTTGCCGAGTTTTGCCCTCACCTCCATGGGGCATTCTGGCAGCAGGTCCGCGACCGTATCCCACACAGAGTGGGTGTAGCGGCCCAAGAGGCAAGCGGTGTTGCAAGACCGCAGTCCCAAGCTCAGGGACGAGAAGACCTTCTTGCCATACTGGTCATACCTCTTGGATTCCCGATCGGGCGGGGCCGACGGGAATGCGGTCTGGGAGGTAGAGGCCTGGATCACCAGACTCTCGGGGGTGGGATGGGTGGACAGGAATTTGGGGTCGTCCGGACAAGGACGGTGGCGTCTGGCCACGTTCCGATCAACAGGCGAACCTGAAGCGGGCCTGGACCACATGCCCAACAGAACGTCTGACAAGGCTTCGTTAAACGGCAGCAGTGGCTCCTGTGGGCATGACTGCGGTTTGAAGACCTCAGTGAGGATGTTAGGCCTCACGGCCGCGACGGGGAGCTCAAGGTGTAAGGCCTTGGCAGCTCTCATCAGCACCACTGAATATGCAGCTCCCTCCTCCGACGCCACGGAAGGAGGAGAGACAAAGCCAGGGTTAGGAGAGTCGTCCAGACCACTGGCGTCCCCCAAATCACCTGTCCAGTCCGGGTCATACTGGCACTCACGTGACAGAGGGTCCTCAGACCCCTCCCAACCTTCCCCGTACTCTTCATCATCTCCATACTCGGAGTCAACGATGTAGACCGGCTCCTCGGGGTTCACAGGCCCCATCGGCGTCGAGCCCGGCGTCGATCGACGCCGGTCCGACTCCGCATCCGGATTCGGGGAGGGTATGGGGACGGCACCGCCCGGAGTCGGCGCCGGAGCCCCGGCGCCGGCCGAAGCCGGCACAGGAGAACCGGCGCCGCGCGGGGACGGCGTCGGGGGTAACCCCGATGGAATTGGTGCCGGACCGGCCGGTAGGCCAGCCGGCGTCGACCCCGAAGGCCCTTGCGGCGCCGGGGTCGGAGCCGTCGGCGGCACCGGGGCCGGAGCACCCGACGGCGTCGAGCCAGGGACACCCGACCCGCTAGGGCCCCCAGACGGTAGCACTGGGCCCGAAGGCGCCGTAGGCCCCGTCGGAGAACTGAGCGCCCTCATGGCTATGAGGAACGCCTCAATCTCCTCAGGCGTCGCACCGTGCCCAGGGACCGGAGGGTATGGGGCAGGCCGCGCCGGCGACTCTCGCGGAGCCGCGGGGTTGGGGTCACCCGAACCCCCGGCCGCGTTGCGCGAGCGTCGGGGGGAGTCGGGGGTACGATGACGACGCCCCGACTTCTTGTGTTTCTTACCTGAAGAGCCCGACGAATGGTGACGACTTCCGGAGCGCTCGGCGCGGCTCCGCGACCGCTCCCTCGAACGCTCCCTGGACCTCCGGCCGGACCGGGACCGCTCCCGACGCGGGGCCGACACCCGGAGCTCAAGCAGCTTGCGGGACCGCTCCCGTCTAGCCTTGTAAGTGAGAGCCCGGCAGTCGACGCAGGCGTCCACGTCGTGGTCGGGGCCCAGGCACCGGAGACAGAGTCGGTGATGGTCCGTGACCGACATCGTGCGGTCACAACCGTCACAATTCTTGAAACCGGGCATCCTACCAGGCACCAAAAAGAGATTAGAAAGTTTAAAAAAGTTGGTCAAAAGACCGGAGTACTGCTCTTCGGATCTGCGCTTACTGGCGCGGAAAAAAGAAGAACTGACGTCAGCGCGCGGAGGCGGCGTCTATATACTCCAGCGACGTCATCACGGCGCACGACGCCGACGACGGACGCGGAGCCGCAGAGGACGCCTGCAGAAGACGCCTACCGACGCGCAGGGGTACTGCTACGCAAAAGTTTCCGGATCCAGACTGACGCCTGGGGATATTCTAAGGTAAGGAATCTAACACTACCGTGTTTCTTTCAGATTTGTCCGGTTACTTTTCTCTGATGCCTTCGGCTACTAATTTAATGGTCTTTCTTTTTTTAAATGAATTGCTACCTTGTGGAGGGAGGATGTCAAAGAATGATGACCAAAGCATCTGGGTGGTTTGTCTTTCAGATTCTTACTCAATCAAGGACTGTAGGATGTCAGAAAATCTCACATAAGCGGCTGAGGGACAGGGAAATGATATACCTTGAGGCCAAGAGAAGGGAAAATAGCATGAAGGATGCAGCTTCCACTTTTGCCCTGGAGGAGCGAGGTGAGTTAGTAGCAACCTGCAGATCCTAGTAGAGGTGGTCAAAGTAGAGGTGGTCAAGGTAGAGGTGCTACATGTCGAGTAGCAGGAGTTTGATGTTGAAATATTGGATATCAAGACTTTAAAGGGTTACGAAATCTCTGGGTCAATATTGAGGTAACCTTTAATATCTAGGGACATTTTTAAAGTTTAGGTGTCACCCTGGCACCATTTTCAGTAAAAACTGCTTACCTTCCAACCCGAAGTCTTGAAAGTGATTCGTCCCATTTCCTATGTGCACTGAGGACACAGAGGTCGCTATTTCTTTGGACGGTGACCGGCCTCATCCTCTAACTCAGTGTGGATCTGAGTATCGTTTATGGCATGGTATTTATTTTTTCATAGGTAGTAGTTCCAAACAGTGGTGTAAAACCATATCTATAGCACAAATGGTAAATCTGTGCAGTGAGTTAGAAGAAAAGTTGCAGCATGGCCTCTCTATAAGCCTCAAATTGCTGCGACGATGACGACGACCCAAGGAACTTGAGCGTGCTGGGACCAGCTTCAGGACCGGCTCATATCCAGATGATGGCAGTAGAGTCAGCTCCCGTGCGAATTCTTGCTGGTGCAGGGGAGGTGAGATGGGAATGAGTCCCACTTGAATTTTTTGGGCTTGTGACTTGACTTGTCACACAACCTAGTCTTCGGCTTCTTGGATAACGGCAACCTGATGCAGGGCTGCACCTGGACCAGGTTGGTCCCACAACTTGAATGGAGGGGGCACGGTGTTTGGAGCATGACCTAACTTGCGTTTTGTGTTCGACAGTGTGTTGCTTCACCTCCTTCTTCCTGATCACCTTCCAGAGCATCAAGGAGCGTTTCTCACATCACCCCAGGTTGTGTTTAGTAAACAGATTTTTAAAAAAAGTAAAAGAAACGTAGAACCTATTCCTTTCCGTGAGGATAAACATCCTGCTCTTCAAGACCCAAGATCCTAAAATTGCCTCTCAATGTAGTTCTATCCAAAGAAAAAACTGTTTTCATTTTAAGGGACTGCCTAGCTTCTCTATATATTGAGAGGAGTTTCTCAAGAGAAAAACAGTGTTTATGTCTAAGGCACCTGGATAGCATCAGAGGGAACCAGTGAGTGCTGAGATCCGGAAGGGAGGAGACAGCACAGGCAGCGCAAGCAGCAGCACAAGCAGCGGAGCACAGTAGTGAGGCGCGGCAGGCTTCGCTCCATCTCCGCACGACGGAATACCAGCCTGATCACTCCTTTGCGGGTTGGAGGCATGGAGGGCCCTATTGTGAGAGGCTCCCGTATTTTGTAGCGGCTGGGAGCGAGCACAGCAGCAAGCAGTCAGTTAAGTTGGCAAGCGCGGCCGCCATTAGTGGGCAGCCGCAGTAAGTGTGAGCCCTCGGCAGTATCACAGAGGCGGCCCAACTAGGTTTGGGCGCGGCCTGTGATCGCGCCCTGTGAGCCACGCTTGCCCTTCTCCTCTTGGGGCCTGTCAGCACGGGTCCTTTCCACCAGGCTCTACCTGGCATCCGTCACCACCAACTGCCAATTACCACCCACCGCTGAGTGGGAGGCCGAGCTAGAGGGCAGGATAGAGGACCCCGAGGTGAGTAGACAGGGGAGTTTGGGGGGCCAACGCCACGGTCTGGTACCTTCTTTGCCCCTGGCACCTGGACCTTTCCCTGGACCCCCCCCCCAATAGAGGCGTGTGAGTGAGTGAGAGCGCGTGCCCCGAGGGAGCTGGTAGGGTGAGCGGCAGCAACGGCAGGGTGTCGGAGAGGGGTCGCTACAGTTCACTCGCCATATATTGTTACCTTCCCTCTGGCCTGCCTCGCACATCCGCCTGCAGACCTGCTCACTGAGTCACTTGAGTATCCCCTTACACAGGACTACCGGTACCACCTCTTGGGACTCAGGCACCCTAATCCCTCCCTGAGGTCGGTTGCATGTGTCTTTTCCCTTCTCTCTCACTGTAATGACTAAGAAAAGCGCCTGCCGACCATTGTCAAAGCAGGACCCAAAATCTACAGCAGGGGAAATGCCTACAAACAAGCACGCTCCAAGGAGGGCAACCGCCCAACCCAAAGTCAGCAAGACGTACGATCTGCGGAGCTGGGTACGGGCCCAGAATCCCTCTCCGTCAGAGAGTAGCCCAGCGCGGATAAGCAGGGATGGCGAGAACATGAACAAAGAGGTCCCCAAGGACTTTGAACCTTTCACAGACACAACTACCAGCACAATCACAGACGAGGATCTATCAAAGGCTGCCACTGAGATAGGAGAGGATGAGATAGGACCAGTCCCCCCATCCATGGGGGTGGAGCTATCCCATCGGTCTACCAAAATCACACTGCCTAGAAGGAGGAAGAAAAGTTCCCATTCTTGCCACAACCTGGGCGCTTCCACAGCTATATTAATAATAATAATCCACATTTGTAGAGCGCAAACAATTACCCGTAAGGGTCTCCAGGCACTGGGGGCCGTCGGGAAGATTAAGCAAGCTATTGCCCAGAGTCACATGGTGCTGGGCTAACCTGCAGCCGGCGCCGGAGATCAAACTGTGATCCCCATATTCCAGCGTCAGTCGCCCTGGCCGCGACGCCACACCTCATCGACGTTCGTACATCAATCTATGCAGCAAACTCACAAAGAGGCCCTGTTGCTGCCTCAGCTTGGTTGTTACTGAATGATACTGCCATCTCCCATAAAAGTCCAACAATTTCAACTGAAAACGTCCATACCCCATAAATCGTCATGGCCATAGCCTCAAAATCAGAATTGTTACAGGATGCAACAAACCACAAGAGTAAGGAAGGAGCATGCATTACCATAGGCTCCTCTTCAGAGTCGGAGCTAAGGGACTCTCTTCATAGATCACCATCGCCATCTGCCGTTCCAACTTTCATGGGTGCAGGACAAACTGTTAAGGTCAGTCAGCACTACTCTCTCCACCGCCATTAACCCCTTCGATGCTGGTGACAAAGCCAGCTCGTCATGGTTGTTACCTGCGCTGCGTGCATGACGAGCTGGCTTTGTCACATAAGCCAGCTCGTGCTAGCGCTCATGCGGTTAACATTCTAACATGGCGGTGGGGAAGCCCAAATTACAAATGGAGACCCTCCAAGTCATGACAACAAAAATGTCCAAGATGACCGAGACAATTGATAGGTTGGCTGCTACCAAACTCCTCCAATCGCTCCTCTGAAATGCTTGAGACCAGAAATAATTGACAAACTGAAATTGCTCCCGACAGTACTGTCCTTGCTAGTGGAAAAATTAAAAGTTAGTATTAAAACATGCTCAGATCCATCGAGCCCAGTGAAGAATGTTAAGGAACTCACTGCAGTGAGTAGGGACGAACTCCCCGAATAAAATCAACACCATCAATTGCCAAAAAGCACAGCAACCGGGCCTTTACCCCTCTACATATATAGGGTGAAATGAATGGGACCAACCACATAGCAAACCCTCCCCCAACATCACAACGCCATATGCGCGCAGGAAGCCTCTCAGTCCACACCGTCAGCACGCAAAGAGATTACTAATAAGAAATACTCAGTGAAATTCAATTACCTCGAGACAAAAAAAATAAATCTGCGACAGGGTTACTGAATTAGAAAACAAACAAACTTTCTTCCCTATATTCTGCAAGAACCCCCATACCCAGCTTTCATCAGAACCATGCCTCCCGGGAACAAATAGAACTACTCAGCCCTCCAATGCGCAGACCGCCACAGGACCCCTCTCTAGGCAGAAGGGGAGCAATATGCTTGGGGCGATAGCAAATCAGGCTGAGGTCACAGCTATTAGCCTCAAGGTTCAAGGTTCAATCATGGCCTACAACGTTCTAAGCAGATTAACAATGCAAACTGCACAGGGACTCAGGGAAGGTCAACAAAAGTCACTATTCAGCGGGCCTTGACCCAATGCTGTCCCAACACTGTCCAGCTGTGCGGACAAGCCGAAAAGTAAACAACGATAGGGAGGCAAGTGCAGTGGGGGTCGATTTAGGGGGTGGCGTTCAACTGGAAATATCATTACTTCTTGGCCCTCATTCTGGGCCCCAAGCCCCATCAGAGCCCTCAGTTCCACCGGGCATGGAACAAACCAAATAAAAAGACAGTTTAACAACAATGGAAAGTCAACAACACAGCCTCATCAGGATACCCCCGCCCTCCGGACAATAGGACCCACAAGACCACCCCAAGGGACAGAAGTGGGCCCTGCAGTCTTTCCGCAAGCCTCACAGAACACACTGAAACAACCTGACAAAACGCCAAGAACACTAAGGCCCTACCATAAAGACTCAATGGTCAGCTCAAACACTCTAGCTCCAGGGGGAGGCCACTCAGCATGACCCCGCTGTACATCTCTAAAGGCAACATTGAAACTCTTAACAGAACTAACATCCAGAAGCTTCTCCAACACATACAGTCACTGTCCCATATTAACAATATGAACATCGTCAGGGCACAATAAGTCTCTTTGTCCTTGCAACTAGGGAAGGAACAAACTATCGTAACTTGGGCCAACTCAAACATAGCTGCAAGTGTCTACAGTGAAAAAGAACAATTTGCAGAATGGGGCACTGATATTCGGAGGCGTGAACAAGAGAAGTATTCTTTCTTCTTAAAGGCAACCTTAAAGAACACGCCAACAGATTGCGTACTGAAAGGGTCCCGCCGACGAGAAGGTACCCTCGAACGAACAAGCATGAATATCCAGTGCAGAGCCGACGGATCGAGCAGGGCGAGAAAGGTCACCTCCACCTCCAAAACCTTCTCCTCCTTTTGTGCTCCACCCTTCCCAAATTTGGCCTATTGGGGCTGGGTTGTCTCCAACTTGGCCGACAAAATTCAAGCCCCCACCAAGTAAGGGGCCTTGCCTTCACAGAAGTTCAAAAGAAAGCTCCCAATCATTGACCATCATGACAATGGTTCTGAAAAACATAGGCAACCGCACCCGTTTTACTAGTAGGCTACGCAGAATATGGAATATGCTACTTACCAGTAAGCATCTGTTCTTGGCATGTAGGGCTGCTGACATTCATATCTGTGCATAGATCGCCGCCTAGTGTTGGATCCGGATGATTGCACATTGTTGTCCTGGAAGATTCTTCGAAGTATCACGAGATAGGTGGCTCCTCCCCTGGACTACAGGGCGCATGGGCATCCTCTCCATCCTTAGATTGTTTTTCGCCATTGTGGCAGAGATGGAGTATGGTACAGTAAGAGATGGCCATGCAAGAAAGTAAGAAAGTAATAATGAATGCTACAGCTGCGACAGGCACCGGGGAGGAGGGCGGGCGATATGAATGTCAGCAGCCCTACATGCCAAGAACAGATGCATACTGGTAAGTAGCATATTCCGTTCGAGGCAAGTGGGCTTCTGAATTCATATCTGTGCATAGAATGTATAGCAGTCTCTCCCTTAGCGGTGGCTACCTGTGCCAGCTGCAGCAGTCTGAAAAAGAGTTTTTAGAACAGCCTGTCCTACAGCTGCTTGCTGTTTTGAATGTACATCTACACAATAGTGTTTTGTGAAAGTATGTATTGTTGACCATGTGGCTGCTCTACATATTTCCTCTAGAGGAATGTTTCCTAGGAAAGACATGGATGCCCCTAGTTTGCGTGTAGAATGCGCTCTTGGGGGAACTGTTAAAGTGCGTTTTGCTTTAATGTAACATATTTGGATGCACTTAACTATCCATCTGGCTAACCCAGATTTTGAAATGGGGTTGCCTTTGTGTTGTGGTGAGAAGGCAACAAACAATTGTTTAGTCTTTCGAAAATCCTTAGTTCTATCAATGTAGTATATAAGTGCTCTTTTGACATCTAGTGTGTGTAGAGCCCTTTCAGGTACTGACTGTGGATTTGGAAAGAACACTGGCAGTTTTATTGTTTGATTGATATGAAAATGGGATACCACCTTGGGCATGAATTTAGCGTTTGTTCTAAGAACTACCCTATTTGCATGTATTTGGATGAATGGCTCTTGACTAGTTAGGGCGTGTAGCTCGCAAACTCTTTTAAGTGAAGTAATTGCTACTAGAAATGCCACTTTCCATGTTAAAATTTGTAAATCACATGAATGCAATGGCTCAAATGGTGGTCCCATTAGTCTGGTTAAAACAACGTTTAGGTTCCAGGCAGGTGAAGGTGGGTATTTTGGGGGAATTATTTTTTTGAGTCCCTCCATGAATGCCTTAATTGCAGGTACTCTGAATAGCGAAAGATGCTGTCTGTTCTGAAGATAAGCTGCAATGGCAGCTAAGTGTATTCTTATAGATGAATAGGCTAAATTGCAACAATGATGATATTTTGCGTTGAAGCATCTAGTGGGTTTATGTTATTGTTATTGCAGTAAATGACAAAACGCTTCCACTTCGCAGCGTAGCAAGCTCTGGTTGTAGGTTTTCTTGCCTCTTTGATAATGTTCATACAGTCAGGAGGTAAGTTTAGGTACCCAAACTCTAAGACTTCAGGAGCCAGATTGCAAGGTTCAGTTGTTGCGGATCTGGGTGCTGTATGTCTCCATGGCTCTGAGTGAGTAGAGTGGGTGTTAGCCGCAGCCTTTGATGAGGCACCACGGGAAGTTCTAGGAACGTTGTGTACCATGGTTGCCTCGCCCATGTTGGAGCAACCAGGATCAGGGTCAGTGAATGCTGGCGTAGTTTGCGTGCCACTAGCGATATTAACGGTGCTGGGGGAAAAGCGTACGCAAATCTGCCTGACCAGTTCATCCATATCGCATTGCCATACGATTGCGGATGTGGAAACCTGGCGGCAAAGTACTGGCATTTTGCGTTTTCTTTTGTGGCAAACAGGTCTATCTCTGGTTGTCCCCACTGTTGGAAGTATGTTTGGAGCACTGTGGGGTGAATCTCCCACTCGTGCAGCTGTTGGCTGTGTCTGCTGAGCAGATCCGCCACTTGGTTGTGTTTGCCTGGGAGGTGTTCCGCCATGAGAAATTCTTTTCTTTGAATGGCCCACTTCCACATGCTTTGTGCTAGATGTGATAGCTGTGGAGAGTGTGTTCCTCCCTGTTTCTGTATGTAGTACATTGCTGTCATGTTGTCCGTCCGGATCAACACAGCTTTGTTGCATAAATGTACTTTGAACGCTTTCATTGACAGAAAAATTGCCATCATTTCCAGTAAGTTGATGTGCATTTTCTTTTGTTGTGCTGTCCATAGGCTTTGTACTGTGTACTGAATGACATGGGCTCCCCATCCTATCAGGGATGCGTCCGTTGTCAACACTATTTGTGGTACAGGCTCTTGGAACAGTCGTCCCTTGCAAAAGGTTTTGTGGATTCCACCAATGCAGAGAGTTGTATGCATGACTGGTTACCAACACTAGGTCTTTTAATTGTCCTTGAGCCTGGCCCACCGCCGTGCTAAGCACTCCTGTAACGGACGCATGTGTAGTCTGGCATGAGGGACTATAAAGATGCAGGAAGCCATCATGCCTATGAGTTGCATAAACACTCGAGCAGAGAGCGAGTGTTGGTGTTTGAACTTCTTGATTAGTAGCTGCATACTGTTTATTCTTGCAGCGTTTGGGTATGCCTTTGCTGTCAGAGTATTTATTGTTGCTCCCAGGTACTGCTGTACATGGGATGGCTGAAGGTGAGATTTCTGGTAGTTTAACGTGAAGCCTAGGCTGTGCAGTTGGTGAATTGTTTTGGACATGTGGCTGGCACACTGCTGGGCTGACTGTGCTTGTATTAGCCAGTCGTCTAGGTACGGGTAGACTTGAGTATGTTGTCTTCTTAAATGTGCAGCCACTGTCGCTAGGCATTTTGTGAACACTCTTGGAGCTGTTGTTACACCAAATGGAAGGACTTTGAACTGGTAATGTTGATTTAATAGCGTGAACCTGAGATACTTCCTGTGAGCTGGATGTATCAGGATATGGAAATATGCGTCTTTAAGATCTAAGGTTGCGAGGAAGTCTCCTTGCTGCAACAGTGGTAACACTTGTTGTAGAGTGAGCATATGAAAATGTTCTGATAAGATGTAATGATATAGGGGTTTGAGGTCCAATATTGGTCTGAGAGACCCGTCCTTTTTGGGGATGAGGAAGTATAGTGAATATACTCCTGTACCTTGATGTTGTAATGGTACTAGTTCTATGGCCCCTTTTTGCAGCATGCTGATGACTTCTTGCTGCAATAAGTTGAGGTGTTCTACAGACATAGGACGGTTTTTTGGAGGTATGTTGGGTGGTGTGGAGGTTAGCTCTAGGCAGTAGCCATTTTGTATAATTTGCCTTACCCACTTGTCTGTAGTGATGTTTTCTCAGACTGGTAGGAATTGTTGTAATCGTCCCCCGACCAGTGTTATATGGTCTGGGGGTAGCACTAAGGAGTCACTGTTTAGTATTGGTAGAGGATCTGGTGGTGTTGTTCCCTCGTCCTCTGCCTTTGTTGGTATTGCCTCGGTATCCACCTCTATTGTTTTTACTGTAAGTGGTTTGTGTGTTTCCCTTGTAGCTTGTGGTCTGTCGTGATGAGTTGCCTCTTGCAGCCCCCCTGTAACTTGAGCGACAAAAGGAGCCTCTATGTTGGTGTGACTGTAGGGCTCCCATAGACTTAGCCGTCTCAGTGTCTTTTTTCATTTTGTCCAGGATTGTATCTGCTCCTGGACCAAATAAGTAGTCAGGGTTGACTGGCTGATTTAACAAAGTGGATTGGACTTCGTTTTTAAAACCAGAAATGCGTAGCCACGCATGTCTCCTCAATCAATCAATCAATCAATCAATCAAAGCATTTGTATAGCGCACTACTCACCTGGAGGGTCTCAAGGCGCTAGGGGAGGGGGGTCCGCTACTGCTCGAACAGCCAGGTCTTGAGCTGCTTCCTGAAGGCGAGGTGGTCCTGGGTCAGGCGGAGGTGGGTCGGGATGGAGTTCCAAGTCTTGGCGGCGAGGTAGGAGAAGGACCTTCCGCCTGTGGTGGCTCTTCGGATGCGGGGGACGGCGGCGAGGGCGTGGCCGGTCGATCGAAGCTGGCGTTTGGGAGCGTAGAAGTTGAGGCGGCTGTTGAGGTATCCTGGGCCTTGGTTGTGCAGGGCTTTGTGTGCGTGGGTGAGGAGACGGAAGGTGATTCTCTTGTTGACCGGGAGCCAGTGCAGGTCTCTCAGGTGTCCGGAGATGTGGTTGCGCCGGGGGATGTCCAGGATGAGTCGTGCTGAGGCGTTCTGGATCCGCTGGAGTCTCGTGGTGGTTCCGGCGTAGAGGGAGTTGCCGTAGTCCAGTCTGCTGTTGACGAGGGCCTGGGTGACCGTCTTCCTGGTCTCGGTGGGGATCCACCTGAAGATCTTGCGTAGCATGTGTAGGACGTTGAAGCACGACGAGGAGACAGCGTTGACTTGTCTGGTCATGGAGAGGGATGAGTCCAGGATGAAGCCCAGGTTGCGTGCGTGGTCTGTTGGTTTGGGTGCGCTGCCTAGGGCGGGGGGCCACCAGGAGTCGTCCCAGGCGGAGGGTGAGGATCCCAGGATGAGGACTTCCGTCTTGTCCGAGTTCAGATTCAGGCGGCTGTTCTTCACCGATTTGGCTACCTCTTTCATCCCTTCGTGTAGGTTGGCTCTGGCGGTGGCGGGGTCGTTGGTGAGGGAGAGGATCAGCTGGGTGTCGTCGGCGTAGGAGATGATGTTGAGGTTGTGCTGGCGTGCGATGGCTGCGAGGGGACTCATGTAGACGTTGAAGAGGGTTGAGCTGAGCGAGGAGCCTTGAGGAACGCCGCAGATGACTTCGGTGGCTTCTGATCTGAACGGGGGGAGGCGGACTCTCTGTGTCCTTCCGGCGAGGAAGGAGGAGATCCACTCCAGTGCCTTCTCCTGGATTCCGACGTTGCTGAGGCTCTGTACTAGGGTACGGTGGCAGACAGTGTCGAAGGCCGCGGAGAGGTCTAGGAGGATGAGGGCCGCTGTTTCTCCATTGTCGAGCAGGGCTCGGATGTCATCGGTTGCTGCGATCAGGGCGGTCTCGGTGCTGTGGTTGGCCCGGAAGCCAGACTGCGAGAGGTCGAGGGATCCGTTCGTCTAGAGGAAGGCGGCCAGCTGCTTGTTGACGGTCTTCTCAATGACTTTTGCGGGAAACGGGAGCAGCGAGATGGGTCGGTAGTTCTTGAGGTCGGTGGGGTCGGCTGAAGGCTTCTTCAGTAGGGCGCTGAGTTCGGCGTGCTTCCAGCTCTCCGGGAAGGTAGCGGTGTTGAAGGAGGTGTTGATGATGTCCCGCAGGTGGGGTGCGATGACAGCGCCGGCCTTGTTGAAGACCTGGTGAGGGCAAGGGTCGGTCGGAGATCCGGAGTGGATGGAGTTCATCGTGCGGATGGTGTCTTCGGTGCTGATCGGGGTCCAGGCGCGAAGGGTGGTGGTGGGGGGCGGTGGTTCGGTCGTGGCGTGCGTCGGTTGAGTGCTGAAGCTGTTGTGTATATCCGCGATCTTGTTGTGGAAGTAGGAGGCGAGGGAGTTGCAGAGGTCTTGCAAAGGGGTGATGTCGTTGTTTCCGGCGTTGGGGTTAGAGAGCTCTTTGACGATGTTTAAGAGTTCCTTGCTGTTGTGTGCGTTGTTGTCCAGTCGTTCCTTGAATGCAGTTTTCTTGGTGGTGTGGATCAGTTGGTGGTGTTTTTGGGAGGCGAGCTTGAGTGCAGTCATGTTGTCCGGTGTTGGGTCACTGCGCCAGGCTTTCTCAAGGGCTCTGCAGTCCTTCTTGGAGTTCTTGAGTTCGTCGGTGAACCATGGGGCTTTCTTGCTGCCGGGTCTGCTAGGCGGGGTCCTCATCAGAACACTGGTGTTAATAGACCTGGCAGCTGTATCTGCTACATCTAAGGCACATTTAATGGAGGCGTTAGAGATTAGCTTTCCCTCCTGTACTAATTGTTCAGCCTGTTCTTTGTAAGCATCAGGTAAATGCTGGAGGAGTGTTTCTAAGGTATCATAGTGTGCCCCGTCATACCTAGCTAACAGGGCTTGTGTGTTAGATATTCTCCATATGTTAGCTACCCTTTTTCCCGAAGCCTCAAAGATTTTTGATTCTTTGTCGGGAGGTGGAGCTTCCCCAGTAGTTTGAGAGTTTGCACGTTTACGTGCATTTGCCATTACTAAAGAATTTAAAGGCAGTTGTCCCTTAATATATGTAGGGTCTAGTGGCGCTGGCCTGTATTTCCTCTCTATTCTTGGGTTAATGACCCTTGCCCTAGTGGTATTTTTAAATATGTCTCCTGCATGTTTAAGTACCCCTTTCAACATAGGTAGTGTTTTAGCCGTTCTTTCTGATGTGGCAAAAGTGTCAAAGAGGAAATCTTCCTCCACAGGGTCTGCATGCATGTACACATTGTGATGGAGGGCTGCCCTTTCGATTAATGAATTAAAAGCAGCTGTGTCCTCTGTAGGAGAAGGCCTAGCAGGGTATGCAGGTGTATCAGGAATGGGTTGAGAGTCACCAGATGTACTGGGTCAGCCCATGGTTGAGTGTGACTGTCTTGGTCAGTGTCTACTGGGTAGTTGTATTCCTGATCATATTCCTCATCCACCTCTTCATCTGAGTGTATGGGTATATATGAGTATTGGTTAGGCCTAGTTGGCTGAATAGGCTCAAATAGAATAGGTGAGGTAGAACAGTCCCTTTTCTTTTTGAGTGGTATAGTGTAAGTTTCTTTCACATTCTCTGGTCTGATATTCCTCTTGTAGAGAGTGACTTTCCCAGAGTTTGGGTCAATGTAAAGTTTTGACTGTTCAACTGATTCAGGGTCTGGATGTAGGACTTCCTGTTCAGCAGTTGTGGTTGTTTTAGCCAATGTCTTTTGCTTAGTTTGTTTTGGTTCGATGCCGCTTTTTGGGTCGGCCGCCTTTGTTTTTGAGGAACGTGGGAGGCCAAACTTAATCGGTCCGATGTTTTTTTGTGGCACTGCAGTTTGTTTCTGTAGTGTTTGTGTCTTTGGAGCCGAAGATTTTCCTGTGTTGACCGTTTTCTTGGGTTCGATTATGGCCCTGTCTCCTTGTGTTGATTTCGGAACCGATGGTTTGGATCGACTCCCTTTGGTGTTGGTTCAATGGCCTTTTTTGGCTCTACTTTCTTGGGCTCAATTGTTTTCTTTAGCGGAGCTAATGGTTTGTCGCCTTTTAGTTTGGGGTCGACAACCTTCTTTGGATCGAGTCTCTTTTTTGTGCTGTCGGCCGTCGACGCTGATGTTTTCGGTTCAACGCCCTTTTGTTTTGGAGTAGATATAGGGCCGCTGGTTTTAGGCTCGACGACCCTTGTATTCAACGCCGATGGTTCAATATAGTTCGGCCCGAAGACTGTATTGTTGACGAGTTTCTTTGGTGTCGACTCCGATGGATCGACGTAGTGTGGTCCGAAGACTGTGTAGTCGTTCAGTTTTGGTTTCGTTTTGTGTTCCACCATTTTTGATTTCGATATCACCAATCTCGGAGTACGTTGATCAGATGGCTCTTTGTGAATATTTTTAGCCGGGCTGTATTGCGTGGCTATAGAATGTCTTTCGAGATCTTGGCTAAGGCCTTGTGGCGATGCCTCGACCTGAGCCTGTGGAACCATGGAGGTAAAGGTATAGGCCCCCGTACTCACGGTTCAAGTCAAGTCAAGTCATTAAATTTATATAGCGCACTACATACCCAGAGGGTTTCAAGGCGCTTAGGGAGGGGAGGAGGATTATTTGTCAAATATCCACGTTTTAAGTTGCTTTCTGAACGCTAGGTGATTCTGGGTGAGGCGAAGGTAAGCGGGAAGTGAGTTCCATGTTTTGGCAGCCAGGTATGAGAAGGATCTGCCTCCCATGGAGGTTTTGTTGATGCGAGGGACAGTGGCGAGGGCTTGGCTGGAAGAGCGAAGATGGCGGGAGGGGGTGTAGAAGGACAATCGAGAGTTGAGGCAATCTGGTCCGATGTCGTAGAGTGATTTGTGTGCGTGGGTAAGCAGTCGGAAAGTAATCCTCTTATTGACGGGTAGCCAGTGGAGGTTTTTAAGGTGACCAGAGATGTGTTCGTTGCGTGGGATGTCTAATATGAGCCTGGCTGAGGCGTTTTGGATTCGTTGTAGTTTCTTCTGGAGTTTGGCGGTGGTACCTGCGTAGAGGGTGTTTCCGTAGTCCAGTCGGCTCGTGACTAGAGCGTGGGTGACTGTTTTCCTTGTTTCGGAGGGGATCCAGCGAAATGTTTTTCTGAGCATGCGAAGGATGTTAAAGCAGGAAGAGGATACGGCGCTGACTTGTCTGTTCATTGAGAGTGAAGAATCCAGGATGATGCCAAGGTTCCGTGCGTGGTCTGTCGGTATGGGTGCATTTCCGAGGGCATCCGGCCACCAGGAGTCGTCCCATGCAGAGGGGGATTTACCTAAGATGAGGACTTCTGTTTTGTCTGAGTTCAGTTTCAGGCGGCTTTGTTTCATCCATTCGGCGACTTCTTTCATTCCTTCGTGTAGGTTAGTTTTGGCGGTGCTGGGGTCCTTGGTGAGAGATAGGATCAGTTGAGTGTCATCCGCGTAAGAGATGATGTTCAGGTTGTGTTGGCGGGCGATGGCCGCGAGGGGGCTCATGTATACGTTGAAGAGGGTGGGGCTGAGTGAGGATCCTTGTGGTACGCCGCAGATGATTTCAGAGGCCTCGGACTTGAATGGTGGGATGCGGAGGCGGTTGGGCCCGGTTCATCACTGGAGTCGTCCTCTACGGCTCCCATCCCTTGTTCGTCGTCCCCTACCTCGACGATGTCTTCTTCCTCTTCGATGTAGTAGTCGGAGTCATGCTCCGATTCTTGATCCGACAGTTGCTCATATTCTTCGGCCTCGACAATATCTTCTTCGTCGCCGAAGATATTGTCTGGCTCTAGCGTTTGTTTCTGCATGATTAGTCTAGCGGCCCGTCGAGTCCGAAGTGTCTTTTTGGATCGAAATTGGGCACAGGCTAGGCAGTCGGATTCATTATGTTCTGGAGATAAACACTTGTTACAAACGGGGTGTTTATCGATATGTGGGTATTTAGAGTTACAAAGAGGACATCTTTTAAATGGGCTCCATTCCATCGACGACTGGTCGCGTGGCGCCGAGAAGGCCCGCGGCCCGATTCGACGTCCCAAGGTGATTAAAGTTTGTAAAGAATCTGTCGGCACTGATTCGAGACAATACCGACAATACCGAAGGCCTTTTGGCCTCTAGAAAGTATAGTTTTGATTCCGAACTTCGAGGAAAGGAAAGTACATCCGAACCCAATGGCGGAAAAAAACAATCTAAGGATGGAGAGGATGCCCATGCGCACTGTAGTCCTGGGGAGGAGCCACCTATCTCGTGATACTTCGAAGACTCTTCCAGGACAACAATGTGCAATCATCCAGACCCAACACTAGGCAGCGATCTATGCACAGATATGAATTCAGCAGCCCACATGCTTCGAACATTAAATCTACAACTAAATGCAATTTTGTCGGGAGACCCTCCTGGGGCACCTTCATATACATCAAACATGCCCTAAAACTAAAATTCACAAAGTTAAAGAACTCCTCGCACATGCTCCTAGCCAGCACTCTTAAAAGCCTCAAGACAGCGTATGGCACACTATCAATACTTATAATCAATGTATGCTATAATCCCCTTATGCAGAGCTCCAAGGTCAAGCTTTCTCGGCTGATTACACAGATTGAAACCCTGCTTACACAATTTGCATCTATGAAACCCATTATTCTTGGGGACTTTAACACGCACAATATAGGGAGCCACTCCTCTGGGAGCACTGGCAGATTCAATGTTCTCCTTCGGACATACAAGTTGGCAACCACTCATTCTTCATCTATAGTGTCTAAGCCAGGGTTAACCTCCGCACCACTTATAACTACCAGACTACTATAGATTACATCTTAATAAGTGAGAGGCTACAAAAATACATGCTGTGCTCCAATGGAGTGAAAGTGACCATGCAGCCTTACTGTTGCATTTAACCAGAGTGACCAAGGGTGAAGAAAAGCACAGGCTCCTGAGGAGAATTAAATGGGGGCAGAGGTCCATCAATAAATTTGATTCATGGAAACCGACCTGATTTGGCTGGCAGATCAGCCTAAGCAAGTGGGGACTAAGAGGAGAATGGGACAAATGTGCATATGATCTAGCTACATTGATCCGAGGAAGCACAACTCAAATAACTACAAATAATCCAAAACACACTCTGGGTCAAGTTCCAGCGATCAAGCAATGCGCTAAACAACAAACGAAGACACTATAAAAAAACTGTATCGTAGGTCGCTAAAATACAGCGGAATTCAGCAGCAAAGACCGACTCGCAACTGGTTTGGAAAGCAAAACGGGAACCACAGAGGCAAAATGGTTGAAGATCTTTGCGCTGATGGCACCATGCAAGTCCCCAGAATTCTGGCAATATTTAAATATCTTAATCCATGGGGCTTCCAGCAGAGAGAACTCACTCGATGCAGAAACCTAGGTAGCTCATGTGAAATCCGCTTCTTCAAATTGTACCACCATACCATGGAGGCTAGCGGGTAATATTACAGACACCACCTGAGCTCCAGCCAACCTAACACTTCCAGGCGAGGCAGAAGTATGCGCTGTTCTAAAAAAGATTCAGCAAAATGGAGCACCCGGCCCTTTCAGGCTGCCTGGCTCCCCCTTCAGGGAGGGCATAGACTTCTAGTGCTCCAATCTTTCACTGCTATATGCAGAATGCAGGCTTCTGGAGGATGTCCCAGATTCCTGGAGGGGCTCATTGCTACAACCAATATTTTAAAAAGGGCAAAATTCCGACCCTAAGAACTATCGATGATTACCCTGTTGTACATTGAGGGTAAGGCTTACGCGAGTACACTTTTGCAGGAACTAGTCAATTCGGTCCACATTGAAGGTCTCTTGCCATTTTACCAGACGGGTTTCAGACCAGGGGGGCTACACTGTCATACTTAGCCCAACTAGCAGTGGCCCATCACTCCCTTCCGCTATTTGCTTGCTTCATTGATTACTCAGCTGCCTTTGATGGGGTAAACTGCAGCATTGTTTGGCAGAAATTGGTAATGTGGAACATCAGCCCGTCACTACTACAAGCAATTATATCGCAGTATACTCGAATTTGGGTAACGGTCAAACTTTCCAGAGTACGTCACAGAAAAAGGTGTCTCAGACTGGGGGCTAGAACAGGGATTCGCCCTGGCACCCATGCCTTTTAAATTGTACACCGCCGATATGGGCCTAGCACTACATGGAGCGTCTCTAGCCACTCCCAAGATCGGCCATACAAAGATCCAGTTGATGCAATACGCTGATGACCTTGTTCTTCTGAACAATACCAAAATAGGTCTCCAAAAAGCACTAACCTCTGAATACAATGCCGATAACAAACTAGTCGCCAACCTAAGTAAGTCCAATATAGTGATCTGTTGGGCCACTACCCAAAGAAAAAACTTGCTAAGTGGAAGCTGGGTCCCCTGTTATTGAGCTGTGTACAAACCTACAACTATCTTGGGGCCTGGCTTAGCGAGACGGGCCGCCCTCGGATTCTTCTCCAAAAACTGCGGCACAAAGGAAAAATGATCAATTATGCCCTCTGTAAACTATATGCCACCTTAGATAGCCCAACAATCACGCTATTCAGAGTACTGAGTCCAAACTACTACCGTCTCTTAATTACGTGCAACAGGCCTTCCCAGAGGAGGTTTGCACGTGATTTGGAAAAAATACATTGCACAACGTATAAAAAGAAATTTCACTCACCAGCCTGCACTAGAAACACCTTGATTCGCATTGAATTTGTTCTCAATCAACAAAAATTAGAAGAGCTGGCCACTTTGACAAAATATTTCTATCTAACATCTAACAACTGCGGCTCCGGATAACACCATGAACGCCGCAATAAAATCTATCTTTCTACAACCATGTAACCCTTGGTCCGCCAGCCTTGCCACAGCCAAAGATCTTCTGCAATTCGCAACAGAGAACTGGGATCCCAGCACAATCAACTATGCTACTATCAAAATAAGAATGAAAAAGCAACTACGTTTATGCTCTCGCAGTCTGGACATGGAATCCATGGCAGCGAGAGACTTTCATGAAACCCAATGTCTCCCTCACATCCTGCTTAGCCATAAGCCCCACCTCACACAGTCTGTGGAGAGACAGGCATCACATCGAATTTTAGTAGCAAGACTACATCTGCTTCCCTAAAGAATTATAACCATCCTGGAAAGCAGGGCTGGGCATCACGGAGAGCCACCTCTGCAATTACAAAAAGGAGTCCCTGGCACATATTTCATTTTGCTGTCCCGCTTTGCGGCAAGTACGCAGTATACATCTCAGACCCATTCTCCTTCAACTGGGCACCCGTACAGCAAAGTAGGTCGTCCAACAGCTCTATCCCTTGGACACTGTGAAATACATGGCTAACTTTGGGAAATTTGTATACCACACTCGCTCACTATTCAAGGACAAGTCCTATAATGCACAGTGGGGAAAAAACGATCATCAAGACTATATCACTTGTGCATATTACACTGGGACCGGTTGATCTCTAACATAATGAAGTCTCAATTTCTTTTTTTAAAGGAAAAAAAAATAGTTTAACAATGTTCTGCACTTTTTCGCTACAAGTTTTTTATTGTTGTATTTTGTAATGGGTTTAAGTAACCAATCAAATAAAATTCATTCATCCATTCAGTGAGTGCTGAGTTAAGAATAAGTCCATCTCTGGTCCATTTCTTGTGCTGATCTGGTTTCAGTTAGGGGGAAATCAGAAGACCTCACTGGCTAGGAACAAATGAAGTCCAGTAATGGTGGTCAACTTCTGCCATCACTGACATCCATACACGCCCAGCACTGCAACAGTCAAAAGGAAAACATATTCCACCTCTAATTACTGATATTGCACAGCAGTACAAAAGACTTTCATAAACAGAGTTTAGTGATTGAAAAGACAGGTGACGAAAAAACAGACCTGAATACACAACCTGATAAAAAGAGCCTTAACCATAAAAGTAAGCATGTAGAACCTAGAAGAAAACAAACAAGTAACTTCTGGAAAAAAAGATTAGCCAAAAGGTACGGTACTAAATACTTTTTGGATTTTTGCTCAAATGAGTGGAACAATATGCAGTCTAAAATGTCAAAGGTCAAAGAAGCTAAAGAGCAGCCATTGTACCATCAGGAGCTATTTTGAGAGCAATGTGTATTTACTAGTCTTATACTACTTTTTAATTCCAATTTAGTGTACACTACTAAACACAAGACCAGCTCGACTTCAGCAGAGGCTGCCTTTGTTTCTGCATTTGAAATAATGTTCCTCTTTTACACAGATGTGCCCTGGTTCTTTTGTGTAAGAGGAGATAATCAGTGCCCATAAATATCAGCATACACCTCATGATGGAGAAGTTAACGTGAGCAACCTCCAATTCATTTCAAGTTTTCTTGGGTTGGGGTTGCCAGTTATTGCCGATTCTTGGTTGTCCCCTCAAAAGCACAGGTTGTAAATCCAACTATTCTCTACTATAACCATAAGATGTTACCTGATAAAGCTCTTAAATGCAGCAGACTGGGGGTTGATGCAAAGTGGCACTCTGTTTCCTTTCTGTTGTTCCAAAATGAACTGGTGAATTATTTCTAGGAAGGAAAATGGTACCAAAATTAGACTGGTTCAAATGTGGGTATAAAGAAAATAGCAGATGTGTTAAGTTAGTCTGAGCTTTTTCATAAAATATGTGACCTATTCTTCCCAAAATGGCAGTGAAATTAAAGCACTTGCATAAAAAGTAGAAAGAAACTCTAAAGCCAAACGCAGCTCTGTGCTTATGTCTTGCCCCATTCTCTTCGCATACAGCTGCTCTGCCTACTTTTCCTTAGTTATAGATCTGTAGTGTTCACATGCACTACTTACCAACTCGTAACACGTTGTGACATCCAAATGAAGAAAAAAACAAATTACAGCACTAAAACTAGACGCATGGCTCCGCCAGGACCATTATAACTGGCATCCTAGCAGCAAATGTGGTGTTGAAGTGACTGAAAGAGTGCAGCTGCTGGTGCCTGTGAATTACAAATTTAATATAGACAAACGCCTAGTGTTGTTTAAAGTGTAATGATCGGTGGGTTTTGCCAAGCATCCTTCTCAACGTAGCCTGACTCAGGAACGCATCCTTTTCAACGTAGCCTGACTCAGGAACGCATCCTTTTCAACGTAGCCAGACTCAGGAAAGCACCGAACACAGAGTATTTGACGCAATCTGCAGGGCAATAGAACATCTGTAGTCGAAAGTACCATTGAAAAGCGTCAAACACTGCCTCGGTCCGAGCCACAGGAGAATAAATAGCAGTGGGGACGGAGTCAAGCAGAGAACAGAAATACAGGCTGCAAAAACTACTCCGGGCAATTGATGCCTAGAGTGCTACTGACAAAGACTATTTAAATGTTGTCATATTTTAGTACATCCCATTAAGAAACTGAGCCCGCTGAACATCCAAATGTTACTCCTGTACAAAAGAACAGTAGAAAATCAAATATACTAATTTAGAAACAAAGTTACAATAAGTATGAATGACGGCTGTTTCTTCATGTAAGCTGGTATATGTTCTTTCAAAAGCGAAGGGTGCAACAGCCACAAAAGCAACCCTCCTGTTATTTCCCTATTTAATTACTCAATTCAACATTGACATTATTGGAACAGGTTTTATTGTCTAGGCTGGACTCTTGGGCTGAGGAAAAGAACTTTCACTCAGACGTTCAGTCTGGTGTTTGCCAAGGAACAAGGTTGTGTTTCGATTTAGATACCCATACATAGGTTTCCGGAATCATGCCCTTATATAGGCACAACTCACATTGCCTTTATTTAGGTATAAAATCCCAGAACTTATTTAGGCATCAGCCTTGCTATAAAAATACAGGCATGGTCAACTACATCCATACATCCCACGTCACAACGAGTTCTTAGAAACCAGATCCTTAAGCCATTGGGACTTTCCCTGCTTGGATAATTGATTTCTCCAAGCACTCATTTATTATGCATGAACCACTATTCTTTAGGGGTTCATTCATGAAGGCTTTGTGTGCCTGACTTTACGTCAATGCTAGCATTCCTAGGCACCTTCCAGGTATAAATGTACCTTCACTTACCATGGCAAACCACAGCTCACCACGGCAAGTTCGGAAGGAATTCGAGTCCCCGCCTGATGCACTGTCCAGACGTCTCATCCTGCCTCTTGGCAATACAAACTATAGCTTACCATACTATAGAAAACAGCACCTACTTCTTACCTCGTACTGCACCTAGGTTAGGTACACTGGGGTAGAACTATTTAGAAGCACAAGACAAGTATTCACATTTTTGCCTGTGTTATTTATGTATGTTTATATGAATATATATCATAGCTAAAAGACCATGCTATTGCAGTATTATTTCTTTTTACTGCTCACGCTGTACGTATATTTCGCATACTGTCTTGCGATTGTAACAGCTCATATCTCTTGCACTAGAAATAAGACTGTTCAATAAATCCTTTTATTGAAACGCCCGTCTATCTATTTCTGTGTAACTCTGAAGAAACTAAGTATGCACGATTGACTGAGTGAAACTGTTATCTATTGTTTCCACGATTCTGAGAACTGTTCCGATTCTAAAGGGAAACAAAGTTGTCATGTTTATGCGGTTGTCAGAAACTACTCCCTTTTTGTTTATTCGAGAAGTTTCTAGTGACCTCTGAGTTAGCTGGCACACAAGTAATTAAGTTTAATATGCTCGATAGAGGCATACTGACTGCAGTCCTATGCAAAAACGATAGTATTTATTTATTTATTTATTTATAAAAACATTTGTAGAGCGCGAACGACGGCCCTTGGGCATCTCGGCGCTAGAGTTACTGCAGTGTGTTAAGCCTCATAGGACAGAAGTTCATTGGTTGAAGAGCCAGGTTTTTAGTTGCTTGCGAAAGATCCAGAGGGAGGGGCTAATTCTGATCGATTCTGGTAATGTATTCCACAGTTTAGGTGCGGCTACCATGAATCTTCTGTCCCCCCAAGAAACAAATTTGGTTCGGGGTACCACTAAATCATGCTGATAGGATGAGCGTAGTGTTCTTGGAGGACGGTAAGGGAAAAGGTTTTGGACAAAGAACGCCGGTCCAACATTTTTCAGAGCCTTGTAAACCAGGCAGAGGGACTTAAACATGACTCTCTTTCTCACTGGCAGCCAGTGCAGCTGTCTTATGGTGAGTGCGGCCGAGTGATGTTTGGGGATGCGCCCTAAAAGCCTAGCAGCAGCATTCTGAATGGCCTGCATTTTCCAAAGCACTCTCTCCTGGGCACCTAAGAACAGTGCGTTGCAGTAATCTAGGGTCGACAAGACAAGGGAACTCACCAGTGTTCTGCCGGCACTTTCCGGCAGGAAAGGCAGGATTTTTTTAATGAGCCGCAGTTTATGGAAGGCTGAGGAAGAGATTTGGTTAGCATGTGGCAGGAAATTTAGATGGTCGTCGAAAAGGACTCCCAAATTCCTCACTTTGTTTGTTGGGTCCGGGGGTTGGCTCATAGATGATGGCCACCAGAGGGGGGACCATTGCGGGGATAGGTTGCCAAAAATTACCACCTCTGACTTATCAGAGTTTAATTTCAGGCAATTTTGAGCCATCCAACTTCCAATGGCCAACATACCTTGGTTGAAGGTGTTCGCTATTTTGAGACCGTCATTCTTAACTGCGAGGACCAGTTGAGTGTCATCTGCATAGGAAGTTAGGCTCATCCCGTGTGCCCTGATGACTTTGGCAAGGTCCGACACATAGATATTAAAAAGTGTCGGACTTAGGGATGAGCCTTGAGGAACTCCACATGGCAGAGACAAAGGGGAGGATTCGAAAGGTCCGACAGTAACGACCTGGGATCTATTTGCCAGGAAGGAGGCAAGGAGACTCCTGGCCTTGCCTTGAATTCCAATGCTCTCGACACGGTCGACCAAGGTGGTATGGTCGACCGTGTCAAAGGCAGCCGATAGGTCCAGCAAGATGAGAACCGCTGTACCTCCGGCGTCCCGGATGGATCTTATGTCGTCCGCCGCTTTGACCAGAGCGGTCTCCGTGCCGTGGAATTGGCGGAACCCGAACTGTGATTCGTCCAAGAGTTTATGTTCCTCGATAAAGGACGAAAGTTGGAGGTTCATTATTTTCTCTACTATTTTAGCCATCAATGGGAGACTAGCAATAGGACGATAGTTTTTCAGCTCTTCCTTTTCAAGGGTGGGCTTCTTAAGGAGAGGTTTTATTAAGGTCTTTTTCAGTGTCTCTGGGAAGATGCCGGTGCAGAATATAGAATTGCAGATTTCAGTTATGGCAGGGATGACTGTTTCCATAATTGGTCGTAGCACCTTCAGGGGACAGGGGTCTAGAGCTGATCCAGATAACACTGTATTCTGTACCTGTAAACGGGTGACCTCATGAAACAGTGTATATTATTCCAATGCGCAGAGCCTATAAGGGAAATAGGAACTACACTACATGGCGCCCAGCGGTTTGGTAAGGCACTAATTTAATGCTATATACCGAAGTAACTCAGTCGTGCTTTTCTCAGGGACCCCTACTCATAATACTCCATAAGATGTCTGGAGTGGGTAGGGGTAATATCCGCCATAGCGGAGTAGGACGCAAATCCTATGTATTAGCTGTTTGGTTTGTTCAACGTTGAAGGATACAGTATACCCAAAATATTGTGCACCTTATCTTTGTTTCCTTGAAACTTGCTCTTAATTTTTCATTAAACAATGTCCGATAGTGAGGACACTAACACCGGGACCGGTGGAACTGCGGCCCACCAAGTCGCAACAGCTTTTAGCCATACAGTTTTTAATGAAACCGATGAGGAGGTTATAAACATCCCTCCAAATCTAAGGAAAGCCATCACTCTAAAACTTATAAAGCATGTCCTAACACGGGGGCGTGGCTAGCAAGCCATGATGGCGGACGGAGTCTGCTAGAGCTCCGGTGCCGCCGGGAAGGGGAAATCCTGAAAGACGCTCCTGAAGGGTAGAATAACGCCTCAGAGGAGGGGCGCTAGCTCCGTAGAGCCCCCGACGACTCGGCGAAACTTTGGAGGTCCTAGGAGCCGTGACTACAGATCGGCCGGGAGAGGGGAGCCTGAGCCTATCTCCACGCTAAGAGCCGGGAACTCGAGTGGAGGGCGCGCCCGGACCGCTGGGCGCCGTCCACCGTTATAACCTGGAACTGCTCCGGAGGGATTGCCCGAGACACAGCCCTACACAGTGCCGGAAGCGGAGACAGTTAAGGCGGTGATCACCCGCGTACACGTGGAGGGACCGAGACGGTCTGCAGGCGAACTTTGTTAAAAAACAAAATCTGAGCTGCCGAGGCGGTACTTGACTGGGGGCGGCCTGATTGCCGCGCCGGCTCTGTGGCCCGACAGAATATCTGGTGAAGCATCAGAGGGTGGGGGGGTACGTGGGTGCAGCGGAGGGGGCGAGCCTGCTTCTTCCTCCTTCCTCCCCCCCTGACGCGGCCTAGGTGAAGGTCGCTGCGGGCCACTGAGACTGGTGGCACAAGATCGCGTGGAGGGCCCAGAAGCACAGAAAATCGTTGTTGCTGCCCTGTGCCAAGTGAAGACCGCCTGAATCACCACCGCGCTGCATTGCAGGGGAAGGGGCAGAGACGGCCGGATACACACTGCGGGTGAGCCCCCCCATGACTATTCGGGGCGAAGGACAATAGGTGCCAGCAGCGGCCCACCAAGCGATGACCTGGGCGGACCCTACTCTGTAGGACACCTATCCACCAACAACATCTGGGGACACGAAACTGATGCGAAGACCCGAGAGGGAAAGGCATTGCGGTTGAGGGGCGCCCTGCCCGGGTCCCACTCCCAGACACTGATTATACCCGGAGAAGGCAACCATGGTCCGGAAAGGGGCAAAAGCACTAGATGGCAAAGATGGAACACCGGCAGGACATACCCTAGAGACCGGTCCGGAAGGATCTACACCAACAATGACGAACTCTGCCCTAACTGGAGACCAGCAAATGGACAAACTAGACCTGATACTACAAGAAATCAAAGACTCCAGAACCGCAATGGAAGCACAGATGGGAACCTTTACCACTAATCTTTCGCTATTAAAAGCCGATCACGACAAATTAGCGGACAGAGTCAAAGACCAGGGTGCAACACTGACGGACCTCACCCCGACGGTGGCGGAACATACCACCTCCATCCAGCAAATACAACAGCAAGTGAAGTCCCTAATGGAACGCGTGGAGGATGCGGAAGGCCGCAATCGACGCAACAACATCCGCGTCATTGGGCTTCCGGAACGGAGCGAGGGAGCCCACTCAACGGAATTCATGTCACAATGGTTCCGGAATCACGTGACCACGGAAGGCCTGTCGCCGTTCTTCTGTGTGGAGAGGGCTCACCGGATCCCCACTGGACGGCCGAGACCAGGACAACCGCCACGACCACTGTGTCAAAATCCTCAACTACCGGGACAGAGACATACTGCTTCAAAAGGCCCGGGAGAAGTCCCTCATTGAATATGAAAACAGGCGGATCTCGCTATATACGGACTACACCAACCTAGTGCAAAAACAACGGTCCTCCTACTTCGAGATAAAAAAGAGACTCCAAAAAGCCAACCTCCGCTATGCCCTACTGTTTCCAGCCCGCCTTAAGGTGATACATGACAGTAAAACTCACTTTTTTGAGAGCCCCACTGATGTGGAGGAATGGCTAGAGGTAATGGACATTGAGGAGAATCCAGGACGGACTCAGGGATCGTCGGCCAGCGGCTCCAAGGACGGCTCAGACCACACAGGAGGTACTTCCAACACGCAGACTACGGGATCGAAACGACGTAAGCCTACTAAATCCCAACAGAAAGAAGGCCAGAAAGACGCAGTCGCAATGGTGGGCTCCTTTCGAGAAGACCAAGAGATAATCAATACAGACACTGAAGACAGTACATTGCACTCGGACTCGGAACACAGCATGGTATTGTTCCCGACTGTAACGCCACGAGCAGAAGATGAACTTCTGGACAATGCCCAGGAGTAACTGCCTAAACGGATGGGGCCAGAGGCCCTAGGACCTACTAATATCCTTTCTCTGTTATATATTGATTGAAAAGCTGGGTGAGGAAGGGGGGGGGGAGGGAGGGAACCTGAGGCAGGAGAAACTGGCTTTGTTATAATATCTGTATGCTGAGGTTCGGTTTAAATATGATTTGTTTACCACATGGTAGATGCGATTGGTGGACCTCACAGCCTACATTCCTGCAGAGAGGTGCGACACAGTGATACGGAGGCGGGGAAACCCCTTCCCCCCCGGAGGATACCAGTAATAGATACTTTTAGAAATAACTTCCCTGGCGGCGCCGTTGAGGCGGCAGCGCAGAAATGTGTGACTTTGTGGACACGGTATATGCTTAGTCGACCCCCCAAAGGCGTATGCACCACAGATTGTTTGGTTATGTTTTGCATTTTCTGGTTCGGCACAGCAACGTTCCTATGCTGCGCCTATAGAGTTCGAGTTTGGGGAGGGATGGAAGACGTCTCCTGGCTAGCACTGACAATACAAACATCACAACGCAAAGCACTGTCCGTTGTGGCACCTGTACTCAAGTATGGTTGATACGAAGGGAAAATATAGGCTGGCTACCTGGAATGTACGGGGGCTAGGAGCAGTACAAAAACGACACAGAATACATGCTTTTTTACTTCGCCAACAGTCTCAAATAGTATTTCTACAGGAATCGCACTTAACACAGGCTGAGGCACACTCATTACGGAAAAAGTGGAGGGGAACTATATTCTCTACAACGTACTCTGCCTTTTCCAGGGGGGCCACCATATGGGTGCGACACAGCACCCCTTTTGGGGAACTTGAGAGGAAGGTAGACGAACAAGGGCGATATATATTGGTGAAGGGCACGCTGGACGGTACACTGCTGGTCCTGGGCAGCATCTATGCCCCGAACTTTGACCAGGACAGATTCCTTGCAAACATGAACCGGGCTTTAGCTGACTGGATAGACATCCCCTGGATTTTGGGTGGGGATTGGAACATGATTCTGAACGTCGAACTGGACAGGTCGCACCCCCCCCTCCAGACGACAGGCGTACACAGATGGACGACTCCTTTAGAACCTGGCTCCAGGGATGGCTGTGATAAGGGGGAATGCTGTCGGCCAGCTGGTGGGAGCCAGACAGGAAATTCACAGGAAACTCTGTGAGGTCGAAGACCGCCTGAAAGATCTAGAGACGGCGACGGGAGTAGACCCCGGGCGCAGGGGGGACTTACAGTTATGCAACATAGAACATGCGGAACTCCTGGAAACACTGAGAGTCATTGATCACTAGGATTATTTGAGACGCCAGCAGGCGGAAGCAGACAGATCTGGGGCCCTACTAGCTCGCCTGGTCCGAGACAACCCGAAGTCCCAGTGATCACGAAAATTAGGGACGGGGCGGGTAGGGAGATGTCCACACAGTCGGATATTAATACTGCATTTAGGGTCCACTTGGAGAGGCTATATGCCCCTCCCCCCGAGGGTGGTGGAGACAAAATGATAGAATTTCTAAGAGACCTACCATTTCCAACCCTGACCCGGGAAGAACAGACTGAGATGGACGGACCCATTACACAGCAGGAAATCAAAATAGCCATTGGCTCCCTTAACCGGGGCAAAACCCCCGGCATGGACGGGCTGCCTGTAGAATCTTATCAGACTTACTCTGCAACGCAGTAGTACCCATTTTAGAGAAAATTTATAAGACAGCTTACGAGGTTGGTCACCTACCTGCCACGACAATGCAAGCCTCAGTGATATCCATACCAAAACCCAGCAGGGATACCCTTGACCTGAATAACTACAGGCCCCTCTCAATGCTCCCCACAGAGTATAAAATACTTAGCAAAGCTATGGCTATGCGAATACAGGCCCGCCTCCCTGCCCTAATACACCCAGACCAATGCGGCTTCCTCCCAGAGAGGAGTACTTCCCAGAACACGAGGAGACTCCACGCCCTCATGTCAGCCACGCCAATGGACCTTCCTCAGGCCGGTTGCATCGCCCTGGATCTCCGACAGGCATTCGACTCCCTGACATGGGATTTTATGTTCGAGGTCATACGGCGTTTCGCCTTCCCTGACTCCCTAATCAAATGGATTTGTCTACTGTATACGAACCCGACAGCTAGAGCACGTACAGGCAGGTATATCTCAGGTAGCTACGATATTCACAGAGGCACCCGGCAAGGCTGCCCGCTATCACCTTTGCTGTTTGTACTGACACCCGAGCCCCTGGCGATCGCGCTCCGGACCCGAGCGGGCGAGGTGGGTATCTCCATTGGGGGAACGCATAATTTGATTTCAATATACGTTGACGATATCTTAGTGTATTTACGAGATTTGAACGGGAACCACTCAAACCTGGCGACAATCTTTGACCGTTACGAGACCGTATCTGGCCTGGCCATTAACCCGACGAAATCCCTAGGATTCTATTTCCGCGAAGGGCAACAACCCTCCCACATACAATTTGGTGACTACCGGATCCAAATAGAGCCGACCACATTTAAATAACGTTTATAGAAGACAGGAAGACCAGATTGAGGGTAACCTGCGGAGGGCCATTAATGGTCTCCGAAGTAGTGTGAACTTTTGGACATCCCTGCCACTATCTGTCATGGGTAGGATAGCAGTTTCAAAGATGGTCATGCTCCCCCGTATACTGTACTACTTTGTAAACCTGCCGGTCCTCCTCCGCAACACATATTTGCCACACTGAACACGATCCTGATTACTCTCATATGGGGCCCTGGGAGACAGCGAATAAGCCTCAAGAAACTACAACTGAGCACTAGACAGGGAGGCCTTGGTGTACCAGACCTAAGGGGTTACTATTACGCAAGCCAGTTGCAATGGCTGTCACGATGGGTGGCGGGTAAGAATTTACACGAGATTGATCTCACTCAGAACCAACTAGCACGTGGAGAACTGCACTCCCTTCTGTTACCCGGAGCCAAGATCCCTCGAGATTGCCACCCCCTGCTGCACACTGCTTTACTGTACTGGCGAAAGGCGTTGGCATACACGGCAGGGACCACAACCTATGCAGATAACATTCCCCTGTTAGGGCTCCCAACACCGCAAGGACGTCTGACACGACGCAGCCTACAGCCTTGGGCAGAGGCGGGAGTGGATAGAGTGGGTGACCTGTTTGAGGACGACACACTACTGGATCACGCCTCCTTCGCGCAGTCAACAGGAGCCCCACTGCAATTGTAATTCCTACATGCCACAGTGACACACTACGTGCGACGCACATGGGCCCCACAGCGTAGCAAACCAGAACAACATGAACTAGTGCATCTCCTTCATTATATGGGGTCAGGGGGACACTTAGAAAGATGGCTCTATGTGGGCATTAGGGAACACGCTGCTCTGCCTCTTACTACACTCAGGGACACCTGGACTCTAGACACGGGAGAGGCTATGACGGACAGGGCCTGGAAGATTGTCCTAGAACATCATAGGAGGGTGTCTAGAAACGTCAAATTCAAATTCATACAGGCTATGATACTGCACAGGGCCCCCCCCAAAGGCTCCATAGGATGTTCCCTGCTTCCTCCCATAGTTGTCCCCGGTGTCAGGGGGATGAGGCCGACCTCCTCCATATGCTGTGGACATGCCCAAGGATACACAACCATTGGGGGACAGTCCGCCATACACTACACACTATCACAACTCTGCAGATCCTGGAGGGGGCACTGCCTTGTCTGATAGGGCACAGGAAAAGACCCAAGACCCAAAAAGGATAGCTGAAGTTCTTAGACCTGGCACTCTTGTTGGCAATCAGAGTCATAACTATGAGGTGGAAATCGGCCAGACCCCCGAGTGTAGAGGTGTGGCGATCTGATTTGCTAAAATGGGGCAGGGCAGAAAGTGTAATCCTGCGTAGAGAAGAGGAGAAAGGGCTCCGGATACATCCAATTGCGCAGGAATGGGAGCGGATGCTGGTGGAGATAGAGGATGTGGACCTAGAGCTCTCACAAGAGAATACCCCATGACCAGACATACAGGGTGGAGAGCAAAGGAAATACAGAGTAGGGATATAACCGCTGAATGTACAGGTTAGCCAGCCACACTCAAATACAGTTTCTGGACAGGATAAGGTCACCATGCCAAGGAATACAGTGCCTAAACAATGGAGAAGGTGGGAGACGTGAAGGGTGGGGGGGGTGTTGGGCGGGACAGGGTTTAGTTACGAGGCGACTATGTAATGCAAATGCAACATGATTATTGATATAATAAACTTGAGCCAACTTGGACTTAATGTACAATTGGGAAAGATTACATGTCAATTAGCCGGAAGTTAGAGGGAGAAAATGAGAAAAGACTGATGAATGATATTGTGAACAAATGTAAAATGTAATAATTGATACAGTCATGAATAAAGAGTTAAGAGGTGGTAGAGCAGTTTTCATGATAGAGGCACATGAATCTTTTCAGACAGATGTATTCTATTCATGGATAGTATTCCCAGAATCAAATCCAGTAACACATATGTTTCACTTCCACAAAGATGATGATCCACCCAGGAATATATTCCTTTCGAGGATGTTGAAATTCCACTCACATACCAGGAGCATAATCTCTGGTTTAAAGGTGCCCTAAAACATTTCAATCACATTACCAGGCTAGGTCCACTAGGTAGACCAGGAGCAACATGGCCGAATTTAGCCAGCTACACACCTCATCCTGACATTGAGGCAATGTCAAATGAGGAATTACTCACAACTCAAAGTGTTAATAAAAATGTACAGACAATTAGTCCAATATGTAATGCGGACTTTCACAGTCCAACCACCATTAACCATTCAAAAACAAACTTCTCACCAGGGGAATACACTAAATATTACTCCACAGACTTTACCTGCATTCATGGGTAAAATGTCCACAAAACGTGAACAAATTCCATTCTGGATAGCTCAAAAAATTTATCAAATCGAAGCAGTATTTCCTAATACTAGCCCTTATGAGAAACACAGCATCCTAACAATATATTTACCTTGCTTTCTTTTGTCAAAACATAGCACCTGAAAGTAGGTATTTGACAGCTTTCTCAATAATGGGGACCCAGGGCCACTTTTGTCGACTACCACAAGGGTTCAAGAACAGCCCAGGGTTATTCTCAGCAAGAGTAACAGAGTTACTACAAATTTATGATGACGAGGCATTGTCATCAGTCGATGACATCTATCTGACAAACGATGACCTGGATAGGTGCTTGAACAGGATGAATACCATTATACTGGGCTTCGCCTCTGAGGGCTACAAATTCAATTTCAATAAATCAAGAAATTGCCCACCTCAATGTCCTTTTATTAGGATATGAGCTTTCAAGTGAAGGTAAAAGCCTGGCAGCTAACTTTTTAGAAAAGTGTGCACTGCTCCAACCTCCAAAAATGCTGAAAAACTTAGTCTAGGTTTCCTAAATTCTGGAAGAACTTACATTCTAAATTGAATAATCAAACCTGATTTTAAAATCAAAAATTTGACAAAAGAACACACAGAAATATTGCAATCACTTCAAGTTGACATGTTAGCAACAAATCACATACAAACACGAGTAAACGTACGCAGTTTAGTGATCCGAATCATTTAGGGTATATGCGGATTCACTTACTTAACTTTTAATGTAGGTGAAAAAGTACCAATTGCATACAAATCCCTTTTGTATACACACACAGGCGGAAATTAGCTTTACATCAACAGAAAAAATTCTGACAGCAGCTCAAACCGCTGTAGCAAAAGAAAGAGCTCTAGCTCAGGGGAAACGCATAATTGTCGTGACTCCAGTACCAGCCTTAGAGGCAGTTACATAAGCGAGCATTCTGAATGCAAAAGCTTTACATCCAACGTGGATACAATGGGTTAATTCTGTTGCTGCAACAGATGTTGAATACGTTTTTGATCCTAATTTAAAATCACATGCATTCCTCCAATACGAACACGAATGTCCTCTGCCTCCTGAGATCCTCCCTCTTGATCAGTACGAATTTATAACTTATACTGAAGGATCTGCACAACCCGCTACGGGGAGTAAACAAGCTTATAGTGCAGCATGCACGATCGTTAAAGGTCGTATGCACGATGGTAAACTCAGACCGATGGTCACAAAAATACAATCTCTAGGTGATTGTACAACTCAAAGAGCTGAACTACAAGCATTCAAAATGGCACTTGAAAATACGGATCGCGAATTCCCCACACTTATTGTGTGCGTTTTTTTTTACTGTGTTTAACCATACAATGATTATTTGCAGAATTGGCTTCAAAATGGTTTCAAATATGCAAAAGGTGGCACAATCATGCATAAAACGCTTTGGGAACAAGTAGTTCAGTTGCGAGACGGACTACAAAACACTCAAGTGATACACACGCTGAGTCATCAATGTGATGGTGTTCACTTTGCAGGGAATTCATTGGCTGAAGGGGGCTGTGCAAACGACTTCTGTAGTTGCGATCACTCATTCAAAAACGAGAATAGACAGTGAGATATTATTGGCTGTCAATGCTTCAAGCAAAGGCAGAGGTGCAGCTTTACCTAAAATGCTTCCACTCAAATACTCGTATATAATTGATGCGAACAACGCTCCATTTGCTTGAACCCCTGGAGTGGGGGATAGGGTCATTCCAAACATGGAACGTAGATTAGTATTAATCCTAGCAGCACATGAAGGTATCGCTTCTTGCCCATGCAGGTGTTTTCGCCACAGTATCATAAATAAAACTGAGATATTGGTGGCCCAGCATTAGGAAATAAACCAAAAACTATGTTTTGGAATGTGAAATATGCCAGAAGATGAAAGTCTCTACAGTGAAATGTCCTACTCCCATTACTGTGTGTTTACCTGGACCATTGCGGTCCCTTACAATGGTATGGTAACTATAAATATATCATGGACGCAGTGAATTAGTGTTCAAGGTTCCTATCAATGTGGCCTCAGGGCTCGGCTGACGCTCGAACTGTTATAAAAGATTTGCGAGACTTTATCGGCACATACGCAATAGGCACACTACACTCTGACTAGGGCCCTGCGTTTAGCTCTCGAGCTTACAAAGAGCCCATGGCCAGTTTGGGCGTAGCATTGCGGTACTCCTCTCCATTCCATCCTGAGGGAAATTCGGTTGTGGAAAGGAAAAACTGGGACATAAAGCGGTCTATAACAGCTAGAGTATAAGGTTTGTATGATGGGTGGTTCAAATATCTTTACGGGGGTCCAACGCTTATGTGCCACCGTCGACCGTTGGATGGCGCGAGCACTCCTTCGTAGTGCTGCGCACGTCCAACGGCCGACGCGGCCCTGCCCATTTTGCGGAAGTGCCGCACTGCCGCGAAATCGCGGCCGCGGCAAACGGGTTAAATATTTGCCAAGAAGTTCTCTAGGGTGTGTCACTCCATATGAGGTCCTGTTTGGGACAAGAATGTGGGTCCCAGGTCTCGATTACAAAGGAACCGTGGTGGAAAATAAAACTTTTTACATCAAAAATCCTTTGGCTCAGGGGGAGGAGCCACGCCGACGACCATGATGGCCGCTTGAGCATCGGCTCCGCCAGCCACCACATCCTGACTTGCCATCCGGCACAATATCCTGAGCCCCGTCCCTATCATCTGGTGGGGGACCTGCTCCTGAGCCACTGGGCGAAATTCTGAATGATTTGGGCGCTCGGATGACTTGAATCTATCGTCTCGAACTTTTGGGGCCTACTTGGTGCGTCACCGGGATCCAGCGTGGGGCACTGCCCGCTTTGGAGTTTAACAACAACGGCGAGAGGGACCGGAAGTGTGCGGTGACACTCGTTCCGTGGAAGTCGCGTCCCACTCGAGTGGTTCTCGGGCCCCCATCTCAAACCAATTGACTCCGCATACCTACGCCATTACGGAACAACCTGTAGCTGTGCCAATTGCCCTTGCAAAATAGGGGTTTACTCGGCCGGCGGAGTTGGTAGTCGCACAAACTGAAGATGGGGGCGAGGAGGGATCCCGAGAAGCTACCTCTAAAAACGCTGCGGAACACCAAACCGGTCCAGTCCAATAGACTGGAAAAGTGCAGTTTCTCCAAAGGGTCTCCGGTGGATGAGAAACGCACGCAAGTGAGTAGCCATGAGCAGGTCCCGTCCAGGGCAGACCCGACATTGAAAGACCTGATGGCGGCGATCACCGGGATTCAGTCATCCCTTGGTAAGATGCATACCAAGTTGGACACTGTCCATATCGAGGTGGGTCTAATCCGAGCAGATCTGACTAAAACCTCGGAAACAGTCAAATCACTTGAGATCAAAACATCGAGTCTCACGGATGATGTGTCGGACCTCCAGAGAGAAGTGAGAGAGTTGAAGGAGTCTCGGACCCAGTTTGCTCGCAAGCTGGACGAGTACGAAGAACGGGCGAGGCGCAACAACGTAAGTATCCTGGGCATACCGGAGAGATCAGAGGGGCAGACCCTGGACCTGTTCGTGGAAGACCTTATCCTGAACCACTTAAAACCCAAGGGTCTCAGCAACTTTTTCACCGTTGAGAGGGCCCATAGAATACCTGGCGGCCGCCCGAAGACAGGGGCGCCCCCTCGCCCGATGATTGTCCGCATTTTGAACTTTCGGGACAGAGACACTATTCTGCAGACTGCGAGATCCTCTGGACCTCTGGCTTATGAAAACGCGTCTCTCCTCTTTTTCCCGGACTTCACCCAGGCTGTGCAGAAACAAAGGCAGGGTTTCATAAACATCAAAAGACGGCTGCGTGCTTCGGAACTCAAATACTCTATGTTGTTCCTGCCCGCCTCCGGATAGAACGCAACGGTAAAGCCTGGTTCTTTGATCACCCAGACGCGGCATCGGACTGGTTGGACCGAATCCAGGGGCCTGATACCGAAGGCGACGCCCCGATGGACAATGAGGAACAATAATCCCGTGTTGGTCGTTGTAGTTGGACAGGGTGGCAAGGGAGCTGGTTTGATGGGGGAGATCTCTTAATCCCCACTTACTTTGTTAATATCTTGTGGGTTTTATTAGCACTGATGGGGGTTCGTACGCGGGTTGGGGTGAGCTGGTGGCCTGTTTTAAGGTCCTCCTCCGTTTTCTACGTTTAGATCTTGTAGCTAGTTTTGGGGTGACAGGCACACTGCTGGTTGGGGATGTGCACATGTTGCATGCAGGGGTGCAGGGTGGGGGGTTGGGGGGCTCGGTTGTGGGGACTTTTGTTCGTTGATTTGTGTTTTGTTTATGACCTATGCTTGCAATGGATGTCGAGTAATGCTTTAGGATTTTCCGGGGACAAATATGGCGCCAGCTAGGCGGGGTTTGGGTGTGTCGGTCCTCAGCTAGAATGTGAATGGCTTGGGAGATAAGATCAAACGTGCAATGGTGGGACAGCTGATCAGGCGACGATTGCCAGATGTGGTCCTACTCCAAGAGACTCAGCTCATGGGAAAGAGATGTATGGCGTTGCACAGGGGTGGGTATAAATTGGTTGCCCACGCCGGTTTCACCTCGGGATCCAGAGGGGTGGGGATACTGGTCAAGAATTCCTTCCCATTCACCATACAGGCTACCTGGTCTGATAACCGTGGCCGGTATATTGGGGTCTCGGGGCTGTGGGAGGGCAGGACAATTACGTTCCTTTCAGTTTATATACCACCGAAATTGCAGACAGACACCTTTCGTGACCTGAGTAGGATGTTCTTGTCGCTACCCATTGGCATCATGGTGATTGGGGGTGATTTTAATGCAGTCATGGATGGTGAATTAGATAGATACCCCTCCCGTGTGATACCTCCCTCTAGTAGGTGGTTGTCGGAGTTTGTTACTGGTGCGGGTATGGTGGATGGGTGGAGGCTTCGGCATCCTGTAGACTTGGAGTACACACACACATCTGTGGCACACCACTCTTTTTCTAGAATTGACTATCTGCTATTGCCTGCGTCACAGACTTCATTCGTCCAGGAAGTCCGCCATCTGGCTAGGGGAGTGTCTGATCACTCTCCGATATGGTTGCAGTTGAAAATCGGACTGGACAATGTTGCTAGGGTTGCACCAATTAGTGCTTGTCGGTTGAGAGATCCCGCCACCAAAAAAGAGCTGGTACGTGTCACTGATAACTACTTTAACGAGAACTCGGGGACAGTCGAATCTGGCTGCTCTCTCTGGGAGGCCTACAAAACAGTTGTCAGGGGGGAGGCCCTCTCCCTAATCTATGGGCAGAAGAAAAAGAGCAGGGCAGAAATTGACAGGGTCGAGGCGGAGCTATTGGCGACGGAAAAGGAGGTCTTCACCACTGGGGACCCGGACGGTGAACATCGCCTCAGTCTCCTCCGGGACGAGTTCAAACACCTAGCGCGAGAGGGGGCGAGGGAACAGCACGCTAACACACAAAGCATAATCTACGAACACGGAGATAATGCAGGGAAACTGATAGCTTGGTTGGAGAAGGGGGACTGGGGGTCCCGTCTGGTCCCAGAGCTGCAGATTGCGTGCTCGTGGATCACGGCGGATCCGCAGTGCATAGTGGACGAGTTTGCCAGATATTACGAGGAGGTTTATACCTCAGCGGGGCTGCACACGGTGGAAGAGAATGCGGAGGTCATCCGGGATATCCGAACGCCCGCTCTATCGGCCGAGGATTGGGAGTTTATGGATTCCGATATAACAAATGACGAGGTTGCGATGGCCATCCGTGGGGTACACTCCGGGAAAGCCTTGGGCTCGAATGGTATTCCGGTTGAGCTCTATAAACTTCATGCTGACCGCATAGCCCCTTTTCTGAAGGCCATGTATGTTGAGAGCAGGGACAATGGCATGCTTCCCTATGACCAACGTATAGCCAACATTGTGGTTATATATAAGGATGGTAAGCCGCGTCTGGAATGTTCTTCCTATCGCCCAATCTCTCTCTTAAATGCGGAGCCTAAAATTCTGGCCGAACTACTCGCGAACCGGCTAGTGAAAATTATAACTGAACTGGTACATCCGGATCAGTCCGGTTTTATGCCGCGCCGTAATACCGCCCTTAATCTTCGTAGACTCCATGGGGTGGTGGCAGGTTCGGCTCACATACATGAGCCAGCAGCGCTTTTGTCGTTGGACGCTACTATGGCGTTCGATAGAGTGGAATGGCCATATCTATTCTCGGTGCTGGAGAAATTCGGGTTCGGCCCGGAATTCATACGATGGATCCGTCTCCTGTATTCTGCGCCACTGGCCTGGGTAGTGGTACACAATCATAAGTCCCGTGATTTTTAGCTTGGGAGGGGCACCAGACAAGGATGTCCCCTCTCACCACTTCTATTTGCTCTGGCACTTGAGCCTCTAGCGGCCTGGGTACGATGGGATAGATCGATCAAAGGGTTACGCTGGACTTCGGAGTGGAAGGACAAAATTTCGCTATATGCGGATGATATCCTGATGTACTTGACCTCCCCCCGACAGTCCCTTATTGTCTTCATGGATATCTTGGCGATATACAGTAGATATTCGGGGTGTGCCATTAATTGGAAGAAATCAGTCTTATTTGTGTTGAGCGGCGACCCCCCAGAGTGCCAGAAACCTGCCCGGTAAGGGTGGAGCAGGTGGGCTTTCGCTATCTTGGTATTTACATCTCCCAGGACCCTAAACAGCGTTTCGAAGCTAACCTGGTTCCTGCTTTGGCCAGACTCCGCCGGTATATCGCAAAATGGAAGGAACTGCCACTCTCCCTACTAGGTCGTGAGGTCCTCTTCAAAATGATAGCGCTACCGCGGTTCCTCTATGCTTTGCAGAACTTCTTTGACTCCGTGCCTTCCTCTTACTTCAATGAGATAGAATCGCTACAGCATCAGCTTCTTTGGGAGGGGAGGCCGCGGATCGCGTTATCTAAATTGATGTTGCCCTGGTACAATGGTGGGATTGGACTACCCAGCATTAGGAAATCCTACTGGGCTTCCCAACTGGCCCCCATTAATCACGCGATCTATGGCTCCGCGGCTGACCCCGGGTTCGCAATGGATCGAGCCCAGTTGCCAGGGGGCGAGTATACCCGGGTATTGTATGCCAAGCGTGGTAGGTTCCCACTGATGGGTCCTGTGTCGGCTTCAGCACGGGGGTGGCATGATGCCAACCGTGCCCTCCAATGGGAGGGTAGGATAACTATGGCCACCCCACTATGGAACTCCGAAGCCCTGGGCAGCCTGTGGAAGTTGAAGGGTTTCGATCGTTGGGACCTAATAGGTATCTCCCAGATTAGAGACATATGGGGCAAGAAGGGTATATTGACCTTCGAGGAATTGCAGGCCAAGCATCATCTGAATGAGAGTGAGCGATTCCGATATCTGCAAATCAAACATGCCCTGGCGGCAGCTGTCCCTCGTGACGAGACACCGCCGGAGGCCTCCCCACTGGAAGATCGACTCCTGTATGGGTATCTCCCCACCAGAGCGATCTCTCTGGTTTACAAAAAGTTGGTCAACCACACAGAAGATCCACTGGTGAGAGTCCGTGAGCAATGGGTGGCAGATGGGTTGATTTCGTATGATGAGAATTGGGTGGAAGCTGTGTCATCCCCTTCGAGAAGTGGCGATCTCCATGAGACTTCGCTTGGTGCAACTTAAGATTCTCCACCGGTCCTACACTACGGGCCTGGGGTTGTGCCGAATGGGGCTCGTCTCAAACGCAAACTGTCGAAGGGGTTGTGGTATGTTAGGTACATTCATGCATATCCTGTGGGAGTGCCCTGATATCCAGAAATACTGGACCAAGATTCATGAGAAAATGAGCGAGGTGTGGGGTGTACAGGTTGCATTGGAGGCTCGCCGCTGTTTGCTAAATGTATGGGAGCCTTCCGATCTTTCGATTCATGGCAGGCTCTGGGTAACACTTGCCTGTATAATTGCCAAGCGAAACATTGCACAACTTTGGGGGGCCGGTCGAGCACCCCGGGTTCGGAAATGGATGGATGACCTTGATTGGTGTATGTTTCGAGAGAGAGCTGTGTATGTGGCCAGAGGGAGACCCCGCAAATGTGGAAAGATATGGGATGCCTGGAATGTATACCGAGGAGATATATGCACACCACCAGAGCCCGATTCAGTAACTGAGGACACTGAGGCATCTTGAACCAAGCTGTGATACTCCTACATGATTCTGTATCGCTGGAACACTGATTTGCCGAAACTGTATTGCAGATGTCCGTTGCATGATGGTCTTGTTTGTTGCAATTGTTTATTAGTTTCAATAAAAACATTTAAAAAATATATATATATCCTTTGGCTGTTTTACAGGACTTAAATGAACTAAGATCAAAACAAAGCAACGGGTTCCTGAAGCCAACCACTACTGGGGAAAATCCAGCCGTCCCAGCAAGGCCTGTCTGGATCCCAAAGCTTGGGGATCTAGTCAGAGAGAATATCGCGGATAGGAAGGAGTTCGGGCCTTCTTACAGACAACCAGTAACTGTCACGGATCAAGAACAGTACTTCTGCCACCCCTTGCTGGAAAAAAGAGAAAAGATTTGTGTCTATCAACCTCATCAAACCACACTATGTGGCCAATACTAAGCAGTAGGCCATGTGGACTCCGACCAAGAAGCAGACGCACTCCTCTAGCTACTATCCATGAGGTTCAAACTGAAAGGCTCATCACCTTCGTAGAGTCAGAAGTGAGAAATGAAGGACTACGCAACAATGCTATGGAACTTATCGCTCTTGAAACTCAAATAACAGTTTGTCCTGATACACCGGTCTACACCAACGTAACAAGTGATCAACTGGTTCCAGCGATTTTAACGAATCCTGATGCAAATCCAAAAATTGACAGACCTGCCTCTGGCTATTTCATTAACTTTGATACGTTTTCCGAGGATCCCAGCGAACCTGAAACAACGCCAGTGCAAAGAACTTTCAAAGTCCAAGCAACAGACTTTTTTCATCTCCTGAAAAAAACGTATCTGGTTTCACAATGGATTGAACTATGGATTGTTTCTGGAATTTTTTTCTTTCTACTTTGGCTAGCTTTATTAATGACTATGAGTATGCGGATGAATGGAAGATATATTCAAATGGACACAGCAAGTAAAAGAGTGAACTTTCTTCTGAAACCACACAAGTCATCCCCTCATGAAGCAAGAGACTTGTCAGCAGTGAAGATCCGTTCCTATACAAGATGGTATAGTTTGGGATAAAGCTGAAGCACAATTTACTACTTGTGTAACGATATATCTGTAAGAGACATTAGTTAGTGATAGATTCCTTACCTTAGAATATCCCCAGGCGTCAGACTGGATCCGGAAACTTTTGCGTAGCAGTACCCTTGCGCATCGGTAGGCGTCGTCTGCGGCTCCGCGTCCGTCGTCGGCGTCGTGGGCGCCGTGATGACGTCGTCGGAGTACTTGGACGCCGCCTCCGCGTGCTGACATCAGTTCTTAGCCACAGCTTTTCCACGCCAGAAGCGCAGAGCCATGACAAAAACCAACACTGGTGCCATGAAACTAGGGCCTTGAAAGGGGATGACCTTAACCCTAGATATCGGTTCGCAGAACGGGGAGGATGGGTGGGTCGGTTAGGAATCTATCACTAACTAATGTCTCTTACAGATATATCGTTACACAAGTAGTAACTTGTGCATCTGAAAGATACACGTTAGTGATAGATTCCTTACCTTAGAATAGATACCCCAGCAATACCATCCCCGTGGTGGTGGGTCTGCGAACCAATAATCACACCAGAAAGTCCTGGAGGACGGAACTGCCAAAGTAGCCGTCCCTCCGGACTTGACTGTCCAGGCAATAGTGTCTTGCAAACGTGTGCAGCGAGGCCCACGTAGCTGCCTGGCAAATGTCCTGCACACCTCGGCCCAAGGCAGTTGTAGTGGCCGTGGCTCGAGTGGAATGAGCCCTCAGCCCAACAGGGGGTTCCTTTTTAGCCAAGGAGTAACACGCCTGGATGCACAAGATAATCCACCGGGAGATGGTCCGCTTGTGCACTGCTTTTCCCTTTCTTAGCGTATCCAACAAAGAGTTGATCATCCACCCGGAACTGTTGTGTGCGATTCAGATAAAATGAGAGCGCACGTTTTGGGTCCAGACGGTGGAGCCTCTCCTCCTCTCTCAAGGGGTGCGGAGGCGGAAAGAAGGTGGGCAACGTGATGGATTGCCCAATGTGGAAGGCCGTGACTACCTTGGGTAGGAAGGAGGGCCTTGTCCGTAACACAACCTTGTCCGGATGGACTGAAAGGAAAGGAGGTTTACAAGATAGAGCCTGGAGCTCACTCACTCTCCTGGCAGAGGTGATGGCTACCAGGAAGGCAGTCTTCAAAGAAAGAAGGCGAAGAGGACAGTTGTGAAGTGGCTCAAAGGGAGCGCACATCAGAAACGTAAGAACGAGGTTCAAGTCCCACTGAGGCATCACAAAGGGAACAGGAGGAAACGTATGTGTGATGCCCTTCAGGAATCGATTAACGATAGGGGACTTGAACAAAGAAGGTTGGTCAGGCAGCCTCAGGAAGGCTGAAAGATAGCCCTTGACCGTGCCCAGAGCAGAGCCCTGCTGGGCAAGAGAGAGAAGAAAGAGGAGAACCTCAGAAAGAGGGGCATTGAGGGGATCCACAGCCTTTGCTGTGCACCATGCCACAAATCTGTTCCACCTGCAGGCGTATACCGACTTTGTGGAGGGACGCCTGGCTGCCAGAATGATGTTGCAAACTTCAGGAGGCAAGTCAAATGGCCTCAACTGTCGGCGCTCAATCTCCAAGCATGGAGGTGGAGACTGGACAGGTTCGGGTGGAGGACCGACCCCTGCTGCTGCGACAGAAGGTCCTCCTGAAGAGGCAGACGAACCGGGGCATCGACTGATATACTGAGTAGCTCGAGATACCAGTACCTTCGTGCCCAGTCCGGAGCCACAAGGATGACTTGTGCCCGGTCGAGCTTGATCTTCTTCAGCACTCTGGGCAGAAGTGGTATAGGCGGAAAGGCGTACAACAGACCGCAACTCCACTCGCGACGAAAAGCGTCTCCGAGCGAGTGCCGCCTTGGAAATTCCAACGAGCAGAACTGATGACATTGCGCGTTCTCTTCGGTGGCGAATTGATCTAACCAAGGCTCTCCCCATCGCAGAAAGAGGCCTTGCGCCACGTCCGAGTTCAGATGCCATTCGTGATCCATCGAGCACAGACGGCTGAGTTCGTCCACCCTGGCGTTCAGAGAACCTGCCAGGTGTTGAACCAACAGAGTCACGCCCTGATGTTCCAGCCATTGCCAGAGGCACAGAGTAGGCATGGGCGGAAAATCCGTTCCGCTCGCGGATTTTGCGGATTTTCGGGAAATCCGCAATCCGCGAGATTTGCGAATTTCCTGAAAAATCCGCAAATCCGCGAGCAGCGGATTTTGCTCGCACTGCTCGCACTGTTCGCGTGAGTTCGCGCCCTGCGAATAAGTGCGAAATTGCAGAAATACGATCTAAGCAAAACTGAAAGTAACTACTTACCAGGTTCAAAAGTTCAGGCACATCATTAGTAGCCATTTCCTGTAGTGCTTCCTGAGGGGCCCCTCCAGAGTTCAGTTGCCAGTTGAAACTATTATGTGACCCTGCTCTGAACCTCAGAATAGTTACACATATGCCACAAAGGTCATGAATTACAGCTAAGGGAGACAAGCAGGAGCCAGGCTGGAAGTTAAAATCCATTAATCAGCCCCTAATTCATTATTGTCAGTTGGGGCAGGGCAGGTGTTGTAACTAATTTTGCAACAATGAAAGCACTTAGCAAGTGCAAAAGATCACTAATCAGGGCGCACTAAGGAAGCAGGTGCCAGCTAAAAAAATATTCTGTGACACATTAATCAGCCCCAAATTAATTCAGGTCACTTGAGGCAGGGAAGGTGTGCTTTGCTTTGCCGAAAATAATGTACACTGGACAACCAGAGGGTGTGGTGATGAAACAGAGGGTGGCATGGGTGGGCCAGAGGGTGGCATGAGTAGTCAGAGAGTGGCAGTGGTGACAGAGAGTGGCAGTGATGAAGAAGAGTGTCCCAAACAGGTTGGACACGTAGAAACAACAAGTTTGCAATACTTGCGACCCGACAGGTAAGTTCGCAAATTGCTAAATTGTAAAAACCCTCGCGAACTGGCAGAAACACGGGCGAACACAAAAAAAAAAAATCCGCAAATTCGCGGGAATTCGCGGATTTTGCGGATTGCGAATCCGCAAATCCGCAAAATTCGCGAACGCGAGATCCGCAAAATTCGCTCATGCTTAGCACAGAGCCTCCTGGCAGAGGGTCCACGACCCCACTCCGCCCTGTTTGTTGCAGTACCACATGGCGGTGGTGTTGTCCGTGAACACTTGCACTACACTCCCTCGGACAGACGGAGGAATGCCTTCAGTGCCAGACGAATCGCCCGCAGCTCCAACAGGTTGATATGGAGCCGGCACTCAGCCGGAGACCAGAGTCCTCTGATCTCCGCCTCTCCCAAGTGGCCTCCCCAGCCCTGGAGGGACGCGTCGGTCACAACTACGTGCTCCGGTTGGGGAAGGGAGAGGGATCTGCCGTTGACCCAATCGCGGTCCGTGAGCCACCACTGCAGCTGTCTCGCAGTGCCCTCCGAGATCAGGACATGGTCGGACAGGTTGCCCTGATGCTGGGCCCACTGAAACTTCAGGTCCCACTGCAGAGCCCGCATCCGCCACCGTGCGTGATGCACCAGAAGGATGCAGGAGGCCATCAGCCCCAGAAGCTGCAGCGTCAACCTGACCGAAACTCGGGATAAAGGCCGGAAGATCGGAATCAGAGCCTGTATATCCCGAACCCGCTGTTCGGGTGGGTAAACCCGAAACTGCGCTGAGTCGAGAACCGCTCCGATGAAAAGGAGCTTCTGAGAGGGGCACAGGTGTGACTTCGGCACATTGATGGAAAATCCCAGCTGGTGCAGGAGATCCGCCGTAGTCTGGAGGTGGCTGACGACTGTTTGGGGCGAGCCCACCTTCAACAACCAGTCGTCGAGGTAGGGGAAGACTGAGACCCCCAACCTGCGCAGATGAGCTGCGACCACCGCCATCACCTTCGTGAACACCCGTGGGACGCTGGTAAGGCCGAAGGGGAGCACGGTAAACTGAAAGTGCTCGTGGCCTACCGTGAACCGCAGGTAACGCCGGTGGGCCGGCAGGACGGGGATGTGGAAATACGCGTCCTGCGAGTCCAACGCTACCATCCAGTCTCCTGGGTCTAGGGCAGCTAAGACCTGAGCCAGAGTCAGCATTTTGAACTTCTCTCGGAGGAAGCCGTTGACGTTCCTCAGATCCAAGATAGGGCGTAGGCCCCTTTTGCCCTTCTTGGGTACCAGGAAGTAGTGGGAGTAGCAACCACGTCCTACTTCTGGCCCAGGAACGCGCTCGATGGCTCCCTTGGCCAAGAGGGCCGAAACTTCCTCCTGCAGGAGCCGCAAGTGATCCCCCGATACGCGGTGGTGTTGCAGTGGCATGGCTTGAGGAGTCGTCTCGAAGGGGAGGGAGTAGGCCCTCCGGACGATCTGCAGCACCCACCTGTCCGAAGTGACAGTGCGCCAGTGAGAGTGGTGATGGCGAACCCTGCCTCCCACTGGCGTCACATGGGCTAAAAAACACGGGCTAGGAAGGTGTAGAGGTGGATGCCGCGGGGGCAGGTGTGGACTGACTTCGCCTGTTTCCCCGACCGCCTCCGCGGCGGTTTCCACGGCGGCCGCCGCGCTGGACGATAGTTTGCGGCGAGTGGCTGGCGGCGCGAGTGGGGACGCCCCTTCCTTGGCCACAAAAGGAGCGAAAGGCACCCGTTTGCTGGCGCGGGGCCGAGAGGCCCAAGGACTTGGCCATAGCCCTGGAGTCCTTAAAGCGCTCAACCGCGTGGTCTGCCTTGTCGCCAAAGAGACGACAGCCATCGAACGGCATGTCCATCAGAGTGTTCTGAATGTCTGCCGAAAAATTGGCGGATCTCAGCCAGGCGTGGTGTCTGACCGCCACTGTCGTAGCCATCGCTCTGCCCAGCGAGTCAGTAGTATCCAATCCACACCTGATCGAATACTTGGCTGCGTCCCGGCCCTCCTCAAGGGCTTGGCCGAGTTTGGCCCGTACCTCCAACGGACACTCTAACAGCACTTCCGCCACTGTCTCCCACAGAGAGTGGGTGTAGCGGCCCAAGAGGCATGCGGTGTTGGAAGACCGCAGTCCCAAACTAAGGGACGAGAATATCTTCTTGCCATAATTCTCGTACCTCTTGGATTCCCTGTCCGGCGGGGCCGACGGGAATGTGGACTGGGAATTAGAGGCCTGGATGACCAGACTCTCGGGGGTGGGGTGGGAGGACAGGAAACATGGGTCGCCCGCAGCCGGGCGGTGGCGTCTGCCCACGTTCCCATCTACGGGCGCACCTGTAGCGGGCCTGGACCAGGTGCCCACAAGAACGTCGGTCAAGGCCTCATTAAACAGCAGCAGAGGCTCCATGGAGCATGACTGCGGCTTAAGGACCTCTGTGAGGAGGTTAGTCCACACGGCCGCGACGGGGAGCTTAAGGCCCAAGGCCTTGGCAGCCCTCGTCAACACCACACCATAGGTAGCCCCCTCCTCCGAAGCCACGGTAGGAGGAGAGACAAACCCAGTGTCTGGAGAGGTGTCCAGGCCACTGTCCTCCCCAAGGTCTCCTGCCCAGTCCATATCAGACCCCTCCTAATCCTCCTCATCACCCATCTCCTGAGACTCAGGGTCGTAATTGCATGAGGTCGGTTCATAGAAGTAAAAATCTCCAAACGGCGTTCAGCGCCGGAGGTGACACCACACGGACCGACGCCGGGGGGGGGGGTCATAAGGTCCACCGGTGACGGTCCAGAGCCCGAGGAAGACCCATCGGCGTCCCGTGGCGCCGGGCCTGAAGGCGCCGGAGCCGCTGAGCCCTGTGGCGCCGGGCCCGAGGGCACCGGCGGTGTCGGGATCGTGGGGCCGAAGCACCCAACGGCGTCGGGGTCAGAGCCCCCGACCTACTAGGGCCCCCAGATGGGTTAGCTGGGCCCGCAGGCGCCGGGGAACCAGTCGGAGGAGAAAGGGACCTCATGGCCTTGAGGAAACGCTCAATCTCCTCCGGCGTCGCGTGCAGCCCAGGGACCGGAGGGTATGGGCCGGACGCGACGCCTGCGACTCCCAAGGAGCCGCGTGGGCGGTGTCACCCGAACCCCCGGCCGCGTCGCGCGAGCGTCGGGGGGAGTCAGAAGAGCGATGATGCCTCTTCGACTTCTTGTGTTTCTTACCTGACGACTTGGGCCCGGAGGAGTGGTGCCGACTCCCGGAGCTGTGACGGCTCCGTCCCCGCTACCTGTCCCTTGACCTCCCGTGGGACCGGGATCTCACGCGGCGCGGGGCCGACTGCCGGAGTTCGAGCCGCCTGCGGGACCGCTCCCGCCTGGCCTTCCTCGAAAGGGCCCGACAGTCGGGGCAGGCCTCGTCGTCGTGGTCGACGCCCAAACACGTCAGGCACTGGCGGTGAGGATCCGTAACCGACATGGTGCGGTCGCAATCCACACAATGCTTGAAGCCGGGTATCCCTACGGCACCGTCGGTGTCAATAAAGACTTCTAAATGGATCAAAAAGATCACCAAAACTTAGTCAAAAAGTGACTAGGGAACTGCTCTTTCCAGATCTGCGCTGGCTGGCGCGGAAAAAAGAAGAACTGACGTCAGCACGCGGAGGCGGCGTCTAAGTACTCCGACGACGTCATCACGGCGCCCACGACGGACGCGGAGCCGCAGACGACGCCTACCGACGCGCAAGGGTACTGCTACGCAAAAGTTTCCGGATCCAGTCTGACGCCTCGGGATATTCTAAGGTAAGGAATCTATCACTAACGTGTCTCTTTCAGATTAGGACATATTCAGCCTGTCGGAACTTTTGAAGAACCACACTTATTTAAAATTTCATTGAGTGACTTTATTACCTCTAGTACCTTTTCTGATGATTGGGACTACGAGACTGTTATAACATGATGTCTTATCTAGAAATGTCTGCAGCATTCTCTAATCAGGATTATTTAGAGGGTACATCAAACTATGAACAGCTTTATTGTTAAAACCGCTATGGTCATCATTTCTTGCATAAATCTGCATCACCTCGAAATGTATTTATGTATAATCAATTGGAACATTGTCCTACACCAGCAAAGGATAGCTCAAAAACGTTTGCAATGAAGTGTCCGCATTTTTCAGGGTTTAACTATTGCAATCCGGAAACGTTTTATTTTAAAAATGTGAACAAAACAGGAATGAAAAGTATGTTAACCAATACAAAACAGATTTATTCTGCTGCCTTTCTTGCCCAGCTGTCTAGTCAGGGCTTTGACTTTTGGAACGAGACAATTGACACAAAATCTGTCTGGGGTACAAAAGATTGACAAGTGCAGGGGATAGAAACTTTGTTTAGAGCCTGTATCATCACACAACAAATAAGGTTTTTGAATGACACTGTCCAACAAACGTCTTGCCTTGGGTTAGCCAAGATCAAAGACATGAACACTCTGTCCATACCTACAAGTAATAGCAATACACAGGGGGAGGTCGACAAACATACTATTTTACATCACAACAGATCAGATCCTGAATGGGAAAAATGGTTGCTCTGGCCCTGTTAGATCTCACAGCGGAGGTTAGGCGCGAACCCTGCCTTGAGACGCGATCTAATCTCAACAAACTACATTTCCCATGTTTCCAGGTACTGCGCGCGCGACGCCCGTGTGATGACGTCACACGCGCAGAGAACATTACCGGCGAGGAAACAGAAGGCGCCGCCGTTGATTCTGGTTCCGATCCTGATCGTGGTAAGATCGAGAGATTCCAGCGTATCCTTTTTCGAGTGTACTCAGTACCGGCTGGTGAGTGCAATAGAAGCTTTCCGCTTCTGTCTAGGGGTGGCGTCGGCTGGCGCTTCCCATTTCAGTGGAGTTCTCGGCTGAGGCTCTAGCGTTTCACTGGCTAGTGAGACGCCGGTTTCCAGGCAGTGTTTACAGTGTTTGGTTGTGTGGATTTTCGTGGGAACACTGTTTCTGTGAACTGCCATTCCTTGCTCTGGGTACCACCTGAATTTAGACTTCCAGGGCTATTGTTCTTTCAGACATCCCCCGTGCATTTACCTTGTTCCTAAGGGGGTACTACGGACTTACCTGCAGAGAGACATTGTATTCTAAAAGGTGCATATATTCAGTGGTTCACCAGCCAAACGGAAGACATTGTTGGTTTGCTTTGTTTATGAGTCTCTATCACTTCAGGACCCAGGACTTTTATAGTACTCCTTGTGTACAGCCTAGTGTATTGTCAGGTGAAGTAACCGGGCAATGCAAATTCGGGAGTGAAGACAATAATTGTTGTCTCCTTTTCTTCCTTTCTGACAACAGGGGCTTATGAGCTTCGCCTGGCAGGCTAACTTCCATACTGACCCCTGTTGAAGCTCCATTTTACATTTACGTTGGTATGTAGTACTGGTAATGTGTAATGTACTATGAATCTTGCTGAGTTAAGATACTGACCATCGGTTCTTGTATTCTAGACTTATCATCCTATTCAACCTTTTATGATTGCCAGGCAAAGCCTCCCATTTATTCCTACCAGGTATAACTTATTCAATTCACACAAGGGTGGGGCTACATGTTTATGCTAAGTGTATTGCATATTTAGTCTGTGCTTGTCTCATGGTGCCTTGTTCTCGTTTCAGCTTCCCTTCCCCGCTGTTCCCACCCTTACCTTCCTGATATCCCTCGCTCGATCATTCCTGTGCGTCTGTTCTCATTCAGACCCAGGGGCTGTCGAGAGGTGGACCCTATAGAGCATCGTGAGATCCTGAGGACCGTTGGACCTGACAGGCCCACAGACACATCTCCCGCCTGGATTATGCCAGCTCTCTTCTGGCCGGGGCCAACCAGGCCGAGTTAACCCGTCTGCAGCGGGTTCAGAATGCTGCGGCGAGGGCGATTGTCGGACTGCCCAGATTCAGCTCGGTGGCAGGTGTCCTTCGTTCCCTACATTGGCTCCCTGTAAGGAAGCGCATCCTTTTTAAGGTTCTGTGCCTTGCCTTTAAGATTCTGAGAGGTATAGGCCCGGAAATCTTATCTAGCTGTCTCTCCTTCTATGTTCCCACCCGTACCCTCCGTTCCCAGGGCTTGGCCCTTGCTGTGGTCCCCAAATTCAGGCTCAGTCGCATGGGAGGCCGCTCGTTCAGTGTAAAGGCCACGGCAGCATGGAACTCCCTTCCTGTTGAAATCCGTCTGATGGAGGATCTCTTGACTTTCCGGAGGGCTATAAAAACATTTCTGTTTTAGCTGTTTTTATGTTTTTTACTCTCCTGTTGTGTTATGGTCTACCTTGTCTCTGCGCCGGGACGCTCCTTGGCTGGAGTATCTGTGCGCATAATAAATCAACATAACATAACATAACACAAACATCTGTAAAGAACGATTCCTGAACAAAATACAGGGTTTTACTTTCGCTATGTTCAAAGACAGGATCCAGGAGTAGTAACAACATACAGTGTAGGAAAATTGTGCCATGACTGGCTCCAGAAACCTACACTTGAGGATGTGGAACAACACTTATCTTTACTTAAAGAAGGCGCAGACCTTAGGGATTTCTTGCTGGGTCCAAGAAAACTGCGTCAAAAACTTTTCATATATGCCAGTATCTATGCTGCTTATAATGAAATATGGAAGGTTACCGAAGCAGTCGCTGCAGAAAGAATACGAGAAATTGATCATATTGATTTAGAGAAATCTCTTGCTTTAGTCGACAATGGGTTAACGACTATCATCCAGGATATATTCATTGGACAATATTGTATCCTCTGCCATAGACATTATGGAACAAGATTTGGTCATGCTGCTACAAGGCCAGTCTCAATTACGTTCTATTTTGCTATTAGGCTTGACGCTACAAAATCTGCATGCAGGCTATGTGCCTTGGCGTTTTATCAAAACAATGTCTCTGTTTTCAGGATACAATCTCACTGATAAACAGATTGAACTGGTACAAAGGGGAGCAAATTATACAGTGCTGAGCATTGAAACACTGGAAAAATTGCCATTCACCGTAGCAGAAAAAACAGCCACTGAGTGGATCATTCATGGCAAAATAACTCTGCCTGTTACAACTTTCCATTTTCAGTATTGCCTCAAAAATATACCAGCAGGCAAATATTAAAGGTTGGGTGAAGAATACATCAAGACATCTTGGGATTTACCTTACACACACAGATGTTGGAGTGGGGGGCATGAAGTGTTTCTTAGCGGTACACACTGTGAAAATGCCCTAAGCAGTTCTCTCCTATGTCAGGGTATTAATTTACACGGGGTTTGTAACTGTTCCACTGCAAATTTGTCCTGACACCTGCAAGGTTCACCAGCCTCAGTGATTATTCCAGCGTTTGTACTACTTTCAAATGCAAGTTACCTCATGTTGAATGATCACAGCTGCAGTGGCATGTTGCCAGGCATCCCGTAGGGTCACTTGCTGAATGCAAATCTTGTTCCCCCAAATAGACACAGTCAGGGAGTCACCTTTATGGCCTTCACTGAACATCTCTTCTATATGAATTGATACTTTAAGCAGAATGAAAGCCATACTTTGCAACAAACCGTGCTTTTGACCTCTGCCAAAGAAACCTATGATCTACAAATTCCAAGGGCTTCAGCTGATATACAGGCTCTGTTTAGTACAAACTGCCCTACACATTTCACAGAAATATTGGGACGTATCTTAAACATGTCTGATACGAGCGGTATTGTGCATGTAATGAGGAACATATGTTCAGGACTGTTAACAACTTTTGAAGCAGTCCTCGGAATCATTCCAAACTTCGTGCACTCTATGTTTGGTGGTCTGCCACTAATTCTAGCACTCGTTGCAGGAATCCTGTTTTTATTCCTACTACTACGCTATGGCGAGTAAATAGAGTAAATACACCAGCGTCACTCCCAGCAGCGTGGATAAAGCTCACCTGGAAAGGAAGTGTTGTGAGCGCATAGTACAACTTTTGAGTTTACCTCGTTTACGAGAATTAAATTCTACATGTTTTCTGTCACTCAGACTAATCTGTCAAAATTGCATCTTACCTGTTCTACGCTGCCTGCTTTGCAGTGAAGCATGCGTGCTAGACATCGGTCTAACACTCCCATCAGTCATGCCAATGGATTTCATTACTCTTCTGGACCCGGTATCGGCCCATGCTCTTTGTTGTCCCGAAAGGCTACCACTACTGATGACGGTATTCATTGAGATCTCACAGACGCAAATTGCTACTGTTGAGGTACGAGAGGAATCAAAAGGCACACAGGTAACATCGGAAACGAACATTGCTGATGCTTCCAATGCTGAAGGCGAAGCATCGCATTTATGTGCGGTTAATCTTCTAAACGAGGTATTCTAACTATCTAGCTACAACGGTAGACAATTTTTTTGTCTACAGGAATAGACCGGTATTTGGCTGAGAGCAATGTAGGCGAGTTTAAACCTACTTGCAAAACAAGGAATCGCAAAATTGTGATTCCATATTTTTCTGTTGTATTTGAGGAATCGGAAATTGCGATTCCTTAAATGCAATGTAAGTAGCACAAAAAAAAGCGCACTTCAGACTTAAGGAATCCCTAATTACCACCGAATTCAAGTTGGCGGTAATTAGCGATTCTCTTTAAAAAAGCACTTTTTTGCTTTTTTAAAAGTGCCATGTGGCACACATCCAAGCCCTTAGGGCATGTATGTGCGCCACATGTGCACACATGCACATTTCAGGGGTGCAACAGGGTGTCCTTTTGACACCCTGGCACCCTTGAAATAGCTCCCGCTATTTGCGATTCTTTAATACCGAATCGCAAATAGTGACTATCTTCCCATTCATTCCTATGGGCCTCCTAGCCCATAGGAATGAATGGCTAGGTATTCCTGATTAACGGAGCCTCAATTAGCAATTCGTTATTAAGGAACATTAATGAATCGCTAATATTTTAGCGATTCCTACCTACATTCAATTTAGCAAGTTCTTAATAGCGATTTGGTCAAAATCGCTATTAAGGACTCACTAAATTGATTTTACCTACATCTGGCCCTTCATGTTTTCGCCATCCCCATACACTGACGTTTGATTCAGCACACAGTGTACCGGGAAGACTCTGAATTTGGCCTTCATTTTTCAAAACAAAAACAAAACTTGGAACATTTTCCAATGATTATTTTTTTTTCTCCAAATTTTCTTTTACTTTTTTTATGGCAAAGTAATATGCTTACAGTAGAACTATTCAAAGAGAACAGAATTCTTTGAACATTTCCAGAGACAAATTGCCACCTCGTCAAACAATGTCATTTATGTAACCTGACATGAAATGGTTTCGAACTTTTTCTTCTGTAATCACAAACCAATTCATCATGTGTATATATTTATGTTCATTCATTTAGCATTCACTGTACGCATATGCATAGAATGGAACATTGCTTTAATATGTACAGCACTATTGCATTTCATGCATAGAAACAGTTTTAATGCATTTAAAAAAATGTTTTAGACATGTTTTTAGCAATTCATGTGAAACTCTATTTTAGTATGTTTAGCATTTAGTAATCGATCATTCGAAACTGGAGTGGGTGTTGTGTTTCAATTTAGATACCCGTACATAGGTTTCCCGAATCATGCCCTCACATAGGCACAACTCACATTGCCCTTATTTAGGCATAGAATCCCAGTCCTTATTTAGGCATCAGCCATGCTATCCAAATACAGGCATGGTCACCTACATCCGTCCATCCCACGTCAAAACTAGTTTTTAGAAACCAGACCCTTAAGCCATTTGGACTTTCCTGCTTGGATTATTGATTTCTACAAGAACTCATTTATTATGCATGAACAACTATTCCTTAGGGGTTCATTTAGGATGTCTTTCTCTGCCCGACTTTACGTCAACGCTAGAATTCCTAAGCACCTTCTAGGTATAAATATACCTTTACTTACCATGGCAAAATATGGCTCAGCTACACAGCTCGATTCGGCTCGCCACAGCAAGTTCAGAGGGAATTCAAGTCCCTGCCTAACGCACTGACCAGACGCTGTCATTCTGCTCGCAGAGAATCCAGCTTCCAGTGTCCTGACTCCCTTGTGGGGTGTTAGAGATTGAGATCCTGAAAGAGATTCCGACACTATAGAAAACAGCACCTACTTCTTACCTTGTACTACACTTAGGTTAGGTACACTATTTAGAAGCACCAGACGAGTATTCACATTTTAGCCTGTGTTATTTATGTATGTTCCTTTGAATATATGTCATAACTAAAAGACCATGCTATTGCAGTATTATTTCTTCTTACTGCTCACGCTGTACGCATTATATTTCGCATACTGTCTTGCGATTGTAACAGCTCATACCTCTTGCACGAGAAATAAGACGGTTCAATAAATCCTTTTATTGAAACGCCCGTCTATCTATTTCTGTGTAACTCTGAAGAAACTAAGCATGCACGATTGACTGAGTGAAACTTATCTATTGTTTCCACGATTCTGAGAACTGTTCCGAATCTAAAAGGAAACAAAGTTGTCCTGTTTATGCAGTTGTCAGAAACTACTCACTTCTTGTTTATTCGAGAAGTTTCTAGTGACCTCTGAGTTAGCTGGCACATAAGTTTTTAAGTTTACTATACTCGATAGAGGCATACTGAGCTCAGTCCTATGCAAAAACTATAGTGTATATTATTCCAATGCGCACAGCCTATAAGGAGAATAGGAACTACACTACAGTTGGTTTAACAGTGCCTCATTCTTGCCCTTATTGTAGGGAAGTAGGCGAAAGCCATGAGAGATGCCATTCATATGACCTTTATGAACCTCACCTGTGTTTTTGAAATCGTGAACTGTATGTAATTATGGGCCATGTTGAGGAGTCTGGAGGCTTCAACAGGCTTTGGTAGACCTCCTTTGTCATCTTCATTGGGTCACTTTTGTTAACATTCCATTTAGCAAAGATGGGGAATGTACCTCTCAAATTAAATCGACTCGGGGAGTTTGACAGGGTTGCACCCTGGACCCTTTTCTTGTCCTACTTAATATCAATTGTTTAGAGAGAACTTCTTAGTTCAAAATGGAAAGTATAAGCCGAGAACGGCGAGGTGTGGCTTCCCAGTCCTCTTGTATGCGGATGATATTGTTCTCATTGAGAGTACAGCGAAGAGACCTCCAACACTGTTGGATTCCTTTGTCCATTTTATAGATGATCTGGACCTAAATGTTAATATGTCCAAATCTTTTACTATTGTTTGTGGTCCACTAAGAACCAAGGTTAAAACACATAAAATTGGGGCAGTCGAGATGTACAGGGTCAAACATTTTAACTATTTAGGTATTCCCATTCATGAGGAATTACAGTAGGGAATTTTAATTAAGCTGATGAGAATGCAGGTTGTGAGATAAACTGATGCTGTGGGCAGGTTTGCCTTCAGGCTCCGTCATAAACTAGTGGAAGAACTCAAGCATATCTATAAATCTAAATGATTCCCAGTTTCCTTATTTGGGTCTGGGCTCATCAAAACCCAGACCCAGAGGGTTGATGACCGCTTCCTGCACACACACATCTCATCATACCGTAGAGTATAGCGAATGCTGTCGTGATGAAGCTGGGTAGAACTATCTTGAGGATTTTCTTGATTTTAAAATTGTTGCCAAAATAACCGGAGTAATCTTAATTGTTTTAAGAGTACATAACTGTGTGTACTGTTATAAGTGGTATTGGGCAGAGGGATGGGTAGCAATTATTCAATGCAGTGGCTGTGTTTAGAGCCACTTCTTTATTGCCATTTTAGAACTGCCATCTTAAAGGGGCGGCCTAGTTGTTTGTCTTCAGTCTGTCCTGGTATTTCAGACACAAAATTGGGGGGGACCTGAAGCCATCATCACACGCTTATACCATTCTGCACTTTACCTCTACTGCTGAAATTGGTTCTAAAATTGTTGCCAAAATAAACCGGGGTATCTTAATTTTTTTTAAGTGTTATTAACTGCTTGGACTGTTTAAAATAGTATTGGGCAGGGGCCATTTTCATTAATTTTAGGGGCCGTATTTAGATACACTTCCTCATTGTCATTTGTGTAGAAGGGCTACTCCGGCAATAGTCAAGTGCTTGCCTTAGAATTTGTGATAGATGAAAGGTACTTAAGAAGACTAAACTTGCTAAAGCTTCTGACCTGTGCTAAAAATCCAGTTAAGTGAGAGTCCTAAAGCTCCAATGTGCACAGTACCCAGTTCTATGGTGCTAAAAGGTTATGTAAGGACAGGTTGCCTCTCTAGGACACTCTAATGACGTGCCCTATAAGGGTTACTGGAGACCGGTTAAGAAGACACCAGAGGTATACATTAATGTAACTGGCTTTGCCATAACCATTCCAGCTTCTAAGCATCCTTGAGTTCTGACTCCCTACTGAAAATTCGGGACTTCTGCTATCCTTCATTAGATTTTTCTTACATTACTTGCACTTAATATCTGTGTCCATTTCCCTGCCAGTCTCAGTAAAGGGATAGATTAACAAGTTACTTAACTTCAGTAACACTACTTCTGGTACCGCATATTCCTCAACTTTTGAAAAGTTCCCAGGCATCAGACTGGATCCAGAAAGTTTTCAACAGTACCTCTGCGCCACATTGATGAAGTTGAGCTCTGGAAATGACTTGCGGAGCCTACATAGGTGCCACTCCTGTGTGCTGACATATGTTGCTTTCAAGGTTGTCCGTGTTCCAAGACACAGAACCCCAAAAGTAAATAGTTTTGACCAGTATACCTTGGATCTTAATAATTGGTAGAGCTCAATTCACAGACGGGGAGGACGGAAGAGTCAGTAGGGAATCTGCAGTTAGAAGCACTATAAGAAAGAGCGTTACTGAAGGGAAGCAACCCCACACTTACCTGTAATGATGGTTTTGCAGCTTGAAACTCTTGCACAATCTCAAATCTAGAGGTTGGGCCCGAAAGTGTCCTTATTTCTTCTAAATGTTTGTTAATTTGTGGTATAGGAGTCAACATGGGCAGAGCCCACATATATGACGTCCACCATAATCCCACAATGCCCATGTGCGTGCCCACCATCTTAGATTCTTTTTTCTTTTTCTCTTTTTTGACAACCCCCCAGCCAAGATGAGACTGAAGGGCCAAGTGTGAATTTAGAACCGTTTCAAGCTGTAAAACCATAATTATTGGTAACTAGTTTGAAGTCACTTTTAGATGCACAGGATTTGCACAGATTATGTAGCGGTATTACTTAACTTGGGGTGGGTTTAAGAGGGAGTAGTGGCAAAAATGGTCTTCAGCACAGTCTGCCTAACTAAACTTTGTTTGCATGAGCCTAAGTCCACACAATAATGTTTTGTCAATGTATGCTGAGAAGCCAGAGTGGCAGCCCAGCATTTATCTTGTATTGAGACGTTGGCCATTAAAAGCCATTAGAACATTGGAATGTTGGGAGCTCTATTGTAGACAATGGAGTGCTCATGCTTTTACGGGACGGTAAAGGTCCGCAGAGCAACATTCCAATGTTTTACAAAGGCCTTTCGGAGCTCGAGGGGATTTAAATCCCATCAAGCTTCGGGATGCCTTTGATTTATTTGTTAGAACATTCTGCCCTCTAGTGGCAGAATGTTCTAATAGCCTTATAGCCCTTTGCAACAGGGCTATACCGGCTATTAAAGTCCTGGTCCCTTGTTAAAGGCCCGAGGGCCCGCTACGGCGGGCTATAAGGCTATATTATAGCCCCTTTCTTCCTACTCTTCCTGACGCTTGCATGTAGTAAATGACTGCTCTTCTGGCGTCTAATGTGTGTAATGTCTTTACTGCAGTCTTCGCAGATTTCTGGAAGAAGGCTGGCAATATGATAGCGTAGTTTATGTCAAAAGGTGAAAACGTTTGGTAGGAACAATGGATGTGTCCTCATTATCACTTTATCCTTGTGTATGACTATGTAAAGCTTCTGTACCATGAGCGCCTGTATCTCAATAATTCATCTCAGTGACAAGATTGTTACCAAGAACACAGTCTTAAGTGTAAGGTGAGGTGATGTATCTTGTTATGGTGTTGTGCCTTTATTAAACCCTGCCAAAACTAAATTTAAAATCCACTGTGAAAGAGTTATCTCCCTTGCTGGGAAAAGTATTGTTGCTCCTTTCATGAACCTTTTGGTCAGTGGAAGTGAAAAAATGTTCTGTATTTAGCCCTTTCAAGTAAACCACAATGGCTGGTAAATGCAGCCTTATCAAGGCATATGAGAGTTTAGACGTTGTTAAATGTGTTAAATACCTGACCATTACAGTGTTGTGATGGCCCATGTGTTCAGTATTCTTGGATTGGCATCAGGTTACATATCCAGACCTGCTAACTTGAACAACAAGCATTGGAAATGCAATAGGTCTCGCATTTCCTGGAGTTACAGCTATTGGTGTTGTATATGAAAATGTCTTTTCCCTAAGTGTTCTGGAGTGTATATATGTGGCGTGCTGTAGAATTTTGTGGTTTGGATTGTCATTGTTAGGCATGGAATTGTGTGGTGTGGATTGGTTTTGTGTAGTGGAATTATGTTGAAATATGTGGATAGTAATTAGGATACAACGAATAAAATACATAAATACACATGTTTACATATAAAGGTGCATCCAAACAATCATTTAAACAAACATAAAGGCACAAAATGTAAGATGAGTACCCATAGAAATAACACTCATAAGTAAGCCTATAAAAAGCCAACATAACACAACAAGACCAAAGCTGAGAATTAATTCCATTAAAGCAAAGCGGCATACCGATTTACCTGCACATTCCTTTTTGAAGAAGAGAAATGTTGGTCATGCATGTTTTGGGCACACAGGCGTCATTGTACTTTGCATTCTGGTACTTGTAGTTTAAAGGGCTGTTTACACAAAGCAAGCACTCGCGGAATAATTCAAGGAGTGATGGTAAACAGGTTTCACTCCAATGGAGATATTCTGAGATGGTGGACAGCCTAAAACAAATACAGCTAGCAAATGGAAGGCCAGCAAATGTGAGTTACAAACCACAAAGCCAATGGTAAGCAATAGGTGGAATGCATTCCCTGGGAAGCATCCAGAATGTCCACAAAAAGTCTTTGAAAACCTAAGGTTTGACCTAAAGGGGGGAACAGTATGCAGAAACCCTCCGTCCCCCATTCTGACCTGGGACCTTGAAGTCATAATGCGACACGCCTATAGTAATGGTATTTCTCCAAGTGTTACTAGATTCCACCACTTCAACTGAGGCTTCTAGGCACTGGTATTTACCCCAGCCTTGAAACGAGGGCTTAGACTCCACTTCAGTTTTGCTGTAATCTAACACAGAGTATTGTTCTTTAGGGAGCAGGGTGTGCTGGGGGTGGCGCACAACGCCCATTGGGCAGAAAGGGCTTTCGCCCCCCTGTCGTGTGTGGCTGCCCGGGCTTAGACAGCTTCCTGGGCACACACACAGCTGCACCCGAGTACTTCACAGGTCTTTAAAAGTTGATTTACTAGTTTATGAGGCTTTGTTGTTTTTTGACCCCTTCTTAGAGCCCCTACATCTCCAATCTGCCTATTGCTCAAAGAATTAGACCACCCCAAATTTTTGTACTTAGTCCCCCCCCCCCTTCCTCCCCTCCTCCCTGCCAAATTTGGATCTAGTTACAGCTCTGGCTGGGGGCATGCAAAGGGGAGGTAGGTTAAGGTCCTGATATCGTCATGCAGGTAAAACATCACTTCATAATCAAAGGTGAGCCTCTTTTATCCTGTCCGTTCCAGCCATGTTTTAAAGCCCCCACCCCCATTTAATACAGGGTGACTTTTAAACGTGGTGTGTATCTTGTCTGTCTGTCTGTGTGTCTCACTATTTAGTCAGGAACGCCAGGGCAGGAAACCCTGTGGGGCAAATACAGCACAACTTTTCAGGGTTCTCAAGTGATCGACCAGTTCATGCCATTGAAACCCTACATAAATATTTTACCGAAGGTCACACCGTTCAGTATTTACTGCTGACTTCAATTTGACCTTCAAGTAGCTTGTAAAAATCCCAGGTCAGTCAACTCTGAGGTTCATCTTTCCGAGCTCATTGGGATGAGTATCAGTTTATATTGGGTAATAACAAAACAAAATGAAAACACCTAAACCAAACCAGTGTTGTTTTTAGAGTCCGTCTGAAGACCAGATAACACAGAGAATTTTTGATGTGATGGGGGAAATTATTCTAGAGGTGGGGGCCCGAACAGGGAAACACATGGTCACCGGGTGTAGAGCGTTTAAAATGCAGGTGTGAGGGTGTGAACAACGATAAGGCGCTACGTACAAATGGTGATTTTCCAGTCCAGTAGAACTCTATATGCAAAGGCAGAGTCCGGAATACGACTTTCCACCAAGACACTGTGCAACTATGTAACTGACACACTTTCTCAGTTTATAAAATGTTGAATTCTCTGAAGCTTTCTTAGCTAAGAGTCAAATTACCCTTAAAAATTATGTTTGAATAATCCTTCCTTGAAACTATGCGAACAGGGACCGCTTAAGGGCTTTCTTTAACAAGCATTTCAAAGAAAAGCAGGGCGGAAATCAATTAGTAACAGGATACTAGGGCAAGGGCGGCAGTTTTCTGAAAGGCCATAAATTGATTTAGCAGACAATAAGCAAAAGCGAAGGGAAAGCATGTGAGCAAGGAGGAATGCTTCTGCCAGCCTTAACTCTCCAGAGACCCAAACGCCATGAGAGTGAACATTTTAAGAAGAGGTGGGACATGCACCCACTTTTGGCCAATTGCGTGCTTTCATTTTTTGAATGCCACACGCAAAGGCCAATTGATATCACAAGCTTACAGAAAGCTTTCAGAATGTCTGGAGTGAGGCCAAGAGGCCCTCTTCTAGAGCAGAGCATGCGCGCTGCGCTAGGCGAGACTTAAAAATATCACCATGTGATTAGGGGGTGGGGTCTCATGCCGAGAAGTGCCCAAGAAGCACCTTTGCCCCCTCCCTGCCCCAAGCCCCACAAAAAATAATAATAATAATTGGTGCTGGTGTCCTGGGGTGTTTTCACACCCCTTAATGGATGTCGGCTGTTTAAAGCCTCAGAAAATGATCTGGAAATCCACTATTTACAGGTTTCAAGCGAGTTTTCCCTGCCACCATGTAATATTGGCTTCACACCGGGTGACTGTGTGATGGGAGCCAATATTGTGTCAGGTGGTGGAACCATGTGAGCTGGCAGGTCTGCATATCATTTCCACTTAAAAGTGTAACACCTAATGGAAGCCGGCATTTGGGCTTCTCTGATAATGCTTAATGTAGATTTGTGTGTTCACATACCCTTCCCTGTTGCATGGTTAGGGTGTCCTGTGTGTTAGAAATCGGGTTTCTGGTTGGCAGAGGTATGCACCATGTCCAAGCAGGAATCACAATCCTAGTCAGGGTAAGTGAGGTACACACTAAAAGATCATCTGTGCTCACTCTGTGGTAGATTGTTACAGAGCAGTCAGGTTAATCTATAGAAGCAATGTGTAAAGTATTTGTGCAGATGCACACAGTAAAAACACCAGTTTCGAAAAATTGATTAAAGAATAAGTGAAAACAGTGATTAGAGGCAAATAGAGCTTTGGGGCTACTGTAGGTCATGCTGGACCGGGACAAAGTCAAGAGTCCAGGCCACCCTTGATTGAGCACTGGCCAGATACAGGACCCACGCACGGTCTGCTGAGTAAAGAACCTTAATCCTTGTCGCAGAATGAAATGCAGTAGTGAGGAGGCATAGGTTCTGTAGATGAAACGCTGAGTCCGGAACACGATATGCCAGGTTAATACACTCTGCAGAATAGATGTTGATCTTATCCAAGCACTGGCAGCGATGCTTTGAACCCTGAAGCAGGTATTCTGGTGGCACAGCAGCAGTGCCGAGTGCATTATGTCGTGTCTAGACCTTGCAGCAGCAGTGTTTTTCGATCCTGCTGTCACGGTGGGCGATACGTTCATGTCTGATCAGCGCAGCGATGTGTTAGAGCAGGTTCTGGCAGCAGCAGTACTTTAAACTCACATCGAAGGGCCCTGGACTGGACAGAGCAAGACTTACAGCAAGTAAAGTCCAGGTGCTGGGATGAAGTTGAAAGGTGAAGTCTTTGATATCCCTGAGATTTCAGTAACAGAAGGCAAGCCAACAAGCCCTTGCAGTAAGGTCTTTAGGGTGTAGAGAGCAGGTCCAGTCCTCACGTTCAGGCAAGAAGCTGGAGGCCAACACAGTAAAACAGTTAGCAAAGTAACAGTATCTCCTACAGCATGGCAGCTCTTCTTTCTGGCAGAATGCACTTAGTACCAGCAGTGTTCTGAGATACTGTTACTTTGCTAACTGTTGTACTGTGTTGGCCTCCAGCTTCTTGCCTGAACGTGAGGACTGGACCTGCTCTCTACATCCTAAAATGGTTGGCACAATCAGTCCTGCAGGCCCACCAGTAGCATTAGATTCATAGGCAATGGGCACATGTAGTGCACTGTGCTAGGGACTTATAGGCAAATCAAATAAGCCATTAAGGTATAAACCAATTTATATCACATTTTAAATACAGAGCACTGGCCAGCAGTAAAGAATAGCAGAGAGTCCTAAAGTCAAGAAATACAAGGCCAGACAAAGAGGAGGAGGAAGGCAAAATGTTTGGGATTACCCTGAAAAAAGGGTCATTTCCAACACTGTGTAGTGGAATTTGACATGCTGTTGTTTCGACAATTGGATCAAGTGAGAGAACCATGGCTGCCAAGGCCATCTTGGAACTTTTAGAATCATTCTCTCCCCAGTGATTTGGGATGGTAGTACCTGGATGCAAAGCACCGGCATTTTGTTTTTTCTACTGTTGTAAAAGATCTGTCTGGTGTTCCCCACAGAACAAAGATTGTATCTATAATGGCTTGTTCTATTTCCCAGCCATGTGGGCAGTTTCTGTCTGCTTAGACCCTCTTCCTGAACGTTTTCAATTCCAGGGACATGACTTGATAGCAGTGATATGTTCTCTGCTATGGCCTACTGCCAATTGATCTAGACTAATCGTGACCGTGGAAGTGAGACTATCCCACCTCCAATTTATTGATGCAGAATAGTGATGTTAGAATTTGCACCTTTTTGCCCTGATCTGGCTTTGGAGTACTGAGAAAAGTATTTTAGTTCAGGAACATTGATGTGTTTGTTAGACATCCACCGCCCAAGCAGTTAAGTTGGTACAACGCAGAATGCAGGTCTGCTAGAGTATGTCTGAGTGCTGCCATTAGGAAAGGTGAACCCGAAGGTGTTAGATCAGCTAGGCGAGAGTATAAAAAATGTATACACCAGGCCAAGAAGCAGTGGGACGAACTCCATTGGCAGAATGTAAGGCAGCAAGTGATAGCAAGGACACAAGATCATTTTGGAGCATTGTCAAATGGGGCAGAGGGGATGGGGTTGATTCCTCAGCAAATTATGTTTCCCAGGATGAGTGGATGAATTATTTTAAACCTCAATATGCGTGCAACCTTAATGATATCCCTGTGGAAGTTGTAAAGTATGTTATATCTTTGTATGCCCCTTTTGATGACAATGATGCTATGATTGCTCTTAATTCTCTGTCGGGGGGGAGAGCACTAAGCCCCAACGGGATTCCTGCGGATGTCTTCTTGCATGATAAAGAACGTTGGGCCATGTACATTACATTGTTGGCCAATGCGATTGCCCAGGGAGCTCCAGTTCCGAAATCATGGGGGGCCTTTAATAATTCCTGTCTACAAAAAGGGGACAGAACGCAGCCTGGCAATTACAGGCCCATCAGCCTCATAGACACAATCCAAAAGGTGGTTGGGAGGATGACCCTAAACAAAATATTGGATTGGGTGGAAGAAAACAAAATATTGTCCACCTTCCAAGCGGGCTTCCGTAAACTCACCAGCACAATTGACCAGGTCTTCTGATTTACGCTACTCCATTGCAAGACAGTGCTTTTGGGCAAGGGCAGCATTTACGCTCCATTCGCGCACTTATGTTCCGCTTTCGATCGTGTCACACGTTCCAAGTTATGGGCTGTTTTAAAAAAACTGGGTATGCCAGATGAAATCCTGACCCTGTTCATGAGGCTACACGACGCCAATTATGCTAAAATCCAGTGGGGTGGCCAGGGGAATGTCACTTCTGAATTTCCGGTCAAACGTGGAGTGCGCCAAGGCTGCGCAGTGGCCCCTACACTCTTCTCGTTTATGTCAATGGAGTGGTGGGTCGCATGACATCAGTAAATACAGATGCACCTAAGTTGGCAGGGGTCAGGACGCCAATGCTATTGTTTGCGGATGACGCGCTCATTGTATCCAAAACTCAAAGTGGTCTACAACGCGCTCTGGCAGTGTTCGAGGTATTCTGTTTTCACCACGGCTTGGAGGTTAATGTGGCTAAATCCAAGCTCATGGCATTCAACTCACACTCAAACTTTAGAGGGAAGTTCTATATGAGTGGGCAAGCTCTGGAAAGGGTCAATGATTTTGTGTACCTGGGTATGCATATAGAAAAAGGTAGCAAATGGGATAAACACATAAGTATGGCTGCCCTAAAACACCGCCAAGTCTCGGGGGTATTGAACCTGGAACACAGTAAGTCATCAACCAAGCCAATTAAGGCAGTGTTCCAGGTCTATGAAGCAAAAGCTCTGAGCTCAGCACTTTACTGCGCTGAGCTGTGGGGCTTCGAAAAACTGACTCCGCTATCTCTCTCTGAAAATAGATTTCTGAGGAATGTCACTGGTCTTCCACAGAGTACCCCATTGAAGCCATTAAGGTATGATTTGGGAAGAAGGGCTGTTGCAGATATAGCGAGGCTACGCCCTGTTCTGTACTGGAGGAGAATTTGGACTACGCTGGAGCTCTCACCTTATGCTGAGGGCCTCAAGGACGTCATTATTCTGGACGTCTTCCATAAGATTGGCTGGCTCAAAAAACTTTGTGAGACCCTGACGGGAATTGGTATGCGAGAGCTCTGGGAAGACCCGATGGCAGCTTTGTTTCCAGCAAAACAGATATTAAAAGAGATCTATTGGGAACGGGTGGCGTTCCGTGTTTGGAGAAACACAGATTCCTCTGGGATCACAGGGTGTTTTTTAGAGGCAAAAGTTATTCCTAAATTGGAACCATACTGGGATTCCATCACTAAAACCGGTGATAGGAAGCTCTACTTCCAGCTTAGAGCTGGATCTTTGCCACTAAAATCCTTTACTGGAAGGTGGGCTGGAGCAAGTGTGGACACTTGCCCGGCTTGCCAGAGACACTCAGAAACAGTTGCCCATTTTATGTTTGTTTGCCCGGCCTATGAAGGTCCCAGACAAGTTTGGCTAACCCCAATGTGTAGAACCATGGGTACAAAAAGCAGTGCAGTAGAACTAAGAATAATATGCACCAGCACTTTGCCATTAATTTCGACGGTGGTAGCCAAATATCTGGGGTGGGCTTGGGCTATAAGGCTGAAGCCCTTGCTGTGATCTTTTTGTTTTCTTAAGGCTGAGCACAAATCTGGAAATAGGCTCCAAGGGTGAATTTTACACTAATGCTTTTTAATTGTACCTTGACGGTTTTTACATTTCTTATTGTGTACAATGTATTTTTATCATGATCTTTTAGAATGTATACATTAATCAGTTTTAACATGTTTTAATGTGCAGTCCAGGAGACAATTATTCTTTTCTACTGTGTGCTTTCATGAGTGTAACTCGAATAAAGCTGAAATTGAAATTGAAATTGTTCTCTGCTATGGCCCACTGCCAATTGATCTAGACTAATCGTGACCCCACGGTGAGACTATCCCACCTCCAATTTATTGATGCAGAATAGTGATGTTGTACTATCTGTTAGAATTTGCACCTCTTTGCCCTGATCTGGCTTTGAAGTGCTGAGAAAAGTATTTTAGTTCAGGAACATTGATGTGTTTGCTAGAGTTCTGTTCCAAACATAGCTCCCTTATTTCTAGGATATCCATGTGAGCTAAGTGCGCTCCCCAACCTACCATTGAGGCGTCTGTGGTAAAGACGGCTTGTGTGAGGGAGTTTTTAAAAGTCTCCCTTAGAGTATGTTCCCTGCACTCCACTAGCTCAAATCCTTGCTGACCTTACCCGTTACAACACTATATTGTGCCTAACAAGTACCTATTTCCTGAGCCCATGACTGTGTAACCTTTTCTGTACTGGTCTCATGTGAAATCTAGCATTAGGAATAACGTGCATACAAGAAACCATCATCCTTAAGAGTTTCATTCCTTTCCTCACTGTCCGAGACTGTGACGTGTGGTAGAAGTGAATTTGAGCAATCATGGCCTGAACCCTCCATGTTGAGGATATGTCAATGTCACCTATTGAGGTCTGCTCCCAGAAAGGGTTTCCTGGTTTGTGGATTGGGAGGTGATTTCTCCCAATTCACCGTAAATCCTAGTGTGTGTAGATGTGACACCACTCATGTCATGTTCTCCTGGCAAAGTTCCAAGGGGTCTGCCTTGACTAGCCAATCGTTTAATTGTGGGTAGAGATGTATGCTCTGCCTACTGATCTGTGCCGCTACCACTGCCAGTGTCTTGGTGAAGACTTCAGCAGCAGACTTTATTCCAAGCGGTAGGACCTTGTATTGGCAGAGTTCTCCTTCCAATACAAATCTTAGGTATTTTTTGTGTTATGTGAATAGGTTTATGGGAGTAGGTATCATTGATATCTGCCATTGCTTGGTTACCCCCTTTGTTTAGAAAAAAAAATTACATCATGTAGAATCACCATTTTAAATTTGCGTTTCTTGATGCACTTGTTCACAAAGTGTAGATCTTAAATATGTCACATAGTCAGATCTTGTTTTGGTACAAGTAAATTGAGTAAACACCTTTGTTTCTTTTCTCCTTTTTGTATAGTTTTCTTTGTCAGCAGCTCCTGGACCTTTTTGTGTAAAATCTGCAATTAGTTGTTTTTTGTAATGCGGATACTTTTGCAGGAACTCAATACAGTAGCCATAACAAATTATATTTACTACCCACTTGTCTGGGGAAATAGCTTGACATTTTTCTAGAAAGTCCTCTATCCTCCGCACTACCGGAGTGTTGTGCCTAGGGTCGAGTGGAGCTCTTGTCACTTATAACCACTTGAGGCAGATCCTCTAGAGTTTCTGACCATTGGTTTTCCTCTGCCTCGAAAAGGGGCATTGGGTTGCTGTTGCTGCCACTGCCAATAGCCCTGAAATTGCCTGGGTCCTAGTTGATTAATACTCTCGGCTCTCTTATGATATTCTTCAGAGAGGTGTGACAGGAGGTCTACAACGTCGTCCCAGTATTGGCGAGCACACCTATTTAACAGAGCACTGGAACTGGCCATTGGCTACTGTGTGGATGCAGCTCTCACCATTTTCATTTACACAGCTTCAATGCGCTTACTCTGTCTGGAAAGGGGACCCATAAATGCAGGTGACATTGCTCTCTTCCGTGCGGTAGGAACAATTAGTGAGCCTGGGTCCACAAGGCCTTGAATATACTTGGGGTCCTGTGTTGATACCTTGTATTTGGACTCTGCTCGTGGCATTACTGCCTTGGCTGTTGCTGGTTGAGAGAAAACCTCAATGCTTTGTTGCACAATGTGGGGATGCATGGGGAGATATAGGTTCCTCTTATATCCAGGGGTAAGTATATCAAGGAGAAAACATGTTTCCAAGTTCTCTACCTCCATCTGGACCCCAAATTCATCTGATGCCTTTATTACCACCAATTGGTATGTGGATCATGACTGTCTGCAAGTATTACCTTCATTTCGTCTGATAAAGTATCTTACATACTTTTCTTATCGGCATATATCTTTCAAGGCAGTCTTTTTGCCATAAGGTTCGCTATCTCAACTTCCAGTGGCCTTTTCTTTTTCTCGACTTCAGAAGTCCTGGGCTCTCCAGGAGCCTTCTTCTACGAGGGCGCCCATCCCGCCTTTAATCTACGCACTCAGTGACCCTCCGATGTCGAGGCGACACCTTTTGGCATTTCTTTACTCTGGAGTTTTCCTTTCCTAGTAGAATGGGTAGTGCTTTGTGCTTCTGCGACTACTAATTTCTTCGGCTACAAGGGCATCACTTTGAGTAACTCTGGGGTATCACCGGAAAAACTGTGCATCTGCAGCTTAGGTGTATGTCTGACTACCTTTTCTTTCGACAAATCAGGAGTCCTCCAGCCTGTGGCACTGTGAGCTTACAGTCTTTTCAACCTCGTATACCTCATGTTTAAAGTCTCTGTGTTTCCCCTGGGCTTCGTGCATTTCAGACTCGTCGTAGGCAGAGAAATACATCTCTTTCATTAAAGGAGCACTCATCTTTTGCTTCTCCATCTCCTAATGCCAGCTATATCTGTGCTCACTCAATGCTCCCGAGATTTTGTGCCTGTGAACTAGGGTTTTTGTTTTAAAATAGGAGCAAGGAATGCAGTTCTCCGACTTAAGGTGTCAGGGCAAGCTGAACATACAGACTGGATTTTTGTAGTTCAGAGCAAATGTTTGGTGGTTATGTGGGCAAAATCTGAAGAACATGCTCGTGCTCTAAAATGGCATTGAGGAACCCCAAGGATCCAACTTCAACCAAGGAACATTGCACAGATGTCAATTCTTCCCGACAACCCCCCTAAAAACCTTTCTCCAGGTCAAGCTTCGATCTCTGTTCTATCGACTGCGTTACTTCATTCTTCGAGGATTCTTCGACTACCTCTCTGATGCACCTTTGTACCTAACAGCAGTAAATAATAATCTAAGTTAGTGGGCATTGTGGGATTATGGTAAACATCATATAGGGGCTGTGCCCATGTTGACTTCAAAACCACAAACTAAAAAACTTTTAGAAGCAATAGGGACACTTCCAGACCTGACCATTGGATAGCAGAATTGTGCAAAGCATGTGAATCTAGGAGGAATTTCACTCTGCAATACTTGTCTTCTGATAGAAGACCGCAGATTCATTACCTATTGAATAGGTACTAAACCAATATCTATTTGGAGGTAGGACTGTGAATGTACTCAAACCAAAAAGTGCAGTCTCGGCAAATCTGGCTGTCCAGACAGTAGTACTTTGTGTTCTATGGAGTGACATCAACGTAGCTGCCTAGCTGAGATCCAGGACAGGAACTCCAAGTGCCAACACAGCGGTTGTCACTTTAGCCCTCCTGGAATGAGCATGTTTTTGTCCAATGGGTAGCAGATCTTAATGCAGAGCATAATCCAGTAGAAGGTGGCCATTTTTCTTTACGACCTTGCCTTAGCTCTTCCTCCAGCGAACCCTAAAAAGTGCTCATCGTCCACCTGGTGTTCTCTGGTACGATTATTGTAGAAACTTAGTGCTCGTTTAGTGTCAAAGTGATAGAGTAAGGAACACCAGTAAGGTTGTATTTTGACTTACAAGGGCTGGCTTTACACCTTTCGGAAAGGATGCTTGCATCAGCAGAACCAGTTTGTCTAATAAGAAGGTGGTGACCATAAACAGCTTGAAGTTCACTTATTGGCCATGAAGGTGTGATGACAATAGGGAACACCATCTTGAGGGAGAGAAGCCATAAAATACACTAACTAATGTCTCTTACAGATATATCGTTACACAAGTAGTAACTTGTGCATCTGAAAAAGACACGTTAGTGATAGATTCCTTACCTTAGAATAGATACCCCAGCAATACCAACCCCGGTGGTGGGTCTGCGAACCAGTAATCACACCAGAAAGTCCTGGAGGACGGAACGGCCAAAGAAGCCATCCCTCCGGACTTGGCTGTCCAGGCAGTAGTGTCTTGCGAACGTGTGCAGCGAGGCCCACGTAGCTGCCTGACAAATGTCCTGCAAGGGGACTCCTCGGCCCAGGGCAGTAGTAGTCGCCGTGGCCCGAGTGGAGTGGGCCCTCAGCCCAACAGGAGGTTCCTTCTTAGCCAAAGAGTAACACGCTTGGACGCACAACACGATCCACCGAGAGATGGTCTGCTTGTGCACCGCCCATCCTTTCCTAGCGCCCACGTAACCAACAAAGAGATGGTCATGCACCTGGAACTGGAGTGTGGGATCCAGATAGTAAGAGAGCACACGTTTTGGGTCCAGACGGTGGAGCCTCTCCTCCTCTTTTGAAGGATGCGGAGGCGGAAAGAAGGTGGGCAAGGTGATGGACTGCCCGATGTGGAAGGCTGTGACTACCTTGGGCAGGAAAGAGGGTTTTGTCCGCAACACAACCTTGTCCGGATGGACAGAAAGGAAAGGAGGTTTAGAGGCAAGAGCCTGGAGCTCACTCACTCTCCTGGCAGAGGTGATGGCAACCAGGAAAGCAGTCCTAAGTGTAAGAAGACGGAGAGGACAGTTATGAAGCAGCTCAAAGGGAGCGCACATCAAAAAAGTTAGAACCAGGTTCAAGTCCCACTGGGGCATCACGAAAGGAACAGGAGGTAACATATAAGTGATGCCCTTTAAAAATCTGTTTATAATGGGGGACTTGAACAAAGAAGGCTGATCAGGTAGCCTTAGGAAGGCTGAAATGGCAGAAAGGTAGCCCTTGATAGTGCCCAGAGCAGAGCCCTGCTGGGCAAGCGAAAGAAGGAAGAGTAGAACCTCAGAAAGAGGGGCATTGAGAGGATCCACAGCCTTTGCTGTGCACCATGCCACAAATCTGTTCCACCTGCAGGAGTATACCAACTTCGTGGAGGGACGCCTGGCTGCCAGAATGACATTACAGACTTCAGGAGGCAGGTCAAATGGCCTCAACTGTCGCTGCTCAATCTCAAGCATGGAGGTGGAGACTGGACAGGTTCGGGTGGAGGACCGTCCCCTGCTGCTGCGACAGAAGGTCCTCCTGAAGAGGCAGACGAACCGGGGGATCGACTGACATACTGAGTAGCTCGGGATACCAGTACCTTCGCGCCCAGTCCGGAGCCACAAGGATGGCTTGGGCCCGGTCGCGCTTGATTTTCTTCAGCACTCTGGGCAGAAATGGTATATGCGGAAAGGCGTACAACAGACCGCAGCTCCACTCGCGACAAAAAGCGTCACCGAGCGAGTGCCGCCTTGGAAATTCCAACGCGCAGAACTGATGACATTGCGCGTTCTCTTCGGTGGCGAATAGATCTAACCAAGGCTCTCCCCACTGCAGAAAGAGGCCCTGCACCATGTCAGAGTTCAGATGCCATTCGTGATCCATCATGCACCTTCAGCTGAGCTCGTCCGCCCTGGCATTCAGAGAACCTGCCAGGTGTTGAACCACCAGGGTCACGCCCTGATGTTCCAGCCACTGCCAGAGGCGCAGAGCCTCCTGGCAGCGGGTCCACGACACCACCCCGCCCTGTTTGTTGCAGTACCACATGGCGGTGGTGTTGTCCGTGAACACCTGCACTTCAGTACTAGACAAATCACCCGCTGCTCCAGAAAGTTGATATGGAGCTGGGACTCTGCCGGAGACCAGAGGTCTCTGATCTCCGCCTCACCCATGTGGCCTCCCCAGCCCTGGAGGGACACGTCCGTCACAACTACGTGCTCCGGTTGGGGAAGGGCGAGGGATCTGCCGCTGACCCAATCACGGTCCGTGAGCCACCACTGCAGCTGTCTCACAGTGCCCTCCGAGATCATGAAATGGTGGGACAGGTTGCCCTGATGCTGTGCCCACTGAAACTTCAGGTCCCACTGCAGAGCCCGCATCCGCCACCTGGCGTAATGCACCAGAAGGATGCAGGAGGCCATCAGCCCCAGAAGCCGCAGCGTCAACCTGACCGAGACCCGGGATAAAGGCTAAAAGATTGGAATCAGAGCCTGAATATCCCGGACCCGCTGTTCAGGAGGTTAAACCCGAAACTGGCCGAGTCGAGGACCGCTCCGATGAAGAGGAGCTTCTTAGAGGGGCACAGGTGTGACTTCAGCACATTGATGGAAAACCCTAGCTGGTGCAGGAGATCCGCCGTTGACTGGAGGTGGCTGACGACTGTCTGGGGCGAGCCCGCCTTCAACAACCAGTCGTCTAAGTAGGGGAAGACTGAAACCCCTAACCTGCGCAGATGAGCTGCGACCACCACCATCACTTTCGTGAACACCCGTGGGGCGCTAGTAAGGCCGAAGGGGAGCACGGTAAACTGAAAGTGCTCGTGGCCTACCGTGAACCGCCGGTGGGCTGGCAGGACGGGAATGTGGAAATAAGCGTCCTGCAAGTCCAACGCTACCATCCAGTCTCCTGGGTCCAGGGCAGCTAAGATCTGAGCCAATGTCAGCATTTTGAACTTCTCCTTCCGGAGGAAGCCGTTGACGTTCCGTAGGTCCAAGATAGGGTGCAGGCCCCCTTTGCCCTTCTTGGGTACCAGGAAGTAGTGGGAGTAACAACCACACCTTACTTCTGGCCCAGGAACGCGCTCGATGGCCCCCATGGCCAAGAGGACCGAAACTTCCTCTTGCAGAAGTTGCAAGTGATCCCCCGACACGCGGTGGTATTGCAGTGACATGGCAGGAGGGGTTGTATCGAAGGGGGGGGATTAGCCCCTTCGGACGATTTGTCGCACCCACATGTCCAACGTGATAGTGCGCCAGTGGAAGTGGTGATGGCGAACCCTGCCCCCACTGGCGTCACATGTGCCTGAAAGCACGGACAAGGAGGGTTTTGAGGCGGATGCTGCAGGGGAAGGTGTGGACTAGCCTCGCCGTTACACCCCGACCGCCGCCTCAGCGGTTTCCACGGCCACCACTGCGCTGTGTATTAGTCTGCAGTGCGAAGCTGGCAGCACGTGTGGGAGCGCCCCTTCTTTGGCCACGAAAGGAGCGAAAGGCACCCATTTGCTGGCGTGGGGCCGAGAGGCCCAAGGACTTGGCCGTAGCCCTGGAGTCCTTAAAACGCTCAAGCGCATAGTCTGCCTTGTCGCCAAAGAGGCGACGGCCATCAAACGGCATGTCCAGAAGGGTGGCCTGGACATCAGCCGAAAAGTTGGCGGTCCTCAACCAGGCGTGGCGTCGAACTGCCATCGCTCTGCCCAGTGAGTCCGTGATATCCAGCCCACACCAGATGGAATAGCGTGCCGCATCTCGACCCTCCGCAAGGGCTTGGGCAAGTTTAGACCGGGCCTCCTCCGGACATTGTGGCAGCACGTCCGCGACCGTGTCCCACAGAGTGTGGGTGTAGCGGCCCAAGAGGCATGCGGTATTGACTGACCGCAGTCCCAAACTCAGGGACGAGAACACCTTCTTACCGAATTGTTCGAATTGTTCGTACCTCTCGGATTCCCGATCGGGTGGAGCCGTCGGGAATGCGGTCTGGGAAGTAGAGGCCTGGATAACCAGACTCTCGGGGTGGGGTGGGTGTACAAGAAGCAAGGGTCGCCCGGAGCCGGGCGGTAGCGTCTGGCTACGTTCCTATCTTCAGGCTGACCTGTAGCGGGCTTGGACCAAGTACCCAAAAGAACGCCACACAAGGCCTCATTAAACGGCAGCAGAGGCTCAGCCGAGCTTGCCTGCGGTTTAAGGCCCTTAGTGAGGAGGTTAGTCCTCATGGCCGCGACGGGGAGCTCCAGACCCAAGGCCTTGTCCGCGTCAACACTACACTATAGGCAGCCCTCTCCTTCGTAGCCACGGTTGGAGGGGAGACAAAACCAGTGTCTGGCGAAGTATCCAGTCCACTGGCATCCCCAAGCTCACATTTACAGTCTTGCTGAGACTGGCACTCCTGTGCCAGAGGGTCCACAGACCCCTCCCAATCTCCCTTGTCACCCATCACCTGAAATTCAGGTTCAAAAGATGGGGCCGATTTGTGGAAATAAAAGTCTTCATAAGACGCCGAGAGCGGCGCCCAGCGGCGCTGCTCCGGCGCCGGAACCGAATCGAGGGCAGGATCGGGGACGGCATCGCACATAGGCGGCACCGGGGGTGACACTCTAGGGGCCGGTGTCGGTGAGGTCGACCAGCGACGACCCGGACCCAGACGCGGATCCAGTGGGGGCCTGCGGCGCCGGGACCGAAGTCGCCGGCGGCGTCGGGGCCGAAGCACCCGGCAGCGTCGGAGCCGAATCACCCGACCCGCTAGGCCCCCCAGCTGGGACCGCTGGGCCCAAAGGCGCCACGGAGCCCGGCGGAGGAGGGAGGGACCTCATGGCCATGAGGTACCGCTCGACCTCCTCAGGCGTCGTATCGTGCCCAGGGACCAGAAGGTGTGGGGCAGGCTGCGGCACCCGCAACTTCGGAGCCGCGTGGGTGGTGTCACCCGAACCCACGGCCACGTCGGGGTGGGTCAGAAGAGCGATGACGCCTTTCCAACCTCTCATGCCTCTTACCTGAGGATCTTGATCCCGAAGACCGATGCCGACTCTCGGAGCAACGAGGGCTCCGACCCCGCTACCGGTCCCTCGACCTCCTGTGGGAGCGGGACCTTAAACGGCGCGGGCCGACTGCCGGATCTCAAGTCGCTTGCGGACCACTGACGCCTAGCCTCAGACGTCAGGGCCCGGCAGTCGGAGCAGGTTCGTGGTCGAGGCCTAGACACTGAAGGCACCGGCGATGGGGGTCGGTAACCGACATCATTCGGTTGCACTTGGAGCAGGGTTTGAATCCGGGCATCCCTACCGGCACCTTAGGAGTCGAACGACACGCAGGGGTATTGCTACGCAAAAGTTTCCGGATCCAGTCTGACGCCTGGGGATATTCTAAGGTAAGGAATCTATCACTAACGTGTCTTTTTCAGATACATTGGTTGCAAGCCTTTCAAAAACTACATCAACATCTGATTGAAATATTGAGGGCAGATGCAGCAATCTAATGTGTTACATATGTATCCCAACAACAAGCATATGCAGTCTTGGTCAAGGATTTCCTGCCTGACAAATGACATCATCCACCACAGGTGGAAGGCCAAATAGTTCAGCTTTCACAGCTCATTTTCCAACCATGACCGACTTGCTCTACATGTCCAATTCTGGGCCCTAGAGTGAATTGAGCCTAGTTAAGTACTGATCTTTTTCAGAACTATGGCAGGAAAGGTATCGGCAAAAAGGCAAACAGGAGTCTCGAGTTCCACCCTAGGAGAAATTAGTCTTCTACTGTGAGACTATTCGGAAACGTCAATGTGCAGAACTACTGGCACTGCTCGTTCTTAGTAGTGGCAAATAGCTTGAGCCAAGATACTCCCCAGTCGCAGAAGAGACCTTGCACCGCCTCCTGGTGCCATTGTAACTCGTGAGCCACTCTGTTCGACTGCTGAGCATATCCGCCCTGGCATTCAAAGATCCTGCCAAAGGGATCACCACCAGGAAAATTCCTTGACTGTTAAGCCATTTCCAGAGTCGTGTAATCTATGAATACAAGGTCCATGACCCCACACCTCCCTGTTTGCTGCAATACCACATGACAGTGGTGTTGTCCATAAGGAGCTGTACCAGCCTTAACGTGATGGATGGAAGGAAACCCTTTGAACACCAAGAGAATGGCCCAATGCTCCAGAGGGGTAATATGGACTCGGGACTCCGCCGAAGACCAATGGCCTCTGAGCTCCACCTCTCCCAGGTGCAGATCTAGAATACGATGAAGGCCTATGTCCTTTTTTGGTAACCGCATTAGGAATAACGTGCATACAAGAAACCATCATCCTAAAGAGTTTCATTCCTTTCCTCACTGTCAGAGACTGTGACGTGTGGTAGAAGTGAATCTGAGCAAGCATGGCCTGAACCCTCCATGTTGAGGACATGCCAGCGTCACCTGTTGAGGTCTGCTCCCAGAAAGGGTTTCCTGGTTTGTGGATTGGGAGGTGATTTCTTCCAATTCACCGTAAATCCTAGTGTGTGTAGATGTGACGCCACTCATGTCATGTTCTCCTGGCAAAGTTCCAAGGGGTCTGCCTTGACTAGCCAATCGTTTAATTGTGGGTAGAGATGTATGCTCTGCCTACTGATTTATGCTGCTACCACTGCCAGTGTCTTGGTGAAGACTTCAGCAGAAGACTTTAAAGAAGTAGGAAGTAAGAATAACAACCACGATACCACCTCTGGCGCAGGAACCCGCTCTATAGCCTTTATAGCCAAAAGGGCTTGCACTTCCTGGTGCATATATAGAGTACGTAAGGCATATTCCTACTGGACAATCTACATGACATACCTGTCTGATTGCTATTGCCTTCCAACTTTGTAAGAATTGTTGAACACTGTCTGCAACCGGATGCCTGTGATCCAGTAAGAGTACATTAAGCGGTTTGCCAGATGGTGGCGCCAGGGGAGTGGGAGACGGTTGTGGAAAACAGACTGACTGGCACCCTATCCCCGACCTCAGGGTTGGTGAGTGCCATGGTCTCAACCGCAAAACTGCTGGACACCTTGCTGAGGTAATATGGATACCGGTATAGGGTACGCCAACCAAAACTGTTAAAGGATTGGTAGGGTCGATGTTACTGGTGAGGGGGGGGGCATATCAGCCCAGGAAGCGCCCTCTGGGTCTGCTCCATTTAAAAGTACTCTAGAGTGGAATCTTCGTTGCCCCAAAGGGCATGTCCGTAAGGGATGACTGGACATTGTTAAAAAAAAACTTTCGCCCATAGCTAGGCATGTAGACACTAATGCCAATGACTTACCTGATGGAATCCATGATATCCAGGACTCAAGAAATTCAGAATTTAGCGGAGTTGTGGCTGTTCTGTATAACTTGGTTTAGGACTGAAGCAAGATCTTCAGGGACATTTGGGAGTATAAGAGCAGCCGAGTCCAAGCAATGGCATTGATTGAGGCGAGGGCCAAAGTTGTGGAAGAAAATACCCTCTTCCCAAAAGTCTCCACTCACTTGTACTCCCTATTCAAAGGAGAAGTTGAAAAATTATTTGGGTCTGTCCGATGGGTAAATGCCTGCACCACCAAGCTCTCAGGAGAGAGGTGCAGAGACAAAAAGGCAGGGTCTGCTTGGGGCGAGCCGGTGGAGCATCAAAATTTGGTGATTGACAGGGGGCCAGAGTAATATTTGGCCCTGGCCCCTCGAAGGATATCAGTAAGTGCCTCATTAAAAGGAAATAGGGGCTCAGTAGGGTTTTGCCCGGCTGGAGTACTTCAGCCAGGACATTTTGTTTTGACCCGTTAAGGTGGGTAGCTGGAGGTGGAGAACTTCGGCCTCCCTCCGCATGACCAGTACAAAAGAAACACTCTCTTCAGTTGTAGGACCTGGGGGTGAGACAAGGCCAGAATAAGGACAAGTGACTGAGATCATATTCGTTTTCCTCATGTAGGGTTGGCCAATTTCATCTCCTTCGCCATAGTCATTATCAGAATCCATCCCAAACAATGAATGTAGTATATGAGATTTGCACTGCACAGGTAGGATGATAAGTGGGCCAAATGGAGAAGGTTGCAGTTCAGTGATCGTGAACTTACTCAAGGCTGGAGCGGCGTTTGCTACGAATTGGAAAGTACAAAGGCCACTTCATACTTCGGCGTCAGCAAAGTTAACTCTCTTGAACTGGCGTGGATTCGAGCCGGAGATGGAGTTGGTGCAAAAACCGGAAGAAGCCAATTATTGAATTTAGACAGTCCAACTGGTGCTGAGGGCGAACGCCCCTTAGGTATGCGTTATCCCAGATGGAGGTGCCCTTGGTCCTAAGGTGCGCCAGATGCAGTTGGAAGGGATTTGAAGAATCGGAGCTTGACCTCGCGGAACACTACAATTTTCCTTACTGTTCAGACATCGCCAGAAACTTGTGTTGTGGCAGAGCAAATAGCAGGATTGGCTCTGACATTGAGAGATTGAGAGGCATGACGCCCTGGGGCCTTCTCATGAGCGCAAAAGTGGATTAAAGAGGCAGAGTACCATTTGGATTTTTTATATATTTTCTTTGACTTACAGAAGATTTGGAGTGCAATGCAGATCAGCCTCTGGATCAACTCCTGAAAGAGGACCGAGACCGACCCTTGGACTTTGGTGAGTGAGGCCTGAAATCTTGAAGTGCTGGGCGACAGTTTCACCTTGCGGTCCCATATGGTCTTTGGGTTCATCGACGCACAGTCGCTACATGCCCTGGAGTGGTGACTCAACTCCTAGTACCACAGACAAACCTGAAAAGGATCTGTCACAGACATCTGCTTGCAACAGTCCTTACAAGGTTTAAAACATTCAATTTTTGGAGGAGACATTTCCCTTGCACCCTGCAAAATATGTGAGGTAAAAGTGGTTTAAAGAAACTAGAGTTAGCTCTGAATCCACGTTTAGTAGTGCGGTAGACAAAAGGTTACTTACCTCTAAGTGCGTGTCCACAGTATTGACACCTTTTAAAGATTCACATGCTTGAATCATTTCCCACCGTCAAAGTGGGAGTCCCACACAGTACAACAGAAAGTAATACAGATTTATACATAGCGTAAAAGAGCTAGGAAATATTCAGTTAATTATCTTATCCAAATCATTTAATAAGGCCTGATTCACATCAAGTAGGCTTCAGACCTGAACATTCTACTGAGTCTGTTTTGGCAGCTGTTGATGAACTAAGGAAGGGGGAAGATCAGAACATCACGCAGGCTCTAGTGCTTCTGGATCTTTAGGTGGCTTTCGACACCGTCGACCATCATTTCTTGGTCGACCGAGTCGAGAGCGCTGGGGTCCGGGGCCTTCCATTACAGTGGATAGCCTCTTTCCTTAGAGACCGCTATCAAGTGGTTCTCCTTACAAATTTTTCCTCTGACAAAAGAAGACTGACCTGTTGGGTTCCACAGGGGTCATCTCTCTCCCCTCTTCTTTTCAATCTGTATATCTTTCCTCTGATCCTGGCCTTACCCAAGAGGGAGGTCGTCACCTTCAACTATGCTGACGACCTCCAGCTAGTCCTTAACATTGACTCTTCGCCCTCTTCTATTGAGAATTTTCAATACACCATGACTTTAATCAGCAACTGGATGAATTCAAATCAGCTCAAACTTAACCCCGACAAAACCGAGCTGGTCCTTACTGGGGACCTGGCCAAACCTTGAAACTCCAGCTTTTGGCCTCAATCTCTGGTTTGCCCACCTTCCCCAGCCAGCTCAATTAAAAGCCTAGGTATCATTATCAGCAACGATCTCACCATGAAGGCCCAGAAAAACTCAGTGGTCTCCTCCTGCTTCTTCCACTTGCGAAGAATTTGGAAAATAAGTAGATTCCTAAAAGCTGAGGCTTTGATTCAAGTTATCCGGGGCCTGGTTATGTTGCGTATTGACGACGCCAACTCTTGGTACGCTGGCATTCCAGCTTATCAATCATGCAAGCTTCAACTGGTGCAGAGCCAAGCCTCAAGGCTTGTTTATGGCCAGCCAAAATCTCAACATGTGAAACCATTGCTTGAAAGCCTACATTGGCTCCCAGTGACTCCACGCTGCCTCTTTAAACTTGGCTGTATGACCTACAATGCCCTCTCGGACAATGGACCGGCTTTTATCTCCACCAAGATACAGTGATATGTCCCCAACCCGCGAGCTACGCTCATCTAACATGAACATACTGACTCCCTGCCCATTTAAACGGAAAAAACGCGGCGGTCTTAGATTCTCGGCTCTAGTGCCACCATTTTGGAACTCCCTTCACCCGGATTTACGCCTAGACACCTCCTATCACTAGTTCAGGAAATCCCTCAAAACATGGCTTTTGCCCAGCCTTACAATTAGAGAACCATCTGAGTTTGTTTTGCATTCGTCTCCGCTCAGCGTCAAGAAACCGTAGGTGAACGTGTGCTTAAGAAATATTTTTACCATAACATAACCAGCCAATCAGGCGGCAGCACCCTACAGCATACTCCTCAGAGGCTTGTCTCCCCAGATTCTGAAGCACTAGTTTGATCACACAAGAATAGGTGTATAAGGTGAGCCTCTCCTGGGAGGATGGTGGGTAGCATGTGTGTCTATGAAAAATGCCAATATCGGAGAATCACAGTTACTGGTAAGTAACGTATTTTCTTCTCCAGTATTTGATCCTTCACAGTTTCACGTAAATGAATCAGAATAGCTACCAGTCAAAAGATACACACAATGTTGATTATTAATTAAATAAGGCTCAACTTATTGAAATAGATATCGTAACACCGCCTGTCACACTTCAGCATTTTTCTGCACTGTTGAATGCGAACAGTAGTGCTGCGTAATCGTTTATCTGCTCTTCCATGTAGCTGCTTTACAAATGTCCTGAAGAGATACACCAGCGAAAAGAGCAGTTCACGTCGAGACCTTCCTAGAGTGTGCTCAGAACTTGGCTAAAAAAGGTCTTCAAGCTTCACAATTAAAAAACTGTTTAGCTGTAGCAATCCAACGTAAATTAGTGGAAATCATTTTTGATGGTTACCCTGAGCAATCAATAACTGGTCTGATTTTCGAAATTGTTTAGTCCATTGTAAATTGAATTTTGTACATCTTTTAACGTCTAATGTATGTAACGCCCTTTTCGCTACATCCTGGGAATTTGGAAAGAATTACTTAAGGACAATCATTTCATTCAGATGAACGTCTGTCTGAAATTTCGGAATTAATTGAGGATTAGTCTTTAAAATCTCTATCATCTCTGAACTACAGAAACGGTTCTTTAATTGTGAAAGCCTGTATTTCACTAACTCTACTTGCAGACGTCAAGGATAACAACATGCCCATTTCCATGACAAAAATGTCATCTCAGCTTTGTGAATGGGTTCGAATGGAGCCGTTATCAATTGTGAGAGTTCTATAATAGGCTCAAGGAGGAGGCTGTTTTATTGGAGAGAATGTTCTAAAGAGCCCTACAAGAAATTATTTGATAATCCTATTTGGCCATAAAGATGGCATACTGGATGATCTTCTAATTCTCAATATGGATGCTAAGTGCACTTTAATCGCAGTATGAATCAGACCTGTCTTGGCTAAATATACTCTGGTATTGCTGATACTGAGTGAATTGTTGACTTCTGACACTGTAAACAGGAAGGTTTTCATTTTAGTTGACACGTTTTGTTGGTAGAATCAGCTCTGGCCTTAGCAAGAATATTCCTACGTTCTTGTGGGAGCTAGGCTGTTAAGTGCAAGGATGTCAGATCCAGATTACGTATTTGGCCGTGGTTCATTGACAATAAAGCCGGCAAAGGCTTCAGACGAATGCAATGTTTCTTCAACAGCAGAATAAATTCTGTGAATTAACACTGTCAGGGCCATTTCAGGGCTATTAGAATCATCCTGCACGGTTCTCTCTTAAACTTGTTGAAAACCTGGTAAAAGTGTAAGCAAAGATCCCAGACCATCCCATTGAAAATGCATTCATCCACGACCCTGGTTGTGGATTCCAACTTGCGTAGAACCGCCATTTTCAATTCTGAGCAGTTGCAAACAGGTCCAGATTTGGCTTGCTTCCAAGACTGAAGATACTGTCTAGATCTAGAGTGTCTTGGTTGAGCTCCCGTTCACAGCAGCTGTTTTTGGTTCTGCTCACAATAACATTGCTTATTCCTGGAACATGTTCTGCTTTTAGCTACACTTGATGTTTCAGTGGCTATGTCCATAATTCTGAGCTTCTTGAGACAGTGTTTGAGATCTAGTGCCACCTTGTTCGTTGATGATGGTGGTATTGTCTGTGCGTACAAGTACTTTTATTATGGAAAGAAAATATGGATGACTCAATGCCACTGCCTTGAATTTCAAGAGAATTATGGGACAGTTCCTGTGGTGCGGAGCACACTTTCTCCTTATCTTCAAATGCTGCAGGTGAGCACCAAACCCCTCTAGGGAGCTAGGCTGTTAAGTGCAAGGATGTCAGATCCAGATTACGTATTTGGCAGTTGTTCATTGACAATAAAGCCGGCAAAGGCTTCAGACGAATGCAATGTTTCTTCAACAGCAGAATAAATTCTGTGAATTAACACTGTCAGGGCCATTTCAGGGCTATTAGAATCATCCTGCACGGTTCTCTCTTAAACTTGTTGAAAACCTGGTAAAAGTGTAAGCAAAGATCCCAGACCATCCCATTGAAAATGCATTCATCCACGACCCTGGTTGTGGATTCCAACTTGCGTAGAACCGCCATTTTCAATTCTGAGCAGTTGCAAACAGGTCCAGATTTGGCTTGCTTCCAAGACTGAAGATACTGTCTAGAGTGTCTTGGTTGAGCTCCCGTTCACAGCAGCTGTTTTTGGTTCTGCTCACAATAACATTGCTTATTCCTGGAACATGTTCTGCTTTTAGCTACACTTGATGTTTCAGTGGCTATGTCCATAATTCTGAGCTTCTTGAGACAGTGTTTGAGATCTAGTGCCACCTTGTTCGTTGAGGATGGTGGTATTGTCTGTGCGTACAAGTACTTTTATTATGGAAAGAAAATATGGATGACTCAATGCCACTGCCTTGAATTTCAGGAGAATTATGGGAAAGTTCCTGTGGTGCGGAGTACACTTTCTCCTGATCTTCAAATGCTGCAGGTGAGCACCAAACCCATCAAGGGAGACATCTGTTGTCACCACAAAATCGACAATCTTAGGTTGGAAGCTTAATTCTTAAACCTGTTGAATGATTCTTATCAAGACCAACAGAGAGAGAGGCGCTTTCATGGTCGGAGTGATCTGCCTTGTCCTAGCAAGAGCATGGATTTTGCAGTCAGTCCTCGTCAAGCTCTGCCTGAAGACGGCAAAACTGAACCAAAGAAATGCAAGACAACATCATCCCTAGAAGGGACCTGAAGAGACTAACTGAATCAGACTTACTTAAAAAAGAATACACTAATAGCCTAAGCCTGGTTTGTCTTTCCTTTGTAAGATATGCCTCATCTCGTATGGTGTCTAAAATGGCTCCCAAGAATGTTGTAGTCCTCGATGGATGGAGTAACAATTTTTGTGGTTTGAGAGTTAGGCCCAGTTTGCTGAATACTGTCCCAGACAGGCCCATCTCCCTTTGGTTGATAAAGGCACCTAACTGTCAAGATGCAGCCAGTTGTCAAGGATTGGGAACACCAGGTAACCTACCTATCTTAGGTGAGCTGCCACTTGAGCAAGGCATTTTGTGAAAATGTGTGTGTGGGGGTGATTTTAGCCCGAAAGGGAGGACTTTGAACTGGCAATGGATGACGTCTACTCAAATTTTCCAGCTACTCAGAACTTTTCGATGAATCTCAAAACTTTTCAAAGTTTTGGGTAAATTAGGATATGAAAATATGCACCCTGGAGATCGAATGTTATCATTTAGTCTCCATGATTGAGAAGTTGAACAATGTCTTGAAGAGCAACCTTGCGAAACGATTGCTTTCTTAGGTATTTGTGTAACCTTGGCAGGTCTAAAATGGATCTCCATTCTCTCACCTTTTTCTTGATTAAAATGAATTGGGAATAGAACTCTATTCTCTTCTGGTTGTGGGATACTCTTTCTATGGCTCCTTTGATGAGCATGGTTAGAATTTCCAATTGTAGCAGATGGAGATGAGGGGGGATGTCCCTCTCAGAGATGTATGGGGTGGTCTTCATGTGAACTCCAAAGTAGGACTTTAGAGGATAAGATCTAAAACCCACCTGTCCATGGTTTATTTTCATTGCTTCAAACAGTTTGTGATGCAACCCCCTGTTGGTAGTTGGGACCGTATGGGGGTAGGCAGTAGCTTCACATCGGCACTGTTTTCGACTTTTGGGTCTTCCTTGGGATGTTTGCTACCTTCTTGCTTGTCAGACAATGCTGATGGTGGCTGTCTATATTCTTGTGGATGATACTGTGGTTGTGCTGCTTAAAGTTCTGAAATTGTTGAGAACTATATGGCTGATGTTGTCCTCGGTATGAGAGCAGCCCTCTTCCTTTTGCTCCCCGAAAAGGTATTCGCCGCTGCATTTGTAGAGTACCTATTGATCTTGCTGTGTCCATTTGGATCATCTTTAGGGCATCGTCAACGTCAAAGTAACTTTATTCGGTTGTTCGAATTAACCGAATAAAGTTACTTTGACGTCAACGTAATAATGCCTCTCTATCATATGGCATAGCTAGGATCTTACTTTGGACTGTGTTATGATGGCGTCTGCCTTGGGTGTGCAATTAACCTGGCACATTTTCTGCTGCCTTATATGCTTACCCAAGTTAATAAGACAGCACAGGATGTTGCTGGATTTTTACACCTTACTCCGAGATGAAATCCACAACAGGGATTGCCCTAATTGATTTCCAAGCAGGATCTATAAAGTCATTCAAAAATCAACCCGATTGCTTAATAAGCATTGGTAGTTTGAATCTTTTTGCAGCTCTTTCCATTAGAATATTAAATCCCCCAATGCTGTCAGGAGGAGTATCAACTGGCTGTGGAGCTGACAGGGAAAGTATGGGATTCAGGTAGCCATCCTATTCATTGGGTGCACTTTTATCGTCTGGCACTTTAACTTCCTCTCTTTCTTCATCAGAAGATATTCTGGCATCTGCAGGTGGGAATGCTATGTTTGATGCTGGAACATTATGCAGTGTGCGCGGAGTAGGAGGTTGTACTTGATGAGATTGTGGAGAATGTACTCGCTGTGGTGTTGATAAAGCCTCTGTGAGCTCCAGAAAGATAACAAGTTACTTACCTGTAACTGTAGTTCACCAGTATTGGAAGCTTTCATAGATTCAAATACCTGAATCATTTCCCCGTCGTCGAGACGGGAGTCTCCGGTATATAAAAAGCAATGCTTAGCTATCTGAGAAAAGGCCTAGGCCCATTTCTCTTTTGCAACCCATAACCTTTGTTATGTAAAAAAGGACCAAACTTTTCTCTTAGCCAATCAGAGCTTCTCACCCTCTAGCACCCTCCTGAGAGAAAATCTGAGGGGCAAAAGAATCTCTCAGGAGGGTTCTAGAGGGTGAGGTGCTCTGATTGGCTAAGATTAAAGGTTTGGTCCTTTTTTACATAACAAAGATTAAGGGTTGCAAAAGAGAAATGGACCTAGAACTTTTCTGAGTTAGCTATACTAGTAAGCATTGCTTTATATATACTGGAGACTCCCGTCTCGACGACGGGGAAATGATTCAGGTATGTGAATCTATGAAAGCTCCAATACTGGAGTAAAGTTTATTACTGTTCTTGTAACATGCTCTGTAAGTCTTGAACCAAAGCTCTTGGTGCCTGTACCTGGTCTTCCTGAGGCGGATGATGACTATATGGTTGGTAGTTGTCTATGTATTGAACAGGTCTATCAGCATTGTGCTCCTGAAGAATAATACTCTTCTTCAAAATATTAATTTCTTCCTATTTTATGTTCAATTAAGAAGGACTAAGGGCCGTTCTAAATGGACCTTCATCATCAGAATCCTCTTCATCTAACAAATGGGTTGGCGGAAGTAATACAACTTTACTTTGAGAGGTATGTTCTGGCATCAGTACAGGTGAATGAGCAGGCATTTTTGGTGACGTCAACAATGGCGATGATATCATCAACGTAATCAGGGCTTTTACCGTTGACGGTGTTACTGTTACCATTATCAACTAGTTTGTCAATGGTTTACTCATCTAAATAATTGTCCTAGTTGTTGTTGTTGACGTCGTGGTCGTCAAGGCAGCAGTCATTGGCAATAGTATTATAGGTGGTTTTCTTGTCGCTGTTAAGGCTCTCTATGTTCGACTGCTCTGAGGAGGACTTCTTTAAGTGCAATACCAACTTTGAAGAAGGTGTTGCAGGCTTCGATATCTTTGAAGAAACATACTCTTTTCTATGCTTGTGAGAGAGTTCTGCTGATTTAGTGTGCCCCATAGATGACCCATGATCGGTCTGTTTACAGTTTTCTTTGGTGGTTCCTGAGGCATGTGGCCTTATGAGGCTTCCTATGAGATTCTGATGAATCTTCACTATCCCCATCAGAAAGAGGAGCATCCTAGGTTTTAAGCTTCTAAAACCACATCAAAAGCCTCTCCTCTCTGTCCATTAGGGGTTTGAAGCAAAAGTACAACAAATGTTACATTATTTAGTCTTATGGGAGGTGTGGAGACAGTTAATATATTCCTTGTGAGGATCTACTGAGTGGAGCATTTTCTTTCTTAAGGTTCCACAAGATCTGAATAGTCCTTATTTAGCCGAAGATGACATCCTAAGCAGTCAGGTTTGTTCAGTAAATTTTCTTTTTTGTGTGTGTGCGTGTGTGTGTGTATATATATAGTTGTATATATATATAGTTATATATATATATATATATGTTTTGAAATAGTTTAAAACTGGATAACTAAGCAGAGCTTAGGCAGACTACCATCACACGACATAGGGTAGAAAATCTGAGAGAAGGAAGGTTCTGAGGGGAGCATTCTACACCTTGCTGCAACTTGATTGGCTGGAGTTTGGGACTTATTAAATGGCGTGGATTAGATACTGGTGTGACTGTTTTCTAGCCCTCTTAGGCTATGTATAACACTGTACTGCGTTCCATCATACCGTGGGGCTCCCACTTTGGCAAAGAGGGGAATGATTCAAGCATGTGAAAATATGAAAGCTCCAATAGTGGAGAAAGAATGGAACAGATGACAGCACACATGAGTGGCATCTCTATAGGCTTTGCACATCATTTACAGAATGAAGTCAGCGCGTATACTCACAGTACCACCTACCGGCACGCAGAGGTACTGCTCAAATGTGTCTGGATCCAGCAGTTAGAAACTGTGTTCGAAATGTCATAATATTTAATGTGACTTTAGAACATTTTTGCTTAGTGTTTAGTCTACTAGCAGCTAAGCAGATATTTAAGCCATCAAAATCTACTTTCTTTCTGCTTTACTGTTCTCCATTTATGATTACTTAATTTAACCATGACATTTGAACCCTTTATCTATTTTTCCTTTAAATACATTGTCTTTTTCTTGATAAACATTCATATTTCGCTCAAAACTGGTGTGGACATTTCAACTTCTTTATTTCAAGCAGTAAGTTAAATTTGTATTGCACACTGATATGGTCTTCACAATTTACCCTCCGTGAATCTTTCGTAAATTTTCAGACTGGATTACGAGTCAGTTTCTCCTAAACAACCTAGAACATTGGCATAGGCAGCAGCAGGCAGCAAGACTTGTGTGATAAATGCCGGAACACAATTTCAAGGGAAGTGACAACATATACTGGAGTTAAGTGCCTTTTGTAGGTGGACACACTATTTAGAATGAGAACATTTAATCAAAATATCATTTCACTGCTCTATAAACCTCGCTCTATGTTCCTTACGTATTGCACAGCACTACTCAAAGCAAGCCTTGCTTGATTGCCAAGCCTCACCCAACTACCACTATCTATGTATAATGAGCTGTGGGATTCTAATAAGTATCCTAAAGTTGACCGTCACTCTTCCTGTAGCAAACTGACAAGCAATTAAGTCTGAAATGTTAAATGTTCTGCCCGCTAAAGTAGAGAAACGAACAGCAGACTTATTATAGAGTTAAAAATAAATAAATGCAAATAACGCACCTTTAACCTGCCGAACTGAACTGAGGTTCTTTTCAAAGGCGTCGTCAAATTTGGGGTTGGTGATAGGCTCAAAATCATTTGTGTAAACTCTTCCAGTGGAGGTTGAAAAACAACATTTACACATGCAAGTGTGGTATCGCAGCCGGCCTTCATCAAGGTAAGGATGTGTAAGAGCATCCTTTGCAGATATTCTTTTGGACTGTAAACAATACATTGAGGATAAATAAACAAGAAGGACTTTGCTTTAAATGCATAAACAGTTGAAAGAATTTATTCAAATACAAGATGCCTTACGATCTTACATACAATTTAGTTTTGGGAAGCTATAATATAAAAAAATCAATTAATCTCACAATACAAACTGAAAAAAACTACATGCTCGTTACGTCAGGCCTGGCTATTCAGACACACAAACCTTGACAAAGTATGTAGTCATGCATTGTTTGTAGGTTATACTGAGCAAAACCGAACAATTAATTTTTGGTAATAATATTATCAAGAAATGATGGCCGATACGGAAAAAGTTACTCCCCTGTAACAATAGTTTAGCAACTTCAAGATTTACTTGCTATGCAATATTAAGCCATTCTTTTTCCCCTCTTTTAGGCATCAACCAGAAATGGGTTGTGCGATCTCCCATGACATACAACATAAACTCCTAATGCCCTAGTACATGGCTGCAATCTTCAGACTCTTTTTCCATGCATCGGTGCTCCGTGTCTCGTAGGAGGGACTTGAGCTGTTCTGCAAGTTGACCCTTTTTGCTTACCTATACCCCTTCAAGGGGGAAGTGAGTAGGTCACATGAGAAACCAAAAAGCGTCAAGCTGCAAAACTACTGCCACAAGTAACCTTTTTCTTTTGGAGTAGGAATCTTTTTCAAGATTCACATGAAGTGAATTGATTATAGGGCGAAGGTCATTACAAGGCACACACACACAGGCATATCTACGTATGTTTAAATGTTTACTTTTACTTAAAACACTGATCATTTTTTTGCATTGGCTCCCCCTCAACCCGTCCTTATTAATGACATCAAGTGAATGTGGTTTGGTTTGATATTTAAATAAGATATATATATATTACCTACTGGCGGTCGCCAGTAGGTATATCTAGTTAGGATTTTTTTCCTATGGGACTTTTGAAAATTCGATGTCTAATAACTTTGTGGACGGAATCGGCTGAAATTTTCCGGAAAATGGCACATTTTGTTTCTGAGCAGCCCTTGAAAATTTGGGGGGGTTTCGTCAAGGGGGGGCCGAGAAAAAAGGGGGGTCCCAAAACGCGTTTTTCCCATGTTAATTTCCATTGGGCGTTTGGCCTCACTTTTAGCTCGAACGGCTGAATGGATTTGCACAAAACTTGGCAAAATTGTAGGGACTGTTAGCCCGATGTCCCTTTGCTGGGTCTCAATATATGTGCTCCAGTGGATTTTGAGAAATTAACGTTTTAAAAAAATTATATATCTGTGACAGCGTCCTGGATAGCGCACCAGTTCGCGTACTTTTCGCGTAACGGAGCTTTGCGAAGCGAAGCTGATTGGCTCTCCGGTGTCTGTCAACATTCTAAACAGTCCGTAGCGGTCGCCATCTTGTCTCTCGGTAGGATCGAGAGACAAGAGGAGGCCAAAACGAAGGGGGAAATGAAGGAAAGGGGGCAAGGTCTGACCCCCTAGGATTGATGAGGGGGATATTAAAGTGCCCCTCGGGGCCCAAAAAAAAAAGAAAATTTGCGTTTTTTTGTCGTAGAGGCGCAAATCGGTACGTGAACCGGGCAGCTAACCAGGCAGCTAACCGGCAGCGTAACGGGAGTCTGAGGAGAAGCTGATTGGCTGTCAACATTGTAAACAGTCCGGAGCGGCCGCCATCTTGTATCTCGGTAGGATCGAGAGACAAGAGGTGGAGAAAAACGAAGGGGGAAATGAAGGAAAGGGGGCAAGGTAGACCCCTCCTGACCCCCTAGGATTGATGAGGGGGATATTAAAGTGCCTCGCGGGGCAAAAAAAAATAAATAATGCGATTTTTCGCGTAGAGGCGCGTCCCAGTACGCGAACCGGGCAGCTAACTGGGCAGCTAACCGGCAGCGTAACGGGAGTCTGAGGAGAAGCTGATTGGCTGTCAACTTTGTAAACAGTCCGGAGCGGCCGCCATCTTGTCTCTCTGTAGGATCGAGAGACAAGAGGTGGTGAAAAACGAAGGGGGAAATGAAGGAAAGGGGGCAGGGTAGACCCCTCCTGACCCCCTAGGATTGATGAGGGGGATATTAAAGTGCCCCGCAGGGCAAAAGGAAAAAAGAAAAAAAAATTGTGATTTTTCGCGGTAGAGGCGCTTCCCGGTACGCCAACCGGGCAGCTAAACGGTAGCGTAACGGGAGTCCGACATCTTGTGTTTTTGGAGCGTCCGGTTTGCGTACCGGGTAGCGTTCCGGTAAGCGTAACAAGGGGAAAACCAAGAGAAACAGTAAAATAAAATTTAAAGGAATAGATTTCCACCAAACTTGGCAAAATTGTAGGGACTGTTTGTTTAATGTGCCTTTGCAAGGCCTCAAGATATGTGCACGTGTGGATTTTGTCTAATTAAGGTTAAAAAAAATATATATGTATATCTGTAAGCGTGCTCTGGCGCGCTTACGTTACGGGTTTTGTTTGCGCTGCAGAGACGATATGTCACGTTTATGTGACGCGTCATGAGGCGTCTCACGTGGCTACGTGGTACGTCACGTAATAAAGAATATATTTTACAGCTATAGATATTAGCTTTTAAAAAACCAATGAAATTCACTGAAAAAAAGATAGGTTATAGACTATATATAGTTAGGAATTTGCATTTACAAAACCTTGAAAATTCACTGAAAAAGCCATTGGTTATAGACCATATATAGTTAGGGATTAGCATTTACAAAACCTTATTTTACTCGCATAAAACCATTGAAATTCGCATATATAGTTAGTTGCGCTAACTATATATCGTGCACCCGCAATCCACTGCTGATGATGTCACATATTACATCATTCATGACATGGTCAGTGACATCACTGATGACATCACTGATGACATCTCATATGACATCACTGATGACATCACTGATGACATCACTGATGACATCACTGATGACATCTCAAATGACATCACTGATGACATCAATGATGACATCAATGATGACATCACTGATGACATCACAGATGACATCTCATTTGACATTACTGATCACATCACTGATGACATCATTCATGTGATTATACGATGAACCTCTTCAGACTCTGATATAACCTTAGATACACTCAGTGTAAACAGACACTCACAGACTGTCACTCATCCATGGAGTTACTCACACACCTAGTCAGTCATGCAAAGAATCAATCACACCTCCATTTCCTCAACTATACAGTTATACACACCTTACTTATTCAAACATATACTAACACATATTTACTCTCTTATACAATCCCTGATACAAGTTCACAATGATCCACACAGCCACTCACACATTCACTGGCTCTTATGCACAGTTATTTATATATGTCAACTCTCACATGTACTGTGTTTTACATATGTACTTACATTGACATGGTAGCACTGAGATATCCATTCACTCACCAATACACTCATGCACACAGTTAACCGCCCATACAGCTGTTTCCACATGCACTTTTGAACCCATACATCTAGTGAATCAACTGCTCACACATCTATGCACAAAGTCATACACCTCCCAGCCACCCACACACACACTCAGTCTCCCATACAAATACTTGGGCAACCAATCAATAACCCATATAGTTACTCATATAGCTACTGATCAACACATGCAGCAGTTTACAGAACAACAGACATAATGATGCACAAATTAAGACAGTTTAGTCAGTAACCCATGCACTCAGTGAGACACATCTAATCACTCTCTCATACAGTCAGTCATGCACCTACTAAATCCTTCATCCAGACACTTATACATCCACTCATTCTTCAATATGTAAGACATATTTTAACTTTACAGAAACATACAGTCACTGGATGTTGTCATCAGTGATGTCATTTGAGATGTCATCAGTGATGTCATCAGTGATGTCACTGACCATGTCATGAATGATGTAATATGTGACATCATCAGCAGTGGATTGCGGGTGCGCGATATATAGTTAGCGCAACTAACTATATATGCGAATTTCAATGGTTTTATGCGAGTAAAATAAGGTTTTGTAAATGCTAATCCCTAACTATATATGGTCTATAACCAATGGTTTTTTCAGTGAATTTTCAAGGTTTTGTAAATGCAAATTCCTAACTATATATAGTCTATAACCTATGGTTTTTTCAGTGAATATATATATATATATATATATATATATATATATATATATATATATATATATATATATATATATATATATATATATATTACTTTCACTTCGCTCGATACCGCTCTCACAGCATCCACAGTCCAATCCAGACTGTCCAGAAAACGAATAAGGCAGACCCAAAAAAATTCAAGTGCAGTGATTTTAATTCAGTTTAAAAAATGAAACCCAGCAAGCCCGCATGATGCGTTTCGCCTCTAGCCAGAGGCTTGATCACATGATACATTGCTTGAAATGGATGAGGGTATTTAAGGAGTGGAAAATACATGGAGGGCGGTACTATTCATGTTTGACCCGTCCTTTCCAATTAACCCCATAATGATCATCACTTTTCATATATTTACATTTTGGATTTAGGAACCATAATGGTTAGTAGGAACAATTAAGGGCAAGTGCCCTGGTTCAAAAAAGACAGTTCATGGCCGCCATAATGTGACAACAATAAAATATTTGTGCAAAATCCCGCAAATTGTACTTGTCTCTATACAAAACTGTACAATATAAAATACTAGAAAAAATATATATAAAAATATATAGAAATATATATGTACATCTGTTATATATATGTATAAATAAACATAAAAACAATTCATCATCATTGCTATATGTACATTATTTACAATAAAAGACAAGATGTCAAATATTCTATCCATACAATTTCATTATAAAGCACAAAGCACACAATCCAAGATTATAAAAGTACAAAATCTGTCAGACTTAATAGCATCCATAACAAATAATCGTACCAAAAAATTGGCGACCATGAAATAAATTACGTCATAAATCCACCTGTCTTTCCTAACTGTAATTTTTCTGAATAAGAAGACAATCAAAGTGTATATCAATACAAATAAATGTATAGGGGCCCAATTCATCATGGTTAATACAAACTCCTATTTGATACCAAATGTATCTCATCCACAAATTCCTCTAATGCCCTAGTGCAAAATAATGTGCAAAATATCTAAACAAAAATGTTTAGAATTTCTTCTGTGTGATTAAAAACAAGTACATGGGAAAATTAGAGGGAATGGTCAGAGGAAAACATATAGTTCTTTATCATCCTTAACCCCTTCAGCGCGGCGCGAATTTTCGCGCTGTGCTGAGGGTTCTAAGGTTCTAACGGGCTCATGACGGAACGGTTCCGTCATCAGCACAGCTCACCCGTAGCTGATGACGGAACCGTTCTGTCATCAGCATGGAAGGGGTTAAATTTATCTCCCTTTACATATAGAAACCAACTCTCGATTACGGTGAAACTGATATACTGAAGGAAACATGAATTATAAAGTGTGTAATGACCGGTAACTCGACCCTGCAAATAGATTTATAAACAAGTATATAAATCTTCGCTCGCGTTCAGGCCCCGCGGGGCCTTACTATCGAGCTCTATTATGTACCTGGTCTCTAGTAGGCGAAGTTGAGCATCTCTGTCACCTCCCCTCTTGAGGGGCATTACACAGTCAATAGCATAGTACAGCAAGGAAGAAGGATCACTGTTGTGTAGACTCTCAAAATGGCGAGCCATAGGGTATGCCTGATCTTTTCCAACAATGGCCCTAATGTGTTGCAGCACACGCTTGTGCACTGGCAAACGTGTGCTGCCCACGTATCGGAGGTCACACGGGCATTGTAAAATGTATACTGCAAAGTCCGTTCTGCAAGACATGCGTTTCTTAATCATTACGGGCTTGGTTTTAAACGGCACCGTATATTGGGTTTTATTGCATCCATTTTTGCATGCCTTGCAGACAGTACACTTCTTAAATCCTCCTCCAATGGCACCCCAAGTATCAGAGACTGGTTTTTCGAGGAAGTTACTCATTAGTCTATCTCCCATCGAAATGGATTTTCTAAATGTAATGTCAGGTTTACTCATTACAAATTTCCCAATAACAGGATCCCCTGAAATTAGGTTCCAGTTCTTATAAAAGATACGTCGTATCTCCTTGTGCTGTCTGCTGTAAGTTATGATAACTCTCGGTTTTATCCGGTTATCCTCTGTTGTTTGTACAATAATTTTTTCTTTCACTGCTAATGCTTCTCGTCTAGTTATAGATGTCGCTCTATTGATGGCTCTCTGGATAGTATTGATGGAATAGCCTCTGGATAGAAAACGTGCCTTACTTTCATCTTGTGATTTGGTGCCTTCCTCATCTGTGCTACTTATACGTCTGATACGCAGCATTTCCCCGAAGGGAATGCTGCTAATCAAGTGAAAAGGATGCTGACTAGACGCATGTAATACTGTATTACCTGCGGTGGGTTTTCTATGTAACCTAGTGGCAATCCCTGTGTCCCTTATATATACTTCCATGTCCAGAAAAACCACTGATCTAGCATCTATGTTCGCAGTGAAATTCAAATTCAAATCATTGTTATTCATCTCTTTAACAAAGTCTTGTGCTTGCTCACGTGATCCTTTCCAGACCATAAATAGGTCGTCAATATACCTTAAATAAATCGGTATATGTTCCTGAGTAATGTGTTTAAGGATGTTGCCAAGGACCCGCTCCTCCCACAATCCCATATGGAGACATGCTAGACTGGGGGAGAAGCAGGCCCCCATTGCAACACCCCTGACCTGTTGGTATATTTGATTATTAAACAGGAAATAGTTCTGCTCTAGACACAGCTGGATCATAGATAGTAACATTTTGTTGTGAGCTGAAAAATTCATTGGTCTTTTATTTAAATAGAATTCAACTGCTTTTACCCCATCAGAGTGTTTGATAGATGTATATAAAGAGGTCACATCTAATGTAATGAGCAAATAGTCAGTGTTCCAAACAATACCATCAATTTTCCTGATAAAGTCTGCAGTATCTTGTACATATGATTGTTAACCTTTTACCCACTCTTGAAGGAAAAAGTCGATATATCGAGAGATATTCTCTGTTGAGCTATTAATCGCCGAAATGATCGGAGTCCCTGGTTGGCACACGTTTGTCTTTGTGAACTTTCTGTATCAAATAGAAAGTTGGTATTACCGGATGTTCTTTTTTCATAAAGTTATATTCATCATTGGACAACAATTTTGCACTCCGCCATGCCATTAACTTCAAATTTTGATCTTGCCAAGCAGTTTTGATTGCTGTTAAATTACTTTTTTTATAACATGAGGAATCCAAGAGCTGGCTTTCTGCCTCTGCCACATACATATCTCTTGGCCACAGAACGATGTTCCCGCCTTTATCTGCTTGGCGAACAATTATGTTTTGCTCATGTTCTAATTTTCTGATCAAATTATAGTAGCATTGATTTTTCTTGTCAAAAGATCTTCGTTTCCGATTTGTAACGGCATAGAGTTGTTTTAAGTCCTTGATGACCAGCTCATGGTATACTTCCAAATTATCGTGGGTTAGAATGGGTTGGAACGTCGATCTTGGTTTGAATGGGGTGTGACTCATTGCTTGATCTTCACTTGAAATTATTAGCGGTAAGTCGCTCATTATTGCTCCCAATATATATATAGCAATCTGCATTGAAGACTATGCGGATGTATAAGTGTCTGTATGGAGGATTTAATAGCAATGTGATTGACTGTCTAAGTGACTAATTTAAAGTGTCTCAATAAATATATGGGATAGTGATTAATCTGTGTGAAGACCAGTATCACTCTAGCTCTTGTTGTGTAAACTACTACATAAGTTGGTTACTAGTTATGTGAAAGTCTATATTAGTTATTAATTAGTTAAGTGAGTATTTGTATGGGATAGTGAATGTGTGTGTGGTTGGGTGGGAGGTGCGTGACTGTCCAAAGATGTGTAAATAGTTGATTTAGTAGGTATATGAGGTTAAGACTGTATGTGGAAACAGTTGTTTGGGTGAGTGAATCTCTTTATGGGTGTGGTGATGAGTAAATATATTTTTCAATGATACATGCCCAACAAAATAGAAATATAAAATGCAGTGTATGTGACAGTTGTATATAAATAAGTATACATAAGACTCAGTGATTGTATGAGTGACTATCGAAAACTGTATACTTGTAATAGTGATTTAAAACACACTAAGTATAAGTTACTATCTATACGAATAAATAAAGTGGTGTTTGTGTGTGTACCTTACTAAATGTAAGTATGAGCAATTGTCTGCATAAGTGTGTAGTATGACTGCATAAGTGTGTAGTATGACTGCATAAGTGAATAGGATGTGCGCTGGTGTGTAATGTCGATGTAGGTGTATAAGTATATTTAATAGTGTTCTATTGTACTTTGTTAGCATGCATGATTGCATCTATAGGATAAGTGTTTAGATCTGTGTGTGTAGATGTAGGAATCACTGAGTGGTTTTTAGAAACTGGTATTGGTGTGTCAATGGTTTCAAATATGGCACTCCATATTTTATGAGTGTTGAAAGGTTATACTAGTGTATGATAAGATGTATCAGAGTGTCATGTGGATGATGTCATCAGTGATGTCATTTGAGATGTCATCAGTGATGTCACTGACCATGTCATGAATGATGTAATATGTAACATCATCAGCAGTGGATTGCAGGCACGTGAGTTATACTTAGTACAACTAACTATAACGGAGGAATTACAATGGTTTTGTACGAGTGAAATGTCCAGCTAACAATAACACACCTAAAACCTATGTTTTTTTCAGTGAATTTTTAAGGTTTTTCAAATGCTAATTCCTAACTATAACATGTCTCAAACCTATGTTTTTTTCAGTGAATTTCAAAGGTTTTTTAAATGCTAATTCCTAACTATAACTTGTCTGAAACCGATGGTGTTTTCAGTGAATTTCAAAGGTTTTGTAAATGATAATTTTTAAATGTATTGTTATATTTATTTTTTGATACTATTTACTACATTTTTTACACTATTTATTTTTAGATATTTTATTTTTGAAATTACGTTATGATTACATTCTACTTTACATTACATAATATACTTTCTCAGAATGAATTACTTTAGTTTAAATACTTTGCAAATAGACAATAGACTTTTAAGTACAGTAGTTACAGTTGTTGCAATGGGCAACTCAATTTCAAACACAATGCAACATTGAGCTGAATGGGAATTTCCAGTTAAATGCAATTAGTTACTTTATGGATTACTTTTCTAACCACAGGACTGGATCCTAGATTCAGTCCTGGGACATCTCCTGTAAAAAGTTGAGTAAAAGCGTTTTGGTTACAGTAGTGAACTTTAGGGAATATTATTGTATTTTAAAAGTTGACACTTAGAAACTTTTTCACATAGAATCACCAATGTTATCCTGTGGGAGGAAATTCACATAGCAGGTAAGTAGTGTTACTGTTACTTTTTCTTACTCAGTGGTGGATTCTGCACTGGTGCATCTTCTGTAAACAGTTGGAAGAATGCGTTTAAGTCATACAGTCGATTTTTAAGGAATATTTGTAGTTTGTGAAAATAAACACTTAGAAACGTTTCTGTTGAAAACCAGACAATGGATTCCTATGGAAGGAAATACAAGTTACTGGTAAGTATGTTTAGAATTACTTTTCAGGATCAGTACTGGGCTCAAAGATGCAGCACTGATGTCTCTCCTGATAACAGGTGAGTAAATCGGAAATCGTAGTTCGGCTGATTTTAGAGGAATATTTGTAAGTTTCAAAAATCGACACTTCGAAACTTTTTCAGCAAAAAGCAGGCAATGATATCCTACGGAATAAATTCAAGTTACTGGCAAGTACGGTTAGAATTACTTTTCAGGATCAGTACTGGGCTCAAAGATGCAGCACTGAGGTCTCTCTTGATAACAGGTGAGTAAATCGGAATTAGTTGTCCGGCTTATTTTAGGTGAATATTTTAAAGTTCCAAAACTCCACACTCAGAAGAATTTCCAAGTGAAACCAGTCCATGTTAGCCTATGGAAGGAAATTCACTTAGCAGGTAAGTACTGTTATCGTTACTGTTTCTTACTCAGCGGTTAATCCTAGATCCACCACTGGTGCATCTCTTGTAAACAGTTGAAAAAATGTGTTGAAGTCAAACAGACGATTTTTAAGGAATATTTGTAGTTTGTGAAAATAGATACTTTGAAACTTTTCTGGTGAAAACCAGACAATGAATTCCTATGGAAGGAAATACAAGTTACTGGTAAGTACAGTTAGAATTACTTTTCAGGGTCAGTGCTGGGATACAAGATGCAGCACCAGGTTCTCTCCTTATACCAGGTGAGGTAATCGGAATTCGTTGTTCGGATGATTTTAGGTGAATAGTTCCAAAACTCCACACTTAGAAGAATTTCCAAGTGAAACAAGTCAATGTTAGCCAATGGAAGGATATTCAAGTTACTGATAAGTATGTTTAGAATTATCTTTCAGGATCAGTTCTGGGCTCAAAGATGCAGCACTGATGCCTCTCTCCTGAGAACAGGTGAGTAAATCGGAATTCGTAGTTTGGCTGATTTTAGAGGAATATTTGTAAGTTTCAAAAATCAACAATTCGAAACTTTTTCAGCAAAAAGCAGGCAATGATATCCTATGGAAGTAAATTTAAATTACTGGTAAGTACGGTTAATATTATTTTTCAGGATAAGTACTGGGCTCAAAGATGCAGCACTGAGGTCTCTCCTGATAACAGGTGAGTAAATCTGAATTCGTAGTTTTGCTGATTTTACTTTGGTCCACTACATATAGAGACATTTTCCTACACCATCCCCTCCCTTCACCACTGTCTAAACGCGCCCTGTGTCCGTTTTAATTTGGGAGATTGAGTCCCCTTGAATCCTGAGGGTCCCTGGGGTCCAAGTAGCCCACTAGGTACCTCCAGTAAGCGCCACAGAGCTCATTTTAAGTTGGGGAATTAATTTCTCTTCAATCCTGAGGTCCCCTGGGGGCCAACTAGCCCACCAGGTACCTTGAGTATGTGCCAGGGAGCTGTGTTGCAGAGAGGTGTTCAGAGGCCATGCCCCTTTTTACACCTCTCTGCAACGCAGCTCCGTGACATTTTTTTTTGATCAGCAGGATCTGCGCATCCTGCGTGGATTTTGCCGATTTTTTTAAAAAAAAAATAGAAAATTTTGTGTGTGTGGGTGGGGGGGGGGGGGGGGGGGGAAGGAGGGGGAGCTTGTGGGACCCCCTGAACAGGTCTAGGGGGTCAGGGTGTTTCTACCCTGCCCCCTTGACGCGTTTTGCATGTTTTTTTATAGGTGTCTTGTGCCTCGGTTCGAGGCACAAGATGGCTGCTAACACTTCTTGATTTGGAGTGTTGACAGCCAATTAGAATACAGCTCGTGCACGGCTGGGTGCGCGGATTCTGCGCGGCCATAGATATATATGTACTTTTAAATGTCATTTTCTCAGGAACTACTGAACGGATTTACACCATTTAAGCAAGAGGCACGAGTCTGAACTAAGGACTACCTCTTTGCCAAATTTGGTGTAATTTCGTTCAGGAGTTCGGGCTGTTGCCGCGAAGAACGGTTCCTATGAAAAATTGCATGGGGAAAACACATTTTGGGACCCCCTTTTTTCTTGGCCCCCGCTTGACGAATCACCCCGCGATTTTCTGGATAGGAGCGGACCGGAGCGCCCCACCAGTTTTGAAAATTTCACGAAGATTCGTCAACCGGCGCCAAAGTTATTCCAAATAGAATGTTGCGGATTTAGTTTGGAAAATAGATCCTAACTATAACTACCTACTGGCAACCGCCAGTAGGTAATATATATATATATATATATATATATATATATATATTCACTGAAAAAACCATAGGTTTCACACCAGTTATAGTTAGGTGGAAATTTTACTCGCATAAAACCATTGAAATTCCCACGTTATAGTTAGTTGGACTCACTATAACTTGCGCGTGCAATGCACTGCTGATGACGTCACATATTATATCACTCATGACATGGTCAGTGACATCACTCATGACATCACTGATGACATCTCAACGCTGATGACATGAAACGCGTCAGGACTGCCCGCAGCTGCTCATTAAAAGATTTGAGACCACAGTGTTACGAGCACGGCTCATCTCTTTCTGCAACAGAAGGTATTGTGTATATATATATATATATATATATATATATATATATATATATAATTTCTATGGCAAAATGAAACCCCTCATTTTGTTCCTTTTCAAATTAAATGTATTAAGTGTTACCACTTTATTCCAATCAAGATGACTTCAGGTGTGCCATACTTTTGTCATACGTAAGACTGTTAGCGTTCTAGTTGTTCTTTAGAACACTCTGGGACATTCTGTCATTGGGCTATAGTTGGGCTACATCTGGCTGATATTTAGGCTACATTTGGGCTCTTTTGTCTCTGGTGGCCATCTTGGGAGACTGCATATCAGAATTTTTTTAAATGAAATATAAGAGGATTTGAGAAGTTACTCAAAATGTGCCCTAATTTTTCTTCCTTCAGCACTAATCATAATTTCTATGGCAAAATGAAACCCCTCATTTTGTTCCTTTGCAAATTAAATGTTTTAAGTGTTAACACTTTATTCCAATCAAGATGACTTCAGGTGTGCCATACTTTTGTCAAAAGTAAGACTGTTAGCGCTCTAGTTGTTCTTTAGAACACTCTGGGACATTCTGTCATTGGGCTATAGTTGGGCTACATCTGGCTGATATTTGGGCTACATTTGTTTTTTTTTTGTCTCTGGTGGCCATCTTTGGGCTACATTTGGGCTCTAACATATATATAGCCCAATGTAGCCCAATATATATTTTTTCAAAGTTAATTTTCGTAAAAACCACTGGAGCACATATCTTGAGACATAGCAAAGGAACATCGGGCTACCAGTCCCTACAATTTTGCCAAGTTTGGTGCAAATCCATTCAGCCGTTCGGGCTAAAAGTGAGTTTGACCGCCCTATGGAAATTAACATGGGGAAAACACGTTTTGGGACCCCCTTTTATCTTGGCCGCCGCTTGATGAATCCCCCCCAACCTTTCAGGGAAGGACCGGTGCTCCGTGAGGCAAATTTGAGGAAATTTTCAGGCGGATTCGTCAACCGACGCCAAAGTTATTCACAATAGAATTTTGATATTTTGCTTTGAAAAAAATCCTAACTATAACTACCTACTGGCGACCGCCAGTAGGTTATATATATATATATATATATATATATATATATATATATATATATATATATATATTGAATTAATGCACTAATAAACTCTTTGGTGAGAGAGTACACTGTGAGTGCGGCCTGTTCTTTACCCGTTACCGGGGATCGATGTTGGAGCTACCCATATATATATATATATGCCACAGCAAGAAACCTTCGATAACGAAGACACCGCACTCCTCTTGAAGTGTATTAATTTCACTTTATTTTGCCTGTAAATTTCTCCCACCCATGCGTTTCGAACCTCACCGTTCCTGGTCCCGGCAGCAAACATTTGTCCATTGTTTATGTTTCTTATTTATACAGTGTCTCCATACATGCTAATTATGATGCATTATGGGCTATGTAGTTTATGATTAAACCAATGGCTCTTATAGAGCCTTTCCAAGTGTCTCGCTTTAGGAACCTAGTGATTGTTTGACCCTGGAAAGGCGTATTCACAGCTGCTATAATGTTATTAGGCGCCGTTTATATAGATGCATGCAACGGAGAATCATTAAGTATGATTTACCTTGGGGCAAATAGTTGCGACTTATTAATACAAGTTCCATATATGATATAGACTGTGTCATTTGAGTCAGTGATGGCTGAGTGCCTATATATATATATATATATATATATATATATATATATATATATATATATATATATGAGAGAGGCAGATTCCTATCTCTGGTAACATCGCAGAAGATACACCTAACTACGTCGTTGTACAGTATCCTGCACTTACAGCATATAACAAGTAGATGCACCGCCCAAAAAATATCACGCTATTAAGCAAAGATGGAAATGTCATGGCATATTCACAATGACTGTGGTGGTGCATTCTGGGGCTAGTAGGACATTACTGCTGGCATGTGACCACTAGGTGTATACCTACGCTCACCTGTGATCAAGGCGTAGAGGACGCCGAAACGCGTAAGGACTTTGAGCGCGCACTGCCAATGACGTGACAAATAAAAGTCAGTTGCTTCCTAAGTTCGATGTTGGGCTTTTTTCTGTTCAAGTGGCAAACCCGCATGTTTTCAGGATCTCCATTCCTGTAATTGAGCCCGCTCTGCAGGACAGGGGGCCCCCAGAAAAGTGGAGGTATATATATATATATATATTCTTTCTCTAAGTTGGAAGGTCACTCACGAGGGGGTTAACACACACTTGCCGCCGGCAGCACCACAACAGCCTGCAGCACATCCGTCCATTTACATGCCAACATGTAACGTGAGTGACCTTCCAACTTGGCAACTTTTGGAAAGAATTTAATGCGGCTAGTCCGGTCGCGGAAGGTCCCGCCGCTGAAACTAGTGGATCTACACTGCTCAGCATCTTGTGCAGTGAACAGAACGAGGAGGGCCTGAGCCGTTGGTATATATTGGCAGCATGAGGGCGCTGCATGACATTTCCTTCCACCCACTGGGGTAAGACATTGTGAAGCAACGACAAATCAGAGATGCCCACTGGGGTTTTAGCACGATCAAAGTTTGGGCAATGGATTGCTGAGACCAGAATGCAACTTTGCCACACCCACATGGGTGGAACTTGTTACTCAATAAATCATGTGCATACAATCAAGCCTCTGTTTCTCGTTGTTACAGCCAGTGATCAAGGGCGGCTGGTGCTGCCGGCGGCAAGTGTGTGTTAACCCCCTCGTGAGTGACCTTCCAACTTTTGGAATATATATATATATATATATATATATATATATATATATATATATATATATATATATCGGTCCGAGTTACTAAAGCCGGCGCTTTACAAAAATCCACTCCCAGGCTCCCTTCCACACAGGAACCACTCGGACACTTCAGGTGCTGTTTCAAGTATTTATTCAGCAAGGGAAAAACAACGCGTTTCGGGGATTAGCCCTTGATCACGCTCGTGTGTACTACTGTCCACGATGTTTAAATACATCACGTGAAAAACACAATACACACATGCATATACGAAAACAAGTTACTTACCTGTAACTGTAGTTCTCCAGTATTGGAAGCCGTTATAGATTCACATACCTGAATCATTTCCCCGTCGTCGAGACGGGAGTCTTCAGTATATAAAAAAGCAATGGTGAGCTGTATAGCTAACTGAAAAAAGGCCTTAGGCCCATTCCCCTTTGCAACCCATAACCTTTGTTATGTAAAAAAGGACCAAATCAGAGCTAATCAGAGTCACTCATAGTCAGGCATAGGTTCTTATACAGCGCACAAATCACCAATAGGTCTCAGGGCGCTTGGCAGTAGAGAGGGAAAAACGGTAAACAAGTGTAGAGTGGGAGGCTGAAATTACTTAGGAAAAAGCCAGGTTTTAAGGCCCTCGCGGAAAGCCCGGTGATTGGACAGGGTCAACAGATGAGGAGGCAGCTTGTTCCAAAGTAAGGGGGCAATATAAGAGAAAGCCCTGCATCCATTTCTCAATGTCCTGCCCGCGGCTGTACCAGGATCTTAAGACTCTAGAGAGTTTGTACCAGAGAGTTTTTTCCGCTGGATAAGAGGGACCTATGCCATGGAGAAGTTTGTGGGCGAGGCTGAGGATCTTAAATTGACTTCTTTGGCGCACAGGCAGCCAGTGCAGCTCCTTAAGGCTGGGTAGAGAAGGAGACCTGGGGGGCAGGCCTAGTACCAGACGTGCGGCGACATTCTGGAGAGTGTGCAGCTTGGTCAACAGGCACTCATTGATGGAGGCAAACATTGCGTTGGCGTAATCCAACCGGCTAACGATTAGTCCCTGAACCAGGGGTTTCCTGGACTAAAGGGGTAGCCATTGAAAAATCTTCCGCAGTTTCCGCAATATTGCGTAACAGGTGCCTGAGACCTGGGTCACATGAGCTTTCATGGAAAGAGCACATTCGATCATTATTCCCAGATCAGGCACCACTTCTTTCAGGTTCGGGGCACAGTCCTAATTCTTGGGGCCACCCATCGTGCGACCAAATTGTCTTTGCCTTGCCGAATAGCATAATCTCTGTTTTGCTATAGTTAAGCTGAAGTTTATTTCCCTTCATCCATTCGCTGATCTTGATGATGCACTTCTTGAATCTGGTGCAGGTTTCTAGGACATCTAGGCTCACCCTCTAGAACCCTCCTGAGAGAACTTTCTGCCCCTCAAATTTTCGGGCACTTGTGCTATAATACCTTTCGTGCCAAATCCGAGGTGAGCCTCTCAGGGGAGGAGGGTGGGCGTATGTAAATCTATGAAAGCTTCCAATACTGGAGAACTACAGTTACAGTTATGTAACTTTTTTTCTTACTCCAGTATTGGAGCTTTCATAGATTCACATACCTGAATCAGAATAGCGAGCAGTAAATTATAGCACATTTTGTTTTTGTCACCTGCTTTTCACAAAGAGGCAACACATGCTACTTGCACATAATAGTAACTGTATCAAAATACACAGAGACATATCACCCATAAATGACATATCCAATATCATACAAAAATAAAATGTGCCTTCCTTACTAACCAAAGGAAGGAGGGATGAGAAAGGAGGCACACCGTTATTGGAAAAAGCTTCCTCAGCACCGCTTGTCCCACTGCTACATCGCTTCTTGCATGTGCATCCAGGCAGTAATGCCTGGTGAAGGTATGCGTACTCCTCCAGGTAGCTGCTCTGCAATGTCCTGAATAGAGACGCCTGAAAATAGAGCAGTAGAGGTTGATACGGCTCTTGTGGAATGTGCACGTACACGTGCTGATAATGGCTTCCCCGCCTCCTGATGACAGAATTGAATGGCATTTGAGATCCATCGTGCAATTCCCCTTTTTGATAACGGGAAACCTTTTCTGGGGGCACTAAAAGGCACAAACGATTGTGTAGATCTTCTGAAAAGTGTTGTCCTTTGCAAATAAAATTTCAGGCAACGCTGGACATCCAGAGTGTGGAGAGTCCTCTCCGCCGCCGTAGATGGTTGAGGAAATAATCTTTTCAGGATTAATGGCTCATTTAAGTGGAAATCCTTTGGTACTTTTGCAATAAACTTGGGATTCGTTCTGAGCACCAATCTGTCTTCCCTGAATTGCAGAAAAGGTTCTTGCGTCGTAAGGGCTTGTATTTCTCCCACCCTTCTGGCTTATGTTAGAGCTATTAATAGAGCCACCTTCCAGATAGGAATTTTAGATCAGTTTTGTGAATTGGCTCAAATGGTGGTTTCATCAGTTATGATAAGACAATGTTCAGTTGCCATATAGGTGGTGGAGGCCTAATGGGTGGATAAACTTGAAACAACCCCTTCATGAATTGTTTCACAATTCTTTCCGACCACAGAGATGGACCTACTGAGCTTCTCCTGTATCTAGAAATCGCCGCCAAATGCACTTTAATTGAGGCATGGGCTAATCCAGATTTTGCCAGCTTTAGTAAATATGGGATGATTTGATGCGCCTCTTCTCGCAAAGGATGCAATGCATTCTCCTGACACCAGAAGCAGAATCTTTTCCATTTCATCCTGTACGTCCTATTAGTGCTTCTAGCTCTTGCTTTTGCCAGGATTTCTCTGCATTCTGCCGGAATGTTTAAGCTATGAAATTCTCCGTAGTCAGGAGCCAGGCCTCTAATTGCAGTGAAGTCAGATCTGGATGCCGCACTTGTCCCTTCTCCATGGTCAATAATGCTGGTATTGGCTGTAGACATATTGGCTCAGTCTCTGACAAAAGGAGCAGCACTGTGAACCAATGCTGCCTGGGCCACCAAGGGGCTATTAGTATCATCCTGCATGGTTCCTTTTTCATCTTCGTGAGCACTCATGGCAGGAGGGGAATCGGCGGAAAGGCATAGGCAAAGACGCCTGACCATGCCATGGAAAGCGCATTCCCCCTTGATCCCCTTTGGTGACGCCAGCTTGCAAAGAACTGGTTTCTTGTTCTGGGCTGTGGCAAACAGATCCACCGTTGGCATCCCCCACTTGGCAAGTGGTCCCCAGAGTGTCCTGATCCTGCTTCCACTCGTGACAGGTCGTTTTTTGCCTACTGAGGGTGTCAGCTGTTGTGTTTTGATCTCCTGGAAGATGTATGGCCGTCAGAGTCACTCCGTGATCTATCGCCCATTTCCAAATTCTTTGAGCTTCCTTTGACAGAGAGAGAGATCTTGTACCCCCCTGTTTATGTAGTGCATTGCCGTTGTATTGTCCGTTTGCACTAGCACTGATCTCCTATCTATATGTCCTTTCTATTCTTGGCAGGAAGGCCAACAATGCCTATCCTATTGTCCTTAATTCCAATAGGTTTATGTGAAGATGTTCTTGTTTGTTCCATCGGCCGCTGACTTGCAACTCCTGTAGGACTGCTCCCCATCCTTCGAGAGAAGCGTCTGTGGTAACTACTAACGGAGCTGGTTCGGTCAGGAAGGACAGACCCACCAAGATATTGTTGGTGCGAGTCCACCACTTTACCGCCTGCAACATTGGTTGCGTGACTTTGATTTTGTCCTCGAAGGATCCCTTTGCTTGGCACCACTGAAGGTCTAACTCTTCTTGTAACGGCCACATTCTCAAGCGACATAGGGGAATGAGTGGAATGCATGAAGACATTGTCCCCAGAAGCGATTTGTATTTTCGGACTGAAAGAGACTTTCTTCTGCAGAATTCTTTGGCTAGAGATACTAGTCCAAATTGCCTCTCTATGGATGGGAATGCCTTGTTTTGAGATGTATGTAGGATCGCACCTAGAAACTTGATAGTTCTGGATGGCTGCAGAGATGATTTTTCCACATTTAAGGTCAGGCCCAGATTCACAAACAACTCCATGCAAGCAGAGTTTGAAGCGTGAGCTGCCTCCTGCGATGGTGCCTTTACCAACCAGTCGTCAAAGTATGGGAATATTTGATGTTTTTGTCTTCTTAGATAGGCTGCCACTGGCGCCAGACATTTTGTAAATATTCTCGGTGCAGATTTGAGGCCGAATGGCAGCACTTTGAAATTGGTAATAATCTTTGGACACTGTAAAACGAAGGAACTTTCTGTGGGACAGATGGATGGGGATATGAAAATATGCATCCTGTAAATCTAGGGAGGTCATCTGATCTCCTGGGTTTAAGAGCAACAGAATATCTTGGAGGATCACCATTCTGAATGACTGTTTCTTGAGATAGGCATTTAGGGACCGTAGGTCCAAGATTGGACGCCACCGAAGAGCATCCTTTCTGATCAAGAAGAATTGGAAATAAAAACATCGTCCTTTTTGGGAGTTTGACCCCGGTTCTATTGCTCTCTTTCGGAGCATTGCCCGAATCTCCTGACACATTTGAGACAGGTGTTTTACTTCTTGATATGTAGGTGGCGTGGGAGGAGGGAAGTGGAGGAATTCCAGAGTATGTCCGAATTTTATTATGTGAAGGACCCATTTGTCCGATGTTATTTTCTGCCACTGCTGGATATATTAAGTTACTCTTCCACACAGGGGAACATTTGACAGGGTAGGAGGATAAGCACCCGGAACTTGTAGGTTGTCATTTATTGTTATCCTTCCCAGAACGACCTCCTCGACCTCTGGGTGTGGACTAGGAGTAGCCCCAGAATGCTTCCGGCCATATTGCTGCCGGTCGGGCTGCGAAGAGGAAGAATAGGATGTGTATCTTCCTTGCTAGTAGCCACCTCTATACGAACGTTGTCCTTTCCACAGGCGCCTCGAAAGGGCACCTTTTTGTACTGTAATGTACCCAAGACTTTCGCCGTATCAGTGTCCTTCTTAATACTTTGAAGGGTCTCATCCACTAGATCTTCCACATCAAAAGGTAGGTCCAAAATTTTATTTTAGACCTCCGGTCTAACGGCGGCGGCAATCAGCCAACTCTGGCGCCTTAAAACTAGGGAACGAAAGGATGTGGTAGCTATATCAATAGCACACTCAATAACTTCAGCTGAAGTTCTCTCCCTGTGATCGGGTCCCATTGTCACACCCGCCAGGACTGTCCCCCCCTGAAACCTTACCGCTGTCTGGAGCCCCACGCCCAAGCACTTTCAGACAACCTCCTCGGGTCCGAAACATTGCCAGAGCGAAAACCATGACCCACAGTGCCCCGCCCCTCTCTCTATTCCAGGAACCAATCAGCGACCTGCAGCCCCCGGAAGCACTTCGCCGTGACCCCGGAAGTCCCACCCCGGAGGCAGCGACAGAACGAGTGAAAAGCGGAAGCACCAGTGAGGACGTCGTCGGAGGATTGTGGCAGGATACTCAGACTGGTGTTGGAGAGCGAGAAGAGGAACAACCCGAAGAAGACGAGTGGTCGGAGGACTGGTGGAGCCCTTGAGGAGGTGGCTAAAGAGCGGCCGTGGCTCACTGGAGAGCTACGGCGGACCGCGTGAGTGCCGTAAACCTCCCTGTGAGTACGCTAGGTGCTCAGTGTATAAATATGTATAGTTCTCTTACCTTTAGGCACTTATCGCACATTAGAAACACTGTGAATATCGTAAAGCACTCTCACAAGAAAAGGCCCTTTTTCCCGTCACCCTCACCCTGACACCCTTGCTATATTCCAGTTCTTTACCCTTCAGTTCATTCCTCCTCCCCGTACCACCCTCCCTCACTATTCATTCCTTTCCGTCCCACTCACGTCCCGGTGTCGGTGGCGGCGTACGTATTGAGTCCCTGTTCGGACTAACGGTCCCTTCTTTCTCTTATTGCCCTCCGAGGTACCTCCCAGCAACGGAGAAGAGCCCAGCAGAGGACCCTTCAAGCGGAGGCTAGCCAACCCGGAAGACCTACCCGACCCATCTGGAATCTATTCGACGCTTTTCTTGACTCTTGTATCAATAAAACCCCACTATAGCCCACTACATTCGGCCTCCTTGCCTGATTTTCCGGCCCGCGACACCCCCACGACCACACTCCCCTTCCTGCTGAACTTTCTTCGCCTCCTGCTTGCTGTCTTCCCGAAGGAGGTTGACATATGGAGCTATATCGCACCACTGCTGTCTGTCATATATGCCCAGAATGGCAAAGGCATTAGCTGCTCTGACCAGGAGAGCTGTTTTTTTAATTAGGATTCCGACCCCTCACGAGCCTGATGTGTATCCGGAGTGTGCTACTAGTTTGAAGCCCCACCTATCTAGGGCTTTACATGTTGTTCCCATCAGGTGGCTCTCCTGAAGCAGGGCCACCGCTGGTGCCTGACGTTTGCGGTATTGCCCCTCTTCAATTTATCACTAAGACCATTCCCATTCCATGAAAGGAGAGCTGTAACTGGGGGGTACTCGGAGTGTGTAGATGTGACCTGATCACCTAAGGTGGGTATCTGTGCCATTGAAGTCTTGTTGTGGAGTGAGATTGGTCAGACATTGAAGCTGGATTGCTAGGTAATATCTGTCAAGTCATGTCTTGGTCAAAGTGAAACAATTACAACTACAATACAATAACTTTGTATCCCTCCCACCCTTCCCAACCCCATCCCTGCATGACAGATTTAAAACCCAATACCTCTCTCTGCGGGCGGGTGGGGGGGAGTGGGGGACGGGGGGCATTTCCAGTACCCTCCAATGTCCATCCATGTGTCAAAAAAGTACATATTTGGTGATAACTGACAAGTCTCGATCAACCGGCTGTCCTGCGGTAATACCGAAGTGGGAGGGGTAGGTGTCTAGATGCCCTCTGCCAGCAACATACAGGTGTCTCACACCCAGTTCTGGCCCCACCAGGTCAGCGCGAGGGATTTCCTACTCTGGGAATACGGTTCTGGGAAGGGACTGGACGAAGGATTGTCCTACGACACACACCAGGTCGTATACTCGATTCCTCTGATCACTGAGGGATCCCCAGCAATTTTATGAGCACTGTTTTGGTCCTGACGAATTGCCTGAGTGGCAAGAAACATGTTGACCATACGTTCACTAAGGGTTGAATGAGGCTCGATTACCTTGATTATCCCGCCTCAATACCCCTTAATTTTTCCTTTTAATAAAGCAGTGAGCCATGCCATTAAAATTTCACCCTATGGACTCTACTGACTTTTTTTAAACTACACTCACGCTCACTATTGCACCCCCCTTTTTTTAGGCCCCTCACACCCACACACCCTTTGGCTAAGGAATAGAAGATCCCCGCCAAAGTGCAGCATTCGTTGTTGCCTGACAGGCATTGCACCGCCAGTCTGTCGCAGGGGCAGGATACCGATGATGACGCTGGACGATCACCGGGTGGGATTACAAGTGTCGTCCAACCGGTGACCTGTGTGAGGTATCCCTAAATTCCGAAAAGGGTTCACAACATTCACTTTTTCTGCTGAACCCAATGAGAGAGAGGTTAACGCTAGTCATTTAGTTGACTTTGTCCGGGGAACTCTGTATTTTTTGTTGTTGGTTAGTCTTTCTGGGACATATACATTGGACCCCGTTAAAAATCGTCCTAACTCCTTGCTTCCCCCTTGTTGATACAAGTCTCGATCAATACCTATAGAAGGACAAATGATCAGAGCAGATACCATGGCACATGATTCTGGATCAACTCTTTCAGTAATTCTAGGGCAATGCCAGTTCATCATAATTGCTTGTCCCAGATTTCTAGCTGTTAATTGGTGCTTGTCTGGCTTTTTCCCGGATTTTCCATGGTTTGACTCTCAGTTTTGCTGTGAAGAGCATTGAATACTTTCACGTTTCTCAGTTTCTTCTTAATTTCTAGGAAACTGCATCATTTTGTGACTGTCGCCGTGTAGTCTGGGAAGAAGGTTACCGTATTGTGTTTGAAGCGCAAAGGAGAAGACGCCCGGGCCATCTGTAGGATTAAGTCCTGGTCCGGGAAATTGAAAAAGCGTGCCAGGATAGGCCTCAAAGGGGCTCCCGGCCTGGGTCTACCGCCCGGTACCCAGTGGGCTCTCTCCACTGAGAAGTATTGTGATACACCCCTTGGTTGCAAGCTGTTCTGGATGAGGTCTTCCACAAATAAGTTGGTCGCCGATCCTTCTGCTCTTTCGGGAACCCCAATGAACCGAACATTGTTGCGTCTTGCGAGACCTTCATATTCGTCCAACTTCTAGGCCATCGCCTTGCTTTCAGTTTGTAGTTGCTTCACTTGGCGTTTCAGAGTTTTCGAATCGTCGCGGAGGGAAGCTGTGGTAGGTTCCCCTTCGGTCACTCTTGTGTTCATATTTTTATGGTCTGCTTGGACCAGTGCAATTTCTACAGAAACGGACCCAATGTGTGATTCTAGGGACTTCTGCCCCCTATTCAGGATGGCCATAATATCTTGTAGTGTGACCTCTGATGTCTTCGCCACTGTGTGGTCTTCGGCTAGAGTGGTTGGTGGGTCTGCCCTCTCTGATTGTTCTTTGGCCCATGTAAACTTGTACAGTCTATTTTGGTGTGTGTTGCCAGGGGCTTTCCTTTGCCATTTTGGGCCCAACGCTATCTAGCATAGTCTGTAGCTGATGCTAGGTAGTACTCACCGCTGCCTGCCGGTGTGGTGAGCCACCCCACATGGCCATTCGGTTTTCCCACTACTAGTTAGTGATGCGAAGGCCCTGTGTGACAGCAGATGATGGGTGAAAACCTTTCACTAGGTGACCAGTCTCCCCCTCTGCAACTTCGCTGCTCACAACTGTAGGGGGGGAGCCTCGATTTCGATATGTCCGATTCCCTGCGTTGCACTGTGTTTCCTTCTGTATCAAGTCTGGGGTGCCTTTTTCGTTTGACTACTCCTCTTCCTGCTAGTCGCTGTGGCTGGGCCCCACTCCCCTCAACTCAGCAATATCTCCTGGCTACATTTAGTGGATGCCCATAATTCTGCTGCCGGAGGTGGTACCTATTCAGGTTCACTGGGGACCTGGAGTTGGGCACCTGGTGTCTTGCAGAGTATGGTGTCTCAGGCGGGGGGCGCCATCCTGCAGTACGAGCACCCTCAGTCGAGAATGGCTATAATTGCGAAGAGCAGATCCATCTCTTACTGTCTATCTCTTATCTTGTCACTCTTCCCTTTTTGGGTAGTCCCGGTGGCCCGCTTCTGTGTTATTGAGCGCCTGTTATCCCTCAAGCACTGGAGGTTAGTTGGGCTCTTCAGGAGAGGGGTGGGGGGCCTGGAGGCAAGGTCCCTGTAGGAACTGAGGTCACCAGTTCCCCGGGGGTAGCCTGGCACAAGCAGGTAGGCACCCGAAAGCTCAGGTGTTAAGTGACTACACAGCACACGCATCCACTGAGACAATAAGTGCACGCAAGGACTTAGACCACACCAGTTACGTTTGATTCAAATTACTAAGCTTTTATATAAGATTAGAATCTGGGCAATCAAAAATTCACAGTAGCAATAACTTAGTAGTTTCCCTTAAAAACACATGTATTTCATCCCTTGGCAATAAATACTTAAATGAATAAATATTAAATATTAGATCACCGTAGGCCTGCCAACAACCTTGCTCCAAGTCAGCAGCTGCAGGAAAAATCATTAACAGTATATCCAATCCACAATTCATCAGGTCAGCAGTTCCTTATGCATGAATAAACATTTCACCAGGCTCAACTGTAGGTTTTCATTAGCCACAACACTAGACTGGAGTAACTCCTTCCCTGTTTCAGGAGTAAATTATGTTAGCAATCAGGCAACAGTTGAAAACACAGTAACAGACCCCTAGCCAGGGGTTTCTTAGTCCCTGTACCAGTCACGGGGCCTAACAGAGGTCCTTGCCCAGTTCTGAGGACTCCCTCTGGTGAATTAGGGCCAACGGGGGCCGACAACATTCCTCGGCAGGGGAGGGGCGGCCTCGGGTCCTCCTTCTGTCTACCTGGAGGCCTGCGGTCACTCCTGCGGCCGCCCTCCTCCCCCTGGGGTTACCTTATGATCTTCGGCCTCCTTCAGGCCCTTGCGGCGATCTGCAGCCAGTGGGGGAGGGCTCCGGCCCTCTGGTAGGCCTCACGTGGCCTTCTGTGTGAATCGAGGCCCTCCCGGGGTGAGGGTGGGCGGCGCTGGCAAGTGGGGGCTCTCGGACTCCTCCGGACCCCCGGTGCAGGTTTCCTTCGTGGTCCCGGACCGGGGACCAATCCGGGTGCGGCCTCTGGTGGAGGTGGAGCTGGCCACCAATCACAGCGCGGCAGCCGAGGGGCTGATCCACGAGGACCAACGGAAGTGCATGGAAGGCGGGGGCGCGGCCAGTGGTGGCGCCCCCGTCACGTGTTAGGGGTGGTGATGGCTTCTGGGCCCAACGCGGCCCACTTCTGAGTCCGGCGGCCCTCTCCTGGCTCCGAGGGCCGCCCAGGGGGCGTGGATGCCGGGGCTGGCTTCACTTGAGGGGCCGGCGCGTCGCGACGGTGATGGCGAGGCCGGGACACCTCAGAGGCCCCGGGGGATCACACTGCCACTCTTCTCACGAGGCGCAGGGCAGGGACTGTGAGTTCCTGTCAGTAGTGCCTCGGGGACAGCGGTGCACTCCACGGCAGGGCGGCGCTTTAAGAGTGTAGCTCCTCGGGAGGGGGGGGGTGGGGATCACAGCGCTCCCCCTGGGTCACAGCGGGAGAGCGCCTGGGCCAGTTCACACAGCTATGGTCATTGAGGCAGTTCTGGGTGCGAGCGCTGCGCAGTGATAGCGCTTCTCAGGGATCACAGCGCTTCACAGAAGCTCCAGCAACAGCACAACGATCACGCAGCACCTCAGGGGCCACGGCAGTCTATGCAGGTTACAGCGCTTCACAGTACACAGCGCTAGTGAAACACAATGCGGGTGCACACAGCAGCTACAGCAGGTTACAGCGCTTCTCAGGGACACAGTAGGAGAGCGCTGAGTAGGCAGGGAAGGCAGTTCAGATGATGCAGGACAGGCCACACGACAGTGGCAGGATAGCGCAGGGACCCAGATCAGGACAAAGGGGGCAGAAGGAGCACAGCCCTGTACCTGGTTGATCCTTCAGCAGTCCTTTGTAGTACAGGCAAGTAGTCTTCTTGGCGCTAGATGGATCCTGCACCCTTGATGGGTTGTTTCTTAAGAAGGGGGTCAGTGGCAGCCATGTTAGGGGAAGAGAGCACCTGCACCCTGGCATTGATTAGCAATGGCAGGGTGCCCAGAGTCCTAAGGCCAACAAAAAGTAGGTGGAAAAAATGAGGCAAAGGCGAAAACAAATAGGGAAAGACCACCCTAGGGCTGACAGGTCTAACAGTCCCCCAAACCAAAGGGCCCGTGCACCAAGATATCAATATCTTGGTGCACCGGGCCAGCACCACAAGGCCTCCTGTGCTGGGTCTACGAACACTCAAGGCCCTGGCTTTCTTAGTCCTCCAGGACACACACTCGCAGGCCGCTCGGCACCTCCCACCATTGGGTGTGAGAGCACCAGGCCGCCTCTTGTTTCTGATGGGCTTCTCTCCGCCCCAGCCGGCGCACATTTCACTCAATCTGGCCCCTGGGAGCAGTCCGGGCACAGTTGGGTGTTCCGGCCTCTCGTTCTCCGAGGCCCCGGTGTGAGAAGTTGGCCTGATATATGATGCTCACTAGTTCTAGTGATCACCTTGTATCAGTCCAAATAACCCTTATGGTGATTGGTTGTAAGTCAACCTTATAGACCAGCTATCCTAATGGTAGCATGGACAGAGCAGTCTTAGGCTAAACTCTTTTGGCATGTGAAGCCAGCTGTTTTACCACATATAACCCCTTGAATACCAGATGAAAGGACACCACACAGGTTGTTATGAAAATAAACAATATATTTATTACCAACAAACACCTCTGAACTCTTTATGAGATCAGAGGGCTAAGCACATAATACTCTTCAGAAAAATACAGTAAGTCGCACAATTACAATGGTGCCCTAGGGGCACTACAAACCATATACTAAGTAAATGGGTTAAGTAGAACGATAGAAGAAATGAGTATGCCCAGAGGCTGTAGAATCACTGGGGCTACACTACCCTAACCTTAGGTAAGGAGCAGGAGGCCCACGGGACGCGTGTGCAGTGCTAGAACGCACACGCGGGTTTCAATGCAAAGTCAATGGGCACGAACAATTTACAAAATAGGTGAGTAAGGACAGTTCCGACTGGTTGAGACTAAAACTACAGGATACCTGGACACTAGGAGAGCCAATCTACCTATGAACACCAAAATGCTCTCGTTACCTCACCCACGGGCTGAGGGTGCATAGGTGTGAAAGTGTGTCGGGTTTCTGCGTTAAAGTCAATGCAGCCTTGGAGAAAAGATGCTGCAGGCGACCAGGAGGAAGATGTCCGGAGTGACCCAAGGGCGGATCGAAGAAGATGGAGACCTGAAAGTAGACGGGACAGTGTTCAAAGTCACTAGCCAGTGACCGGAGTGGAACCAGGAAGGAACCAGATGATGTCGTCGATCAGGTGAAGAGGTTACGCTTGACTCTGCAGCCATGTGAACCAGGATGATTCTTCGACGACCAGGATGGAGGCACGAGCTGTCCCACGCAGGCTCTCGCTGTCGGCGGTGTCTGTTCCAGGATCGAAGTCAACAGGACTTGGCAAATGCAACCCACGCGGCAAGTAAAGATGGCGTCTGGTGCGGACCAGGAGGGTCCGGGGTACTTCTCCTTTGTAGGGAAGCAAGGGCTAGTCTGGAGTAACCAGACCAGCGGTGTTGTTTCAAGATTTCGTCGTCTAGGAGGCCACTAGCCAGCCGGCAAGTGACCAGACAACGCGTCGAGTAGCAATCAAGCAGAAGGGCCCCACACAGATCTCGTGGATGCTGGAGGGCTGGTCTTCGGTGCAGGAGCTGCTCGGGGCTGGGGCTTCTCAATCCCCAAAGCACTCACTCGAGAGTGCCTCAGAGGTCGTGCTGGAAGCGAAGTACAGTTTCTTCAAGATGGCCGGTCCCACGTGTCTCGTCGCACCCACGGATCTCAGCTGTGCTGCAGATGTGGGTTGAGTTCGGAGAGGTCTGGAAGTCCAGGTCTCGTCGGGCTCTGAAGTCTGGTTCCACCAGGAAGGACGACAAAGTGAACCGCTAGGACGCTCGATGGTGCCTGCAGATGCAGGGTGGTCACTCCTTGGTCACAAGGGAGATTTCTTCAGTCTTCTGTGGAGCAGAATGTCGAAGTCCAGAGTATCTTCTTTGTAGAGTTGTTCAGGATAATCTAATTTGGAATGGGGCTGGCTCCTACCTTTATTCTGCTAAAGGGGGCTGTACTAGCGACTAGGTCCCTCCCATGCGTGGGACCAGGAAGGGGGGTGGTTACACCCCCTATCCTTTGTCAAGTTTCGCGCCAGAGCTGGGGCTGGAGTGCCCCAGCAACTGGTTTGAACCGGGGTATGTACAGGGACACCTTGTGTGCCCCAGGCATGTCTCATTCTTTTCAGCCCTGCCTATCTGGAAACACAAAGTCCTGTCTGGGGTGGTGCTGGCACCTCCCCAGGAAGGAAACCCTTTGTCCAGGCCTCCCTTGCTGGACGGACTCCCAGCAGCAGGAGGTCAGACTTGTGTCTGTAGCAGCGGCATCCATTTTGTGATGTTGAGGTTCGGGTTAACTTTAACCGGGGTTCTAGTTCTGTACATGTCGTGTCCCTCTAAAAGGGTGGAATGCTACCCCCGTCGCCAGAACTGGCGAGGGGGTAGTATTCCAAATCGTATGACACCTTACTCGACATGTTTCGATAATGCCAAACCCAAGTTAGCAATAACTGCGAGGATTATAATGCATAAAGGACATGGTTCCAAAAGCTGCAGACAGGCTTGCTCATGCTAGAGCACCATCTCAGATATTTCCAAGTACTCTGCCTTCAGGATTGATAAGGCCTGCCATAGGAGTGACTTATAGGAATATATGTGTCCATTTTGGGTTAGATATAGGTATGCTATATCTACAGCAAAGGGTGATTACACCACCTTGCCCCAGCTGATTTATCAGCCAGTTGTGTCAAATAGTGAGGCCAGGCCAGGGGTGGCACAATACGTGCTGTAGCCCCTGGTAGGCCTTGGATGCATCTATGCCCTGGGTACCTAGGGTATACTGTACAGAGGGTCACAAGGTGATCCATGTTCCAATTGGTATGTACCTAGAGTACATGGAGTCCATTTTAACAGAGAGAGCAGAGGGCTTGGGGTCCTGAATAGCAGGGTCCCAGGTCAACTAAGTCGAAAACCAGCTAAACACTAGGCAAAAAGTTGGGGGTAACCATAGTCAGATGTCCACCTTCCTACACCCGGCTCCACTGTGTTGTTAGGGCAGCGCCCCCACTGCCGGTGCAGGCCGATAGTCTGCTTGCCGCTCACCGTTTTCCGGCTGGGCTTTCTTCTACCTTCGCTGCGTCCTTGCACAGGCAATTCAATATGATGTGAAGTCCCGAGATGACGTAGCAGTCCGATCTCGCAGCTACTAGAGCCCCCCGCATCAGTCCGATGTACACACCGCAACAGTCTGCGCAACCTAGCCGGTCTTCAGTTCATTCCAACTCTCGCTGGCTCCGATCACTTCTCCACCCTGATTTGCACCTCGCCTGCGGATTTACTCACAGATTGTTTTGGGGAGGACCTGGGATGAGACAGAGCTACTCTAGGCGGCGGCCATCTTCCCCGGCAGCTGGCCACACCCCCTGATTCCTCACCTTTTTAACAGAATCCGCAAGCCTGCCTGTCTATACCCCAAAAAATCCTGTAAAACAGCACGAGCAAAAAGGCCACCCCTCCTCACTTCGGAATCCAAGCAATAATGCTTTGCAAAAGTTGGGGGGGAGGCCCAAGTTGCAGCTTTGCTCAGCTCTAGTAGAATGAACTCTAATACCTTCAAGAGGCTCCTCCTTAGCCAACAGGCAACTGTGTAAGGGTTCAAAAGGAGAGTACATAATGTATGAACGCACTAGTTTAAGATCCCACTGAGGCATAATAAACTGAGTGGGTAGAAACGTATTAGTAAGCTACTTAATCAGACCCACCCAGAATTTTGCAATTTGCACACAAAAAAAGGAAAAAAGGCAAAATTGTTACTTTTGTAAAATTATAGCGATTTTTACAAACGTGCCTGCAAAACAGGTTTTAAAAACTATGGAATTTACCATCTCTTTACTGGCTCTACGCTACAGCTGAGCCAGTAAAGGGAGAGGGAGCAGCCGGCAGCAGAGGTGTTAAATTCCTCTTTCACCTGCCTTTGAAATGCACAGATCCCCCTTCTGTGCAATTAGCCTGCAGCCCAGCTCACACATTTGTGTGCCCCTGCGGACCTTGCAGGCCACTGAAATACTCTCCTGCCCCCCAGTTCACTCCTCTTCCTCCACACGCTCGTCTTCTATTAACCCCTAATCCCCCCATGTCTCTTCATTTTCTTTTTTTTCAATATATGTGCTCCACCTTCTCTGCTGCCCCTATCTATCTCCTGCTGCCCTGCACACAGAGGTTGTCTCATGATAAAAAGAGACAATGCCATATTTTAGTCCACTCTTTTTGGCATCTGACATCCTCCAGTTTGAGGCGCTGAGCTGCTGGGGACTCTGTGAGTTTACAGATTGTGACACAGCGCTGTCTACAGCAGTGATAGCACAGACCTTGCAGTATTTTTGTGGCAAGCACTTTTTTGCCCAAAGTAAAAATACTGTGATTTTTGAGGTTTTGGTCCACAAAATTAGCTTTTTTTGCCTACAAAGTTTGCCACCTAGAGCCACAAAATCCTGAGGGGTCTGCTTAATGAGCCTTAAAACTATAGGGGACTTAAAAAGGGAAGGTTGAACAGGCAAACAAAGATAAATACACCTTAACTGTTGCAACTGGAGGGCACAATGAGAGGTAAAGAAGGTCAGCGTTCCACTCCCTACACGGCCAATCCAGGGCTTTTAATATAACTTGGGCCCAGTCTTGGCGAATCTTCCTCAGAACCCGAGGAATTAAGTGTATGGTCTGGAAACGCGTAAAGCAACTGGTAGCCCCAGTACACTTGAAAAGCATCCCCCAAATGCTCCCTGTATCAGATACTAGACGCTGCAGAACAACGGTGGGTACGTTCTTGTGAGTGGCAAACAGGTCTAACTGAGGAAACGCCAATCTCTTGAAAATGTGCCGCACCACTACCGGATGAAGATGCCACTTGTAATTGGCTGAATAATGCTGGCTGAGACTGTCCGCACATTCAGAACTCTGGGCAAGCGATTGGCGATGATGAAAATCTGGAAGTCCTGAGCCCAGGACCATAGCTGCAGTTGTTCTCTGAAAAAAAGATACAACCCTACGCCACTCTGTTTGTTTATATAGTACATTGCTGTAGTACTGTCTGTTAAGACTTACACTGACTGACCATGAAGGGAAGGGAAGAAAGGCTTGAGAGCCAGATGTATCTCCCGCAATTCCAGAATATTAATATGCAACAATCTTTCTGTTTGGAGACCTAGATGTGCTTTTTGCATTGTTTGTTTAGCGGTAGGTCTCATAATGGCAACAGATCCTGAATAGGAGGAGTGGCACCTTAGCATTTTCATAGGTAAAGCTAACACGCCATGGAGAATGACAGGAGTCCTGTCCTGGGTGAGGGCCAGAAAAACGAGCATAAAAAGAATCCTTAAATTCTTTCTATTCGATGCCGTAAACTTTGACGGTGATGAACAAGTTACTTACCTTCGGTAACGATATATCTGTAAGAAACATTAGTTAGTGTTAGATTCCTTACCTTAGAATATCCCCAGGCGTCAGTCTGGATCCGGAAACTTTTGCGTAGCAGTACCCTTGCGCGTCGGTAGGCGTCGTCTGCAGGCGTCTCCTGCGGCTCCGCGTCCGTCGTTGGCGTCGTGCGCCGTGATGACGTCGCTGGAGTATATAGACGCCGCCTCCGCGCGCTGATGTCAGTTCTTTGTACACAGCTTTTCCGCGCCAGAAGACGCAGAGCCATGAGAGAACCAACACTGGTGCCATTTGAAACTAGGGCCCTGAAAGGGATGTCCTTAACCCTAGGTATCAGTTCGCAGAACGGGGAGGATGGGTGGGTTCGGTAAGGAATCTAACACTAACTAATGTTTCTTACAGATATATCGTTACCGAAGGTAAGTAACTTGTTCATCTAAAAGAAACACGTTAGTGTTAGATTCCTTACCTTAGAATAGATACCCCAGCAATACCAACCCCGGTGGTGGGTCTGCGAACCAATACATTCCTACACCAGAAAGTCCTGGAGGACAGAACGGCCAAAGAAGCCATCCCTCCGGACTTGACTGTCCAGGCAGTAGTGCCTCGCAAAGGTGTGCAGCGAGGCCCACGTAGCCGCTTGGCAAATGTCCTGCAAGGGGACTCCCCGGCCCAGGGCAGTAGTAGCCGCCGTGGCCCGAGTGGAATGGGCCCTCAGCCCAACAGGAGGCTCCTTCCGAGCCAAAGAGTAGCACGCTTTGATGCAGAGAACGACCCACCGAGAGATGGTCCGTTTATGTACCGCCCGTCCCTTCTTCGCACCCACGTAGCCAACAAACAGTTGGTCATCCACCCGGAACTGGCGTGTGCGATCCATGTAGAATGAAAGCGCACGTTTTGGGTCCAGACGATGGAGCCGCTCTTCATCCTTTGAAGGATGCGGAGGCGGGAAGAAGGAAGGGAGGGTGATGGACTGCCCGATGTGGAAAGCAGAAACTACTTTGGGCAGGAAAGAAGGTCTAGTCCTCAGAACCACCTTGTCAGGATGTATGGACAAGAAAGGAGGTTTGACAGAAAGAGCCTGGAGCTCACTCACCCTCCTGGCAGAGGTGATGGCAACCAGGAAAGCCGTATTTAAAGTCAGGAGACGGAGAGGGCAAGAATGAAGGGGCTCAAAGGGAGCACACATTAAAAAGGTTAGAACCAGGTTCAAGTCCCACTGAGGCATCACAAACGGAACAGGAGGATACATGTGTGTGATGCCCTTCAAGAATCTCGTTACAATTGGGGACTTGAACAAAGAAGGCTGATCAGGAAGCCGAAGAAAGGCTGAAAGGGCAGAAAGGTAGCCCTTGATAGTGCCCAGAGCAGAGCCCTGCTGGGCAAGAGAGAGAAGGAACAGAAGAACCTCGGAGAGAGGGGCAGAAAGAGGATCCACAGCCTTTGCTGTGCACCATGCCACAAACTTGTTCCACCGACAGGCGTATACCGATTTCGTGGAGGGACGCCTGGCTGCCAGAATTACATCACAGACTTCAGGAGGCAAGTCAAATGGCCTCAACTGCCGCCGCTCAATCTCCAAGCATGGAGGTGGAGACTGGACAGGTTCGGGTGGAGGACCGTCCCCTGTTGCTGCGACAGAAGGTCCTCCTGAAGAGGCAGCCGGATCGGGGGACCGACTGACATGCTGAGTAGCTCGGGATACCAGTACCTTCGAGCCCAGTCCGGAGCCACAAGGATAACTTGGGCCCGGTCGCGCCTGATCTTCTTCAGCACTCTGGGCAGAAGTGGTATAGGCGGAAAGGCGTATAACAGACCGCAACTCCACTCGCGCCGAAAGGCGTCGCCGTGCGAGTGCCGTCTTGGAAACTCCAACGCGCAGAACCGATGACATTGCGCGTTCTCTTCTGTGGCGAATAGATCTAACCAAGGCTCTCCCCATTTCCGAAAGAGGCCTTGCGCCACGTCCGAGTTCAGACGCCATTCGTGATCCATCGAGCACCGACGGCTGAGTTCGTCCGCCCTGGCGTTCAGAGAACCTGCCAGGTGTTGAACCGTCAGAGTCACGCCCTGACGTTCCAGCCACTGCCAGAGGCGCAGAGCCTCCTGGCAAAGGGTCCACGACCCCACCCCGCCTTGTTTGTTGCAGTACCACATGGCGGTGGTGTTGTCCGTGAACACCTGCACTACACTCCCGTTGACAAAGGGGAGGAATGCCTTCAGTGCTAGACGAATCGCCCGTAGCTCCAACAGGTTGATATGGAGCCGGGACTCCGCCGGAGACCAGATGCCTCTGATCTCCGCCTCTCCCAAGTGGCCTCCCCAGCCCTGGAGGGACGCGTCCGTCACGACAACGTGCTCCGGTTGGGGAAGGGAGAGGGACTTGCCCCTGACCCAATCGCGGTCCGTAAGCCACCACTGCAGTTGTCTCGCAGTGCCCTCCGAGATCAAGACGTGGTCGGACAAGTTGCCCTGATGCTGGGCCCACTGAAACTTCAGGTCCCACTGCAGAGCCCGCATCCGCCACCGGGCGTGATGCACCAGAAGGATGCAGGAAGCCATCAGCCCCAGCAGCCGCAGCGTCAACCTGACCGAAACCCGGGATAGCGGCTGAAAGATGGGAATCAACGCCTGAATATCCCAGATCCGCCGTTCCAGAGGATAAACCCGAAACTGTGCCGAGTCCAGAACCGCTCTGATGAAAAGGAGCTTTTGAGAGGGACACAGGTGTGATTTCGGCACATTGATGGAGAACCCCAGGTCGTGCAAGAGGTCTTCCGTCATCTGGAGGTGGTGGACGACTGTCTGGGGCGAGCCCGCCTTCAACAACCAGTCGTCGAGGTAGGGGAAGACTGAAACCCCTAACCTGCGCAGATGGGCTGCGACCACCGCCAACACCTTGGTGAACACCCGTGGGGCGCTGGTAAGGCCGAAGGGGAGCACGACAAACTGAAAGTGCTCCTGGCCTACCGTGAACCGCAGGTAACGCCGGTGGGCCGGCAGGACGGGGATGTGAAGATACGCATCCTGCAAGTCCAACGCTACCATCCAGTCTTGCGGGTCTAGAGCAGCCAAGACCTGAGCCAATGTCAACATCTTGAACTTCTCCTTCCGGAGGAAGCCGTTGACGTTCCTTAGGTCCAAGATAGGACGTAGGCCCCCTTTGTCCTTCTTGGGTACCAGAAAGTAGTGGGAATAGCAACCACGTCCTACTTCTGGCCCAGGAATGCGCTCGATGGCCCCCTTGGCCAAGAGGGCCGTAACTTCCTCCTGCAGAAGTTGCAAGTGGTCCCCCGACACACGGTGGTTCTGCGGTGGCATGGCTGGAGGAGTGGTCTCGAAGGGGAGGGAGTAGCCCCTTCGGACGATTTGCAGCACCCACCTGTCCGATGTGATCGTGCGCCAGCGGGCGTGGTGAAGGCGAACCCTGCCACCCACTGGCGTCACGTGGGCCTGAAAGCACGGACTAGGAGGATTTTGAGGCAGATGCTGCGGGGGGAGATGTGGCCTGACCCCGCCGTTGACCCTGACCGCCTCCACGGCGGTTTCCACGGCCGCCACCGCGTTGAAATGATTGCTGCGGTGCGTGGCTTGCAGCACGTGTGGGGGCGCCCCTTCCGTGGCCACGAAAGGAGCGAAACAAACCCATTTGCTGGCGCTGGGTCGAGAGACCCAAGGACTTTGCCGTGACCCTGGAGTCCTTGAAGCGTTCCAGCGCGTGGTCCGCCTTGTCACCAAACAGATGACAGCCATCGAACGGCATGTCCATCAAAGTGTTCTGGACATCTGCCGAGAAGTTGGCGGATCTCAACCAGGCGTGGCGACGAATCGCCACCGTCGTGGACATCGCTCTGCCTAGCGAGTCGGTCGTATCAAGACCACATCGAATAGAATATCTAGCTGGATCTCGGCCCTCAGCTACAGCTTTGCCGAGTTTTGCCCGCACCTCCATGGGGCATTCTGGCAGCAGCTCCGCGACCGTATCCCACACAGAGTGGGTGTAGCGGCCCAAGAGGCAAGCGGTGTTGCAAGACCGCAGTCCTAAACTCAGGGACGAGAAGACCTTCTTGCCATATTGGTCATACCTCTTGGATTCCCGATCGGGCGGGGCCGACGGGAATGCGGACTGGGAGGTAGAGGCCTGGATCACCAGGCTCTCAGGGGTGGGGTGGGTGGACAGGAACTTGGGGTCGTCCGGACAAGGACGGTGGCGTCTGGCCACGTTCCGATCAACAGGCGCACCTGAAGAGGGCCTGGACCACGTGCCCAACAGAACGTCTGATAAGGCTTCGTTAAACGGCAGCAGAGGCTCCTGTGGGCATGACCGCGGTTTGAAGACCTCAGTGAGGATGTTATGCCTCACGGCCGCGACGGGGAGCTCAAGGTTTAAGGCCTTGGCAGCCCTCATCAACACCACTGAATAGGCAGCACCCTCCTCCGATGCCACGGAAGGAGGAGAGACAAAACCAGGGTTAGGAGAGTCATCTAAACCACTGGCGTCCCCCAAATCACCTGTCCAGTCCATGTCATACTGACACTCACGTGACAGAGGGTCCTCAGACCCCTCCCAGCCCTCACCGTACTCTACATCATCACCATAGTCGGTGTCAACCATGTAGACCGGCTCCACGGGGTCGACAGGCCCCATCGGCGTCGAGCCCGGCGTCGAGCGACGCCGGTCCGACTCCGCGTCCGGATTCGGTGAGGGTATGGGGACGGCGCCGCCCGGAGCCGGCGCCGGAGCCCCAGTGCCGCCCGAAGCCGGCACCGAGGAACCGGCGTCGCGCGGAGGCGGCGTCGGGGGCAACCCCGATGGAATCGGCGCCGGGTTGGATGGACGTCCATCCGGCGTCGACCCTGAAGGCCCTAGCGGCGCCGGGGTCGGCGCCGCCGGCGGCGCCGGTGTCGGAGCATCCGACGGCGTCGAGGTAGGGTCAGCTGGACCGCTAGGGCCCCCGGACGGGTTCACTGGGCCCGTAGGCGCCGTGGAACCCGCCGGAGGAGATAGGGCCCTCATGGCCACGAGGAACGCCTCTATCTCCTCAGGCGTCGCACCTTGCCCAGGGACCTGAGGGTATGGGGCAGGCCGCGCCGGCGACTCTCGCGGAGCCGCGGGGTTGGGGTCACCCAAACCCCCGGCCGCATCGCGCGAGCGTCGGGGGGAGTCGGGGGTACGATGACGACGCCCCGACTTCTTGTGTTTCTTACCTGATGAACTCGACGAGTGATGTCGACTTCCGGAGCGCCCGGCGCGGCTCCGCGACCGCTCCCTCGAACGCTCCCTGGACCTCCGGCCGGACCGCGACCGCTCTCGACGCGGGGCCGACACCCGGAGCTCGAGTAGCTTGCGGGACCGCTCCCGCCTAGCCTTGTTAGTCAGAGCCCGGCAATCGACGCAGGAGTCGACGTCGTGGTCGGGGCCCAGGCACCGGAGACAGAGTCGGTGATGGTCCGTGACCGACATCGTGCGGTCACAACCGTCACAGTTTTTGAAACCGGGCATCCTACCAGGCACAAAAGATAGATATAAGTTGAAATAACTTGGTCAAAAGACCGGGTACCGCTCTTCAGATCTGCGTCCACTGGCGCGGAAAAAAGAAGAACTGACGTCAGCGCGCGGAGGCGGCGTCTATATACTCCAGCGACGTCATCACGGCGCACGACGCCAACGACGGACGCGGAGCCGCAGGAGACGCCTGCAGACGACGCCTACCGACGCGCAAGGGTACTGCTACGCAAAAGTTTCCGGATCCAGACTGACGCCTGGGGATATTCTAAGGTAAGGAATCTAACACTAACGTGTTTCTTTCAGATCAAGGGTTTCTCAATGTCCGTGGTGGAAATCTGCACATCTAACTCCTTGAATCCGATCTGTACAACACAAATGTTGTCGTTGGCAAAGTCCTCACCGTTGATGGTATTTTTTTGACAATTTTTGACAGAACCCACAATATTTGACTGACTGTGTAGGAGAGAGACATATTACACAGACAAGTGAGAATCTATTTTAGCCTTTTTCCTCCCACATGAAGGGCACTTCACACAGACATTTTGAGAAATAAAAAAATCAGCTGAAAGCCGTGAGAAAATGGTTGGGTTTTCTAAAGGACTTCAAAGATGTGTGAAATCCAAAAATAAGCAGTTTTGAGGGGGAAAAAGTGTAAAAGTGGGAGAAAATCCTCCTAAAGTGGTCTAGAATTCAGTCAGCATGGGTCGGAAATATCGACTGAGGCAAACTGCCAGGAGAATGCATACTGGGAGTGCAAGGCTGCTGAGCCCCGAAAAGAGCTAAGTCCACTTTTTTAACTAGTGCACTTCCGCTTAGCAGGCATGGGTTTCTTCAATTTTTTCTATTGAAATAAAGGGTTGCATATATTTCTTTTTTTTTTTTTAAATCTTTTTATTCAGAACATAGGCTCTCTTGACAATGACATGTTACATAGCAATTGATGGCAGGTGAACATACAGGCGACAAATAGGTACATACAAATCAATGCGAACATCGTGATTCTGGATAATCAAACCGCAATCCATACATAACCTTATGACGGCACAGAGGCAGCATGAGTTTCCCACACTTCCCCTCTATAACTCTTCCACGCCCCCCATATCTTTTCCCATTTCCTAGGACACTCCCTACTCTTGAAAATCACTCTTTCAGCCCTTTGGCACCAGTCCAGGTCGTGTTCCCATTTTTCCACAGTCGGCAGGATGTCACTACCCCACAAGCAGACTATTTTTTGCTTGCCGACCATGCTTGCCAATGCCAGCCACATCTTATCCCATTTAGGCCAAGTGGTGTCATTTGTCACTGCTAGGATATGCCATCTGGCCTCCATTGAGACATCCACCCCGATCACCTCTGACATTATGGCAGCCAGGTTGGACCAATACGCCCGGATCCTGGCGCAATCCCACAAAATGTGGAAGAAGGAGCCCTCCTCACCACAACCTTGCAGACAGAACCGTGAGTCAGTATACCCAATACGATATTGTGTTGTACGGGGGGTGTAGGATCGGTGCAGGATGCGCAACTGAACCAACCTAAATCTTGCATGGATTGCCACTTCCCGGGGGCTCTGCAGAGCCTCCGCCAGTCATCCTCCTCTAACAGCCCAACATCAGACTCCCATTTTTCTCGAAGAGGCTCCAGGGGATCGGGGAGATTATTGATAAGTTTTTTATAAGTGAGGGAGATGGCCTTGTCTATCATCGGGTCTAACAGCAATCTATCTTCTAACATATTCAGGTAGCTGATCCCCCTTCTGGAAATATCGGAGGACGGCATGTCGGAATTGCTGATCGTGAAGGAATCCCCCCCACCCCCATCTGGAATTCCTCTTGCAATGTAGAGAACTCTAGCACGTCTCCTCTTCTCCATAAATCTCCTAAAACGTCAATACCAATCAGGCTCCCTTGGCCAAGGCCCTTCAGTTTCGTTACCTCTGGAAGGTAGTCCCTGGCCCACAGCGGGCTTTGAGCCGTGAGTTTCACCTCGCAACCCAGCACGTTTGTCGCCTTCCTCCAAGCTCCAACCACAGTAGCCGTCTAGGGCAGCAGAGGTAATCCATGCCTGCCCTTACGATAGAGCGCATCCAAGTAGGTACCCCATCCCAGGACCATACGGTCTACTCTATAGGCTGGTTCATCCATCGGGGCGAATACCCACCCATTAACGTTCACCAACTGTGCCGCCCAATAGTAGAGCCTAATGTCAGGGACAGCTAGATCCCCCTCGTATACCCCCCTTTGGAGCTTCTGCAGCGCGATTCTCAGACATCTACCTCCTCAAAGCAATGCGCAAATCTCCGAATCAATCACCTGGAAAATCCTCTCTGGGACCAGGAAGGGGGTGCTCTGCAAGACATACAGGAGGCGGGGAAGGGCCATCATTTTGAATAGGAAGGCGCGTCTCATCAAGGAGAGCGGGAGAGTCCTCCAATGCTCACGTCTCCACGTAGTCACTCCATTTGGGCCTGGATATTCAAACGCATGAACTCCGCCTCTGACACCATAATCCAGATGCCCAGGTATCCGAAAGTTTCTCTCCATACCAAACCTCCACAGTCCTCAACCAAATCCAGGAGAGGCCCTGACGAACAAGTTACTTACCTTCGGTAACGCTTTTTCTGGTAGATACAATATCTGCCTGTGGATTCCTCACCTTGTGAATATCCCCCTTGCGCCAGCAACGTTCGGAAAATTCTTCGTAGCACGCCGGCGTGGACGACGTCATAGGAGCACGGCATCGCTCGCGACTCCGTCTGACGTCACCGACTCCATATAAGGACCACGTCGGCGTGATGACGTCAGTTCCGCCCTTTTTTCCGTGCCTTCGAGGCACCCGGACGGACCAACAAGTACATATATATGTATATACACAATGTACACAGCACATGCAAATCAAAAGCAATTAAAGTGCAAAACTATACAAAATCAGATAAATACATTTGCATACAAAACCAGGTATAGCAGAGTGGACAACGGGGAGGCGGGTGGGTCAGTGAGGAATCCACAGGCAGATATTGTATCTACCAGAAAAAGCGTTACCGAAGGTAAGTAACTTGTTCTTCTGATAGATACATCTGCCGTGTGGATTCCTCACCTTGTGAATAGAGTCCCACAGCAGTCCCCACTCCCGGAGGAGGGTGTCCACTCTGCTACACCAGGAAATCTTGGAGAACAGAGCGCGCGAAGTGGCCGTCCCTCCTCACCTCAGCATCCAAGCAGTAGTGCTTCGCAAAAGTGTGGAGGGAGGCCCAAGTCGCGGCCCTGCAAATGTCCTCAACAGGAACACCTCTAGACAATGCAGAAGTAGCAGACTTCGCTCTAGTTGAATGAGCTCTAATACCCTCAGGAGGGTCCTTACCCGCCAGAGAGTAGCAAATCTTGATGCAGAGAATAATCCATCTGGAAAGTGTGCGCTTGTGCACCGCTCTGCCCTTCTTGCAGCCAGCAAAACCCACGAAGAGCTGATCATCTATTCGATAGTCTTTAGTCCTATCAAGATAGAAGCTAACCGCTCTCTTCGGGTCCAGGCGATGAAGCCTCTCCTCCTCCTTGGAAGGGTGTGGGGGAGGATAAAAGGTAGGAAGGGTAATGGATTGACCTAGGTGGAAGGGAGTAACCACCTTAGGCAGAAAAGCAGCCCTGGTCCTAAGAACCATTCTTTCAGCATGGATGGACAAAAACGGGGGCTTGGAACTAAGAGCCTGAAGCTCACTTACCCTCCTTGCCGAGGTAATTGCAACTAAGAACACCGTCTTAAAAGAAAGAAGCCTCATCGGACACTTGTGTAAGGGTTCAAATGGCGAACCCATCAGATAGGTTAACACAAGATTCAAGTCCCAATGAGGAACAATAAAGGGAGAAGGAGGGAACTTATTAGTGAGTCCCTTCAAAAATCTTAATACCACAGGTGATTTAAAAAGAGAGGGCTGATCTGGCAAACAGAGGAAAGCCGATAAGGCCGAAAGATAACCTTTGACAGTGGTAACAGCAAACCCTTGCCGTGCCAGAGAAAGAGCAAACAACAAGATATCAGATAAATGAGCCTTTAACGGGTCAACATCCCTCTCCCTACACCAAGATACAAACTTAGACCACCTATACGAATAAATGGACTTGGTGGAGTCGCGCCTGGCAGAGAGTTTGACATCCACCACATCGTGAGGGAGAGAGAAAGAATTCAGATTGCCCCGTTCAATCTCCAGGCATGAAGGTGTAATGTCTGGAGGTGGGGGTGTAGAACCTGCCCCTCCACCTGAGAGAGGAGGTCTGCCCTGAGAGGGAGACGGAGCGGCGGGTGAGAGGAGAGGTGGAGAAGATCTGTGTACCACACCCTTCTTGGCCAATCCGGGGCGACCAATATGACTTGGGCCCGGTCTTGACGAATCTTCCTCAGAACCCGAGGAATCAAGGGTATGGGAGGAAACGCGTAAAGGAGCTGACCTCTCCAGCTCAACTGAAACGCATCCCCCAATGCTCCTTGCATCGGATACTGGAGACTGCAGAAAGACGGGCAGTGAGCATTCTCGCAAGTGGCGAACAGATCCACCCGAGGAGTCCCCCACATCTGAAAGATGTCGTGAACAACCTCCGGGTGAAGCCTCCACTCGTGGTCAGCAGAGAACTGCCGACTGAGAATGTCCGCACGTACGTTCAGGACTCCGGCCAGATGATTTGCCATCAGACAAATCTGGTGGTCCTGAACCCAGGACCAGAGACGCAGTGCCTCTCTGCAGAGACACCACGACCCTACTCCTCCCTGCTTGTTGATGTACCACATCGCGGTCGTGTTGTCCGTCAGGACCTGGACCGACCGACCGCGAAGGGAAGGGAGGAATGCCTTGAGCGCCAGACGTATGGCCCGCAATTCTAGAAGGTTGATATGAAGCAACCTTTCCTCTGGAGACCAAAGACCCTTGACCTCCAGATCCCCCAGATGAGCACCCCACCCTAGAGTGGATGCATCCGTTATCACCGTGGCCACCGATGGTGGAAGCTGAAAAGGCTTTCCTTGAGACAGATTGCCTTCCACGCCCCACCAAGACAGATCCGCTGCAGTTTCTCTGGAGATCTACACTGACTCCCCGAGATCTCCGTTGTGCTGATACCACTGCTTGCGGAGGCACCACTGGAGTGCCCTCATGTGCCAGCGTGCATGGTTGACCAGGAGAATGCAAGAAGCCATCAGACCGAGCAGGCGAAGGACCTTCAGGACCGGAACAACCGCTCCACTGTGAAACAAAGGAATCATCTCCTGAATGTCGCGAATCCTTTGCGGAGGAGGGAATGCACGACATACAGTAGTGTCCAGTACCGCACCTATGAACAGGTTGCGCTGGGAGGGCACCAGGTGAGATTTGGGCACGTTTATCGAAAAACCCAACCTGAACAACAGCTGCGATGTCTCTTGCAGGTGATGAAGCACCTTCTCGGGCGACTCCGCCTTGATCAGCCAGTCGACCAGATACGGGAATACAGGTATCCCCGACCTCCTGAGATGTGCAGCCACCACTGCCATCACCTTGGTGAAAACTCGAGGCGCAGTAGTAAGACCAAACGGAAGGACCGCAAACTGGTAGTGTTGCGATCCCACCGTAAATCGGAGATACTTCCTGTGCGACTTCAGGATTGGGATGTGAAAATACGCATCCTGCAAGTCGATCGACACCATCCAGTCTTCTTCCAACAGCGCTTGAAGAACCTGCGCAAGAGTGAGCATTTTGAATTTCTCCTGCTTGAGATAGAGATTCAAAATCCTGAGGGCCAGGATTGGACGTAACCTGCCATCCTTCTTGGGGATCAGGAAATACCGGGAGTAGCACCCCTGACCCTTCTCCTGCTCTGGAACCACCTCTATCGCACCTTTCTTGAACAAAGCCAGGACTTCTTCCTGCAGGCGAACAAGGTGGTCCTCCGAACAAAAACCCTGGCAAGGAGGGTAATTGGGAGGGAACTCCTGGAAAGGAAGAGCATACCCATTTTCTACGAGATTGAGAACCCAAAGATCTGATGTAACCGATTCCCAATCCCGTAGAAAATGAGTAAGCCGACCCCCCACCGGAGCCACATGATCCAGAATGGCGGATCTAGGGCTGCTTTGCTGCAGGGGGAGGGGGTTGGTTATTAAGGGAAGAGGAGGAGGAGGAGGAGGCCTGGCGTCCACGACCACGGCCTCTTTGCTTTCCTCTGTAGGTTTTATACAGAGGATTTTGACGCTGCTGCTGCTGCTGCTGTCCCTGGTTGTAGGGACGAAAATTGGATCTGCCAAAACCCCTGTACTTCCTAGCCGCAGAGCCCCTCATCTGAAGGCCCAAAGACTTCGCCGTAGCCCGCCTGTCCTTGAACCTCTCCAAAGCTACGTCAGCCTTCTTGCCAAAGAGGCCTGTCCCATCAAATGGCAAGTCCAACAATGTAGACTGAACATCAGAAGAAAAATCAGAGGACTTAAGCCATGCGGCCCTCCTAGTAGCAACAGTAGAGCCCATAATTCTGGCAACAGAGTCCACCGTGTCCATACCACTCTGTATAACCATACGAGCTGCAGCCTGAGTATCAGCAACCACCTCGTTAAAGTTCTTCCTATCGTCCTCCGGAAGCTTAGGAGAAAGTTGCTTAACAGAGTCCATTAAAGCATGAACGTACCTCCCCAAAAGGCAAGTAGCATTGGTGGACTTCAAGGCCATGCTACCTGAGGAGAAAATCTTTTTTGCAGACTGGTCCAATTTCTCAGAGTCCTTGTCTGCCGGCACCTGAGGGAAAGAGCCCGCAGCCCTGCTGGAACAGGCGGCCTGCACTACCAGACTCTCCGGTGCAGGATGCGATGAAAGAAATTCAGGGTCATCAGGAGCCACCCTGTAACGCCTTGCCACAGACCTGGAAACCGCAGGAGCAGACAAAGGTCTCTTCCAGACCTCCTTAATTGGCTCAGTCAATGCATCTGTAAAAGGAAGAGTAGGCTCCACAATTGAAGAAGGCGAATGCAAAACCTCCGTAAGGATGTTGGGCTTGTATTCAACTGTGGGCAAAGTCAAGCCTAGCAACTCTGCAGCCTTCTTAATAACAACATGATAGGGTGCCAAGTCCTTAGAAGGAGCGTCTGAAACGGTTGGCAAACCCCACTCAGGAGAAAGTTCCAGGCCACTTGCATCTTGAAGGTCCTCAAAACATTCCCCCTGATCCTGCAACTCCCCTTCCTCAACCTCGGAGTCCATACACTCCTTCTCCTCCAAGAGACGTTGAGCTCTGCGCCTCGACCACTCCATACGGACCGAAGTCGATGGATCCGGCAACGACTCTGACGGCGCCGGAGCCGACGTCGAGCGAGGAGCAGGAGGACGGGAAGCGCCCCGATCCGAATCACCACGAGGCCGATCTGGAGTCGGCGAAGCCGCATGCGAAGTCGACGACCTCGGCGGCGCCGAACCGAGCCAAGGAGTACAAGGCGTCGGCATAAACGGCATAAAGGGGGCCGGGGCATAAGCCTGGGGCACACCCAAATTGAAAGACAAAGGACCCATGGGACCAACATGCGCACCAGAGGGGTACATTGCCCTCGAGTAAACACCAAACATGGCGTTTAAAAACTGCGAGGGATCCTGACCTGGACCTGGAAAGGGTGGGTACGAACCCAACGGCCGCTCCGAAGGAGGCTGATCCGGCAAAGGCGCACCCTGGCCCTCATGCTCCTCAGGCTCCACATCCGGAGTCGGTGCTCGAGGAACCTCTTCTTCATGCACCGATGAATGGTGCGACTCCAGATCCTGTTCCGACTCTTGAACTGGAGAACCAACGTGAGATCGAGCAGGAGAAGGAGACACAAAGTCCTTGTGATGTTTTCGTGACTTCTTCCTCGAATCCGAAGACTCCTTGCCAGAGTGGTGTCTGGAGTGATGTTTACTCCTCTTATGCTTCTTTCTCGAGGAGCCCGAAGCATGGCCCGAGGCCGACTTGGATCCGGACCTCGACCTCCCTCTGGACTTCGATCTCTCTCTCGACCTCAACTTGCCCCTCGAAGCCGACCTCGACTTCGACCGCGACAGCTGTCTCGACTTCGAGCGCCTGGACACTGACCTCGAAGACCTTCCGGCTTCCCTTTCCTTCACCCTTGCAAGCAGAAGCTTCGCCTCCCGCTCACGCAAGGCCTTGGGGTTCATCTTGTCACAGGAACGACAGTTTTTAACATCGTGACCCGAACCAAGACACCACAGACAGTCGGAATGCGGATCGGTGATCGACATCATCCGGGAGCAGGAACCACATTGTTTGAAACCCGTCTTCCTCGACGACATCATCGGCGTTGAAGTGAACTCCAACAGAGAAACAGAATCAGCTAAACAGCGAAAAGATACAAAAGTATCGCAGAAGATCCCAGAAACCGTTAGCGTCGACGACACGGAAAAAAGGGAACTGACGTCATCACGCCGACCTGGTCCTTATATGGAGTCGGTGACGTCAGACGGAGTCGCGAGCGATGCCGTGCTCCTATGACGTCGTCCACGCCGGCGTGCTATGAAGAATTTTCCGAACGTTGCTGGCGCAAGGGGGATATTCACAAGGTGAGGAATCCACACGGCAGATGTATCTATCAGAAAGCCAATGTCCCAGAGATTTATCCCAATTAATATGATATCCAGAGTGCTCCCCGAACGACCGCAGCAGCAGCATAAGTCGTGGAATGGAGACCGCCGGATCCAGTACATAAAGTAACACATCGTCTGGGCATAACGAGATACGCTCCTCCCAGCCGCCTCCTAAGTCAATGCCTCGAACCATGGGATCAGTTCTTACCCATGCTGCCAGCGGCTTGAGGACAAGGGAAAATAGCGTCGGGGAAAGCGGGCAGCCCTGCCTTGTCCCCCGCCCCAACTTGAACTCCCTGGAGAAGGCACAGTTTAAGCGGACCCTCGCAATGCGGTGCTGTGTATAGGAGCTTTACCTTAAAGGTATCACCAAAGCCCATTCTGGCCAAAACCGCATATATATAGTGCCATTCCATGCTGTCAAAGGCCATGTGGGCATCTAATGACAGGAGAGCCGTTGGTACCGCAGGTCGAGTGGACACCGCCTGGAGCACCCCAAACCAGCGCCGTAAATTGAACCTAGTGTTTCTGTGGGGCATTAAGCCCGACTGATCGGAATGGATCAAGGATTGAATTACCGCCCCCTAATCGAGTGGCCAGAACCTTGCCAAGGACTTTTGTTTTAAAGTTAAGCAGGGAGATGGGTCTGTAGGAGCTACATAAATCTTGTGGTTTGCCCGACTTATGTATTACAACTATCGTGGCTGACCTAAGATCTCTCGGGAGCAACCCATCCTCCTTGGCTGCGTTAAACATACTCAGCATGTGGGGGGCGATCCGTCCCGATACACACCGAAACGCCTCAGCGGGAAACCCGTTGGGACTCGGTGCCTTTCCTGCCTGCAAATCACTCATGGCCGCCTCCACCTCCTCCACTGTAATGTCGGAGTCTAGGAGGTCCCTATCCTCTGGGGGCAAATACCGAAAGGGGTATATCACTTAGGAAAGCAGCGCACTCCCACTCCTGCCTCTCGGTGTGCGGTTGATAGATTGAATCATAGTATTGCGCAAACGCTGCGGCCATTTCCGCACAGGCATCCTGCATAGCTCCGTCTTCCAGCCCGATACCTGGGACCCAATTATGATCTCTATCTCGCTTCTCAAGCCAGGCTATCATCCTATTCGCTTTATCCCCGAGATCATATACACTCTGCTGCGTGGCAAGAGCATGCGACCGTGCCTGGTCAGTCAACACATCCCTCAGTTCTTTTTCTTTGAGGGGTAGTGTGTGCCTAATGTCCAGATCCTGCTCCTGGGTTCCCCCCTAGCCTGCTCCAGGACCTGAATCTCGGTTTCTAGACCCTCAACCTGAGCCTGCTTTTCCTTCCTCTTCTTTCCATTTTCTGCCTGCACAAAATCCCTAGCTACGGCCTTAAATGCCTCCCAGAGGGTACAGTGAGACCTAACCGAACCCATATTCTCATCAAAATAGAGATCCACACGGTCTCCAAACCGTTCCTGGAACTCCTGGTCTTTAAACAGGAAACCATCCAACCTAGTAGTGGTCAGATATACCTCTGGCTTCATGACAACTGTTGTGAAAGAGCCCCATGTGTCCCACCTGTGTGAAGAGGTAATCAATCCTGGACCCCGACCCACGTGCTGCAGATATGTGCATGTACTGTCAAAGGTGGGTGTTATGTGCCCTCCAAAGGTGCGCCAAGCCCATTGCATTTACAAAATCCCCAAGCTGGTGTCCTCCCCCCTGAACAGGTGGGGACCCTGACCTGTCTACTTCCCTCACCATCACATCATTCATGTCTCCTCCCATTATCAGGACTCCATCCGGCATCTCCAGAAGCAGTCTCCCCAGATCCGGAAGCGTAATGCCGTGAGCCGCGGTGGGATGTAAACAGAGCAAAGATTAATCGTGTAGCCCTCCCACCGCCCAGAGATAGCTACACAGCGCCCCAGCGGGTCAAACCACCTCCGATTGACTACTAGCGCTAGCGAGTTTTTCACAAGGATCCCAGCCCCCCTGGAGCACGGGGTGAAGCCCGCGTGTGGCTGCAGTGTGTATTCAAACCTGTTAAGGGCCTTATAATGGTTACACACCAGAATCGTCTCCTGGAGGAAGACTATTTTTTGGGCGTGTCTGTGGAGGTATTGAAGGACCATGGTGCATTTGATTTTATTTTGCAGACCATTGACATTCCACGATAAAATGTTAATCTTCTGTGTCGTCGATGTATGTGCCATAGTGTATTAATAAAAAACAGTAAGAAAACATTCGCCCAACCCTACCGCCACCCGCCACCCACCTGTCTGTCAACCATAATACTGGAGCCCCTCGAGCACAATTCTGTAGAAAGCAAAGTACAAAGATCAAACAACCAACTACCCCCCCCCCCCCCCCAAAACTCCCCACTCCCACCCCACACCCTGCTTCTCAGGTCAGAGCGCCTGTCGCCCATGAAAACGAAAACTTTGGGGATGTGAGCGTCGACCAAACAGGATGCCCGGGGATGACAACCGGCCCACCAATCATAGAAATAGCAACTACAGCATCCCAAACTAGGGGAGATCAGACAAACAGTAGGAGCAGATCAAGCCAAGGTGTCAATGCAGCCAATCTGTCCCGTTCCCCCTCCGCTGCCCAAGCCCACTTTTAGAGACAATGTAAGACCAAATGTCTCGCCTGTCAGTCAGTCAGGATAGGTACCTCCCTGCACAGCAAGTTCCCAACAGTGGAGTGTTCATACATTATGTGCTCTTCCACGCGATTCTCCAGTCTGTGGTTCTCTCCCTCACCTCAGCCAAAGTCAGGCGAGGCAGACAGGCTCTGTGTTCCCGCACCACCAGGCCACCAGGTCGCACCCTGGGACCCTCTCCCTCTCGCCGCTGATCCCGTGGAGGAGGTGGGAGAACGCACCGCCGAGTCCCTCCAACCATCTCCCGGCCGTTGACTGTCGCGATGTTGCGCCTGCTCCTCCAGCCACGTGAAGACTTCCTCCGGGGACGTGAAGAAGTAGGATTTCCCATGCAGAAGAATCTTAAGACGCGCGGGAAAGAACATCATGTAGGTTAGGTCTCACCACAGCAGCGCCAGTAGCACTAGGTCCCAGGCTCCCCCGCACGACTGTCCACTACCTCTCTCGGCTGGGTTTCACGCCCGGCACTCCGCCTTCACAGAGGTGTTTAGCACCAATGTTAGCCTGCCACCGAGCCACCTCTCTTTCTTATCGCACCATCTGGGACCCTGGAGCAGGGAGCCGTCGCGGGAGTCTCAAGTTGCTCCAGCACCATCCACCACCTGCGGGCAGTCCCCGTCGGAGGTAGGCCAGCTCCCGGCCAATGCGGGCCCTCTCCCGCAGCAGCCACATGGATTTGCGGCCTTCACCAACTCGGGTTGTCCACTCGGGCAGCTCAGGGCACCAACAACGTCGGAGCTGATCAGATTGGCTCAGCCCCCCCAGGGGCAGGCAGCAGCCGGGCGGGTCCCTCCGCTCTCCACTGCCGGAGCCCCGCGCCACCAGGAGTATCAGTGCCGGCGCGCTCCTCCCCTAGCCGGCCCTTGCTGGAACTCGAGGCCGGTGCTTCTAGCCACGATTAGGCCCCGCAGGCCTCAAAACTGCCAGGCGGCGTCACCAAGCCGTCCGGTAAGCAGGAGAGGATCAAAGCGTACCTCCCGACTCCGGAGCTCCCACCGAGTCGGGGGACGCTAACGAGCGATTACTGCAGCAGGATATATGGGCGGATATTCAGGGCTTTTAGTACATCCCAAGGCGCGGATCGGTGTTCTGCGGCCATCCTGATCGCCGCCAGGCCACGCCACCCCGGTTGCATGCATTTCTAACCCAGAAAGCTGATCTATTTTAGCTAGGGGCTGCAATGTAATCTTTTTACCCTCACCTACATTGACTATTCTAGTGAGAAAAAACTCACCAAAAGCCTTCTTCTCCAATGTAATGAATATGACATAAATTACTTACTTCGAAATGTTTACCTCCTATAAAGATTTTACTATTATGCTATGTAATAAAGGTGTGCCAAGGTCCCCACACATTGGTAGGAATATTCTAGGTCTATGATTATGAGTAAGGATAATGGTTCAGAAACCGGATGAAGGTGGTCACCGTTTTGGTGGTGAAATAGGCTGTTTGGAAATGAAATCTACGGTGTTGCTGTGCTATGTTATATTCAATACTCAGCCGTCTGATGTTTTAACATGTCAGGGTGGAAAAAGCCTGAATTTTGGCATGAGAAGTTAGTTTCCTCGACCATGGTCCTTTGATTTACTACAGGAGCCCCTTGCCTTTAATTGAGCATGTCCGCCCAATTGCCTCTGAAAGCCACATGGAAAGAGGAGGATTGAGGGTGGTGAAAATATCCTGGCAAAAGGGCCACAGAGTACAACACGGTTACTACCCCCTTTAATCCTGAAGTGTCTTCTTCGTTGGAAGCTTCTTTTCCGCTCTAAGGAGCAAAGACAATGGGTTGTGTCTTCCTTTGCCCCTTGGAAAGCGTCATCAACATCCTTTTCAAAAACCTGTTGCTTGTTAAAAAGACATATCCAGATCTTTAATTGTACTTCTGGGTAGAAAGAATTGTTTTTTAGCCAACCGAACCATTGCAACACCATCTTATTAGCCATAATTCGGAAATCATTTTGTTTACTCCATATAGTAATGGCTGTTTCAAAGTTATTTGAATTTATGTCATGTGAATCTAAGAAATATTCAATGCTTGAGTGTGCTCTGATATCCTTTGGGATCAAGTTTGCGCTATATAAAACTTTATAAAAAATAAACAGTATTTTCTTTCCACAAGAGCACATTGTCTCAATGGGGCTTTTTGGGCGATTCAGCCCACTCCAGAAAAACGTTTTTTCTGTCTTCAACGAGACCAAACTCAGGAGGAAATGCCCAACTACAGGAAAATTCCAGGGAAGTTGAGAGAATGAGTAAGAACAATAGTTACTTACCTGTAATCTGTGGTTCTCCAGTATTGGTGTCTTTCATAGATTCACATGCCTGAATCATTCTCCGTTGTCGGAGTGGGAGTCCCACGGTACATAAAAAAGCAATAATACGCCTATAGAAAAACCAAAACCTTGGTAATAACAAAACAGAAGTAAAGTAGCCCTAAGCTACAGTGTACAAAACTTCCACACTCATGACTATCCTAGTCATTTTGTATAGACCAAACCGCAGCCAATCAGGCACCCACCAGAATGTTCTCCTCAGAGGCTCAGGCTCTCAGATTTTCTCGCACAGGATTGAAACCAAAATAATTGCCTGAGGGAGCCTCTGGAGAACCACAGATTACAGGTAAGTAACTATTGTTCTTCTCCAGTATTGGGGTGTCTTTCATGGATTCACATGCCTGAATTAGAGTGGATGCAAAAACCACAGTTGATGGACAGAATGCAGAACAATGTCATCCATTCACCCCAGTACAGAGATCTGGGCCTAAATCCATCGTTTTTATGCACTCCACACCACCCCATTTCAGACATGGCCATATGCAAATCAGTCTGACCCTGTGCCTCATGGGAACAGTCCAGCCCGAACTGCCAAGCCATGCCTTCCCTGGACCTGAAACAAGCTTCCGAGGACCGGTTTCTGGCATTCCAGCCATCTTCAGGCCGGCTTGCTTGAATCCAGTGGCAAAGTGAGCAAGGGACTCACGTCTGAGCATACCCTGCCACACTTATGGCGACCAAAAGCGGTACAAAAGGGGGTGGTGATGGACGGAGCATCTGAATCAATCAAACACTCAAAAGATCTGGGTTTAATCCATCACTGTTCTTTAGCCCGGCTTGCTTGAATCCAGTGGTGTGGAGAGCATGGGACTCACGTCTGAGCATACCCATCCCACTCGGGGTGACAAATGCAAAAACCCCAGTTGATGGACAGAATGCAGAACAATGTCATACATTCACCCCAGTACTGAGATCTGGGCCTAAATCCATCGTTTTTTTGCACTCCACACCACCCCAGTTCACACATGGCCATATGCAAATCAGTCTGACCCTGTGCCTCATGGGAACAGTCCTGCCCGAACTGCCAAGCCATGCCTTCCCTGGACCGGAAACAAGCTTCCGAGGACCGGTTTCTGGCATTCCAGCCGTCTTCAGCCCGGCTTGCTTGAATCCAGTGGTGTGGAGAGCATGGGACTCACGTCTTAGCATACCCATCCCACTCGGGGTGACTAATACAAAAACAACAGTTGATGGACAGAATGCAGAACAATGTCATACATTCACCCCAGTACTGAGATCTGGGCCTAAATCCATCGTTGTTTTGCACTCCACACCACCCCAGTTCAGAACGGTGATGGATTAAACCCAGATCTTTTGACTGGGTGTGAGTGTTTGATTGATTCAGATGCTCCGTCCATCACCACACCCTTTTGTACCGCTTTTGGCCGCCATAAGTGTGGCAGGGTATGCTCAGACGTGAGTCCCTTGCTCACTTTGTCACTGGATTCAAGCAAGCCGGGCGGAAGACGGCTGGAATGCCAGAAACAGGTCCTCGGAAGCTTGTTTCCGGTCCAGGGAAGACATGTCTTGGCAGTTCGGGATGGACTGTTCCCATGAGGCACAGGGTCATTTTTGCATATAGCCATGTCTGAACTGGGGTGGCAGAGTGGGCTAAAGAACGGTGATGGATTAAACCCAGATCTTTTGACTGGGTGTGAGTGTTTGATTGATTCAGATGCTCCGTCCATCACCACCCTCTTTTGTACTGAATCAGAGTAGATAGCAGTACAAAAGAACAACATGCTCATAGATGCTTATTGTATCATAGGATAGATGCATAAATAGCCAAACAATAATAACACATAAGAAGCGTCCAAAAAGAGCATAGAGGAGGAGGGAGAACAGAGGCTCACCTATTTGAAAAGATTGCGAAGAACTGCTCTTTCCACCGAAGCATCTGCATCACTGGCCGAGTCCAAACAGTAGTGTTTGGTAAAAGTGTGCCTGCTGGACCAAGTTGCAGCTCTGCAGATCTGAAGAAGAGGCACACCTGCGAAAAGAGCGGTGGAAGAGGATACCGCTCTTGTAGAATGCGCTCTTGGTAAAGACTGCAAGGGTCTTCCTGCTTGTTGATGACAGAGTCCAATTGGTGAGGAAACCCATCGGGCTATAGTTTGTTTGGATACTGCGCATCCCTGGCGCAGTCTTCCATAGGCCACAAACAGTTGGTCTGTCTTGCGAATAGTGGCTGTTCTTTGAAGGTAGAACTTGAGACATCTCCTCATGTCTAAAGAGTGTAAAGCTCTTTCAGCCGCTGATTCTGGATTTGGAAAGAATGTTTTGAGAATCACCAGCTCATTAAGATGAAAGTCAGATGGAACTTTGGGCATGTACCTAGGATTAGTACGTAGCACCACAGAATCTGAAGTAAATTGCAAGTAAGGAGATTTTGAAGTGAATGCTTGAATGTCACTGACCCTTCTAGCTGACGTCAAAGCCAAGAGTAAAGAGACCTTCCATGAAAGGAATTTGAGATCAATTTTATGAATGGGCTCAAAGGGGTGACGCATGAGTTGAGCGAGCACCACATTCAAATGCCAAGATGGAGGTGGACGACGAATTGGAGGAAACATACGGAATAGTCCTTTAAAAAATTGCTGAATTATCCTTGAAGAAAAGAGAGAGTTTGATCCGTCCTGACGGAATCTGGAAATGGCTGCCAGAAATACTTTTAGAGTTGAATGCGATAAACCTGATCTAGCCAGATGAAGGAAGAAAGGCAAGATCTGTTCTGGTCTAGAATAGATGGGATGCAGATCAGCAGAGTGATACCAGACACAAAAACGCTTCCATTTGAGCTTGTAGGTTTTTATCGTGGCTGGCGCTCTAGCATTGGCCAGAACTTCTTGACAATCTGCAGGGATGTCTAAGTGGGCGAACTCATTGTGTTGAGGAGCCAAGCTGATAACTTCAAGGAAGCTGGGTCTGGATGGCACACCTGGCCCCCTTGAGTGGTCAGGAGATTCGGTATTTGTGGCAGTTGGATTGGACTGCACTCCGAGAGGAGGAGAAGTTCAGTGAACCAATACTGTCGGGCCACCTTGGAGCAATTAGAATTAGATGACATGGTCGTCTCTTCATCTTCCAGAAGACCTTGGGTATTAAAGGAATTGGTGGAAAGGCGTATGCAAATATCCAAAACCAGTTCATCGAAAGGGCATCCCCGCATGAGTTCATGTGGGGAATCCAGCTTGCAAAGCGTGGGAATTTCCGGTTCTGATTCGTCGCAAACAAATCCAGGGCGGTGTGACCCCACTTTTGGAATTCTCGATCCAGGGTTGGCTGATGGATCTCCCATTTGTGATTGGTTACAGCAGACCTGCTGAGGGAGTCCGCTAGTACATTGGAAACCCCTGGAACATGGATCGCTGAAAGATTGATGTCGTGATCCAGAGCCCAATTCCAGATCTCTTGTGCTTGACAAGATAACCGGGCCGACTTTGTGCCTCCCTGTTTGTTCAGGTAATGTATGCTGGTCGTATTGTCTGTTCGAATTAGAACCGTGGAACCTTCGATCATTTTTTGAAAGGACTTTAGAGCGAGAAAGATGGCTCGTGTGAGAAGTTGGCCTGATATGCAGTGCTCACTATTCTAGTGATCACTATGTATCAGTCCAAACTACCCTTATTGATGATTGGTTGTAAGTCAACCTGATAGACCAGCTATCCTAGTAGCATGGACAAGAGCAGTCTTTAGGCTAAACTCTAGAGGGCATGTTAAGCCAGCTGTTATACCATCACATATACCCCTTGAACACCAAGTGAAAGGACACCACCACACAAGTTGTTATGAAAATAAAAGGATATTTATTTAGAACACAACAGCCCTGGACTCTTTATGAGGACAGGGCGCTAAGCACAATACAAAGCTCTTAAAGAAATACTGAAAGTCGCACAATTTACACAAATGCCCGAGAGGCACGAAAAACCATATACTACAAAAGTGGAATGCGAAATACTAGCAGGTAAGTTACTAGTCTCAAAGGCTTTAGGATCGCTAGGACTGGACTACTGAACCTTCAGATTACGAGCAGGAGGCCTAGGGAGATCGGGTGCAGAGTGTGCACTCTCACGCGGGATGCGGGACAAAGTCTATGGATGCTAGATTTCGTAAAGGTAGTGTTATCGGACGAATCCGACTAGGTAGAGCTGAAACGAAAATTGATCTGGACACTTAGATAGTTAAGCTATGCTGGAGCACCAAAATGCTCAGGTTACCTAGCCCAGGGGCTGCGGCTGCATAGGGCTGAAAAGACGTCGGGAATCCTCGTTGCAGTCTATGGAGCCTGAAAGAAGAAGTTGCTGGCAGGCGACCAGTGATGAAGTTCGATGTGATCCAAGCCTGGATCGGTGATGAAGGATACCTGTAAGCAGAGGGGACCAAGTTCTGAATCACTAGCCAGTGATTAGATGGGCACCAGGATGGCACCGGACGAAGTCACTTCGACCAGGTGAGTGGGCGACGCTGGGCTCTGCAGTCTCTCGGACCAGGAGGCGTTGTCGGCGACCAGGATGGAGGTGCGAGCTGTCCCACGAAGGTATCTGCTGTCGACGTCGCTGGACCCAGGATTGAGGTAACAACTCTTGGCAAATGCAAGCCCACGCGGTGGACTCAAAATGGCGTCTGGAGTGGACCAGGAGGGTCCGGGGTGCTCCTCTGTTGGAGGGGAGCAACCTGGTCTGGAGCAACCAGACCAGCAATGCAGATGTCGTCATTCGTCGTCAAGAGGGCTACAAGCCAGCAGGCAAGTGGCCGGACAACGCGGTGAGCAGCAAAGAGCAGAAGGGCCCCACGCAGATCTCGTGGATTCTGGGGGGCTGGACTTTGGTGCTGGAGCTGCTCAGGGTTAGGGCTTCTCAAACCCCAAAGCACTCACTCGAGGATCCCTCGGCGGTCGTGCTGGATAAGCTTAGTGCAGTTCTGAAGATGGCCGGTCCCTCGAGGTCTCGTCACACCCACGAATCTCAGCTGGGCTGATGATGCAGGTAGAGGTCAGAGGTGCCAGGGAAGCCGGGTCTCGTCGTGCTGGTTGGTCTGATTCCGGAGGAAGGACGTGCAGCAAACCGCAGGTTACTTAGTTGGTGCCCGCAGATGCAGGGTGACTACTCCTTAGTCACAAGGGAGAAATCTTAGGAAGAAGTCTTGAGTTCCTTTCGTAGAAAGTAGTTTCAGGATTCAAAGATGATCTAATTTGGAAGGGTCCCTGCTCCCACCTTTATTCTAAAGAAAGGGGCTGGTACGGGACTAGGTCCTGCCCATGGGTGGGACCAAGAAGGGGGTGGTTACACCCTTCTCCCATGCCGGACTTTCCCCAGCTCAGGGGCTGGTGTGCCCCTGGAACTGGTTCAAGCCGGCCTATGCATTGTGAGCACCGGGGTGCCACTTGCAGTCACCTTCCTATTCAGCCCTGCCTACCCAGGATACACAAAACCCTGTCTGGGATGGTGCTAGCACCGCCCCTGACAGGAAACCCTTTGTCCAAGCTCTCCTCGCTGGAAGGACTCCCAGCAGCAGGAGGTCAGACTTGTGTCTGTGGTGGCAGCATCCATTTTGTGATGCTGAGGCTCGAGTTAACTTTAACCGGGGTTCACAGTTACACACATGTCGTGTCCCTCTAGAAGGGTGGAATGCTAACCCCGTCGCCAGAATTAGCGAGGGGTTAGTATTCCAATTCGTATGACACCTTACTCGACATGTTTTGATAAAGCGATACCAGAGTTGGCATATAACCGGGAGGATTATAATGCACTTAAGAGTATATGGTATGCGTTATCATGGAACAGCTATTAGGACTTGGTTCCGCAAGCTGCAAACGGGCTCAGCTCATGCCAGAGCACCATCTCACATGATTCCAAGCACTCTGCCTTCAGGATTGTTAAGGCCTGCCATAGGAGTGACTGATAGAAATCTATGTGTCCATTTTTAGGGTTAGATATAGGTATACTATATCTAAAGCAAAGGGTGATTACACCACCTTGCCCCAGCTGTCGTGCAGCCAGTTGTGTCAGATTTAGATGGCCAGCCAGGGGTGGCATAATACATGCTGCAGCCCCTGGTAGGTCCTGGGTACACCTATGCCCTGAGTTACAGGGTCTGATAAGGTGGCCCAGTACCAATTGGTAAATGCACCTAAGGTACATGGAATCCATTTTACAGAGAGAGCAGTAGGCCTGGGGTCCTGATTGGCAGGGTCCCAGGCCAACTATGTCAAAAACCAGCTAAAACACAAGGCAAAAAGTTGGGGGCAACCATAGTCAGGAGCTACCCTCCTACAGCTCGTAGCTCTCGGAGGTTTATGTGCCACGTTCCATTTCCCATTGATTGTCAGGCCCCAACCCTCCAGAGAAGCATCCGTGGTAACGATGAATCTGGGCACCTCCGTCAGGAATGCACATCCCACCTGCAGGTTGCACGTTTGCATCCACCATTGAATGGAGTTCCTCATCCGAGGAGTTATGCTGAATATGTTCTCAATTGATCCTACCACTTGCACCCACTGAAGACTGAGCTCTTCCTGCAAGGGCCTCATCCTCAGAAGACAGTTGGGGATGAGAGGGATACAGGATGAGATTATCCCTAGGAAAGACTTGAACTTGCGAACAGAAACGCACTCTTTTTTCAGCAATATGGAAGCCATCCAGTGGATCTTTATCGGTCTTTCTTTTGAAACAAACACTAGGGCGAGTTGCGTGTCCAGCGTTGCTCCCAAGAAAGACTTCCTTTGGGATGTAGTCAGATGAGACTTTTCGAAATTTACTGAGAAACCCAGGCTCTGGAAAAGTGACAGGCACCTTTGAACGTGAGCTTCTGCTGCGACTAGAGATGTGGCCTTGATATGGCAGTCGTCCAAATATGGGTAAATTTGAATTCCTTCCAATCGAATATGAGCTGCTACCGGAGCTAACATCTTTGTATAAACTCTGGGGGCTGAACGCAGTCCAAAAGGGAGAACTTTGAACTGAAAGTCCCTGCCAGTCACTCTGAACCTTAAAAACTTCCTGTGTCTGGGAAAAATGGGTACATGGAAGTATGCGTCCTGAAGGTCGAGTGTTGCCATGTGACCCCCTTCTGAGAGAAACTGGAGGATTTCTTGAAGTGTAAACATCGGGAAGGATAATTTTTTGAGTTATTTGTTGAGGGCATGCAGGTCGAGGATGGGGCGCCATTCCCCCGACTTCTTGCGAATTAGGAAAAACCATGAATAAAATCCTTTCCCTCTTTGCAATTGAGGTACTTTTTCGATTGCGCCTTTTCGGATCATGGTATATATTTGGGAGAACAGCTCATTGAGATGAGCTGGCGGTGGACCCTTTGGGGGAGAATTTGGAGGGGCTTTGACAAATTCTAGAATGTGGCCCCTGGACACAACGTCCAGGACCCATTTGTCCGTAGTAATCTTGGACCAATTTGATTAGAAGTGGGATATTCTTCCTCCAATTTGTAAATTTGGCTTGGGTAGAGGTGGTGGCAGGTTGTACTCCTCATATGCTCTTGTTGGTGCCTCTTCCTCGATAAGAAGATTTCCTTCTTGTCTGGGAATAATTATTTCCTTTCTGACCGTTGTCTGTACGGTTGGTATCTTTGGTTACCCTGCGTGTTATATGTACGCTGCCGCGAGTAACCTCCTCTGTTTGAGAAATTGCCTCTTCCTATTGCATCACGAAAGGAAGACTTACGGAATTGTAGAGTTCCTAGTGATTGTGCTGTTTCCGTGTCCTTCTTTATGGCTTGTAAAGCCTCATCCACGTGTTGCCCGAAAAGGAACTCCCCATCATAGGCCATGTCCATAATCTTAGACTGAACATCCCAGCAAAGGATATAGATTTTAGCCATCCCTGCCTTCTCAGAACAGCTGCACCCGCCAGCTGCCTAAAACCTGTAGCCGCCAGGTCCACTGCAGCATCAATTATTTCAGCCGATGCACATTCACCTTCGTGCAAAATCATTTGGGCCTCAGACTTCTCAGGCTCCGGAAGCTTCTCAATGTAAGGCGCTATGTCTGACCACATCGGCCTGTCATACCTCCCAAGTAATGCCAGGGTGTTCGTGGCACGGACAGTAGTTGCCGCTATAGTCGAGACCTTCTTGCCTATTGAGTCAAGACGTCTTCCCTCTCTATCCCGGGGAGCAGTGATTTGCGAAGAAGGATTTCTGGCCCTCCTCTGAGCCGCCTGGGCAACACTGAATCAGGTTTAGCTTGACCAATAAGGCATGCCGGTGAAGTGAGAGGGCCTTATATTTATTTATCTACTTGAGGTAGAACTGCCGGCAGAGAGCTTGGCGTGGCCATTATCTTTAAACCCTCCTTCCAAATAAAGTCAATTATTGGGATGGTATTCACTTGCCTTTGCGGTAGATCCTTAAAATCATATAGGAAGCATTCATCCTGTTTAGCCTCCATGGTGATAAGAAACCTTTTCGTCGCCCTGTCCATAATTTGATGAAAAGTCGCAATGTCTACAGGCAGAGAGTCCGCCGCAGGTGGACCAGCTGGAGAAGGTGTTTGTGCTTGATAGTCGTCCCACTCCGACAGAACTGACTTGTCATCTACCTCGCCTTATTCTCTTTCCTCATCAGAAGTAACATCATCCTGGGTGTGAGGAGCTGGTACTGGCGAGGGAGGTTGTGTCTCCGAAGCTGGCAGCGGAGAAGAATGTCTTGGTTGTCTTAATGGTGCCGTAGATGTTTGTGGCATAGGGGTTGAGAGGCGTGAATCACCTGATTGTGAAGGTGGGAGTCGGCAGTAATAATCACTCAACATATCCTGCAGGTTATGTAGTAGATCCAATGGCATCTGCGCGGAAGGCACCGACACAGGAGCCCGACCAGAAGGCTCAAGAATTGTTCCTCTTCTTCAGGTTCTTCATCCTGGTATTTTATCAGCAGCTCAGATGGGCTTCTGGCTGCACGAAAACCTTCATCCTCGTAGGATTCCTCCTCTTTCTCTTCAGAGTCTAACAACTGCTCTGGCAATTTTAATGGAGATAGAGCTGTTAGGGATGATCCACGTCTCTCTAGCAATGAAGCTGTAGTAGACGGTGAAGGAATTGGAATTGTAGACGGCTTGGCTGACCACACTTGCAGTTCTGTGCAAGTTGACAGTGGAGGCGTCGACGGTGCCACCGCCGTCGGTGTCAGGGACGGAGAAAAACCAGTATCCGTCTGTGGAACGGCAACATTCGTCGATGGTGTGGCTGTCGACGATACCATCTTCGTCAACGATGATGTCGTCGACGGGAGTGTCTTCATCTTCGTTGACAATGATGTCGTCGACTGGAGTGTTTTCTTTTTCGTCGGAGATGATGTCGTCGATGGCAGGGGGATCTTCGTCGACGAGGGTGACGTCGACGGGCGAGTGATCTTCGTCGACGATGAGCTCGTCGACGGTATGACAGTCGTTGACGCCTGTGTCGACGACGAAGTACTCGTCGACGGTACCTTTAGGATCTTCGTCGACCGAGGGACGTCGACGATCGATGGCACTATCTTCGTCGACGAGATGGGACTAATTGTTACGTGAACCAGCGTCGATGGTGAGGAGGCTAAAGACATCACCATAGCTGGTCTTGGTGAAGAGAATGTCACCGTAGATGTTGAAGAAGCCCCGACGTGAAGAGATGTCGACGGTGTAGCTGTGGTCGACGCTGAAGTGGACAAAGTCTTACTCTGAGGTAAATTTTTATGAGAAGCTGTCTTGGAAGATAATGATTTTCCAATTTTCCTGGGGGGCGTACCAGGACCAGATTTTACAGGTGTAGAAGCCTTTTTCGAAGTAGAAGGCACGCCAGGATTCTGAGAGGATTTGGCTTTCTTCATCACCTTTGCCCCAGGAGAAGCCTTCTCAACCTCAGCCTTCCTCTTTCTAGAGGACATAGTAGACCCCGAGGCTATACTTTCTACCTCAGAAACGGGGTTATCCTGGTCCTTGATCTTTTGGAGCCACAGAAGACGACCCTCTCTGTCCCTGAGGGTTTTCTGAGGAAAGGTTCTGCAGATTGTACACTCCTTTACCTCATGATCTGGATATAAACAATATATACACTTCTTGTAAAAAGCCTCAGCTTCCCACAGGAATCACAAGCCCTGAAGAGGGATCTTGAAGTAGACATCTTTAGAAGGTAAAAAACCCAACCAAAGTAGAAGAAACTAAGCAGAGCTCAGGGAGACTCCCTTCACACGACGTGCGGTAGAAAATCTGAGAACCTGAGCCTCTGAGGAGAACATTCTGGTGGGTGCTGTCGCCTGATTGGCTGCAGTTTGGTCTATACAAAATGACTAGGATAGTCATGAGTGTGGAAGTTTTGTACACTGTAGCTTAGGGCTACTTTACTTCCGGTTTGTTATTACCAAGGTTTTTGGGTTTTCTATAGGCATATTATTGCTTTTTTATGTACTGTGGGACTCCCAATCAGACAACGGGGAATGATTCAGACATGTGAATCTATGAAAGACACTCCAATACTGGAGAATAGTTGAAAGGACTGATACCTCAGCAGAGCTCGGAGGGCTACGCCCTTCAAATGCAATCGAAAACCAATATATAGTTTCCCATAAGGAGGAGTGGAGCTCAGTGCATTCTCACCTCATTATCTGAATTTTGTATCTTTTCAAATTAGGTGATTGACTTACTTTTCTAATCTAATTTCTTCATACTGCTATGAAAATGTTACTATGGGAAATCCTAGCACGCCATCTGGAAATTATTCAAGCATTCAAGATAATATTAAACATAACCGGCTCATATCTGGGAATACAAATGGTTAATTTACTAAATATAAGTGCCACAAAATTAGTGTATTTTCGGATATACTTCAACAGTAATGCATTTTCAAATACAAGAGCCATTGACATTTGTCTGGCAAGCATTTTACTGACGAGTATTTTTTTTACTACTAGGCTACAAATACTTTTGACATATATTTAGAATTCTTTGATGAAATGAAAAAGCAGAAATGTCATTGTTCCCTCTGGGTCCACACCACTTTTAAACATGGCAGAAAATAATTAAAACTTACTGTATCAAACACAAGCATTCTACAAAGCAGGTGGACAGCTTCATGTGTAGCTTGACTGGATAGTGTGTATAGGACAGGTAGTGATGGCTAGAAGAAAAACATAACAAGATAAAAATTAATATCTGTCTTATTGAGTTCTGTTACACAATACATATTTTCATGTCTAAAACCGCTGGGGGTGGAAATGCCTATTGATACATATAGAACACTTTAGACAGTTACAAAACTACATTACGGTATAAAAAGCTTTTCTCCTTTTAAGATGACACCACAAAAATACATTAGATGCTTGTCAAAGTAATATCCAAAGTTAAGCAAGATTTTCTTCTGGGTGAGCATGATCTACCACGTGTTGTCATAGAGAACATGTATTAGACAACAGGAGTATAACCCATAAACCACGTTGAGATTTGGGTAGGTACATGAAGGAAACAACAATATCTCAACTGGTATCATTAGGCAGGACAGTTAGACTCGTATGTACAATACATTACATGAAAGAAAAGGAGACTCTGGGTTTTTAACTGTGCACATGGCATCATATATTTGTGCACAAACTAGGTAGAAGTACAGTTGTGACACAAAGGGTGGCGACGCAAGTGACAATGTGTTATCAGCAAAAAACGGCGCAAGGTGCAGACGCGAACAAGTATGTACAGTGAATAAGGTGGTTCAAATCAATGATTTACGAGGTATTTTGAAAAATTAATAACAGTTTCTGTTAAACCACGAGAGGAATGCGCCATCAGTTGTGCTGATAGGTTGACGACATTTTGACCCAATGTCTTAGGATCATCTTCAGGACCAGCTTGAAATTTTAAACGGTGCTGGAAGGACACGGTCTGTGTCGGCTGTAGCGGTGATCTGCCGGTAGGAGAAGATGCCAGTCTTGCGAGGTTCAAAGGAACCTGGGTGTAGAAACAAGCTCTGACATGTAAACCGTGTCCATGTGGACATCGGCGACACGGGAGGCTTCTTGGTGTCCCACAGTCAAGGTTGTGGGCGCTGCGTTTCGAGCCAGCCACACACTGCACACGACCGTGGCGGTACACGGCTGACTCGAAGACTCAAAACGCCGCCCCACGCTGGATTCACTCCAACTCTCAAGATACCGAGCCCACAACATCCTTCAATGCAAATGAGGTGAGGGTTCGTCGCCGACATCAAGCGCCCACAAGACAAACGCGTTTTAATGCCCGAAGGCATCCGCGCACTGTTCCCACAACACACAAAAGAACGAAGGAAAAAGGACCAGAGTAAGCCTGGATTTGCGTTGCATGCAGAAAAGGAAAAAACTGACGTAGGCGCGCTGGGGTGGGACTTATGTTACCTTGCTGACGTCACATACGCAGGCGATGCCTGGGCGGAGCCGCGTGATGTCGTCCCCCCGGCACGGGGGGATGCTGGGCAAAAAAGTTTCTGGATCCAGTCTCTTGCCTGGGGATAATTCTACGTTAAGGAATCTGCGGCTAGTAGTCTCTATCAGATAATACCAGTTAAGATATTAAGGTTTCCTTCACATTGTCATTGAGAACAAGCATTTGCAATGCAATAGGTCGTGCATTTGCGAGAGTTAGAGCTATTGGCATTGGCAGTGGAATTATGTGGGTTGAATTGGAATTGTTAGCTGTGAAATTGTGTGTGGTAGAATTGTGAGGTGACTAGTGTTCTTGTGTAGTGGAATTATGTGAAATGGTGAATAGATGGGTGAGAGCTGTAAAAAATAGACTGAAAGGAAGACAGAGAGGAATAAGTAGTTTGTGCATGATTTATCCCTATAGACAGGGATGACAGCTACAAACAATAGATAGAAAAAGGAAGACATAGAGGGATAGGAGTTTTCTGAACAAAGTGGTGATTGAATTCTAGATAGAGGAGCAGAAACAGTGAACGAGAAAGAAATGGAGAACAGGCCACAGGCACATAAAGAGCCCGCGTATGCAGAAGAGACTCTAAGAAGCGAAGAAGAGCATGGGTTTCGGAACGGAAATGTAGAAAAGGCATGGGAAAGAAATCTTGCTTGAAGACCTGAAGTTAACTAATATGACAGTGGTGGGAAGAGAGCGAGAAGGAGGTGTGCAAGAGAGTATTAGAGAGAGAGAGGGCCGGACGAGAGGCTGGGAGAGGAGAGTATGCTGAGTGGCCTGCCTACATTGTGTGTGAATATACACCAACCACAGCGATTTGAGTAGATCAATAGGATAGTGTTGCGTTTGCAGTACAGATATCTGGCTGCATAAGTACACAATATTTACAGCTCTGTGTTTGGTTGCATTTAGTATGTGATAAACACTGTTCTGATTGACTGAGGACATGGTTTACAGCTGTTGGCTGAGCGTTTCTAGCCAATAGGCACAACAAAGCTAAACCAGAAGCTAAGACAAAATAAACAAGAAACAGCAAAATAATAAAAAAATTTAAACATGTAAACAATTCGCTATAGTGCTGCAAAAAGTGGCACCTTAAATACATTACATTGGACTGGAGACTGGGATGCTAAACATATTAGATAAGTGGGACCTCCTTCGATAGAGCAGAGGGAAATTATGTCACTGCATTCCAATCTAGGAGAAAAACTGCAGTGGAAAATGAAAGAAGAATGCAGGTTTCTTAATGTCCTGAGCCTTCGATATGGGAGCAGTGTATGATTCAAAGGGGAATTACTACAAATTGCAGGCAACTTCCTGCAAAACGTTTCAGAAAAAAGAAACTCTCCAGGAACAGAGCTACAATAGGCAATATTGCATTTCAGCCTTTCCATTGTTGGCGTAAAGTGCTGCACTAGTTGGATCACGAGGAAGAATCTCTCAGCCAGTTCGTTGCCTATAACGCCCAGTTGCTAGTTTCATGCATGACCGCAGAACAGAGGCAGGCACAAATGAAACATACAAAGGTTAAAATAATTTTAAAAATCCTGAAAGTTAGGGGGGCAATTTGTGATTGTGGTCTATGCATCGTAGACGTTTTTTCCCAGCAATATTAACAAAAATACATGAAATACCCAAGCCCATATATGCATATACAAAGTTTCCATGTGTCCTGTTACTACCCTATACTCGCTCCAAAGGAATCAGAAGTGGACAAACTCCCAAAGGAATATGGCTCACTCTTCTGCCACAAAAAAACAAGCATTGGAAATGCAATAGGTCTCGTAATTGCTTATGTTACAGCTAGTGGTGTTGTAAATGGCGTTGTAAATGACAATGTCTTTTAGCCATGTGTTATAGAGTGTATGGGGTGTGTTGTGAAGTTCCCGATTTCAGATTTACTTGTAGAGCTGTGCAGTGTCTGAAATAATAGTTCTTTTTCGCAGAGTCTGCAGGCCACAGGCTCCCATCGATTCTCAGCTAATCGGTTTAATACTTGCTTACAGTGCCAAGATGTGGCAGAATTTTTTTAAGCCCCTAGAAAGTTTATCTCCCACCTTCACTACTGGACTTCTTGACTTTTTGCTTTGTCCTGACCATCACTTTGCTGCTGTTTTCGGACAGCTTCACTGGACTCTAGCCCTCCTCCCATTCCCTGGTCCATTAACCCATTTCCCCGTGGATGATCCTCAAATGTTCCCTCCCTTTTCCGCTTCCCCTTCTCTCCATACCCTTGCATCCCTCTCACCCTCCCTTTGTTCTGTGACTGCATCCACACTTATGGAACTCTGCTCACCATATACCTTGCCTATGTGACTCTCTAGTATATCCAGTCTTATCCCCACCCTATGTATATATAGATAACTCTAATCACTAGTGTATGCAGTAGACCTCTGTACTATCTACCATTCCTATGTGTCCATTAGAGTATATCCGGTCTTATCCCTTCCTATGTATATAGAGATAACTCTAATGACTAGTCTCCTAGACACCATATACCACCCCTATGCGTCGCTTAGAGTTTAACCAGTCATATCCCTCCTATGTGTATGTAGTTGACTCTTATCACTAGTGTTTGCAGTGGTCCTTTGTACTCTCTACCACCCCTACGTGACCCTTAGAGTGTTTCCAGTCATATCCCTCCTGTGTAGATAGAAGATAACTCTAATGACTAGTCTCCATGTGATTTTTAGAGTGTATCCTTGTGTATCCCCTCCCTTGTTTAGAGTTATAGCTTTAACGACTAGTCGCCTGTGTGACTGTTGGAATATAGCCAGGTGTATCCCTTCCCCCGTGTGAAGAGATAACCCTATTCACTAGAACAAAAAGAAATGTGTTCCTGAAATGTGTAACGTAACTGATTCTATGTAAAGTGCTTTGATAACATGTAACGGAACTGGTGCTATGTAAAGCGCTTTGATAACCTAATCGGTTCAAGTTCCTGAAATGTGCAACGTAACTGATTCTATGTAAAGTGCTGTGATAACATGTAACGGAACTGGTGCTATGTAAAGCGCTCTGATAACCTAATCGGTTCAAGTTCGCGCTATAGAAAACTCTAAAAATAAATAGAATAAAAATATTCCTATATGTAAAAAGTGTGTAATGTTACTGGTGCTCATGTAAAGCACTCCAATACCTTCAGATGAGTTCTCGCTATATAAAATTGCAACAACAAAAAAATATCCTGCATCACAAGGCTAAGATCAACACAAACTGTGCACAACCCTACAAACATAGACTAGGAAACACACACAGTATGTGCGTCAGCACTTTAGGGACAGTGTGTGCGTTTTAGTGACTGTGGACCCGGGAAACTGGAGTTCTAAACCCGGCTTCCCCAGGTTGTGACTACACTATGTGATCCTGGACAGAGCACAATCTCCTCCAGCGCCTCAACTCTCTTCTGCAGTAAAAAGTGGAACTTGTGCTTTGGGCACTACATAGAAATGGAATAAATGCATGCGTGCAGTGCCTAGAGGCACTCGTGTGCCAGGTTAGGGTGCTGTGACCATGCCAGCCACTGAGTTACCGCCAGCAAGATCCACTGGCTGCACACCGCAGAGATCCAAAACACTGGCTTCATCCTTGGGGACCCCGCCACAGCCCTCGGACCCCACTTGGATTGGAATCCGGGATGGAGGGTGTCCTGTGCGATGGACACGGGGGTCCGAATTTAGAGACGAACAGAAAGCACACAGTGGAGGCACCGGCTCTGCAGGCTGACCGACATGTCCCCACAGGAGACCCTCATAAGAGGGCGGTCCCTTTAGTGCCACAGGATGGTACACTGGACAGCCTAGTGTCCGGGGACCCCTTCAGGGTCCTGTGCGTCACTTCCGGCCGTGGTGGGGGGTGGGGGAAGGTATATATGCCTCCCCCGCCCACCTAGCGGCCTCTTTTGTCCTCACCCTGACACCTTTTGGATGTGACCCGGGAGCTGCTGATCCTTGTTTGCACCGTGAGTGCATATTCCCCCCCCCCACCCGTTTCCTCCCTTTCAGGGGTTTGTATCGGGGCAGGGTGGCTTTGCTGTAGCGGGGCACCTTGGGGGAGGGGGAGTTGTATTCGGTCAGTTCCAAATTTGATCAGGGGCGTCTCTGCGTGCTGCCCAGGCCCAGAGCGGGCCCTGGGGTGCCGGGTGTGGATGAAGGTGGGGGCAGCTTGGTATGGTGCGCCCCCGTTCTTCTTCGCCCATCGGGAGAGTGGCACATAGCCAGGTGGAGCATCAAGTGGTGCTCCACTTGTTTCGTGGCCAGGGCCGAGAGAGGCAGCAGGGGCCGTAGGTCAACCTCCCACCACCCACATATGTAGATAGCGCAGCAGGGAGACTGGCAGATAGACCATGTTCACGTGGGGCACCGAGCTTTCGGAGGCATGGGGGGGCGGATTGTGAAGGGTGCTGGCAGACGCAGCACCGGGTCCTCTCCTGTGTTTTTGGGTGTTTGGCTTGGCGCTGTAGGGCACATGACTAGGCATAGTGCCCACACCGTCATCCGCTCCCCCCCACCCCCCACCAACATTATGTACATTCTGCCCATAATGATTACACTACACACATGGTTATGGGTAAAGAACTGCTGCAGGTTTATTCTTTATACAACAAGAACATGACGTTGGTTGGTTATCTTATGGGCGATCCAGGGCAGGCAGCCCCTCGCTGCCCCGCCCGCCTAAAGAGCCAGCCTGCACGGTGGGTTGAAGCCCGGACAGTGCAGCACCTTATCGATCCTTATCTTACTACTCCCGCCCCTTTCAGGGTGGAGCGGTATGGCACACCCCCGGTTGGTTCAGGCCCCCCAACCGCCCGAAAGACTAAAAGGGCGCCGTCGTGGTTTCCCGGAACCTCCTGCGGCTCCAGGTCTTTGGCTCAGGCACCCTTATTGTGCCAGGCAGAGGTACCCTTACTGTCCCCGTCTGCCGCAGAGGTACCCTTACTGTACCCGTCTGCCTCCAGATTGCCCTGTAACTCCACCTGCAACACGAGAGAAAACATTAAAACGTTCCAACTATTCGCGCCGCCTGTCAAGCCGCTGGGTCAGAGGATAGGGTGGGTTCAGCGCTCGGCGTGGACATCAAGAACAGAGGGCGATCCTGGGGCGGCCGGGGCTTAAGTACCCAGCACGCCCCTTCCAGGTAAACCCTCCCCTGGCCGCACGTCATGGCGGCCCAGGGGAGGTGCCGGTGAGGCTTGCCCCACCTCCCTTCCTTGCCCCGCAGGGGAATGGGGGGGGGGGCTCTGACTAGTGGCCACTAAGAAGCTGCCCTGCCAATGTCCCTCTGCGTGGGACTCGGGCAGCAGCATAGTGCCCACAACGTCATCCGCTCCCCCCCACCAACATTATGTATATTCTGCCCATAATGATTACACTTGACACATGGTTATGGGTAAAGAACTGCTGCAGGTTTATTCTTTATACAACAAGAATATGACGTTGGTGGGTTATCTTACGGGCGATCCAGGGCAGGCAGACCCTCGCTGCCCCGCCCGCCTAAAGAGCCAGCCAGCACGGTGGGTCGAAGCCCGGACAGTGCAGCACCTTATCGATCCTTATCTTACTACTCCCGCCCCTTTCAAGGTGGACCGGTATGGCACACCCCTGGTTGGTTCAGGCCCCCCAACCGCCCGAAGGACTAACAGGGCGCCGTCGTGGTTTCCCGGAACCTCCGGCGGCTCCAGGTCTTTGGCTCAGGCACCATTACTGTGCCAGGCAGAGGTACCCTTACTGTCCCCGTCTGCCACAGAGGTACCCTTACTATATCCGTCTGCCTCAAGATCGCCCTGTAACTCCGCCACAGCTCTGGAGGAGGCTATCGTCGATGACAGAGCCCTCCCTACTCAGAGTGGTTCACTGACATCCTGCAGCTGAAAGTGCATCCTGTATGTCCAAGAGGAACATAGTGACAGACAGACAAGTGCACCCCGTCCTTCTCATAATAACCTTCAATCTTTTCCTGTATCAGGGCATGCCTGATGAATCCCAATCCTCTCCGTTCCATGAACTTCTGTATAGACCTGTTGACCCGTCTACGTGAATGGTCCACTGCTATAGAGGATCTCGCCCCCCTCCACTCCCTGCGAGGGACGATCTCAGACCACCATAGCTCGTCTGATCCAAGCCTGTTGTTAATAGCCACAATGTGGCACATAGCCAGGTGGAGGATCAAGTGGTGCTCCACTTGGTTCGTGGCCAGGGCCGAGAGAGGCAGCAGGGGCCGTAGGTCAACCTCCCACCACCCACACATGTAGATAGCGCAGCAGGGAGACTGGCAGATAGACCATGTTCACGTGGGGCACCGAGCTTTCGGCGGCATGGGGGGCGGATTGTGAAGGGTGGTGGCAGACTCAGCACCGGAGGGACCGGGTCCTCTCCTGTGTTTTCGGGTGTTTGGCTTGGCGCCGTAGGGCACATGTGCAGGCATAGTCCATGTCCGCTTGGGGCACCTTGCTTTACGGCAGCAAGGGGGACAGATTGTGAAGGGTTCTGGCAGACGCAGCACCGGAGGGACCGGGTTCGCTTACGTGTTTCCGGGTGTTTGGCTTGCGGGGGTCCCCCGTCTCATGGTCTCTGGGGGCCCAGGCCTGACTTGGACATTACAACTGGAAGGCGAAGGTCAGCCCGGCCTGCCCAGCGGCTACAGAGGTTACAATTGATCTCCGGGATCCATTCCTCTCCCAGCAGGACTTCACGCCACCCACATACACGAGGTGAGGGGTGGGGGCCTGACCGCGAGGTTTCCCAGTGACGAGGGAGTAGGCAGCAGTTGCGGGGAGGGTCCACGGGCCTTGATGCGCAGCCTAGTGAGAGTGGGACAAAGCTAGTAGGTCCGCTCTCATCCGTCCTGTGAGCTGTAAGGGACTCCTAAGGACTTGCTTGAGCGGGGGAGCAGCCTTGGTCCAGTCGTGGCATTGATGGTGGGGACCGCATGGGTGCAGACAGTCCCGGGGAGCCCGTGGCTTCCTACTCGGCACATGATGGGTTGCGGGGACTCACGGGTGGCAGAGGACCGCATGAGGTTGTCCCGGGGACGCCCACTACCGACCAGGCCTGCGGCGCAATGCGGGCGGTCATGCCCGCCCGCTACGGTTTGGGAGCAGATGCCAGTGTACGAACTTGGCGCGCTTGTGCCCAGATTTGCACGATTACTCGATTGCGCCCTCGCCGTCCGGCAGGGACAGTGCTTAGGTCCCGCAAGTGGTTGCAGCCTGTAGGGGCTACCTCGGGCGGGCCGGCTGGGTAAGCACTCCGTACCTCCGGTCGCGTCCGCACTAGTGTGATAGGCACGATGTCAGCGTAACTCAAGCGTACGTACAACTGAGGGTTTGCGGGACACATGTTTCAAGTGTTGTTCGGCAGGGTGAGTTACCCTGGACAGGGAGGTGCACATTTACTCACAGGTCGGCAAGTCAGCTGTGGCAGGATAGCTAGAAACCGCCGCACCGGGCGTGGGGCGCGTGTATATGCAATTACTTCATGGGTCAGTCCATCCGGAACAGACACCAAAGGGTCATAAGACAACACCAATCAATGCAATTTGTAGATATACACAACACTGGGAATCAAAAAAGTTTGCAAGTATATGTTTTTATGTATGGAGAATGCTTGAAAAAGAGTACCATCACATGAACTCAATCAGCAAAAAAGTCATGGACAGAAGTAGAATTAAATTAACCTAACAGTACATGACAAACAACTATTCCAACCTAATCACAGGCAACAAATCTCTGAATGAGAATATGTGTCGCTCTAGTATCACAAGATTTTTAAGGAATAGAAGGTGGAGTCGACGTTGCGGTCTTTGCGGCTAAAGTCCATCAGACCATCTTCAGGATTGTAGATTATTTTTTTTATTTTTTTGGATACAAGACTTTATTGATATTCTCAACAATATACATACGTGCGCCTACAACCCTGAGGCCGGCTGTCACTTTCCGATTTAAACTTGAAATATACAGGTGTCCGACCAGACTTAGAATCTACGGATATGCCATCCTTGTTGGGTTCTGAATCTTTTCTGTACATAGATATGGTACCATCTTGCTTTTCTATTTTATATTAACAAAACTCAAATTGTGACTCAATAGTAAAACATACGACATTTCTTCATCTCGCCGGTTTTCCAGTCTATCCTGCTAAGTATCTTACTTTTAATCAATATGTGCATCCAATCCCCCTCCCAATGAGGCCCATTATATCGATCTAATCTGTAGCCCGGTCGTCCCATATTCACAACAACCTCACCAGTCATTGACCTCAAGCAATTAGTTATCATCCGCCTCATCCTCAGAGCTATCAATATCTTCTTCCAATAAAGGTTCGCAAATGTCCCCCCTGTACGTGTTCCAAGGCTGCCACACACCATTCCACTTGCGCGGGTTGGCTGTTATTTTATACACCGCCCGTTTTGTCACCATAAGCGCATCCATATTTCTGCACCACTGTGTCAAGGTAGGGAGCTCCGCCGCCCCCCATTTCTGTGCAATGTCACGTTTGGCCGTCATGAGGCCTATTGTAGTCCATAGCCGGCCTTAGTACGATAAATCATTAGGCCCCACACATTCAGCAGGCACACACGGGGGTCGGGTGTTAGTTAGACCTCCAATGTCTGTAAGATGGTGCGAAGCACCCGCTGCCAGTAGCCCACAAGGGCCGGACAGCCCCAAATTGTATGTATGAATGTGCCCTCCTCTCCGCACCCCATAAGACAGTGTGGGTGATCTGCTCTCTGTAATTTGTGCAGTGTAATTCTCGTGTAGTATATCCTATGTAGGACTTTCAGTTGTACCAGACGGAACCTAGCTGACACGCCAGCCTCACGCGGTGATGCCATAGCTGCATTCCAGTTGGACTCCTCCATATCTCCTACGTCCTCCACCCATTTCTCCCTTAACTTCCCCAGCGGGTCGGGCAGGTTATTCAGCAATTTCCGGTATGTCAGGGAGGTATCGCCTTCCTGCATGAAGTCCGTAAGTAGGCGGTCCTCAAGCGGTGAGGATTCCGGGATTGACGTATCTGGCAGGATAGCTGCTTGTAGAGCGTGTCTAATTTGGACGTACCTAAACAATTCTGTGGGACCCAGATCATAGTGCTGCTGGAGGTATGAGAATGGGACCACCCCCTCTCTTGACCACATATCTCCCACCGTCGAGATCCCTATGTTATCCCATTGGGTGAATCCTTTACTACGTCTAAAGTGTCCCAGCGCCTTCGTGTCCCACAGTGGCGTCAGCTTTGTTATGACTCCCCCCATTTAAGTCTCGTCTGTGCTCTGTACCACAGCGTTACTGTATGCTTGGTGGGTCCTGTTAGTTTCGCTGCAGTACCCTTGTGGTATAATGGTGCCAGTAAGCTATGTGTGCCGAGTTGGGCCCTGTCAGCCATGAATGCCGGGTCGTTCTGCGGGGCGTGTAGCCATTGGTTAAGAATCTTAAGCTGTGTCGCCCAGTAGTATAATTGCATGTTCGGCAGGGCAATCCCGCCATCATACCAGCTCCTGTTGAGTTTAATGTGCGCTATACGGGCTGGTCGATCCCCCCATAATAAACCCGACATCACCGCCGTCACTTTTTGAAAATAACTCGGAGGTATTAGACTCGGTGTGTTCTCGAGTACGTATAGGAAACGCGGCAGCGCCATCATTTTGAACAACGCTGCTCTGCCCAGTAGCGTTAGTGGAAGACCCTTCCAGTGTTTTACGTCATTACGCAATCGAATGAGGGGAGGCTGTAAGTTGCACTCAAAAAATTCTGCAATGTCCTGGGTGACGTATATTCCTAGGTATTTAAAAGAGGTGGTAGCCACTGCCAGAGGGCAGGTCTCAGGAAGAGCCGGAAGCGGGCCCTTCAGTTCATAGATTGTCGACTTCGTCCAATTAATGCCTGACACCTTCCCATGTGTGTCACATAGTGCCAGGAGATTCGGGATACCTCTCTCCAGGTCCGTTAGGTAAATCAGCATGTCGTCGGCATACAGGGACACCCTATCTTCCCAGTTATCATTCCAGCTAATTCCCTTCAACAATGGCGTCTTTCTAATGGTGACTGCCAGCGGCTCTCGGACCAATGCAAATAGGATGGGCGAGAGCGGGCACCCCTGCCCGGTCCCCCTTGCCAGGTGTATTTCACGGGATATGTGTCCGTTCGCCACCACTCGTGCCACGGGGTCAATGTATAGCAGCCGTACCCAGGAAATAAAGTTGGGTTCGAACCCCATGCGGTTTAGTACCGCAAACAGGTAGCTCCACTCCACCATATCGAATGCCATTTTGGCCTCCAATGACAGTATTGCTGCCGGCTCTGTCAGTAGCGACGTTCTTGCCAGCACCCCAAGCACTCTACGAAGGTTCAGTGCCGTACTTCTATGTGGCATAAAGCCCGACTGATCTGGATGGATCAATTGCTCCAAGTATGGCAACAGCCTGTTCGTTAACAATTTCGCTTGTATTTTAGCTTCTGCATTAAGGAGCGATAAGGGCCTGTAGGACGTGCATTCATTAGGTGGTTTGCCCGGCTTCGGAATAGCCACAATGGTCGCCATCCGCTGGTCAAGGGGCAACGTTCCTTTCTCCCTACTTTCCTCATACATCTTTAAAAGGGGTTCACTCAGGGATTCAGACATCGCTTTTAAACCATTCAATGGGTATCCCGTTTGGGCCAAGAGCCTTACCCGATCGAGTCGCGTTGATAGCCAACTGAATCTCTTCAGTTGTCAAGTCGGAGTCAAGGTCGTCTGCTGCATCCGTCGTTAGTGTTTGTGTTTGTACGTCACGGAGGGCTTCCATCGCTTTATCCTCTGTCACCACTACCGTCGGGGTGTACACCTCCCTGAAGTGATCGGCCAGTATGTCTACGATTTCTTCAGGCCGTGTGTGCAGTTCCCCGTTTACGTCAGTTATTTGTAATATATTTCTGCTGCCCCCTTCTTCTTATCCAGCCATGCCAGGAGTTTACTCGCCTGTCCCGTATGTCATAAACCCTATGTGTGGTGGCTGCAATGTCCGCCACTGTCTGGCGTCTCAGGTGGTCATCGTGAAGGTGTTGGCGCAGCTGTAGGGAATGCAATGTGTCATTTGACGGGTCCGCCATATGGGCTGCGTTTGCTCTGTTGAGCTCCAATTCAAGCTCTATCAACTCCCTCCCCTGAGCTCGCTTATAGTCTGTTATCGTTGCGATGGCTTTCCCCCTAAGGACTGTCTTGTAAGCTTCCCACAGAACTGAAGGGGATTCGACTGAGGTCAGATTCTCCTCAAAGTAATGTCGGGTCGCCTTCTTTAAGTCCTTACTAATTGACGGTATTTTAAGATACCCTGGATAAATAGGGTATATTCTCCTACGAGTCTTCTCTTGACTGGACAGTGTCAAAGTTAGCGGTGAATGGTCCGAGATACCTCTCGGTTTTATCTGCACGTCATTATGGTAAGGAGACCATTTCCTAGTGTGAGGAAGTAATCAATTCTGGACAGGCTGTTGTGTGTTGCGGAGTAGTAGGTGTATTGCTGTTCTTCCGGGTGCATCTGACGCCAGATATCGATCAAACCCTGTGCCTCCAAGAAGCCACTGAATCTGTTTGGGCCAGCTACTTGTGATCGTGCGGGGAACCTATCATGTGTGTTGTGTAGTACTGCATTAAAATCTCCCCCCACAATTAAATCGCCTTCCGGAAGCTCTAGTAGGAACCTGCCGAGGTCCGGCAATGCCACGGCGTGCACTGCCGGTGGGACGTAGACCGAGACTACGCTCAGCGGCCTGCCTTCCCACTGTCCGTGCACCGCCGCGAAGCGGCCCTGATCGTCTACCTTGGTGGACTGAGGTATTAATTGTGACAATATGCCTGTCCCACGCGATCCCGGGGTAAACTCAGCATGCGCTATCATTTGGTAGCCCCGTCTATCTAGTGCCTGTCGAGCAGTGCCCGCTAGATGTGTTTCCTGAAGAAGAACCAGGACCGGGCCCAATCTCTTAATACCCTGAAGCACCAGTCCCCGTTTTATCTTGTCTCCAACCCCCTGACATTCCAGGACATGATCTGCAGTGGCACCACCGGGGCAATCCGGCCTGCATCATTTAAGGCGTTATCTTGTCGTGGGGCCACCATTCTGCAATTGGAATTAGTGTATCTGTCGCTCTGTGGATGGATCTCCCAGGGGGGTGAACCCATCCGTCCTCATATGAGGCAATACGTCTGACCTGAAGTGAGGTAGATGCATGTGGTATAGTCACGCTTTCGCGTGTTGTGATCCCCCGCAGTGATAGTATCGTGTTGTGTCGTATTGTCTTAAGTCAAACCATTACCCTTGCTAGTCAAACAGTCTGCAAAATTAATAGCACCCCTTCCCGTAACTCCCCCCCTCCCTGCCCCCCTGCTATACGGAATCAGAACTGCCCGCCCCCCCAACTTAGCAGAGTGCTTGACCCATCCCCAATACAATGTACTTGCGCGCTGGGGTGAAGGACTTTTCGGAGTCAGCGGCCTCTCTTCTCCTCCTTGGAGGCCCGCGGCCCAGTGTCCATTGGTAGTCCGTCAGGCAGGCAATACACTAGTCTCACTATAACTGTACCGGGAAGTTATTGTTCCTCGTTGTCTTCATCGCCCACATTTTCTCTCAGTGGTGATTGTTCCCCCATCTCTCCTCCTGAAGCTTGGGAGCTCGGGCGATATCCATTGTCACGATTCTTTTGTGTTCTGTTAGATCGGCGAGGTTGATTGGTCGGTCTCCAACCCTCCAGCCAGTCCTGCGCGGATTCCGGTGTGTCGAAGAACCATGTCTTATTATCCCCCACTATCCGCAGCCTGGCCGGAAAGAGCATCGAGCATGGAATCTCCCTTGCTCTAAGTTCTTTCTTCACCTCGAAGAATGTCCTCCTTCTACGAGCGACATCCGCAGTATAGTCCGGGAAGAAGGCCAGCGTAGAATTATGGATTCTGACGGGAGGGGAAACAAGGGCTGCCTGCAGGATAGCGTCCCTATCTCGGAAGTTGAACAGCCAGGCAATGAACAGCCAGGCAACAATAGGCCGTGGGGCTGCGCCCGGTTTTGGTCATCCTCCTGGGACACGGTGTGCCCTTTCCACGGAAAAGAATGTGGACAGTCTTTTCGGCTTTAGCTCATTTTTAATCAGTCCTTCCACATATAGGTCCATTGCCCTTGTGCCTTCAGACTCCGGTACTCCAATTATGCGGACGCTGTTTACGCCTGGAACGCCCTTCTTGCTCGTCCAGCTTCACCCGTAGTACCTTATTCTCTGTCGACATCCGTTCCACAGCCGACTGCAACTCCGACACATCTTCCACCAATGATTTTGTCACAATCTCCATTGCGTTAACCTTCTCTGACATTTTATGGAAGTCCGCTCTAATCAACGTGATTTCGGTAGAGATCGAGCCCACAGTTGCCTGTACTTGTGCCAAGGCTTGCATCACATCATCCAGTGTTGCCTTCTTGCTCCCCGCCCCATCTACGGATTTGCCAGCCGGCGCTTTTCCGGCAGTCGGGGAGGAGGTGGTCTTGTTGCATGCATATTTCTCTATACGAGTCTGCGTGGTGCCACTCTTAGGGCCCTTACCAGCCATTCTGGTGGCCGCCTCGGCTTGCACCTTTTGCTATTAAGAGCCGCACCTGTGCGTGTTAGTGTAAAGCTGGGTGGGCACAGTAAAAGTCACACTTATTCAGTACATAGACCTCCACTCCTTTATGCTGTTTTCATTTTCCCTACTTCCATTCGCGTTCCAACTGTGCCCTTCACACACTCCCAAGTTTTTAAAGTTGCGTCCTCCCCTTGTAAGTGCAATGCGGACTACTGCGCTCGTGCTGGTGTATTTGACAAGGGCCTTCTTCTGTATTACCCTGCCCCGAGTTAATGGCGATTCGAGGCCTGCGTGATTCTGTCAGACCACATTGATTGGGTGGGAGACTTTGCTCGCCTCACCTGTTCGCTGTGCCTCTCCACTCGCCTTTTGGTCGCCCCCGGTTCTTGGGCTTGGGGTCTGCAGTGGTTGCCGGTTTGTAGGGCAGATGCGGGACTGTCAGGGACTGCGTGGTTCCAGAAGTGCTGTATGCGTGTTAGGCGTCCTCTTGCGCCTTCTCTCCTTGGTGGTACGAGCGGGATGTGCGGGGCTGAACTCACTATGCCAGTGTTTGTTTCTCCTGTGCCCAGTGTCTCTCTTAGTGCCTTATAATAGCCTTAGCCTTTGGATCATAGGTTAGCAGTGATTGTAGGCTTGCAGGACCCATGCTGGTCAACCAGCAACTCCGCGACGGCAATGGTGCCCTCTAAATATTGGGCGGGGTTGAATTCAGTGGTGCGCCTCTGCCGCCGCTCCTGCAGGATAGCTGTGGCACCGTAAATCAGGTTCGAGCCCCCGAGGTTCAGCGGCTGGATGCTGGCTCATTAGTCCTTCTCGGTGCCAGTTTCCTCACCGATGCTTCCTCGGTCCACGGGCTCCGGTGTGCAGCAGGTGGCCCCCCCAGTATTCCGGCGTTCTCCCGAGCCCGTCGTCTGCTGGGTTCCACCGTCGGTGTCAGCGTAGGTAATGCGGGGGCTGACTTCACGCTCCAAGTTCGGGTTTTGCCCACCGGTGTCCGCCACCTGCAGCCGCCGCCGCCTCTTCCCAGTCCAGGTTTTTCCTCCTTATTTCCCCGGGCACTCCGAAGGTATGCTGTGTTGTCTTGAGTGCTGTGTGGCTCTCTTAGGGTTCGACCATTGCCACTCCTGTTCGTAATCGGCGCTGTCTGGGTCTCACTCCGGCCGATCGGCGCAAGATGGCGGCCCTCTTCCTCGCCTTCAGTCGCCTTGGCAGCCCTTAATATGCGCTCAACTCGTTTTTTTAGGGCCCTGATGTTCTGCCGGTTCTCTCCCTCAGTCGGTTCTTGTCTCCGCTTGCTCCGGCAGGTGTGTTTTCCGGCGGTTGATTCTCTCTCCGCGGTCGCAGGTATTGGTCGGGCGTTTCCGGTATGTTTCACCCGGGTCGGTGCCACTTCCTGCTGGGCTGCGTTGGGAGGACACTCCCCGGCCTCTCGCTGCTGCTCAGGCCACAACGGAGCTCTGCCAGAACTTTCCTCCCCGCTGTCGGATTTTCTTCTAGGTTGCCGCCGTCTGTTCCGCCCGGTCCTGGGCTTCGGGTCTCTCCTGCAGAGATCTAAATGTCATCGGATTAGTGGCCGGATTGTAGGAGAGGCCGTCTCAACCACGGAGCCTGTCCTTTATGCTGCCGCCATCATCGGCTGCTAGCCACGCCCAGGATGGTAGATTTTTGCTGAAAAATGAGACTCCTATACAGACAGAATACAATATGTTACACAGATTGTAAACACAACAATGAGGCAAACAAATGCATTTAAGCAAAACTAGGAAACCCGTGTGCGAAAGAAAGAACAAAAAACTTGACTTTTCACAATGAAGTGCAGATGTCAAAATTTGTGCACAGCCCAGGTGAAAACAAGATCAAGATGTGTCACCACCATTACCTCAATGAATTAACATGGGGGAAAAAAGGGGGCTTACTTCTGTTGTATGTTATAGACAGCCTAGAACCATGAACTTGATCTAAGGTTGCAGCCGTTTTGCAATGAATGCTACTAAAAGGAAAAGCTTTGCTGGTGGTGAAACCCAAGACCATACAACCCCAGTTAGTCTGTGTAACCACCTTTGGGACTGCCACCAATGAAATTAAGCGGATAATCAAAAAACACTGGCCCCTTCTAGCTTCTCTACTAGAACGAGTACACGCTTATAAAAAAGCACAGCAGAATGTAGTGGATGACACGAGACAGATCAGTCCAATAATTGGACACTATAAGTGTAACCACTGTACAGTTTGTCAAAGCACCATCAATTTAAAATCTTTTGATTTGAGCGGTGATACAGTGACGAATTGGTGACACTCGTGCACGCTGCAGGTACTAGGACCGTGGGCCGACGACGGCAACGAGGCAGTGTTAAATAGGTCCTGAATACAGGGCTCGGCCCGGAGCGCATTAAAACTTTCCTTTCTATTTTCAGGATGAAGAGTCACTCGCTACTGAGGCAAGGACGCAGGCGGTCCTGAAAATAAAGGGATGAACAGCAGGGATGAGGAGCAGGTATGAGTCAAGTGTCAGCAGTCGGGGGGGGAGCAAGGGAGATAGCATCTGGCCCCACAGGTGGGGTACCAGGAGTATAATGAGGGCGTGCACTGAAGGTTCGCGAACCTCCTGCCACGGTTACAGCTAATGTCTGCTTTTCTCATCCTAGCCCCCCTCCATCCTCGCACGCAGAGAACAAACCACACCCACTCTTGCACACGTTGCGCCCCAGGTCCACTTACGCAACCACGCGCTAAGTAAGCATAGGGGTAAGGTGGGGTCACGGAGCTTCTGCAGCAACAGGGGACTTAGAGGTCCTCCCTAGGCAACGCGGCGAATCCATTTTGCTGATCCAAATAATTTTCTCCTCAGATTGGTGGTCTGTGTGAAGGCAGAGATCAGCATGGACAGCCAGTGCCTCCTCCCACTCCAACCCACTTTTCCTGGAGAGGTCCCAGGTGGATAACTCGATGACGGACACTTCACAAGACGCGCAATGGACGAATTTCCTCGACATGCCAAGGTTAAAGGCCTGGCGTGGGCTAGCAGCATTATGAACGCTCCCGAGCAGGAGGACTCTGGGATCGTCGGCGATTCCACCCCCTTCAGAACAGCAGCAGAGGCAGGCCCCGCTAGACCCAAGCGGGTCCGCAAGTCCACGATCAGGGACTGCAGAATTGCTTCCGCCACTCAGAAGCAGAACAGTTCAGACCCCCAAGGAGGTTGTTGCACCGTTGGTTGCTCCCTCACCCCAGGGGCCGCCCACCCAGAAGTACAGTACCTCTGCCCGAGGAAACTACGCCACTTTTGCATGATAAGTGTTTGCTGAGAGATACCATTCATGAACCAAGGCTCAAAGAATACCGTCGAAATGAAGTTATGACTACTCGTAAGGATCATGAGGACATAAAAATCCCTTGCGAAAGAGGAACCACTCCTATAAGGTAGAATTAAATGCCCCCCAATAAATAGCCTTGGCTGACTTCAATTGAAAATAAGGACACAAGGTGGGAGTTATCGGAACAGATGTATGAAGACTCCAGTACAGAAGAAGGACCATTAAGTGACCGAACCATATCAAAGAATATAAGATTACACCGTGGTCTAAGCCCTGATGATAATCCCCTAAGGCAGAGGGGGATTGGAAGCGCGTCGGCACGTCCATATTTGCCTGCGACGGACCTACATCAATTGGGACTCTAGTGAGGGTGTCACTATATGAAACATACCCCGAGAGCGAACTTTCTTTAAAAACAGTTTTCCCCGCAGTCTGCCTGTCATAGCGCCATATGGAAGTGCATAATGAAAATAGTCTTAGCGCTGGCAGGCATTTTGAATTACCGACTGGTGTAATTGTATGATTTGATTCTAAATGTTTTTGTGTTATGAATTTATCAATATAGGTTTGTTATGAGTTTATAAATGTACATAATGTTGAATGAAATGTGTATTCCTCTAATGTACCAAAAATGAGGAATTGTTGTTTCAAATTAAGTTGAATCAATACAATCGTTAAAGTATAGTGCAATGACTCATGGCATTGTATTCTGAATCTGCTGAATTAATTAGCAGTACATAAACTGGGAGCCGGGCAACTCCATATGAAAAAAAGTATCAAACGTACTACCAAGCCCCCTTAACGGACGTTACACCTATTGTTTAAAAAAAGTTTGACCTAAAGTCAGGCATATGAACATCAGGAAAGAACCCCAAGGGAATATTTGTTCTTTGCAAAGTACATGAGTTGTTGGACAAATCAATATTCAAGTACGGGGAAGTTGTACACCTGCTTAAGCCGATTTTCCAAGAAATCGTTGTGACGTTTGGTACGGGTGGAAGTAACCATGCCTGTATTTGGGTAGCATGGGCTATGCCTAAATAAGGGATTGATTTATATGCCTATACAAGGGCAATGTGAAGTGTACCTATATAAGGGCATGAATCTGGAAAATTCACTCGGAGCTCTAAACGCCACACAACAGAAGGGGCCACGTTAGCAGCTGCAAGTGTATGGTCAGCAGGAATTGGTGAGCCAGTGGGGCCGATGGGGGCCACTGCGGCTGTGGGGATACCGGCAACCCCTACCTCCAGGGGGCAAATGACTGTGCCAGCACCCGTATCGCTCCTCCCCAAACATCCAGCCAGGTTACACCTCCTGTGAACACCAGTACGGGGGCGGCATCTGTAATGTCTCCTATTGCACCCTCTCCCACACCCGCCATGGTCCAACAAGTCACCACCACCCCGCTGATGTCTGGGCGATGCTCCCTTTCCTGGCAGGTGCCCCAGGCAACCAAAGAAGGGATTTGGAGGCGGGAGTTTATAAACATTTTTACCCTGCTCACGTTGGGCCAAGAGGGCCTGGACGCCAGGAAGATAGGGGCGAAGGAGGATGATATAAAAGTAAAATACCAGCCTTGCCCAGAAAGGAACATAGCAAACTGGCTTGAGGCTTTTTCCATCCTAGCTTCTGTACGATGGAGAAATTTCCAGAACAGGGCCCTGGGCTGGTACAGTATTCTAGGACAATACACAACGAGGCTATGTAGTGGGGGGGAAATGGCTGGTTGAATTAGGATAGGGAGTCCAGGAGGAAGATGTCCCAGTGCCCGGAGATGGGTTGGGACCAAAAAGAGGTCCAACTTTGGATGAACTATATGGGTGCCCATGCACAGCATACACAGGTGGGACAAGCTCTACCCAGGGGGTCCTTTCAAGCGGGCGCAAGGGGCAAACACACGGGGGGGGGGGGGAAGGGGACAAAGGGGGGGGGGGGTTCAGGAGGCCCCCCGCCCCCCGGGTACATGCCGCCTTTTTAACAATGGATCCTGCTCCTGGGGTAAGACGTGCAAGTTCCAGCACACATGTAACACATGTGGCGGGCCCCACCCAGCCGTTTCCTGCCACACTAAGCAGGAAAGACAACCAGCCGACAAAGGCGGGCAACAAAGTTGAGGCTGCAAGATCACCAGTAACTCTAGCTGCCCCCCCCGGTCCTCCCCATCGCCCACCCCTGCACATCTTGTCCCTGCAAGTGACTCAGACCTATCGGGGAGCCGTTTCATCACAGCTAGTCCACCAACACACGGGTACACCACCATAGGCCTTTCCCCTGTCAGCCTGGCCAACATCACGCCTCTCCTCAGACGGTCTCCCAACGAACCAGATAGCTGCATGCTGCTGTTTGGATTTAACGAAGGCTTTAAGATCCCCTACGTGGCATCCCTGGGTAGCAGAGAGGCCGACAACCTTAGATCAGCGAGAGAACTACCAGAAGTAGCCCGGGCCGAGGTATAGAAGGAGAGGTCCCCGGGCAGGGTGGTGGGTCCTTTCTTGCTACCCCTCCTGGACAACTTTGTGGTTTCGCCCCTTGGGGTGATGCCTAAGAAGGAACCAGGGGCGTTTCGATTAATTCACCACCTCTCATACCCAGAAGCGGCATCAGTTAACCATGGGTTGGAGGGGGGCACCTGCTCCGTGTCTCTTTGTACTCTGGACGTGGCATTGCACCTAGTCAGGAGGGCGGGTAGAGGGGCCTGGTTAGCTAAGGCGGACATCAAATCTGCTTTTTGATTGCTACCAGTCCACCTGAGCAGCCATCACCTGCTGGGTTTCAAGCTGGAGGGAAGGTACTTTTATGACTAATGCATGCTCATGGATAGCGCTGTGTCGTGTGCATATTTTGAGGCGTTCAGTTGCTTCCTGCAATGGGCCCTCCAGGACAACTACGGGGTGGTAGTGGTGACCCATTACCTAGATGACTTCTTGTTTATAGGGAGTGACGGCATGCAGGACTGTAAGCAGGCCCTTGCGGATTTCAAGCAATTAGCCTGTCATTTGGGGGTTCCCCTTGAGCCAGGTAAAACGGTGGGTCTGGTGCAGGTCTTAACTTTTCTGGGGATCGAGCTTGATACCATCGCAGGGGAGTCCAGATTGCAGACAGACAAGGTTTGTGACCTAGCACAACATTTACAGTCCGTGGTTGGGCAGGACAGGGCCACCTTGGGATGAATCCAAAGCCTACTGGGGAACTGAATTTTGCAGCCATGGTCATCCCAGCGGGCAGGGTGTTTGCCAGAAGGTTAGCCAGGTCACAAAGAAGCACCACATGGAGAAATTAAGCAAAGGCATGAGACAAGACCTGGCCATGTGGGCAGAGTTCCTGGTCAATTTTAACAGCTCAGTAATTTGGAGGGCTCCCTGGGCAGGCAGCCCGGACCTAGCCCTATACACAGATGCATCAGGCAGAGAAGGATTCAGGCCATTTTAGACAGGGAATGGTGTGCGGAGAAATGGCCCAGCGCCTGGCACAAGAAAAAGATCACGGCCAAGATCACAGTGTTAGAGTTGTTCCAGATTGTGGTGGCATTCCACTTGTGGCCTGCAGTGCTGGCGGATAAGAGGGTCCTTTTGTGGTTTGACAATCTGGCTGTAGTTCAGGCATTAACTCACAGTCAGCGAGTTGCCCCCTGATTTTGTGCCTCTTGAGGGAGTTGCTGCGGGTGTGTCTGTACAATAGTGTTGAATGCATGGCACGACACATTCAGGGCATGCAGAACACAGCAGCTGATGCTCTCTCTCGTTTTCAGTGGCGTCAGTTCCTGGAGGCGTGGCAGAGAGCGAGAGAGGAGGGGGCCCCTTTACCGGCACACCTTTGGTTCCTGTCGTAGTGGAAAATCGAATGATGGGGCTGGGTGAGCTATCCCTAGCGCCAAGGACAAACAAGAGATATAGGTCCTGTGTTCAAAAAATGTATTCAGTGGTGGGAGCCTGGGAAGAAGGCAAGTCCTCCTTAGAAATCAGAGTACAGTTGTTCATATTGTGGGCGAAAGACAACGGGAAGAGTCATTCTTGGATCTCGGGCCATCTTGCAGCAATCAGCCACCACGCTAGACTAAGGGGCTAGTCAGATCCAACCAAATCCTTTGTGATCAGGGCAGCATTAAAAGGGTGTACCAGGAGCGAACCAAAGGCACTGGACAATAGGTCCCCCATAGACTTTGAGACACTGCAGAGGATGCTAGTTTGGATGCACCAGGCTACTCACTTAGCTTTTGAGGCGGCATTGATGGTGGCCACGTTAAGGTTGGCTTTCTTCAGGGCACTTAGAATTAGCGAGTTGGTGGCCAGAGCCAAGAATGACAGGTCTGGGATGCACTGAAAATAGAAGATGGTGTTGCTCTCAGGCAATTCCCTCAAAATAATGCTAAGAAGGCCGAAGACAGATCAGTGTGGGGAGGGAAGTGTGTTTTGACTGCACAGTCTGGGTGATGACAGGTATTGCCCAGTCAGTCAAGTCGCCGCCTATCTGGCCCTGCGCCTGGCAGCAGACAGTTACCTTTTTCTCCACGCAGACAGCACGCCCCTTACAAAGTACCAGGTGGAAACATTAAGCACGCGTGCCTGGCGCTGTCTGGCAACAAGGACTCTAGCAAGCATTTCTGAAGCCACTCTTTCCGCATAGGCGCAGCAACTACAGCGTTTAAGGATGGGTTGCCAGCAGAGGGTATCAAACAGGTGGAGCTTTGGGAATCCCACTGTTTCAAGAGATACATACGACCATGAGCCCACAAACTTTAAGATCTGTTCAGCAGCTGGGTCCCGGCGACTGGCCAAAGTGTGTTGTGAAGTGAATTTTTCTGTTTGCAATTTTGTATGGCCATGAGCCAGGAATGTTAATTTGCTTGCGGCTACCAGTTCCTGTTAATGGCAGCAGTGTGCTGTGTAGTCAGTAAGGAGGGGGCGCTGGTCCATGGAGAATGGGGAGGCTCTGGTGCAAACTTGGTTCTCCCCCTGGCTGGCGCGCTGCGATCAGAGACTGAAAGTGGAAGGTTGTGTGCTCTCTCTCCTCTCACTGTCAGGGTGGGGGCGGAGGGATCCTGCCCACCTCCACCGTCCTCCAGCAAGGCGTGGAACCTGGGACATGCCCCCATCCTCCCCGACAACAATGGACTAGTTTGTGAACATTTTTATATTGCTTTTGCATGAGAACTAATCGCAAAGGCACTTTAAGAAAACCTATTGGGTAAAAGGACTCTTAGAAAAACAAAATACTTCAAGCCACATGATTTAGCAAATGGTCAATTGTGCACGTAGCGCATCATACTGATTTACAGTTGCTTCTAGGCACTTCGGGTGTGTGGTGATGAAGTACAGCGGCATTAGAGTCCCTTGTGCAGGATTACAAGTGTCAAGGTGTCAGAGGGATGAACCCGAGTTTAGGGTCAGTTCAATAGCAGGGCAGTGGTAGTGCAAGGAAGAGCTGTGCGAGGGGCTGCCTTTTTTTTTGGTCTCGCCCTATTAATTGCGCAAGCGATAATAGGGACGAGAGTATAGAGGCTCAACTAAGCTCTGAAACCATCGCGGATTTCGTTGAGTGCATTTGCTCGTGCACGCGCTTGCCCGAGCCTCCTGTCTCCGAGAGCTTAGCTTCACTTCAAAGGGATCTGCTCCACCGCCCCGCTTCACACTTTTCACGGCCGCCAGGCCGTGTCTTGCATTTCTCCTCCCTCTCTCCCCACAGCAATGCAAAGAGCATGTCTCATTAGTCTCCCAGCGGCCGGCACAGGCTTACTTTGCCCTCTACTTTGCCCTCTACTGCCTTAGTATCATCTTTATTATATTAGCAGCATATACACAGGCTCTGTTGCTTCCGAAGTTACTATCCCGTATTAGTCTCCCAGCGGCCGGCACAGGCTTACTTCCCCCTCTACTGCCTAAGTATCATCTTTATTATATTAGCAGCATATACACGGGCTCTGTTGCTTCCAACGTTACTATCCCGCCAGCCACATCCCTTTTCAGTTACCCGCCGCATGTCACTAAATGTGCACAGCTGATTCCGGCGCTACCATCCTGCCAGCCGCATATGCTTCGGTCAGCCGCATGGACCAATTTGTGCACAAAAGATGTTAATATTTCACTTCTGTTCTTGGATTTTCATCACAATAAAATACACTGAACATAATCTTCCCAAAAGTTATTTACAAAAGTTTAAGCTATTGCCATTATAAATTACAATAACTTTTATTTAAGTATTAATTATTAAAAAAATAAAAGCCTTGTTATTTGTAATATTAATACATCTAAGTCATGTAAATACAACACATATTGCATTACAAGTGTCACGTTTGCGAAAGTTAAAACTATTGGCATTGTAAATGACAAGCTATTAATTTCGCAATTTTCAAAACCAAAACATAAATAAAACATAAATAAAAAATGTGTCATTTACAGTACCAATACCTCAAACTTTCCTAATACGAGACCTATTGCATTGCAAATGCTTGTTAAAGTGAACGCGTCATGGCGTGCTGCAAGTCCAGAAAGAACAAAACTGGAAAAACAAAGGAGACTGTGTAACTCCGCCAGTAAACGATCCAGTCTGGGTAGGCGGGGCCAAAAGTGGACAGGGCGGTAACAAGGAGTGACTAAGAAGCATCCTTTATAATAGAAAGCCAGTGTTTAGCCTGAACTATGACACAGCCAATGGGGAGAAGGGCGAGTCTTTAACTCCCCATCTGAAAGTGTATCAATGGCAATAAGCCTTGTAGAGCGAGGAGCGCTTGAACGCTCCAGCGCTAGGTCTGCAAGATCTAAAAACACGGCTTCATTGTTAATTTGAAAATAGCTGTAAATGGCTACTGTGTTGTATCGATGAAGTGTTTTTTTCTTATAGTTATAGCTTAAAAACAAGGAAAAAGCATAGACATTAAGGCTTATGGGAAATGAACAAAGGAACAGGTAGCTACAGAACAGACAGCAAGTGCAAAAGCAGAAAAGGATGATTTCACTTGAGAGTGGAAATGAGACAGGCATGTAAAAATAATGTGTTTAAAAAAAACAGAGCAGCAAGAATAAAGAACAAATTGCAGCGAAAGGACGGTGGTTGAAAACGGAATGGATGTGGAAGCAAGTGAATGGCGCTGTAGAAGACCGGGGCTGCCTGAGGGAGAAGTACAGCATGGGATTGTAAATGAGGCTGGCAGCCCGTAAAGACATGTACTCCCAAGAACTGAATCGGCTTAGTCAAGATGTAATGCAAGCCATGAAGGCTCCCAGGCTCTCCCTGCTGCTCCTGAAGATGCTGACACCATTGTCGTCAACCCGGCCCTGTGTATCACTGAACTAGAGCACTGCCAACACAGTATGACAAGAAACAAACACATGGCGCCCCCTTCCCCCCCCTCACTGGAGCTCTGTCCAGAACTGACACATGCCTCTAGAACTGACAAGCTTGGCCTTTTGTTTTCCGTCTTCAGTGGGAGCACCTATGGCGACGTTCAAGGCTGATTAAAGACCTGACAATTACCGGACTGCGCATGTCCAGCGACACAGGGCATATGTGCTGACAAGCAGTCATGTTAGAATCAGGCAAATAGTTCCAAGTCATGATCCTATTTACGATGCAGATGTTAATTTCATGTGTTGATAAACATAAAAGGCACGCACGGGTGAAGGCGTGACTCAATTTGGGGCTAAAAGAAAGCAGCACACTCGATGGGTGCAGGGGGAATGGGAGGGGGTAGAAGAAATACTACCTGTATCTCAGCAGACGGCCACTAATCAAGGAGAATCTGTAGTTGAGCGTTGCGCCTCAGCCTCGACCTAAAAAAGGGCTGGCCAAGGTGAATATATTTTTTGTTATATTAGCCACTTTTTTGCCTGGATATACCAATCGTGGTCTGGAGGAAGAGAGATTCTAATAGGTAACAGGATACTGTTCCCCTAGCTCATCATAAACACAAACAGCATCCTATTATTCTACTTTTACTCCCACTAGTGGAGCAAAAAGGAAGCTTGTTTAAAAAAAAAAGCCTCACCCACTCTATTAGAAGCATGCGTTATCATCAGATCTCATTCTGGTCCCTAAAAACCACGATGTCCTCTACCATATTCCAGGGAGCACTTTTGATAATGTCTAGAATAAAAATACCTTCTGGACATCCCAGTTTCCTTTAATATTGAGCACCACTGGTATAAGTCAGGTAATGTTTCACAGACTATACATCTCACGTACATGCAGAGTTAATTTGCCTTGTATTGGAAGCATATATTAGTGCCCGGGTATTGTTACCGATGCTCCTTCATAGGAAAATGTGGGAACCATGTCACGGTAGTCACAGTTAGAGCCAAAGTGCCATGTAACCTCTGCACCGATTTAAAACTAGAGGGAATTCTGTGACATTATAGCTAAATGTGGCATGTCTCTTTAAGCGCATACATCTCAGAGTTCATTTAGAATGTATATGTTTATCTTGGAGAGGAGCTGGAGAGGGCTTCATTTGTGAGACTTGTGCAGTGGGCTACGTTTGCATGAGAATAAATGAGTAACATTGGATATCACTTTTTTGCCTTGAATTCCTGTTTGTTCATGTGGACCTGTGGCAACTGTTTTGGAACTCCTGCGCTCTTGTGGTAGTGTTACTGCATCTCTCTATGGTCGGGAAACTTGCTACTGTCTGGTAAACTTTGTTTGTTGGATTTGTAGGTCTCACCTAGGCAGCATATGCGCTGTTTCTTAAAGACATGCTGTATTCAGGATATGGGCATTAAATTCCACTAATTTTCCACCCATCTTTTCAATTATCTCCTGTCCTTTGTAAATGGCGGCCTTTGAATCGTCAATAGACTTAGTAGTCCCTCCTTAATACTGCCTTTTCTCCTGTTGTAACCTCCCATGAGAACTGATCCTATTACTTGTGTTGCTACTCCGGATGTTTTAATTACAGACTGTGAGCACAATTTTCTTAGGACATGGTCTTCCGTATGCGATTAATTTTTTTACCATTGAGGCACGCCTTTTGTTTCACCGCTTCCAACACCCAACTTGCGCTTTATCTTTAACCCCTTCGATGCTCATGACGAGCTCAGCTCTGGTCGTGTGCTTATGACGAGCTGAGCTTGTCATGAATCATGGGGATCTGAATATTTCAGCACCCAGCGGGAATTGCTCTAGCAGCCAAGTGGTTAACATGGCGCCCTCTGTTGTGCACTTTGCACCCAAACTTAAATTACATGCAGACCTCGGCAAATTATTTTCTTCTGCTCATCGGCTGGGAAATCTTCAAAGGTCAGCCCGGGGCAGTCAAAGCAAGCGGCATGCGGGGCGAGGGGGGAACGTTTACAATATAGTTTTTTTTTACAGCTTGCCATGCTTTAATAATGCTGCTTCATATTGAATAATGGCGGCCGCGACTTACGTTTGTTATGCGCGTCCTTCCATGTGAGAAACTTGTTTTGTATTTTTTGCCAAATTAGCACATCCCATTTCCCCTCCCCAAACTCCCTCCTCCTCCTCTCTGCGATGGATGCAGCTAATTGCACTTGGCTCCTTCTCAGCAGAGGCTGCAAGCATCTCACCTCCCCCTCTCTGTGCATTTTTGTTAATGGGTCTCAGGATCTATGCGTTCCATTCAAGCCTCTCTCCTTCCACTGCTCCTCTTCAAAACCACAAACAGTTAACAAATGGAGCGTAGGATGGTAGGATACCTGGAGCAACTGCCGTACACCTTCCCAAACGTAAGTATCCTCTTTATTCATATGTGTTAGTCCTCACTTTGATCATATCTCTTTAGTTTTTTTTACTTTCAAAAGATAATGCTAATGATAGATACGATTTATAGTCTTTCCTCCACGTTTTCAATGTAAAAAGATTACACAACAGTTTGTCCTGATTTGCATACCATGTGATTTCACAGTATCAGGGATAAGTGGTTTGATGATCCACATATCACTGATGAGCACGTGTTTTATGGAGTAAATGAGAGTCTCCAAGAAGTACGAGTTACTTATCTTCGGTAACAACGTATCTGGTAGAGACGTTGTCTAGTTACAGAATCCTTAACTTAGAATTATCCCCAGGCGTCAGACTGGATCCGGAAAATTTTTGCAACAGCACCCCCGCCATGACGTCGTCCACGGATGTGCCGTTAGCGAGGTCCTAGAAGTTCTGCCCGGCGCGCGGACGTCAGTTTTCTTTGGAGAAACTTTTCCGCTGCACAACGCGGAGCCACCAACAAAACTGTAAAAGTATGGGAACAGTGCGCAAAGGAGGAAATATCCGCAAAACAAAGACATTGGATGGTGCTCAACACCATCATAAAGGACAGTGCAGACACTGTATACCAAAAAACCAAGAAGTAAGGCAGAGCTCGGAGAAAGAACCCCGCAAAGCATAGCGTAGACCCTCTCCAGAGGCTGAGTAACAAGGGAAGAATGTCCTGAAGACAACAGGAAGGTTGGCATTGCAACGCAGGACTGTGCCGGCCAACAAGGGCGGAGCACAGGAAGAACAATAATCCACTGAGAGGTAACATTACAAGGCAGGGCACATTCCCCTGTAGAGGTTGAAGGGCCGAGGCACAGCCCAATAGATCCCAAAAGATGCGACTGCAAAGGAGACAAGAAACCCTAAAGCGATAGAGGAGGCGGGAGGGTGGGAAAAGAACAGGGATAACCCCACACTGGAAGGACCACAGTGGAGGAATGCAGAGAAAGGGAAAACATTGAATCTCCTATTGAAGGCGTAGGGGAAAAGCACGTCCCCACAGGAATTGAAGTCACCCAGAGGGAGGCGGCCGCACAAGGCAAAGTCTGGGAGGGTCGCATTAACTTGAGCACCCTGGATGAAGACCATTGCCAACTGAAAGGAGGCAAGGTGCAGAACCCCACCTGGAAAGGTCATTGCAGAAAGGGGAAGATGGGTGGGCGTTAAAGAATCTGCGGCTAGACAACGTCTCTACCAGATACATTGTTACCGAAGGTAAGTAACATAATAATAGTAATAGTGACATCTAGCCGTAGATTCCTTAACTTAGAATAGATACCACAGCGATACCCCAAGGGGGAGGTGGGTCTGCGACAGAACAAAAGAAAGTGCCCGAGAGCACGGAGCAGGCAACAGGGTGACGGACTATGGGGAAAGCTGTGGCGGCGCAGCCAATCAGCAGTCTAAGCAGCTTGGAAGAGAAAAAGACAATGAGAGGCAAAGGCACCACAATACGGCCAGAAGAGCATGAGACCTCACCTGTGAAAATACGGGATGGAATAACGGCACTAAGTCACAATCCCAGAACGGAAGAGAGAGTTTAAAAGGAGGGAAGGAAGAAGAACTACTCCCAGAGCCCAGCGGGCGCTAAGGTGTCACCAACCAAGACCCAGAGGACAAAATGGAGTGACATAACCAGAGCCTACCCGGAGGGCCTACGCAAGGGAGACTGGACAGGCAGCAGCCAGGAAGAGTAGGACAAGAGGCAGGGACTGAGCAACGTCCAAGAAGCGCAAGCATGAAACACAAGACACGGCAAGTGCAATACTCAGTCACAAGAAAGTGACAGGGGCAGACAGCTGAAGCACACTGAGGCGGACCACAACAAGGAACATGCAAGTAGCTGACAGCTACAGAGACAAAGCAAGTGGCGTGGCTAAGATGATTAAGGGACTGCCCAACAAGGCAACGTGCAGATCAAGGGGAATAACACATCCAAAAGGAGACAGAAATGCAGGACGCAGCACCCGGGACGACCCCCAGGAGAGGAACTGTCCTGCAGGCACACCAGACACAGAGAAGGCAAAAAGACATATCCAAAGGGTGTATCCTCTGAGGCACCAAAGGTGCCTATAGGGACCATAAGATAAGTGCACGCAGAGCTGTGGAGAACAACCTCAGATCTCCTGAACCACCACCTCTGACTGGGAGGAGAAATCCACTCCTACAGAATAAAGGGACTGTTTAGCACATGAACGGGACAGACAAGCCCCCCACGAAGAAGAGCAGCCAGAAGAGGAGGCTCACCCAGGGAGCAGAACCATGGGAACCCTTGTTGCCGAAGCAGCATGAAAAGGCACCGAAGCGCACATAAAACGAACAAATGAAAAATTACGCAGTGTAGAACGATTGCAAACCTGAGCACAAGGCACCCAACGGCTCCCCGACAAACGTGGATATAGGACCAGACCTTGCAGAAGCGAAGAAAGGCTGAGGAGTATAAAGGGATACCCATGGGTAATCAACATGCGGGTATATATAGAACGGGTAAGCCACAAGACCAACGCAGTCGAGGGCTCTATAGCAGGAACCCGCCTAATGCACGGGGGCAGGGTGGCAGCTTGGGAAGAAGCATGTGGAAACACACTGAAAAGACTTCCCAAAGTCCAGCGACTGAAGAACATTTAGTAACAAGGGAAAAACCTCTAGAAGAGGAGTATGAGACACACACAGGGCGCAAGCAGGGCGAAACCTGCGGCCCGTGAGAGGCAGTGTCAGACACAAACAACCTGCCACATTCGTCTTACTAAGTATGAAAAATCTCAAATGGTGGGTCTTCACACCAGTTTTATCCCAACTTATTCAATTCTATCCAACTTAAAGTATGAACTATTATATGTTTTGCATGCTAACAAGTATAAGGGCGCGTGCTCAGAGCCCTCGAAATTACGATTTAACACTGGGGAGCCTAGGGAAAACCCTACGATGCTTGTAGCACAACTATGGGCAGAAGGCCTCTATAAAATGTACAAATGATTAATCCAAATTCTATTTCATCCTCAAGGTCATTTATTCATACCAACATAACTCTGGTTTTTTAGTGTAATATCAAAATAAACATGCAAAACTCTTTTCAACAAATTAATACATTCGACGTGCAATATATACAGTTTGTGAATCCTTATGTTCACACTATTCAATTAAATCACATTTAGTGAATTCGATTAAATCATAACTTAAAGAGTACCCAATGCATTTCGGGCTCTAACTGAACCCTTCATCAGGGGAATAATACTGTAATGATGGAACATATATCTAATAGTGCAAAATTCTTTACAACGTCCTTTGAAGGTTGCAGTCTGGATCTACAAACACAAAAAAAACAACATCATGATGTACAACGTGTCAGGTGACTACATTTGCTTCTATCATCTGTATTTACTAAGATTAAGCTGGGGAATAACACTGCCAAGAAATCGTTAGCTGTTGTAAAAGAGTAAAAAAGATAGAGTATCTCACCCGTGCCAAGTATGACGTGATATCAGGTGCTTAACCCTTACGTGCAACAGTGAATACTGGCCGATAGTTACGAAAGTGCGGTCTGAAAAAAGATGTTCTATCTAGAACCAACATGCTGCTACAAACCATGCTTTCAGTGAACTCAGTGCTGCAAAAGTGTCTAATGTTCCCAAATACAAGGTAATACCTAAAAGTACGCTAATTTGAAAATGCTATGCAAGAAAACTAACGCTTACCGAACTAAACATCGAAAATGCTCAAAGAAGTGCCATCTAAAGCGTCAATGGTAAACACTGCCAAAAGTGAAGTCGTCCTGAAATAAATGAGTCGAGAACTCATAAGTAACCCTGAAGTGGTTGACACACAAGACTGGTGTTCCCAACAGCCCAAGAGAAATTCTTACCCGACAGAACTCGATTAGATGCGTGAACCACCTTCAACTGGTATATGAATTATCTGTAAACAACCATCCGTATAAAAAGTTAACTCTCTCACTCCCTGCTGACAGCTACGAATATTCACAAACAATAGAATCCCGTTTCCGATAACTTACCGAAGCACGCAAAACGCCATTGCTGCAATGTGTATCCGAGACTATATGCTCCGAAAAGTCACATGATACCTATTGGTACACGTGACAATTAAGGCTCCAGCCCGAGGTCAGTGACATCAAAGACAGCCTTAATCACTCAACACTAAAAGCGGACTAACTCACTATACTGTTCAATACTCCAGAACTATAAGGTCACAAGATCGAATCTGTTCTCTAAAAATGACAACATCCGTGTTCTTAACTAGCCACTACATTTTAAATGCAAAATATGTTATGTTCAAAAAACGCTCATTCAAAAAACGCTCTTTCCAAAAGAGAAGTGTAAGTTTATATTTATTGGTGTGAACCAATAATCAGAGAGAGTTAAAGTAAGCTCTATCCGTGAAGCTCATACATCAATGGTGCCAACTGTAACCAATCCGTGATGTTGTGTGTGGGCCCGAGGAAAAAGGAGGGGTATTTAGAGAAAGAGAAAAAAAATTTAATTAAGAGGTGCTGAATATTAAAAAAAAAAAAGTTTAAAAGAGCAGTGCATTCCCTCACAATCTAACATCAGTATTGCATGTATTCACAAAAAGCATAATAATTCATAATGGTCATTAAGATCTCCTGGTATCACAGTTCCTAGAAACTTTATCCAATGGGTTTCCCTACATGCCAGAAGGGTATTTAAGTCTATGCCGCCTCCTGGTTTAATACATTCCAAAATCGTGTATCGCAATTGAGGAATGGTGTGTGGTGTTTCCATCCAATGTTTTGCTAGTGGTGAATTAATGTTTTTATTCCGAATGCGACATTTATGTTCCACTATGCGTGTTTTCATTTTCCTGCTGGTTCTACCCACATATACTAGCCCCATGGGCATTTTATGGCGTACACTACCCCTTCTGTATTACAATCTAACGTGTGTCGCAACTCTATGCTTTTGCCTGTGTGAGGGTGTGCAAAGTTCTTGCCCATCATAACGTTACCACATTGTCCGCAGTTATAACATTTCAGCATGCCCTTGTGTTTGGTGTGAGATTCTTTTTTGGATGGTTTCAAAAGTTCTCTTAAATAACTCGACCTCGTATGGGCAAATAATGGAGTGCCATGGAACACTTGTTGAAAGTCAGGTTTATTTTCAATCAATTCCCAACGGTTTCTGATGATCATTTTAATTGCGGGTGCCTGGGCCGATTTTTTGATAACACATACTTCTCTTTTCATTGGTGATTTAATTTTAGGTGTTAAAAGATCCTCTCGGGATTTCTGCGAAACTGTTTGCCGAGCCTGCTTCAATATAGATTCCGGATATCCTCGATCTTTGTATTCAATCATTTGTTGTTCAATTAGTCTTTGGCATGTGTCTGATTCAGAAGTAATCCTTTTAATCCCCATCATTTGGGAAATAGGTAAGTGCTTTTTTAGAGCCTGTGTGTGCGCACTTGAAAAAAGCAAAGTATTATTCACATCAGTCGGTTTCTTATATACCGATGTCTTTAGACCCAATTGGGTTTTTTTGATTTCTATATCCAGAAAATGAATGGATTCGGTATCTATCTCAAAGGTAAATTTAATTCTTGGATTACAATGATTCAACTCGTTAATACTTTCCTACAATAGTTGTCTGGAACCCGTCCAGATTGCTAGAATGTCATCGATGTAACGAATGAATAGTGCTGCATTCTCTTTCCAGTGTGTTTTAGATAGTATATGTTGTTCTTCGAAATGTGACAAAGGTATTTGCATAGGAAGGTTCTCCCGGAAATCCCATGGAGGTTCCCATGCACTGAATGTAGAAGTCTCCTCACCAGGTGAAATAACTGTGATATAGCGCAAAGTGTAACAGTTCTAAGAGAAAAATACTCTTCTCCTCTGGGATTTCAGGTTGAAGCAACCGCCATTCTAGTGTACAACGCTACCACATCTATGGTGCAGAGTAAAATGTCATTGAAAAATAGATGCTGTACAGAGTCTAGCTTATGTAGGCAATCAGTAGTATCTTTCACGTAGGTCACCCATGCTTGAACTAGTGGTTGAAGATGAAAATCCAGGTAATATCCTAATGGTTCATTGATTGATCCACATCCTGCCACGATGGGTCTAAAAGGAGGTACTGTTTTGTGCTTGTGAATCTTGGGTAACATGTATATGGTAGGAACTTGTGGTGTGGAGTTGTACAAGAACTTGGTAGTATTGTCATCTATGGAACCTTCCTCCAACGCTTTGTGTAATATGACCCCTAATGTAGCTAATATTTCCTTCGTTGGATCATGGTCCAACTTAATGTAAGTCTCTTTGTCAAGTACATGTTGATTCACACTGTCGGTGTAAAAGTCAGTATCCAGAACTACTAAAGCGCCTCCTTTGTCTGCTGGATGGAAAGTAATCGATTTGTCTTGTCGCAACTTATTTAGGATGCACCGTTCTTTCGTGTTCAGGTTTGGATGTCGGGATGGACCATATCGTATGCTCTCTAAATCCTTTTTGACTAGGATTTCAAAAGTGTCCAGAGTTTTATGGGAAACAGGTGCAATGAATTTGCTCTTAGGTTTAAATTTGTGAGATGCTGGTCTCTCTCCATTAGATATGGAACTGTTAGAAAAAAACATCTTAACCGCAGTTTCCGCATAAATTTGAAGAGGGCCACCTCTGTTTCCAAGGCATTAGATATGTATGTGGGAACAAAAGAGATTGCTTTGCTCAAGATTAGTTCTTCTTCATGGGTCAAAGGTCTCTTTGAGATGTTCACAACCAACGATATTATTCCTTTACATTCCTTTGTGGTCTGCTGGTTTCTTTTGTTACTTTTGGTTTTTTCACGCTTTCATGAACAAAAAATGGAGATAAGCCCCCGTGACTATCATGGTGCCACAAACACGGGTGTCAATAATCAGCTCATGTTTAGGGAAAACCCAGGACGGTCCCTCACATGAATGGCAGCCTAAAACACACACCCCTCAGTACATTTATAACAGGTTGGCAATAATAAGAATCAAGTTTAGAAAACCTAAAGCGCATACGCGTAGGTAAGAGGCTCACGACCCCGATACTGCTGGACTAGGACCAGCGTACGTAGCCCTCGAAGGAAGATCTGTTAAAATCTAATTCCCCAGCGTAACTACTCTTACCAGGTCCCGGAGACGGCGTCAGTGATTGAGCCATGTTCGCGGTAGCACACGTTAAAGTAGTCAGTGCTCCGCCCGTAGCTTCTGGTTTGTAGAGATCAGAAGCGGACTTCGGTAAAAATTAACATCGAGAGAAGGGGAACAAAAGAAAAACCCGCGCAGAATTTCCCGAATATACTTTGGTCTTCGAATTATTCTTACTGTTAAACATAACCACTGGTTATGGTTACAGAATAAGTATCAAATTATCAGCTTGATCAGCCTTATTGTACCACGTATGAAGGTTGACAATTCTTAAATGGTGCCAATTCGTATTAGTCAATTGCCCTTTTTTTCGATTTATAATAATAATAGTAGGCATTTTAAGCAATTCGATGAGACTTAGGTTGTCTTGTCTTCTGGGAAACTAAGTTTAAGAACTTGACTCGCATACTAAATAACCTGATTACGAATGCCCTGTCCCAGGATGGTGCCGGTTTTCCTCTCGTTCCCCTTCTCTCGTTGTTAATTTTTACCGAAGTAGGCTTTTGATCTCTACAAACCGGAAGCTACGGGCGGAGCACTGACTACTTTAACGTGTGCTACCGCGAACATGGCTCAATCACTGATGGCGTCCGAAAGACCGCGGGAGCACTCTCCGGGACCTGGTAAGAGTAGTTACGCTGGGGAATTAGATTTTAACAGATCTTCCTTCGAGGGCTACGTATGCTGGTCCTAGTCCAGCAGTATCGGGGTCGTGAGCCTCTTACCTACACGTATGAGCTTTAGGTTTCCTAAACTTGATTCTTATTATTGCCAACCTGTTATAAATGTACTGAGGGGTGTGTGTTTTAAGATGACATTCACGTCAGGGACCGTCCTGGGTTTTCCCTAAACATGAGCTGATTATTGACACCCGTGTTTGTGGCACCATGATAGTCACTGGGGCTTATCTCCATTTATTGTTCATGAAGGTGTTAGGGACTTGTCCATACTTATGCCTGAATGTTGAACACAAAAGCTATGCTACGAGATGCATCCCTTTCGCCTATGTACGTGGCTACCCACCTAGAGTCATGGTATCTGACTATATCACTACAATTCTGTTTGTATACGACCACTATGTCTGAACCACGTCTGCACTATTGTGAATAGATATCCGCTCTTTTACCGTGGCCACTTATATATATTTTCATTCCTTCTTCTAGGACTTGCTACTTTGATTTATTGTTGGACTTCAAGCCTTAATCCACACAAGGTAATATTTGGTCGGACGTGAAATTGTTTCTGAAGGGTACATGCTAAACAATTGCTTATTGTTTCTAGCAGACCTACCCTTGATGGAGAATAACTTAGATGATACTTGCTTCATGGATATGAATACCAGTCCCTGTGTAAAATACCCTTTTAAGGATTCAAAATTGTGACTGAAAAATATTTGTATTCCTATTTTAGGCTAACAAAACTCTATGTGATATAAAGATTGGCCCTGAAATACTAGTCCTTTTTAAGGTAACAGAATTTTAGATTTAGTATGCTGAATTTAAAGGCATTTATCCTCTAACTGATAAATAAGATGCTTATAGGTTGCACACTTGCTAAATATTTAAACCTTTTTGCTGATTTATTACAGAATAATTCGCCACCTTTGATTAGGCTGACGTTGTAATACATCATACCCAACGGGACTTACCTGCCTTTAGGTATTGACTTCAAATTTACTGCCTATGATCCAACCTATGCGGATAGGAAGTCCAACCATTGATGTATTTTCGGTTCTAACCTATAAAACAATGATATTCCTATATAGGGAATAGACCTCACCTAGGTCAGATAAGGCTTCCTTAATAGTAACTACCTAGTGGAATTTTATGTCGGTTGTTTTCTTGCCTAGTCACTTACCGTTCCCCACGTTTGTTTCCTTTCCAGATTATTATTATATGGGACCGTACACGGACACATTCAAGTTGTGATGAGCAAACTACCATAGAATCGTTTGGTGAGTTTTGTATCCACTTATGATCGACCATTTGTTATGTTATGTTATGTTATGTTATGTTATGTCATGTTAATAACTTTGATTCGGCGCACAGCTGCCCCAGCGAAGGGGCGTCCTGGCGCCTGATCAAGTACCACAACACAACAGATCGATGCTAGAAAGAGAAGGGATCAGTCAGCGGAGGCGAACAGATGGGTTTTTATAGCGCGTCTGAATTTGCCTCTGGCTTTTCTGGTCATGGGCCTTTCTCTGTGACTGGATGAGGCAACCAATTAAGTCTAAATGCTAAAACATCAAAACTTATAACCAGGCAAAATAGCTAAACCCTGGTATAGCTGTGCTAAGAAATGCCTGATCCCTCAAATGGAATACAGTCTCTATTCTTTCTCTGCTATCTCTTTTGGTGACTTTCTGGTTCTTCTACATCATTTTACTCACTTTCGGTTTTTTCTGTTCATCTCACTGTTACCCTATCCATACCATTGATGTGGTATGTGCACACTGGGGCCTTTTTGAGCTAAATGAATTCTATTCTCCAACTTCCTATGGGTCTAATGTGTAGACCTAAATCTGTTGACAGATGATAATCTGGATGCTAAAAGGGAGTACAATGTATGTGTTTTTCTGTTATTGTAGCCCTGAGGAAGTCATTGGGTGATTTGTCCCCAAGACGAAACAGTCAGCTGTTTGGCTACATTGGATGATACCAACTACACAGGATCATCTCTCAGAATCTGTTACTCCGTATTTGAGCATAAAGAAAATAAAGAACTTATTCTTTGAATGACACATTCTGGAGGATTCTTTATAGACTTAAAATATGAAAATAAGTGATCTTTGATACTGTGCTTGATTGCTCGGGGACAAAGTGTTGTTGTTAGTTATTTCTCTGTGTTTCACATGAGATTGTTTTGGCACGTTAGTGGTCGTTGCCTTTGTGTTCCCTAGAGCATCTATCAATACCAATTTGTTCATCTTACTTATACTGGTTTTGCGCGAGACAATACCCAGCCACTTTCTGCAAGCCCTTCTCTTATCCTCCCTTAACAGATAGTCCTATGCCAGAGCCTGTACTAGTGGTGGTTAACTCTGACAAACCCGTTTCCTCAGCAGAAGTAGGCCCCTGTGCAGCTGTTCTCCCGGAAAAAACATTGCCCGATCTACCTGGAGAATCTACTTCTGGTATCCAAGGTTTTCATGTACTCTCCTGGAACATCGCGGGGCTGGCAGGGAAGATCTACCCCTTATGGGTGCAATTTGTTAGCCACTACTCAATCATCTGTCTTCAAGAAACGTGGGCTGTCAACTGTGACATCTCGCTGGTGGGGTATAGAGCATTCTTTATCCCAGCGACAAGATCAACCAGTGGACGTGCAATGGGAGGGCTGCTTATCTTTACATCATTGGCCCTAAGATGTTGCATTAGGGCCTTTCCCTTCGATAAAAGAAATATTCAGGCCATCGTTATGGGGAAAAAAGATAGTAGTCTTTGCGTGTTCAACTTTTACAATGCTATGCACAAGGACGAGGGTTGCAGGATCACCAAACTGACTGATTACATAGCACAGTGTTGTGGCACAACAAGGAAGAATCTGCTCATCGCAGGTGACTTTAACGTACACTTATGTGGCGACCCCAAGCTACATCCTATTGGGACTCTGGGTTGCCCTAGGATAGCAGGTCTTCATTTTGAGCATACTAGACAGGGAAATGCTCTTAATGTTATGTTAAACGAGCATGATTTATCTTTTGCAATGAGCTATGCTCCATCGCTAAGCATACAAAGACAACCAACCTTTAAAGGCAGAGGACATGGATCTTTTATAGATCACATATTGGTCTTCAGCACAATTTTGTCCCTGCTCCAGGGTTTTTCTATAACCCCCAGGGCCCACAGTGACCACAACCCAGTCTGTGTGATGATGGGAGGGAACCTTATGAAGAAAAAGGGTCAAGCAGCAGGTTGTGGAAATAAAATTGACAATTGTGCCCCATCAATTCCCTGTTTCTGCCTGACAGCCATTTTGTTATTCAGACAAGCACCCAGTGAAGTAGTGTGGCTCACTGGTTAGAGGCGGCAGACCCGAGAGCAGAGGACGGCCCGGGACCAGGGTTCGATTCCCGGCGCGGCAGGTTTCTGGACCAGGGTCAGCGGACTCGATAATTCTCTCGCCTCGGTGCCCACTCTGATCAGCGATCACACTCGGCAACTCTGGGCATTAGCTTGCCTCATCTTCACTAACGGCCCCACCAGACCGCCGGGGATGCCTGGTCTCACCCTGGAGATACCCATTAAGGGACCATCTCTCAGGGAAACCAGGAAGGGTTTCGCAGCGGTCGAAGCGCCTTGGGACCCTACGGGTAAGGAGTGCGCTATATAAATGCCTATACATTTACATTTACATTTACATTTTGTGTGACATCCATTTTGTCTTCAGACCCACGAGCAAGACACCCTGCCTCTGGCACCCCCGTTCATTGACCACACATTTCTGTGGTCCTGCTAATTCTGGGAACCAGCAGCAGATAGTTCCTGTTTTCTTAACAGTAAGACACCCTGCACCTGGCATCTTAGTTCATTGACCACCCTTTCCTGTGCTTCAGCCAATTCCCAGAACCAGCAGACAGTTCCTGTCTTAAGAAATAGTTCCTGTCCTTGACTGCAAGCCAGAAAGCAGATGGTCTCTGTTTTACACAAGATAGTTCCTCTTTTTGACTCTTGTGGTTCAGCCAATTCCCAGAACCAGCAAGATAGTTCCTCTTTTTGACTCTTGTGGTTCAGCCAATTCCCAGAACCAGCAAGATAGTTCCTGTTTTACACAAGATGGTTCCTGTTCTTGACTCTAAGCCAAAGATAAACCCCCGAATGAGTAAGGGCCTTCAACTGAAAGAGAACACATTTCCACACATCACATGCCCTCTCACGAGACACAAGACACGCCCCTACCTTGACACATCTGTTGGAAATGACTGCTTGTCACTTCCCTTTTTCTTGTCACTTCTCTTTTCTTCTTTTGCCTATTGACTGAAAACTGTATAAATATTCTGATGTGTGAATAAAGCTGCAGACCACTCCTGTACCCGCTTGGTGCTGGAGCTCTCCCCTTAACTCGAGTTACTGGACCCTTTTTTTTCTTTTACTCGAGCACCACGGACTCCTCTCCTTGCTTTGACTGAAATTATGATTATTAAGTATGGAAATTCTGAGATGAGGTAATATTGAATTAATTTACCACATTAATTGGCGCCCGAATAGGGACGTTCCCTTTTCCCCACGCGCCGGCGATATTGGACCCGGTACTGTCCCCTCCTGACCTTTGACGGACTTCAAAGTGCACAACGCGGGCAATTCCCTGCTAACTCCCTCGAGGCAAAAAAGGGGGACCAACTGCGGCCCGGCATCCACACGAGGCGGTGAGGAAAATTGCGGAACGTCCTGAAGCAGAGCCCAACCTGTGAAGAGACGAGTCCGAGGTTCTGCGAGTCCCACCTTAGAAGCTGCGCGCATTTCAAGATCTTCAAGAGGCCTTCCAGTTATTTTTTCAGTGAGTACTGCTGAAAAGTATAAAGACGAACCCACAGCTTTTGTGGGTGCGGTAAAGATACATGTTTTTGTTGGTTTCTCACCTATCTTTGGTGAGGACTGCTAAACTAGTATAAAAGACGGACTCACCACTTTGTGGGTGCGGTAAAGATATATGTTCTATTTGTTTTTCTTTTTCTCTCAATTCTAAATCTTTGAAAAGTCTTGCCATCATGCCTATTTTCTCGAAAATACGTAAGATAGCAACCAAAAGGAGTATTCTTGAGAATGAAATTCCCCTTCCTCCTCGGAATACTCCAGGACACTTCATGTATGCAAAACATGGTGTCAGTGCAATTATTTATTGTGATTTATGGGTGGATTATACTAAAGACGTAGATATAGATGGCCTGAAAATGGGTGCTTGGTGTAAAAACATTGAAAGAATTAGGAGCCATTATTGTTTGCTCACCTAAAGATGTCAGATTATTTCTACGAGATTTTAAGGGCCACTACACAAGTAGAGAATTAGACGAGCGTTTGAAAGATTTGCCACACACCCTTTGGGCCACTGATTCCACCACAGTAGGATGTATGGAAATAACACCTCACAAGGTTACATTGAAAGAGGGAGCCCAACTACCACGTATAAGACAATACAAAATTCCACCTCAAGCTGAACAAGCATTAATTTTAATTATTCAGGACCTAATACAGTCAGGTGTGATTAAAGAAACAACTTCGAACATTTGCAATTCCCCTGTTTTACCAGTTCATAAAAAAGTGGAACCAGGAACACCACCTGTCTACAGACTAGTGGTGGATTTGAGAGAGCTCAATAAATGTGTCATTCCACAACACCCTGTGGTCCCAGACATCTCCACTTTACTCACAGCCATAGATACAGAAGAAACACATTTTTCTGTCATTGACTTAAAAAACGCATTCTTCAGTATACCCATTCACCCAGACAGTCAATACCTTTTCGGCTTCTCCTTACAAGGACGAAGTTTCCAATTCCCAAGAGCTCCTCAACGTTTCACCGAAAGTCCAAGTGTATAAAGCCAAGCGCTGAAAAGACAATTGGATACTATTCAAATGCCCACGGATACAGCCATACTACAATATGTTGATGATATCCTCATTACGGCCAGATCTGACACAGCATGTGCTGAAGCATCACTACTAGTACTAGAATTCCTAGCTGCAAATGGCCATAAAGTTTCCCCTAGTAAGCTCCAATTTTGTTTACAGCAAGTGGCATACTTAGGGCACTTGCTGTCAAAGGAGGGTAGGCAGCTTACACAGGAACGCATCCAGCTCATACAACAAATACCAAAACCAACAACACAGAAACAAGTTCGAGCTTTTGTTGGTCTCACCTCATATTGTAGACAGTGGATCCCGCAATTTGCGCTCATTTCTAAACCATTAGTGCAGCTGACAACACTCGAAGCTGGTGCTACTCCACAATTACCCTGGACAGATGAACACACGCAAGCTTTTCAGTCTCTTAAAAAGGCTATGTGTCAAGCCCCAGTGTTAGCAACACCTGATTACACCAAAGATTTTACCTTGTTTGTAACAGAAAACCCAGGTACAGCACTATCAGTCCTGACCCAACTTCAAGCAGACAGACATAGACCATGTGGTTATTTTTCAAGTACATTAGATCCAGTAGCACAAGCATTACCTGCATGCCTAAAATCAGTAGCAGCTACTGCACAAGCTATTAGACAAAGCGATGCTATTGTATTGGGACATCATCGAATAGTCCAAGTCCCACACGCTGTAGAACTTCTGCTAAACAGAACGCAAACACAGCATCTGACAATAGCCAGACTCACCGAATATGAGATGAGGCTTTTTCAGCCACATATTGAGATTAGACGATGCAACATTTTAAACCCAGCAACACTGTTGCCACTGACCTCTCCTACTGAACAACTTCACGATTGTATTGACATAATTGATTTAGTGACCAAACCCAGACCAGATTTACAAGATACTCCCCTTTCTAAGGCAGAAATGACACTTTTTGTTGATGGTTCTTTCATGAGACTTCCCACTGGAGAACTAGCAGCAGCCTATGCCGTCACAAATGGTACAAACACCTTGGAAGCACATAAGATGGAGATACTGTCGGCACAAGCAGCCGAACTCATAACACTAACACGAGCATGTCACTTAGCAAAAGGAAAATCAGTTAACATTTACACTAATTCACAGTACGCTTTCGGGGTTGTACACAACTTCGGCACATTGTGGAAAGAGAGAGGATTCCTCACATCACATGGGTCTAAAATACAGCATGCGAGGGCGTGGCCAAGATGGCGGTGTGAGCGGACGTGCTTTGCTGGGCTCCCGCCGCCGGCCGCCGTTTTCTAGCATAACTACAGCACCCAGCCCGGCCCGAGTGACTTTCTGGCGTGCCTGATATCGGCACTGCTGTGACAGAGGTGCTGGCGAGCAGCGCTGCCGGCCACCGGCACACGATTCCCGCCGGGCCTGCCCGATGCTGCTGCGGCCGTTGAGGCCTGGAGCGAGCGGAGCAGCGGAGGCGAGGCCGTGGTGGGCCCGGACGCCGCCTCGGAAGCACCCAGAGACGGCGGCTGAAGCGACGGCAGGCCCGACCCGCGCTGCGGTGCGCGAGGCCTCCCGTGATCTCTAAGCGGGGGCTTCTGCGGGCCTGCCACCCTTCCTCAGCACTTTGGCGGCACGACCCGGACGGCCACAGACACTGCTAGTGCCCTCCGGTGGAGCGAGTGGAGGCGCCTGGGGGAACGGCCTACGGTCAGAGGTGAGGAGCGGGGGTGGACAGGCGGCCCCCCAGCGACAGGCGAGAAGGCATCAGTGGGGCGGAGACTACGGGGAAAGGACGGCGACCACACCGGACCCCCTCGCAAGCTGAGTTGCGGCCACCCGCACTATCGGCCCCGGCGGTACTGAGGAGCTGCGGGAGACCGCCATTTGGTGGGACACAGCGCACCCTGCCCGGGCCTTGCCCTACATACCCCTGTTGCTGGCCCTCTTCTGTGGCTCTGCCCCCACCACACGGGGCCCGCCGAGAACAAGCACGACGCCGCACACCGAGACTGTGGGTCCAGCAGAGGGCGACAGTGGCCCCACAGCTTGGGGGATGACTGCTGGCTGGGGGAGACAGAGGGGAGATCCCACGTGGGTGCTGAGCTCGTGGGGCCTCCTGTGTCGATAGATCCTTCTGCCACCGCTGTGGCTGGCGGCCCGTGGCCACGCGGGCTCCTTGGGGGTGGATCACCGCTCTGATACTGGGCATAGTTAACGCCTTACACTCCCTTGCGGCTCGGTGGGCCCTGGGCCGCCCGCCTGCCTGGCCCTGCGAGGCATTGCACGCTCGAGGTCTTGAGACCCACAAGTAGCCGACATTGGTGGCGACCGACCGGCGCTCCGGAGGGGGTCCGGAGAGGGCATGTCCGGCGGGAGGCTCCGGAAGGACCGCACTATAAAGGATCTCTTCCCCCCTACTACGATGGGGAAACGGACAGACCCCGCAACTACCAGCCACCGGGGTGACACAGAGAAGAAGGCCGCGACCTCCCCGTCCTCGGAACGGACGGACCCCGAGGGCCCCGTCACGCGGTCCTTCCTGGAGTCCCTCTTCACCGGATTGAGGGAAGACATCCATGCCTTAAAGAAAGAGCTCCAGGAGGAAATAAAGGAAGTCCGCCGAGACACCAACGCCATTGGTGAGAGGGTTGCGGACTTAGAGACCAAAAGCGACGTGCGGGATGCGGAGATGGAGGCGCTACGACAGGAGCTAGCTCGCATACACGATCAGCAGGTGGACCTCCAAACGTATGCCGAAGATTTGGAGAATCGCTCCCGGCGGCATAACATCAGGATCAGGGGAGTTAAGCAGTCCCCCGACACGGAGGATCTTTTTCAGTTCACTCAGGGACTGTTCAACCACATTCTGGGCCGGCCTGCGGACGCCCCATTGCGACTGGACAGGGCCCACCGGACGGGCCCGCCTAGAGCCAACGCAGCCCACCGGGCGGACATTCTGGTCTGTGTGCAGGACTTCAGGACGAAAGAAGAGATCCTTGCCAAAGCGCGCCAAACGGCACCGATCACCTATGGTACACACTCCCCGACTTTGTATCAAGACCTGGCCGCCATTACCCTAGAGAAGCGCGCACCTTTCGGCCAGTCACGGTGGAATTGCGAAAGCGTAATATCTCTTACAGCTGGGGCCACCCCTTCCGTCTGGTGTTTCGGCTCGGCAACAACCTCCACCAACCACGCTCCCTCAGGGAAGCCTGCCACCTGCTAGGCATTGAGGAACCGGCAGTGGACGAGGGACCCACGGGAGAGGGTGCTACTGGTGGGGAGACCCCCGGGAGATGGCAACAACAGCGGCGTCGTCGCAGGCCAAGACGCCCCGCAGCTACGGAGATGGAAGTAGGTCAACGAGCTGCGGTAGAAACCGTGGCGCAGGGCCTGGCGAAATCAGACAGTGGCTAACCGCCGAGATGACAGCGCTCTGGCCCAGACGAGTACTGTAGGGCCGGGACCGCCCGGCCGGTGGCGGGGGCGGTGGTTGAGGACTTCACACTCTTCCCCGACGGAGACCCTGACACTTCATCTACGGCGGTGGATGGGGGACGGGTCGGTTCACTCACACCGACACCACTGCCTTCACACTAAGGACACACCTTACCACAGATCCAGTGGCCTGTTGCCTGGACCTGGGACTATCTTGGACCGAGTTTTTCTCACAGTTGGGGCGATGGGATAGGGGGCGGGATGGGAGGGGGGTGTTGTGAATGTTTGGGTTGGAAGGGAGTTGAGAGGGGGGGTAGGAGGGGGGAGGGGGCTCTCCTTGTCCAGGGGATTTTGACACTACAGTGGGGGTTAGCAGACGGCTCTGTGTCGGACGAGGGGTCGTCCCACAACGTGCCCCCGCAGCTCAAGCGCTGGCCATAGCTTCCTACACATTACGCCCACCATGACACGCCAATTGCGAATACTCTCACTTAATGTGCGAGGCCTCAACAACCCAGTTAAACGCAAGGCGATATTATCCTTCCTGGACCACTCGAAGGCCGACATTTGCCTCCTACAGGAGACGCACCTGGTATCTAAGGACCATCACAGACTTAAATCGCGCTCCTTCCCGTGGCAGCTTTTCTCCTCCACCCAGAAAAAGGTAGCTGGGGTAGCTATACTAGCCAAATCCATTGAGGGGAGGGTCATGCAGAAAGAGGCTGAGATCAAAGGGCGGCTCCTCGTCCACAGCTTTCAGGTCGCGGGCCAAACGTTATTAGTGGGCTCAGTTTACGCACCGAACGAAGGTCAGGAGAGGTTCCTACTCACAGCGCTAGAGGCTGCCACGGCCACCACACATCCGCACTTACTACTTGGTGGGGACCTAAACCTGGTGTTCCACAACACGGCAGACCGCACAGGCCAGAGGTTCGGACAAGTTGGGTCAGAACTAGGCCTCACTGACCTATGGCGACACTCCCACCCACACACGGCGACATACACCTACTATTCAGCGGCCCACAAGACCTATGCGAGGTTGGACTATTTTTTGTGCTCTTCCCAGCTGACGGCGCAAGCCAAGGACGTAGAGATACTTCCGGCCTCCTTGTCTGACCACTCGCCAGTGATAGCGACCTTTCAGGTGGCGCCCACGCCGACACCTCAGCGTCACTGGCGGCTCCGGGATGGGCTGCAGGCCCCAGCCACACAAGAAAAGCTCAAGACCGCAATCGCGCAATTCCTGACACACAATGCGAATGGAGACACGACTATAGCCACTCAATGGGCGGCGCTCAAAGCAGTCCTGCGCGGCGAGATCATATCTATCGCCGCCGTTGACAATAGGGAAAGAGCACTGAAAAGAGCTGAACTCACTCAACGGGTGGCTGAACTGGAGCAGATGCACCAACGCACCGGTGCCGCGCGGGCGTGGCGCCAGTTATGCAACGAACGAAAGATGCTGGCTGCCCTGGATCAGGACGTGGCCGAATACGCTGCCATGCGCCTCAAGCACGCATACTACACCGGGGGTGACCGCTGTGGGAAGCTCTTAGCGAGCAGACTACGGGCGCAAGATCAGAGGCGGCACGTACGCTCCCTCAAATCCACGCTCGGCACGCAGGTCACGGAGGACGCGGCTATAGCGGCGACCTTCGGTAAATTCTACGCCGACCTCTACGATGCAGATAGCCTTGACCCGAAGGCGGGACTGGATTACTTGAACGGCGCGACGCTTCCCTCCCTAACGCAGGCGCAAGCGGACTTCCTAGATCGGCCCATCGGCCTGGAGGAGGTCATCTCGGCAATATCCCGCCTTAAAGTGGGGAAATCCCCAGGGCCAGATGGCTACACGGCGGCCTTCTATAAGACATTTTGCCCACAGGTTGCCCCTATACTGCGCGACCTGTTTAACACGTTTGATCAACCCGGTGCCATCCCCCCCGACTTGCTTGAGGCGGCCATATCGGTGATCCCCAAGGCCGGCCGTGACCCAACCAACTGTGGCTCCTACCGGCCTATCTCCTTGCTGAACATAGACCTGAAGCTTTGCACCGGCATCCTCGCGAGTCGCCTAGCGCCGTACATGCAGCAATTAGTAGAACCTGACCAATCGGGCTTCATCCCCCAAAGGCAGACTAGCGACAATACCCGGCGAGTCCTCCACCTCATCGAGGCCGGCTCACGTACGAGACCGGGCTGTATGCTCCTCACTATCGACGCCGAAAAGGCATTCGATAGGGTCACTGGCCTTATCTTGACCAGGTACTGCGGCACTTCGGATTTGGGGAAACCCTCCGCCACCGTATATTCAATACCTCTCCGAGATTTGACATTGGCAGGGGCACCCGGCAGGGCTGCCCACTCTCCCCCCTCCTGTTCGCACTCTACATGGAGCCGATGGCACAGAGGGTGCGACAACATGACCGCATCTCAGGCATTCCCTTCGGCGGTGACACGCACAAAATTAGTTTGTACGCGGACGATATACTGTTGTCCCTCACTGACCCGATGCAGTCTATGCGGGCGCTCTTTGTGGAGCTCCACGCCTTCGTGCTAGCGTCGGGCTTTAAGATCAATGAAGCGAAATCGGAGGCCTTGAATGTCTCGCTGCCCCCCGACACTCTGGAAGAGGTCAAAGCGGAGTTCAAGGTGCAGTGGTCTGCCGCCTCCATCTCCTATTTAGGCGTCCTCCTGACCCCGACGGTGCATGGCACCACGGAGACCAACTACGTGACTCTAACGAAGAAGATCCGAGATCAGTTGCGGCGTTGGAAACCACTCACGCTGTCCTGACTCGGCCGGATCGCGGCCGTTAAAATGACGTTGCTCCCACAAATTCTAAACCTGTTCCAGACACTTCCCTTGCGGCCGCCACTCGGGTGGCTGCAGAAAACTCAAACGGAACTAACACAGTTTATTTGGAATGGCCGACGCCCGCGGTTTAAGCACGCTATTGCTACCCTGCCCCCTGATCACGGGGGAGTGGGGATACCCGACCTCACGTTATACTTTCAGGCGACACAACTGCGCACTCTGGTGGAGTGGCACCAACTAGAGTCGGGCAAACACTGGCTCTTTCAGGACCAGGCAGTAGCCGGCCGCCCACTGCAGGGTGTCCCATTTCTCCCACGGTGCCACAGACCCCCCAACCTGTATGCCTCGGAAATCACGAGCACAGTCCTCGGGGTGTGGGACAGGGTGTCCGTGGCCAAAGGGCTGACCTCCTTTCCATCCCCGATGACGCCAATTCTCGATAACCCAGATTTCACACCTGGGCCTGGATACCAGGGCATTCACGGCATGGAGAGCGACCCCCTGCAGAGATGTGGGACAACTACGTGACACAGAGATGTGGGACACATGTTTGACCTCAAGGGTATCCTTCCGTTCCACAAAGTAAGAGAGGACTATGGCATTGCCGAGACGGACCGCTTACAGTATCTGCAGGTCCGACACAGGCCCTTCACCCCTCGATCCTGCCAGGCGCCCAACGACATCTCTCACACTACGAGAAGTGGCTGCTGACCCGCACATCAGACAAGAAATTAATCTCAGATCTCTACCAACAGTTACTCCTCACCAACATCCACACATACAACGCAGGCAGGACCAGATGGGAGAGGGACCTGGGGCTCACATTGAAGGAATGGGAGGGGGTTTACTACAGAGCCCGACATTCGGCACACCATGCGGGTCTCGCTGAGACGATGACCAAAATTGCCACATACTGGTATCATACACCCGAGAGGCTGCACCGGTGGGATCCCCAGGTGAGCGACCGCTGCTGGAGGGGATCCGGGGAACTGGGGACGTTGGAACATTTATTGTGGGGTTGTGACAGACTCCGACCATACTGGACCCCCATTCTGGATCTCATTGACTCCCACTTAGATACGCAGCTACCCCGTTTCCCAGTCTACATTATACTGGGCCTCCCTAACGCTCTTATGTACCCCCTGAAATCCTGGAGGGCGAAGCTGATCACACTGGCACTGGGGCAGCGGTTCAGAACATAGTAGCTCACTGGAGGGCGGTCCAGGCTCCACAGCAACTAGGCTGGCTGCATCGTCTATGGGCGATCCTGGGAATGGAGAAGCTGTCATTGACCGCAGCAGGGAGGGAAACGGACTTTGCAGCTTTATGGCAGCCCTTCCTCACCCTGCTGACCGGGGAATTCCGGGAGGTGAGCTGCACCCGATACCTGCAGCTGCTGCGACTTGCGGATACCCCACTCCCGGAACCCAAGACACACATAAAAGCAGAGGCCCAGCGCGTGCGGCACCGACTGGCTCGTAGAAGAGGCAGTGCTGACTTGTTACCCCATGCTTGACTAATGGACAAGGAGAGGGGAGGGTGCGGGAGGGGGGGGCTCCAGGGGTTGTTTTGTCTTGTGTTGAGGACTCCTGTTAATTCTCGCATCATTATTGGCTCCGCTTGCACCTCTCTGGCACCTCTTTTGACGGGCTGGCCCGGATTGGTTGTAGGCGGCTTGCTGTGTTAACCAAGTAGGCCTTGTATCAGCATGTCGGACATAGGCAGTGACTCTGGCCTAGCCTGCCTCTTCTCGAGGCCGGCGCTGATGATTTTTGAGAGGTGCAGTGCGCGTATTTTCTGCTCAATAAAAGATTTAATACTAAAATACAGCATGCTACACTCATCACTGCCCTCTTAGAGGCCAGTCAGTTACCAGCGAAAGTTGCAGTATTAAAGTGTAAAGCACACACAAAAGGAACCGATGAAATATCAAAAGGAAATGATTCCGCAGACAGTGCAGCCAAATTAGCAGCAAACACAGAATTGAATATACTACACCGCCAATACGCAATACGAGACCCCTTTTCTGACATCCAGGATGTCCAAAGTCACACCACACCACAGGAACGGCTAGAATGGAAGGAAAAAGGAGGGGTCCTTACAGATCAGGGTTGGATGACACCTGAAAGAGCAGTATGGTTTCTGCTGGATGCTATGGTACAGGTTATAATAAACACCATACATGGACCAGCGCATCTGGGAGAAAAAGCAAAGTTAGACAGCTTACAGAACATATGGCACAACAAACATTTGAGAGCTGCAGCCAAACAAAAAGTCAAAACGTGCATGATTTGTAAGCAGTTCAACCCAGGTAAAGGCACAAAGGTGGAGCAGGGTGGATTCCAACCCCCTGACCATCCATTTGAAGTTCTCCAAATGGACTATATCCAGATGGAGAGATGTAGTGGTCACAAGTATGTGCTAGTTGTAGTATGTGCTCTGACCAGATGGACAGAAGCCTATCCCGTTCCAGATTACACTGCAACGACAACTGCTAAGCAACTAGTAAGAGAATATTTCCCGAGATATGGGTTGCCCCGCGTCATCTACTCAGACAACGGCCAGCCCTTCTCCTCTGAATTCATGAAGCAAGTCTCTCTTCTGTTAGGGTACACTTGGAAATTTCACTGTGTAAGACATCCTCAAGCAGCAGGTCTAGTAGAGAGACACAACCAGACTTTGAAGACAAAATTGGCCAAGATATGTAGAGACAAAGGCGTGGACTGGATGGTAGCCTTACCGGTTGCCCTTTTCTACATGCGTATGGTAGCACATTCCAGAACTGGTCTATCTCCGTAAGAGGTGGTCTTTGGCAGACCACCAAATAAGTGGGGTACGCCAATGCCTAAAATAATTACTGATGTAGACAGCAGAATATTGACTGATTACCTGGCTTCCTTGATGTCTGCACTCCAATCTTGTCGTTCACAGGTCGCTGCAGCCTTCCCTGACAAAATCGCCCCTGGAGAACACTCCATCCGACCCGGCGACTGGGTGATGATAAGAAACTTCGACAGGACCAGTCCTCTTCAGCCCAGGTGGAAGACTCCGAAGCTCGCGCTTCTAACCACGCGGACGGCGGTGAAGGTCGAAGGCAGGAAGGGCTGGCTACACACGAGCCACTGCCGGAAATATTTTGGACAAAGAGACACTGTTGCCGGCGACGCTGCCAACCTTAGTGACGTTGTAACAGAACAATCTTTTGTGCCCTTGGAACTGACCCCACAACAAGAATATAAATCAAAGTTGAGGTCTGCCATCCGGACTCTGGCTAATTAAGTCCACTGGGCGCAGGTCCAGTGGTGAAGCGGTTGGAGAATGGGGATGGATTTAAACACCTTGACTATGTGGGAAAAAGATAGAATGAAACGCAGAAACAAGAACTTTAAGAACTTGCATAGTGGTTCTATCATATGTTTAATGATATTGTTTTTCTTCATAACCATTATGACGTGTCTTGGTTGGATCCTCCACACTGTTTTTCCTCCAACACCACACACCTCTCATACACCCAACAGCACTCAGGAACACACATATCATGACCTACCCCCTCATGAACAAGCCCATAGACTAGCCTTGCAAAACAATACCTTTATACAGAAGTTACACTACACTCATCAGGCCAGCAATAGCACAAATTGCTGGATATGTGGCAGCCTCCCACCTCATCAGAAAAAGGGAGGGATGCCTCTTTTCCCCTTTCCATTTTCCTATAATGGGACTTGTGAAGCCTGGTTCGCCCTAATAACAGCTGACGATACTACCCCCCACCTCCTGCCCTGACGGAAATAATTCATGCAAGAATGGGTGGCCTTGGGGGGGACTTAAACAAGGTACTTAATGCTGCCTGTTACCCAAATAAGGATGGAAATCCTCAGGCGACAGGTACTGTCCTAGAAAGTGTAGAAAATACAAGCAAGTGAACATGACCATGTCCTACAAGATGTTAAATACCAAACCTAAAAAGAATGCTGGTCCCCCTTCCATCTCGGTCTCACCAGTAAAAGGACACCTGTGCATCCAGAAAAATGGCTCTGTTCCATTAGGGCACAGTGACTGTCATACCACTATAAGTTTTGAAGACAGAGGAAAGTCCTCATTTCTAGCATCTCGCCATACTTATTTCGTCTGTGGCCAAACGGCCTATGTGCAGCTGCCCTTGAACTGGGGGGGACTTGCTATATAGCATTCCTGTTACCCCCTGTCTTTGTGGCCCCATCCACTTACCACCGAGACCTCCTGGTGCCCCATGTCAGACATAAAAGAACGATCGATACCTCCTTGGTTGACCAAACAGAAACCTCATGGGAACAGTATACAGATTTTAACAAAGGGTTCTTCTTCTTTGTTGGCCCTGTACAGAACAGCAAGCTTATACGCAGGTTGACAAGGACCTTAGAGGCTGTTGTAAACCAGACGGCGTCTGCCCTGGGGAGCTTAACCCAGGAGCAGTCCGCCATACGATTGGTTACTCTCCAAAATCGCCTTGTCCTTGACATCATCCTGGCTGACAGAGGCGGAGCCTGTAAAATTATAGGCTCTAGCTGCTGTATATTTATTCCTGATAATTCCCCATCTGTATACACGGCCATAACAAAATTACAGCAAGATAGCCGTAAGTTTACGTCAAGAACCTGACACTTGGACGTGGTCTGATTGGTTCTGGAAGATAATTTCGTCCTGGGGATGGCAACTGCTGTCAGCAGCAGGTATAATATTCCTGATAATACTGGATGCTGCCTTTGCATCCAATGTGGTCCTGCTCTGTGCGGTCTATGCGCTGCAAACTGCATTCCTAAACCACTTGTCCAGCAGAGAGAAAGGGAAAGAATTATGCTACAAGAATGTATCGATGATCTCATACAAATTGAGATATAATGTAGGTACACTCTGGGGCAAGGAGGGAATGTGGAAATAAAATTGACAATTGTGCCCCATCATTTCCATGTTTCTGCCTGGCAGCCATTTTGTTATTCAGACAAGCACCCATTTTGTGTGACATCCATTTTGTCTTCAGACCCACGAGCAAGACACCCTGCCTCTGGCACCCCCGTTCATTGACCACACATTTCTGTGGTTCTACCAATTCTGGGAACCAGCAGCAGATAGTTCCTGTTTTCTTAACTGTAAGACACCCTGCACCTGGCATCTTAGTTCATTGACCACCCTTTCCTGTGCTTCAGCCAATTCCCAGAACCAGCAGACAGTTCCTGTCTTAAGAAATAGTTCCTGTCCTTGACTGCAAGCCAGAAAGCAGATGGTCTCTGTTTTACACAAGATAGTTCCTCTTTTTGACTCTTGTGGTTCAGCCAATTCCCAGAACCAGCAAGATAGTTCCTCTTTTTGACTCTTGTGGTTCAGCCAATTCCCAGAACCAGCAAGATAGTTCCTGTTTTACACAAGATGGTTCCTGTTCTTGACTCTAAGCCAAAGATAAACCCCCGAATGAGTAAGGTCCTTCAACTGAAAGAGAACACATTTCCACACATCACATGCCCTCTCACGAGACACAAGACACGCCCCTACCATCTATTGGAAATTACTGCTTGTCACTTCCCTTTTTCTTGTCACTTCTCTTTTCTTCTTTTGCCTATTGACTGAAAACTGTATAAATATTCTGATGTGTGAATAAAGCTGCAGACCACTCCTGTACCCGCTTGGTGCTGGAGCTCTCACCTTAACTCGAGTTTCTGGACCCTTTTTTTTTCTACTCGAGCACCACGGACTCCTCTCCTTGCTTTGACTGAAATTATGATTATTAAGTATAGAAATTCTGAGATGAGGTAATATTGAATTAATTTACCACAAGGTACTAACATGCTTCAACCTATTAATGGAGGACGGCGGATCAAATGGAATCATATTGTCCCGTCTCTTTTCCACGATATACTAGAGATTGACTGTGTAGCAGTATTTTCATGCTGTCTTCGTGGCGAATCCTCGGCGGAAGGAATCCTTAAAGCCTTCGAAGGGATCGCCTCTAAGGTGGGAGAATGGCTACTCGTTCCAGGGAGATCAAGTATAACCAGTGAACCTAAATGGTTCTGTCACCAATGCTCCAAAGCCGCCCTAAAGCTTAAGGCGGCCCTGAAAGTAATTCCCAGGGATAGATCCCTGATTAGCTCACTGAGGACAACATACAAAAATGTTCAGGCTAATAGGAAAGCTGAGCTGAAAGACGCATTATGGAGGGAGCTCTTAGACCCCCGGACTTTATCGAGTAGCTCCATATTCTGGACTACAATCAATCGATCACCGTTTGTAGCGGCGGGGGCCAAAGAAGTGGGCTCCAACATTACAAAGGATGAATGGGTGTCCCACTTTGTCAACATTTTTAAAAATACATCTACCCAGCTAGTTTTGCCTGAGAAGACGTCAGGCACAGATGTAGTAGTGTTTACAGTAAAAGAAATGGTGGAGGGCATCAACAACCTTACAAATAAAAAGGCCCCAGGCCCGGATGGTATTCCTCCGGACCTTTTTAAATCTAACCCCCTTTTTTGGGCTCCGATTTTGGCCGCAGTGGGAAACGCTGCGGCAAAAAAAAGATGCCCATCTTCATGGGGAGTCTTGACCATTGTCCCAGTATTTAAAAAGGGGGATCGCAATTGCACTGTAAACTATAGGCCCATCTCCCTGATCAACTCCGTTGTAAAAGTTGTAGGGGGAGTTATATTAAAGAGATTGACCACCTGTGCGGAGGAGAACAAGATCATTTCTGATATCCAGTTTGGGTTCCGCCCAGGTCACTCGACCATGGCCCAATGCCTAAATCTCTACCTGATCCTGGGGAAGTACACCATTGCTCGCACAGGTACAATCTACATGGCTTTCATGGATCTTTCTTCCGCCTTTGAGTGTGTCAATCGGGGAAAGTTGTGGCAATCCATAGAGCCCATGGGTGTGGAGCAAAATCTGGTGAACTTCTTAAAGGATCTACATAGAGATACAAAGGCAAACATCAGATACAGCCTAGACCTTAAGGTATCTAGGAATTTCAGAACTAGTCGGGGGTCAGACAGGGGTGCATCCTGGCCCCCTTTCTGTTTATTCTATACATAAACGACCTGGTAGAATCACTATTAGAAACAGGGGCTGACTACCCTTACGTGGGACGAAGGGGACTGCCCGTTCTGCTATATGCAGACGACGCCGTCCTCTTGGCCCGTATCCCGTAAGGGCTTCAAACCATACTCGACGCCTTCCACGGGTTTTTGGCAAGATGAGACCTATCGATTAACAAATTCTAAATCATACGTGATGCAGATAGGGCAGTGTGCCAAAAGACAGTATCTCTATAACGTCAACAGAGCTACGGTGCCCACATGTACATCTTTTTCGTATATGGGAGTTTTATTAGATCATCAGTTAAATTGGACCACACTTTTAAACAAGAAAAGGGGAGAGGTCACTAGGGCCAATGCAGCGCTCTTCGGTTTTGTCTCCAAAATGGGAAACCGACCTGTGGCGGCTATGTTAAAGATCTATCGAGCCAAGAGTATATCGATAGCCAGCTACGGGAGTGACTTATGGGGATACTGTGGCCTTGAGGGCCTCCAGGTGATTGAAAATAGTTTTTTAAAGCAGTTATTGAGCGTCCCAAAGGGGACCCCGAATCTGTCCGTGCATGAAGAAACCGGCACGCCCTTCATGAGTGATACACTGTCACTGCGCCCCCTCACCTTTTGGCTGCAATGTTGGCTCAACAAACATCTTGGCCTCACACAAACCCTCCTAAGAGAGACCTTGAGATTGGACTGCATGACCAAAATTCCCTGGATAAAATATTTAAAATCCAGCTTTAGCAAGGAGTGTCGCCTGGACTTGTTTTTTAAACCAGAAGGTATCACTAGAAACGATGTGGCGCTCATAAAACATTCCTTCACCCTACGTAAAATAGCGGAAAGGGAGGAGAGAGAGCCGATGAAGCCCAGTGTGCGCTTACATTTGATGCCTAAAACATCGCCTGAAGCGGAACCATACTTACTCTGGACGCTACCAGCATATGAGCGATTTTTACTAATCAGGTTTAGGCTGAACCTTTTTCACCTTTTATTAGCAGTACCAGGGGGTTGTCACAAAGGGACAGTGTTAGCACCCTGTGGCTGCGAAAACTTGTCTCCACAGGATTTGCTGCACTTCATGTTTTTTTGTAAATATTATGAATTCCCAAGGGCTTTTAATCTAAAATCCATTTTAAAAAAGTAAAATTTTGTGCAAGCTCGTCCTGCTCTATATTACTTGCAATGGCTAAATCCTGATAGTATACCATTTGTGGCTGGTTTCTTGAAATGTTCAATGAAGTACAGAAAAAGTTTGGATTTTTAAAGTGTTTTAATCTTCTTTGGTATCTTTTTTTGTTGCCCTCCTAACTGTAGATGCATAAACCAC